>NW_028277096.1:5625000-6250000 GCF_059951505.1 Python bivittatus
TGTCCTCAATAACAATTCAAGAGTCTTACTTTTGCATTCCACATGCCAAAAACATATCCTGCCTCCTGCCAAACAGTTCGCATTTACTCCTGGAGAAGGCCTTGCCTATTCAGGAAATAAAATATCTGGTTTCTACATCTAGACTAAATTGGAAACTTAAGCTTTTAGCACCTAACCAAATTTGCTAGGTTGCACTTAAACAATAGCAAGTTCTCACCATGTGGGGATTCTGCATATCACCACACTTTCCAAAATCATTACATTCCCAATATTATTTACAAATGGTTTAATCCAAAACTCTCCTGACAAAACAGCAACCTCTCCACAAGGTATTTTCTTCCATTATTCCCTGCATAAGAACAGAAATAAGCACTTCATAAACCAATCTTAATCTAAATGGTGCCCAATTTACCTATTACTGTAAAGATTCTGAAACAGATCCATATGCTTGAATGCTGTATTTCTTGAAAGAGCAAATTAACGCTCAACAAAACATCAATAATTATTTTATCAACCTCCTTAGTTTGGCAAAAAGAGGGGATGCACCAAAGTCGCTGAATCATTTATTTCCTTTCCTCCTGGTACTACCCAACTGAATCAGAAATTTCATGAGTAACCTGCATGTTCCGGATATCCCAAGTTGATTAGTTAATACACAGCCTTTATAACTTTATAATTGTGGTTACCTTCAAAATAGTTGTTTTACTATTACAAAATAGTAATTACTACTACAAAATAGTAGTTACAGACTAGAAAGGCTCATCCGTTACACTGATCAAAAATGTGCAAAGTTCCACTCTTGCTACACTGACTCCAGCAGAATGCTGCTTTATGTTCAATATTTTGGTAGCAAAAGAGGCAGAGGCTTGACTCAAAAGAGGTTTGAAAATGGATGAGCTATAAAACTCTTGTCTTTAAAATAAATTACACAGCAGTGGCAGGTCTCAAGTGCCTGGACAACCTGCTTCGCTGGCTCAATCCCCATGCCAAGAACCATTTGAATTATGCTCCAAGGCATAATTTATGGTACGGTTTTTCAAACTTATGTTCCATGGCAGTTCCATGAGAGGCTAAGGGCAAAAAACAAAACAAAAGTTGACCTGAGCAGCCAATTTTCTATCCCTAGAGCTTTGCTTCTTGATCCGGGAATGTTTTTTTAAACAGGTTCCATGGCCTAAAAAAGTTTGAAAACCCCTGATTTACGGGACTCTTATTTTGTTGCCGCCTCACTATGTTAATTTTCTCAGTTTGCAGCTTCAATAACTTCGGGTATCTGATTCCTGCTCTCATGCTCTGATAGTAGGTCGGTCTCCTCCTTGCACGGCGCTCATTTAATTTTCACAATACCTGCCATGTTTAATCCGTTCTTTCATCGGCAAAGGTCTAACATTTTCCCACTTTCGCATCGGTCAGCCACGGATGCGAAAACCAGCCGCCCTTCCTTCTTCCTGGGAACCTATCCCCATAATTCCCCTTCCTTCGACCAACCTGGGTCTTCTCGGTTTCGCCTTGGGTCCGCCTCTCTTCCCTCTCAGTCCTAGCCTTTGAAAGTCTACTGTTACCTTTTACCTACAGAAGCCGCCACCGTCGCTCCTTCGCACAGCGCTCGCCTTAATCTCCTGGGCCTAACAGTTTACTTCCAGAAAACCCTATTATTTCCGCCCGTCAATCCCCACTGACTTCAAATCTGAGTTTGCAACTCCCTAAACTGCACGACGCGCGTCTCGCGTCGGGCAAGGAGGAAATAAGGCAGGCGAGCAGCCCTCCCTCACGGAGGCTGATAGGCCTGGGGCGTAAAGCCGCAGGACGCGCAAGCCGCGTCTCCCTCCGCCGCTCGCTGCTTACCCCCAGACCGGCCCCCCCGCCAGCCCACCTACCGCTGCCTCGCTTGTTCCGCTCCCAGAAAGTGACCGGCCGACCGGCCTCCAGGGTGCTCACTGCGCAAACGCGGAAGGACTTTAATCTACGGTAAAGTCCTGCAAATCGTGAGTGTGCGCAGCAGGGCGGCAGAAGGAAGCCGCGGGAGTTCATATTAAAAAGAGTTCGGTAAGAAACTTACACAGTCCACGCATTTCCGAGGTCTTTTGGGATATTTTCTATCTCTCCTGCTTCCTGAGATGGAGAGGGACAGATGAAACTGCTTTTGGTGGCTTTGCACTTTGTTATAAGTTATCATAGGGATTTGATTTTGGGTGACTGCAACGTGTGAACTCAACCAATTATGGTTTATTCAGCCATGGTTTGGCAAACTGGCAAAACGTGTGAACACCAATCAAAACTAGCAGTCTTGGGATTTGACAAATTGTAATCCAAAGAGGATGAACTTCCAGTTTACTCCAGAGAGCAACTTCTCTAGATTTATAACTTTGTAGGTAGCCCTGTAATACTGCTGAATAGCAACATTTTTTCTGTAAGCAAAACAGACCAGTCACAACCCAAAGTAAACAATTATCTGCAGTAAACTATAATCGTAGGTGTGTTGCGTGGTATCAAAGCATGAGGTTAAACCATCTTCACTGTTTGTAGATTCATTCTGAAGGAGGAGCACAACACTGAGAAGAACCATGATTATTATTGGATGGCTGCTGTACAAGAAAGAGAGTCCCTGAATAATGGAAAAGCAAATATTTTTATAGAAGGCGGGAAATCCTAGGGATCTGCTTGGCTGGCCAGTTTGAGGAAGCTAGGCAGGCCCTTATCAGTGTACCTGGTTCTATTGGTAGGCAGAATGGGCCTTTCATGAGGGCAATAGAGCTGGGGAAGCCCATTGTCCAAGGAGATGGAATGCTGAGATCCTCAGCTGATGGAGGATGGAAGGCTGGGGTTTCTCTAGGTTGTAATTCCCTTGTAAGGGTTACCCTGGCTGTACTGTGAGCTGCTGAGGAGCCTTCGATTAGATGGGGTTGCTGTGGGGTGGGGGCTTTTGTCTGGGGCAGGGAGGGTCAATTTGGGTCTGATGGGATTAGGTAAGAGAGGAACTGGGTTTCACCCTTGTCATATCTAAAAGACTGGGGGGGGGAGTGTGCAGCCAGTTCATTAGGTTTGTTTTTTCCACCACAACGATTCACCCACAGCAACTGCCATCAGATTACTGTTGAATCTGGAAATTTAATTTAGCCATCATGGTAATCCAATCTACATGAGTGGAACAATTTTTTTCCCCCTAAACTAGTGGCCATTACCATCTTGTTCAGTTGTTACTTCATTAAAAGGCATCCTTCGGTTATGAATTGCAGTCAAAGGGTTTTTTTTAAAGGAACTTTGGCTTCAGAGCAAAAGAGTATTTTGCTTATTGGAGAAATTACTGACCAGATCTCCATATAGCATTAAACTAAGGATTGATCAATCATGGTTTACTAAATTGGCTGGGGTTATACAACACTGTCATTTATCAAGGTGTAAAAAATTACAATGGCTGACTTCCCTTAGGCAAAGACAAAACCAAGCAAATCACATTGTGACTATGTTATTTACAAACATTTGTATGCCATCTTTTTTCATGATTCTAGCTTATTGAGTAAACTAGGCCAGTGCACTATTGATGTTGTTTCCTAAATAAGAGGCCAGTTCTCATCCCAGGTCTGATGCTGGATTGTCCCTAACTAAATTAGAATGACTAGAGTGGCTCAGGAATTCATGTCCTCTATGACAGCTATGGATTTGTCTTAGTTGATATATGCCTAATGTATACAGTTGGCCACATGCTTTATCTAGTTTTCACCTCAGAGGAGATAGCTTGTAACCTGAAGGTAGCGAACTTTGTCAAGGTCAGATCACTTTCTGGTTCACTTGCAGCTTATCAGTATCACTGACTTCGCAAGGGCAGAGGATGGATAATTTAATTGAGGCACCTTATGGGCCTGCTGTTTTCAGTAGCTACCTGGGGATTATCCTATAAGATGCTGGGCAATTGCGTCGCAAGGCTTGTCAATCTCTAGAATGTGGTTATGAAGAAGTCAGGTGTGATTGCCCCCAAGTGGCCTCTCTGCAGATCCTGGAAGGTTCCATGTTTTACTGAGTAGTTCTGGGATATGAAGCTGCAGAAATGATGAGTAGAACAATGAAATATAATTAAACATATGTATAGGTATGGGCCTGTATTGTAATGATAAGAGCAGTCAAGTGCCAATACTTTTCCGCTTGCTGCTCTGGCAAAATGCCATCTGATGGCATTAAGATACCCCATACCCTACTGGGAAAAAATGGGAGGTGGCCAATCTCTCTTCAAGATGCTTTGACATCTTTGCATGCCATTTGCTGACAAAATCACTTGTTTTACATTGGCAGGAACAAGTGGCATAGCTGTGGCATCTTGTGGGGTTACCTTGGTTTTTTTAGATCTTGTGGAGAAAATTCTTAGCAACAACTCCTCTGCTACCTGTGGGATGGACCTACGCTCCACCTGGCTCTTTCAGGCAGCTAAGGTGTGTGTGGTTGAATTTGATAGGTTGTAAATACCTCAGAGAATTTACTTTATGTCTTGAAAACAACAGTGAATCCCCCCTGCCCTTTGAAGGTACCATCTTTTGATCTGAAAATCTCTTCTTTTTGTATAAGGTCACAGAGATTGCATCTGCAAATAATCTTGAAGTGGACTGTCTTGGTCCTTTTCATGGATTTCAGATTTGGGCACAGGATTGAAAATGCATTTGTTGCTCCAGTGAATTACTTCTGTCTGGACTTGAATAGAGGGAATACTGCCTTCCTGGCCCAATTCAGTGGTGTTTTATACCACAGACCATAGAGTCCTTCTGGACCAAGAGGGTTGGAATTGGGGACATTGTTTTGCAATGGTTTTGTTCTTACTGGACAAGCAGATCCTGCCAGTGGCAATCTAGTAACCAAGTACTTGTCCTTCTCTCCCCAATCCACCAAACCTTGGATATCAGCAGCCATGCTAGATGCCACTGAGTTGGGCTCAACTCCTGGTCACTGAACAAAAGCACAACAGCTCACCCAGGCTCTAATTATAATCTGTAGCTCTTTCAAGGACATTCTATAATTTAGTTCTATAAGGAAATAATTATTCTGATACTGTTATGATTCTTTCAATCTTTTTCTTAAATAAACTGAGCAAATAGGATACAAATGGTGATATTCCTGTATTTCCCTCCCTTTACCTGAAAGACATATAAAAGACATCCAAGACACATTCAACTAAGAGATCCCCATTACAAAGAGATATAACCAAGCAGCATTGTAAATCTTTATTATGGCATTAAAAAAAAAAGTCAGCCGAGTACAGTACTAAGAAACAGATCAGGACAAGGGAATGCAGGTTGGGGGCCTAATGTTAGGCCAATAGCCACTTTGTGGAAGGCAAATGTAGCTCTGGCTTCCAGCAGTAGTGACTTTCAGGGTTAATGCACTTGCCTCTAGCATGAGGTCCCTTATTGCAACACTATGGTCCCAAATGCTTGTGCAGTCACAAATTAGGGAGGACAACTGCAATTTACACACACTTATTCAGGATCCTGAATAAGTCAGTAAGTCACAAATTATTCCAGAGAGGAAGCCCAGGCCAAAGTGCAGAAGCCTGCTTGCATTGCATCTCAGCCAGTGAAGAAACATATACAAAAGGGCACAGTAGCTCACCAGGCCAGTGAAGAATACTCCAATGGATCTGCGGGGATATACTCTCTTACAGCATCCTTGGTAGGGGACAAGATGCTGCTGAAGCTAATCAGCACTGAGAGGATGGGCAAACAATACTAGCAGTGAAGTAAGGGCCCCACTAAATGCCAATAAATATGAAGGGGTCTGTGAACAGGAAGGTAGCAGCAGCAATGTTTCCATCCCAGCTGGTGTATTACAGCAGGAAGTGCTGTACCACTGCTGAGCAGACTAGTAGAGCTTGTAGCTACGACACGAAGGGGCCAGGGCAATAGCATTATCCCTGTAGTTGAGCCAAGAAGAGACACCCACTAATCAAGAAACAAGGCCTTGCCCAGCAGGATTAGATCAGCAATCCATGTCATCATTCTCATACCAGGGTATGGTGCCATCGGTGCCAAAATAACGGTCTCCAAAGTTACCTAGTAAAACATGAATTACATGCTTGTCATAGAGGCACCTCAGGAACTTTTCTCTGGCCCATGGAAATACCCACAACAATGCATCAAACAGTAAGTGCTAATCTTGCAGACTGCAGTGTCCTCATCTAAGACAAGAGCGACTGCTAAATCAGCCTCCCAGTATCAGTTACCAGAACACGAATGCTGCAGCTAGACAATGCCTGATCTGTACTACTCAGGCTCCCCAAACAGGCCTGAGCAAAACAAAGTGGCAGAAAACAACAACTGCTTACCAATGCCAGGGATGATGTGGAATTCCTCATTGACCCTCTTGTCCACAGCCGTGGTGATGATACGTACGCGGGGAAAAGCATAAGCCACAGAATGGACCCCCATCTCTGCCATCAGCAGAGAGAGTAAGAAGATCCTATCCTCTTGCACGTCATGATCCTGTGGAATAAAGTACCTGTGAGCAGTCCCTATATGTTCCTGAGACTCCGACCAGACTGCAGCTCAAATTATTCTGAGTTCCCCAAACCATTTTCAGAAACACCTTTAACCATCAATCCCTGTCATACATGCAACTCCATGTTAGTTGTATTCATCAGTCTCTCTTGGTTTGCAACATCAAGAGCAGAAGAATTCCAGCAAACTAGAATTCCAGCCAACCAACCACCTATCTCATGTAATTGGGCCTCAACACACCAGCAGCACCCGAATAGCCATCATGGCAGCAGCCCCTGTAGACACGGTGCTATCCATCAGGATGACGTAGTCTTCACTGATTTCCTTGGGCAGCCTGAGATAATGCAACTGGCAAGAGCAGAAAATAAAGAGATGAATAATATTATCCATAACTCAGCCCCATCTCAAAACTATCCCTCTCCCTCTCAAAAGACCCCATTCCATTTTTCACCTCAGGTTCCCCTGTGTCGTGGTTGGTCTGGATGAGAATCTTTCCTAGGCGGATGTCTTTGCAGACAGCTGTAAGAGCCTGTTCCATGGTCTCACCTGCTCTCAGGATGGAGACTCCAGTGATCTACAAAAGGAGAAAACAGCAATATTGAGAGTGGGCTGAGTCACCCGGCACAAATCAAAGTATTTGCAGCTTTCTCCTAAGATCTTTGTCGATAAGCAACCAGTTAAACCTGGTATTGCAAAGCATTGTTATGTAGAGTATTTATAACACAGCGATTGCATGAAGAAAATCCCAGCTGCATCTCCAGCAGCTACTAACCAAACCAGACCTTTCTAAGACTAGCTGAAAACCCAATTCTGTAGAAAACAGACTTATCTCCACCACCTTTCCCCTATTCTATGAAGGTACTGCCCCACAGACTCCTTTGAGGCAAAAATAAATAAAAATCACTCACCCGCTGCCTGTGGAACCTCTTTCCATCATAGACTGTCCCCTGCGGTGTCTCTACAATAACTGGCTGAAAAGTCAAGACAGTTGTAGGTTGGAACAGGAGGAGCTGACAAGGCCAAATCAGCAGTCACACAAGGCTACTTGCCAAAGCGCTGCCCTGAACCCACAAACACACATGGGGACAAGAATCTCTCCACGTGCAGACAGAGTTAGGCAGTCTGGGCATCTCTGTTGGTGCTTGTAAGGTAATGGTGTGTGTGTGGTGTTAAATGAATGGGAGAAGCATGTACCTTAAGTGGTAGAAAGGAAAGGGCGTGTTCAATCAGCAGCCGCATGAGACGCTTGGAATAGAATATGAATTCATCCCTGCTGGTGTCCTTGTTCCTGCAGAGCAAGTAGAGGTAAAAGAAACATCATTCCATGGCTAGGATCCCACCCTGGAAAATTTCCTGACCTAAAGCAGACATGACTTTTTTGACTGGTCTGAATTTGCCCATGAACCCCAAGCCCTTCATTCTTTCCTTAAGCAGCTCTGATGTTCCCCTGTAGCTGCTAAAACACAAACTGCTGGCTTTGCCCTTTCTAAAGGCTTATAGCCTGTCTCGGAGGCAAGAAGCATAGCCCCACCACTATCACATCTTGCCCAGTACCTGATGATGGTGTGCATCCCCCGAACCTGCGGTGTGCTCTCCAAGACGCTTAATGTTGTTGGCAATGGCTGTCCCTGATGAGCAGAGGCCAAGGCTGCTCTGTGCAGAAATAAGAATGATGAGTCCCATGGCAGAAAGAAGCAATGTGTCTGCTGGCCCTAGGATAGCAGCTCTGCATGCAAAACATCCTTTCTGCTCAGATGGTCCCTCTCCCCAATGCTTGTGCGCAAAGCTGGATCCAAAGCAAATTCTGGAATTTCAAGCTCCTCTCCCTGCTCCCAATAAGGCAAATACTGCAGCACTAATACACTATTGGCCTAGGACATGGAACCCCTCAATTGCTCTAATTTCACCCAGCAACCAAAGCACACCAAGGTCTCCAGTGCCCACCCATGAAAGTCAGGCACAGCTAAGTTATCCTTCCACCACTGGAGGAAAAACAGGACCATATGGAAATAGCAGGAAGACACCCGCCCCCCCCACCCTGCTTACTTCCCACCACCCACTCAAAATGGAACACAGTACACAGGGAGAGGGAGGTGCAGCAGGAAATAGCCAAAGGAGACCAAGTGTCCTCACATATGCCAGCGTAGCTTCCTCTGGTGCAGATGCCCAGGCCCAGCAGAACAGAAGAGAGACAGATAGACAGAGTGCATTAGGAGGGGCGACAAGGCAGCAGCTTCCTGCCTGAGACATGGGGCAGAGGAACAGCAGAACACTCGCACAGTACCAAAACAGGGAGAGCAGCTGGGATTCCAGTAGCTCACTGCAAGTAGTCTGAAACAACTAAATGAACTTCCTCCTCTACATCCCACCCTAGCTGAACAGTACACCATTTCAGTGTGCAAATAACACCTGTGGAAATGTGGCTGGAATGCAAACAACTCCATTCAATACAGCCCCAAGCACAAAAAATCAATACTGTTGGCAATGATTAATATTTCCTTGACATGGAGGGGAAAGTGAGACTATCAAGCAGCACCCCTCCTGAGAGCTCTACTTTGAACTCTGATTCTGAAGAAAGCCAGCAAGGCTGCCCTCTCAGTAAAAAGAGCACAACCCTAACCTGCTCTAGTGAGGTTCCAAAGCAATCAGAAGTTTGCACATGCTCATTAAGGAATCTTCAGCCTAAGCAACTGCCTGCATTATCTCCTTGGATATCCTCACCAGACAGTGCCAGCAATTCTTCCCCAACACCCAGCTGCTCTCCCGCTGGCTGGCTTGACGGGTGTCAGAGAACAGTACTAAGATGAAAGGGGTGGGGGAGGGGAGGGGAGAGAAGAGGGAAGGGAAGGGAAGGATCTAGCTCTGTTCCTTCAAGGGTGCCACCATACCTGACTGTGATTTCACGCTGGGCGGTAGGAAGAGGAGCCCACACCAGGAGGCAGTATTACAAGGCAGGGAGTAGTGGGAAGTGAAGAAAAACAGAACAGCTGGTCACTGCACACAGCAACATTTGCCCCAAGGCCAAGCCTAAAATAATCGCCTGGTGGCGCCTTTCTCCCCCATCTCCCTATTGCTTACTAATTTGGGGACAGAGGCAATGTGGTACGTAGGGCCATAGGGAGTGGGAGGATTCTAGGAACACCCGTGAGCTGCAATCTCTACTTTGTGTTTTATTCAGGGGAGCAATGGCCAGGAATTGGATGCCTGTTGGGGATATGGGAGAAGGATAAGTTGTTGGCAAGGAGGGAATAGTCCTTTGGGCTATAATAACAAGAAGCAGATATTGGGCAACAAGGAAGAGTGACCATGTGGGAATGTGGCTTTCTGCAGCAGCAATGTTTTCTCCCTCGCCAGGACTACTTCTCCTCACCTTCTCCAATTGGCTATGAACGTGCTGAACAATCAAGTCCAGAGCCACAAAGTTCTCTCCACCTGAAAAAAAAGAAAAGTCTTTCAGTCACAGATTTGATCACTCATTCCAACAAGCCACAGGAGATGGATCCAAATGCTAGAGTAATTACATTGCAGCAGCAACAACTATTACACATTCCTGCAGAATGCTTTAAGCACTTCACTTCTAGGGCTTCTTCCCAAAGTAGACCAGTACTGTTATGCCACCCACACCTCTCTCTGCTACTTGCAAAACTGTTCCTAGGTTTTGGTCTTTGGAGAAGAGGCCCCTACAAATGGGTTCAGGTCTTCTTGTCCTGCGTTAACCAGATTTGGGGGGGGGAATGGTTTATACTTGCTAAAGTATACTTATAACATGGGGTAATTTAAGAATGGGGGGAATAAATTCTCCCCCCCAGCAATGTTTAGGGATGTTATGTGTGTGCATATGCAGGAACAGTGTCTGTACTTGATCTGTGTGTGCTTGAGAAAAAGAAAGCTCTTGCTTTGACCTTGCCCACTTTTTGTAGAGGGATGCCCACTTCTGACACCAGACCCTGGGAAAATTATTTCAAGGAACTACAACCTCTGCATCTCAAAATGTATTCCATGAATAGAGTGTTTCATTCATCATGCTGCGTATTTGGCATAGGGGCTTAAGGGACTGTCAAACCATCAAGAGGAAATCCAATTCCTGATTTGTAGTAAAGCAATTATGAATTTAATAAGTTGCTGTACCTACCTGTACAATTCTATGTGACTGCTAAAACTCAAAGAGTTTTATTTTCCAAAATGTGGATAGTCTCTGGTTAGATTTAATCATAATGCCACCAGAGTAACTGGAGAATCTCATTTACACTGGACAACCACATGGGGAGGAACCAGGCTAGCAAAAGGAATTGAGCATACTCTCTTCTCCCAAAGCCTAGCATGCATTATGGAGCATGGCAGATTCAGATAAGGAAAGCTCCTTTAATCTTGCTTTATAAATAAAAGCAGCTTTGCCTATAACTGAAGACATATTTCATTTTTGTTCTAATTCTATACATTGTACGGTAGTGTCACTCGATTTGAATATAATGTCCCTGGATGGTCATCCCAATAGATGGGGGGCACTAAGTATTCATGCCACCCTGATTTGCCTAAAAGTGATTCACAGGGAAAGGAAAACCTAAGTCCTCCCTAGTATTTTCCTGTTCTACAGCGAGTATTGGCACACAAAACAGCTCAAAATTGCACCTTGAGCAAACCACCAGCCTTTCCTTCTCCTCTCACCTCGAGGCACCACAATGTCTGCTGCCTGCATTGTAGGCTCAATGTACTGCTCAAAGGCTGGCTTCACAAATTTGCTGTACTGCTTGATAACACCTGCCACATCCCGCCCACGTTCCATGATGTCCCGCTTCAACCGCCGTACCAGCCGGATATCCGAGTCTGTATCCACAAAAACTTTCATGTCCAGGAGCTGAAGGAATCACAAGGAAGGGAAAAACTGCAGAGACAGGCATCTGGCCAAAGCCTTACCCTAGAACTTATTCAAATGCCTGCACCTTTGAGGCAGTCAGTTACAAGTCACTTCCCACAAAGTAGAGGTATTTGTGACACAGATCACATAGGGAGTCCACCTGCCCAGTTAGTCCACATCCCTACCCATGTTTGCTACCTTTGCCCTACTCAGTACCTGTAAAAGCTCCTTATTGGCAAATGACAGGATCCCTTCAAACACAATTACATTGGCTCCATAGATAGTTTTCTGCAAAGAAAGGAGAAAGAACATGTCAGATTAAAGCAAAGGAGAGAAATCAGAGCCCAGGAAAAACTCAGATCTAACATGCTTTCTTTCTGGGTACGGGGAAAATTTTTACTTACAAGGAAACCAGGCTTAATTCCAGTATGCTGCCCTGCCTTTCACACTAAGCTCTTCCTCATACCATGGGACTCCACAATCTAACAAAGCTTTCAAATGAAGTAGGTGCCAATGGAATACAGATACAGCCCTCAAACCAACGATGGAGGCAAAAGAGCCTCTAGCAGCACCATTTTCAACACTTGACCATCAGCTTTCAGGAAAAGGTGATAGTCGTTTCTGCTAAACAAAGAAGTACTTCTGGAATACTTTACTGCATTCAGAAATATACTCATCCTCTGTCTGCTAACCTGACTTCCTCCACCTACAAAACACAGTTGCAGATCCCTACACTAGCAAGCATATGAAGTAAGGCACCTAAGGAGCAGAACTATAATTCTATTATCTGTCTTCAGTCCCCAGAATGGAACAGATCATGCATTCAACAAATACTATATAACCATAGCAAAAATGACATAGCCTACTCCAGATGGACTCTCCCTGACATCAGAAGATAACTAATCACATCCGAAAAATCTTGATGAGTTATCTTTTCAGACCATCTTATTACAATGCTATTCTTCTATTTTGATTTTACTCAAAAACTGCTTTAGAAAAACTTACATTTCAAAAATCAAGATAGAATTCACTATATGAACTATTATGGAAAACACATAAAGTGAGACATTCTGTGAAGACCTTTTATAAGTCAAATGCAGTTTTCCCTCCAAAGGTCCCACAGCATCTGAACCCGATCAGGTTCCAAAAGAAAATGCCTGCCAATTCAGGCAAATATGGTATAGCTAAGATCAATAACATCTTTTTAATTTACACATTCCAATTTTATTTTCACTGATTAGCAACTGAAAGAAGTTGTAACTAAATAAATGGAATGTGCATGAATGGTCCTCTTTATAAAAAACAGAGCTGGAATCAGGCTGTATCATTCTTCCTGATGGTGAGAAATTCCTTTTTCCCATAAATGGAGAAACTAATAAGGGAGATCAAGTTTCTCAACCTCAGCAACTTTGTGTGGGGAATTCTAGGAGTTTAAGTCCACCAGTTGAGAAACACCAAGGTAGATCATTGTAACATCTTCATGCAGAAGATACAGTCATTCTAGGGAGATGCTTCAGTTCCACATTAGAATAGACAACCTACCCCAGGAATGAGGAATCTGTGGTTTCCACATGTGAAGCATTATTCCTAGAAATCCTCACTATTGGCCATGTTTGCTAGATGCTTGGAACTATGGTTCTGCACTCTCTAGAGAAGCTCAGGTGCCTTGCACCTAGCCTATAAGAACCCTTCCAGCTGAAAGATTCTGTGTACTTGTGCAGTTCTAGCCAGTTGCAGAATACCAGGTCATGAATAACTTGTGGGGATAACACAACCTCACAGAAAAGGGTTGGGTGGGGGGAGCTTTCCAAGTTATATAAATCACTATGAGTGGTGCAACTTCCTCCTGCACCTACATACCCACTCCTTGCGCCGGCTATGCGTGGTAAAATCGTAAACAGGAACTTTAACACTCTTGCCCTCTTTCAGCTTCCGTAGGACACTGATGAGCAGGTCAAAATCAAAGGCATCAGGATGGTCAAAGTTGTATTCATTACAGGCAGCTTGCTCCTGCTGTTCTTTGTTCAGCACCTGGAAGAGCACCAGAGACATCAGAGAACTGGGAAGAGGACAGATTGGATCAGTAAAGGCGATTTCCTAGATTTAGTTTTGTCACTTTCCCATCTCAAGCCCTTGAGAGAGGGGTCAAGTTGAGGGAGTTGGGCCAAGATATTTTAACCAGCCCACCTTGTAGAAGCTATCCATGGAGAGCAGCACCACCCAAGGCACATCTAGAGCTTCAATGATTTTGTTGGCCACTGTAGTCTTCCCAGATGCACTGCCACCACACAAGCCTGGGAAAGAGGGAAACACCAAGCTAATGGGAAGAGGACAATATGGAGGAAGAGCCCTGAGACAAGTTCCCTCTCCTCCTATTCTTTACTGTCTGTCTAGCATGCCTGGATTTCCAGACAATGATCTCCACTTCAATATCTCTACTGGGAAAGAAGCCAGCATGCAGATCTCACCAACACCAGTACTGAGAGTGGCAAGCGTAGATGCGGCCCACATAACAGACTGTATCTAAACCCAACAGGCGTGGCTACTACCAATATGGCCAACAGCAGAACACCTGATAAAAACCCTTACTTCAGCATGTCACTCTCATTCTATCCAGGAAGCTGCAACCTTCAAGAAGGGAGGGAAGTATGGTGCAGAAAATTAGAAATCGATAGCCAAAGGCAGAGGAAGAATGACAAGGAGCTCCCAATTGCTGAATAGATTCATTTCACATGGATTGGAAAAAACCCTCCCACCTAGATAGGAGAAGCCACCGATTCCCCTACCGATGACAAAGGCCTCCTTGAAGGGAGTGCCAGTCTCGTTGTACCAGGGCGGCCGCCCAGCCGTGTAGATGGTGCGCTTGCTAGTCCGAAGCAGCGGCGGTTCCGTTTTCGACTGGCTGGTGGTCCTTTTCCGTGGGGAAAGCGACGGCGTGAGCGGCAAGCGGCTGACGAGGCTATTCAGGGCGGCTCCTCTGCTCCCGCTGAGCCGGAGGGAAGCGAACACGTTAGGGGAGGCTGTCCCACCCGGTCCTCCAAACAAAGTCATGCATGGGGCAGCTTCTTCTCCACCCCATCCCAGGGACCTACAATCCGCGCCACCCAGTCATGCCCCACCTCCTGGGACTCAGCTCCAGACGTGTCTCCGAACTTAGGCAGAACGCCTTAAGCAGTGCAATGGGAGGCGGAAGAAGTACGTGGCTGTGAAGGTGGAGAGGAAATTTTAAACCGTGGGAACTGTCCAAGGTGAGGCGGACAAGGGACGGCCGGATACTCGCTCGGGGCCCGCCTGCGATGCCTTGGTTCGCTCCACCCGCTCTGATTTCTCACCTGGTGCGCCGCACCGCCGAAACAGCTTCCTCAACCATGCCGTCCGCAGACGCCATCTCGAGCACGCTCCCGCCAGTCCTCTGCCTGCAGCCGCACAGCCTGCCGGGAGAACGTCGGGGCGTGGCGCGCGCAGGGCCACGTTTCGGCATCGTCGACACCGCCCCCGCACTGCGAAACGGCAATTTCCGTCAAATTCCAGGAATACCATAGAGAATAAAAGAAAAAGGAGAGAGAGAGAGAGGGGTGCATCTCGTTGTCGAGATGGGGAGTTTCCGGGATTTCCCTTGGGGAAGCCATTTTCAGATCGGTGCTGAGTTGTATGTCGGTCTTCATGGAGGGAATTAAAACTGGCCTTTTTTCATCTGCCGAGAATCTGAGCAACAGCCAAAGGAGCTGGTAGCAAATTAAAAATTAACACATCGTATAACTTTCTTGGACCAACGTCCGCTTCGTCTAACTCATGGAACATAATTTTTAGAAAGGAGTGTTATATCACAGCTAGGTATTAGAAGGGAGGGGGAAGACACGGTGAAGGAGAGGGAAGAGACAGGGAAAATTATCTGTAGTGACAGCCGTAGATGATGTTAAGTCGTTATCAGTATAAGTAATGTTCACTATTGTGTCATTTTAACTGAACGGCGGGATCGTGCCATCCAAATCTCCACTGGAAAAGTATTCCATACAGCAGCTTCCATTAGGGAACAACATAAATGTCTTGCTCTCCCCTGATTCATATGAGGCGGATGGTCCTGCAGGTACCTGGGTGCTAAGCCACGTAGAGTTTTATAAGTCAAAATCAGTACTTTGAATTGTATACAGTTGTTTATTGGTCACCAGAGCCTGCAGCACTGATGTTATAGTAGTAGTATGAGTAGTGGCTTAGACCCACCGACAGCCAGACTTCTGCATTTTGAACCAACTGTAGCTTCCAATCATTAACCTCATCCCATAATTATACAAATTCTAACAAAGTGACTAAGGCTAGTGACTTAGGGTGTCTTCATAGCACCATATGCTTCCCTGCTAGCGACTTATGGTGTATTCATAGCACCATCCAGTCATAGTTGTGTTATAAAGCCTGCCCTCATTTTGGCACAACAATGGATGATTGTTTCAAACACTGAGTCACTAAAGGGGAAATGTCCTAGTTATACAACATTTAAACTAACACCAAACAAATATATTAGGGTAGTGTTTCTCAACCTCAGCAACTTTATATATAATATTCGAATTAAAACTTTTAAATAAGAGGATAAAAACTAACACAAACTAATATAAAGTAAGGAAGAAAAAAGAAAGAAATGAAAGAAAAAGAAAAAAGTGCAAGAAAAGAAAAGAAAAGAAAAAAGAAAAACAGCAATTATAAGTACAAATATATTTTAACCTCTCTCTCTAAAGTTACATCATATTACTCTGCTTTCTATAATCTATCCTAATCATCAAAACTATAAATCACAAGTTCATTTTTTTTCATTTTTACACAAAAAGTCCATAAGGGGCTCAACCTCAGCAACTTTAAGATGTGTGGACTCCAACTCCCAGAAACCCCCAGTCAGCACTATATTATGGCATAGCTCAATGTATGAACCTACCCAGTATTTATTGAATCACCCCAATCATGCTTGTTGACATTTCAATTTACTCTAAAAGATTACAAGAAAGGATATTTTTGTAAAAGCCATGCTCATTCTTCTTAAGCAAGACTTGGTCTTCTGTATGCTTACATAATAATATCCCTGATGAACTAGGGCAAGACCCATCTAAGTCCAGTGGTTTGATTCTCACATTGGCCAACCAAATACCTCTGGAGAACTTGTAAGCAGCAGACCGAGATGTACCCCTCTCCACCATTGTTCCCTTGCAACTAATTGTTGGAAGGCCTGCTGGCCTCAAACTGGAGGCAACACTGAATCCTCAAGGCCAATACCCTTCATAATGAATTTTCCAATACTCTTTTAAAGCCATCAAAGTTAGTGGCTATCAACAGGTCTTATGGTAATGAATTTCACAGGTTTATTATGTGCTGCATGAAGAAGTACTTCTTTTCCTCTGTTTAAATCTCAGTTCAATCAGCATAATTGAATGATCTTTAGTCCTAGTGCTTTTAGAGAGGTAAAAATGTCTTCCTGTTCACTTTCTCCATGTCCTGCATGATTTTATATACCTCAATCATGTCCTTTCTTCCTCACCCTTTTTCTTAGCTAAAAAGTCACAAGCATGCTAACCTTTTCTTATAGGAAAGATTTTTAAGTCCCCTGACAATTTTGCTTGCTCTTTCTGCACTTTTCCCAATTCTATTATATCCTTTTTCAAATAACTAGAACTATTCATGGGATTTGGGATGGATGTACCAGAGACTTCTACAAAGGCATTAAATATTGGTATTTTTATTTTGAATTCCTAACCTAATAATCTCTAGCATGGAATTTACCTTTCTCACAGCTGGTCTACGCTTACCTCTTCACTCAAATCAAATTAAATCTTTATTACAGTCATAGACCAGCATAACCTCTTCACTGAGTTATCCATTATAAACCCTAAATCTTTTGCCTGATTAGTTTTAGACAACTTAGATGCCATTAGTATATATGTGTTTAGGTGCTTTTGCTCCAATATTTATCACTTTAAACTTATTTAAATTAAACTGCATTTACCATTGGTTGACAATTCACCCAGTTTATAGAGACCCTTCAGGAGTCTCTTCACAATCACTTTGTTGCCCTGAACAGCTTAATATCATCTGTAAACCTGACCAGCTCAATGCTTATCCCTAGGTCAAGATAATTTATAAACAAATTAAAAAGCATTGGTCTCAACACAGATCCTTGAGAACTCCACTTCTTACTTCTGCTGAGAAAACTGCACATTTATTCCTACTCATTGCTGTTTTTTTTAACAAATTAGCAATCCATAAAAAGACAGGCCTTCTTATTCCATGATCACTTAGTTTCTTTGCCAAAGGCTTTTTGAAAATTCAGATATTCAGTGTCAAAAGGATCATTCCATCCATGTTCCTATGAACAGTTTCAAAACATTCTAAAGGCTAGTAAGACAGGATTTACCTTCCTGGAATCTATTCTAATTTCCCTTCAGCAAAGCTTGTTTCTCTGTGTGCCTAGTTACCATATTATATCATTGACCATGGTATTCTCATGGACTGTCTTGAGGAGTTGGGGACTGAAGGCACAGCTTTGTCATTGCTCTGCTCCTATCTCAAAGCTTGTTTCTTGATGGTTATCTTGAAGATTATTGCTGCACTCCATCCATTGGGCTGTTAGGTGCCACAAGGTTTCTTTCTGTCCTCCATATTTTTTTTAATATTGAAATTAAGTTGCTAGGATCAATTGGGGTGTTATCTGCATAAATAACACTTAAATCTGTTCTCCTTCCTATCTGCATCAGGGTGTATTGGGCAATTTGGTGGGTTCCTACCTGGGCCAGATTGCAGACTAGATGAAGTAAAAGAGGCTAAAAATAAACCTAGACAAAACAGACCATTTGACAGCAGGGGGGCAGGATGGGTCTTTACCTAAATGGGGTGTATTTTCTCTTTAAGGGGCAAGAATATATAGTTCGGGGGTGCTTTTTAATCCTGTGTGTGCCCAAGCCAACATGATGAGAAGGAATGTTTATTTCTGTCCATTTGGTATCTCCATCCCTTTGTGGAAAAGTCTGATCTAGCCATTATTGTCCATGCGCTGCTTACCTCTTGGTTAATTTATTGCAATGCACTGTACATGGGGATATCGTTGAAGGAAACTTTAAAATTGCAGTAAATCCAAAATATGGCAATCAGCCATCTGTTGGATGCTTCCCAGCATTTGTCATTTGTTCTGGCAAAACTATATTGCTTACCCATATTTTTCCAGATTAAATTCAAGGTGCTTGCTTTGACGTACAAACCTCTAAGGGGCTTGGGGGTTTACTACTAAATAAGTGGCTTATCCTATATGTAATGAACAATAATCTTCTAAAGATTTTTTTGCAGGTATCAATCCAGAAGGAGGCTCAGCTACAATTTACTAAGATAATGACCTTCTTGGTAATGGCACCAGCTTTGTAGTGGCTTGCACTTACAACGCAGTCACATGATTGTGATTTGTGACCTTCTCTCCCTACTTCCCACAAGCAAAGTCAATAGGGAAGCCAGCCAGGAAGGTCGCAAGTTGCCCGGGTAAGTCTCCTCTACCCGTGCATCCTCATCAAGCCTCACAGTGCTTGTGCAGCACCTTCCTGGCCACTCACGCACTCCTGCGTGCTCTCCCCCACTCAGCAGTAGCCACCCCAAGCCCCGCCACGCTCACGGCACACCACCCTTAAGTTGCATTAGTTATTGTCTGCTGCTTCTGACAGGAGTCCCAGGATTTCACAGATTGTTTTGTTTTGTTTTATTTTGTTATTTTATTTTATTTTATTTTATTTTATTTTATTTTATCCTGCCTTTATTTTTGATCAGTTCAAGACATACATACTTAACACTTAGTGCTATTATAAGGCATATATTCTTAATGCTATTATAAACATTATAATATGTTTTAATTGTAGGTTTATTGTATGCTGCCCAGAGTCACCTTGTGTGGCCATATAAAATGAATGAATGAATGAATGAATTAATTAATTAATTAATTAATTAATTGCTCCCGCCTCCTATTTTCCCCCCAACAATCTTGTGAGGTGGGTTGGGCTGAGGGAGCATGACTGGCTTGAAATCACCTTAGCTGACTGTTGCCAATGATAGGTCATCCAGATTCCTGCTGGTTGAATTCAGATGATAGCCCAGTCAGAAAAATAGAAGGTTGATATACTTGTACTGAATGCCACCTGCCACCCCAAAAGCCTGCCTGATTTGAAATGTAAAGCATAGAAGCCCAGACCAGGAAGGTCTCATGCTTTCTGGATCTTTGGTTTCTGGTCAGGGAAACAACCTCTTCTCCCTCCCACCCATCCACCCCTGTTCTGCATTTGTGGGTGTGCCTCAAGCACTCTTTATGGTTTCTCCAGCTTTCATATATAACATGCACACACACACCAAAGAGCAGAATTCCTTGATGTCTAATGTATCAATCTCCTGGGAGTTTGCTATTGTAGTGCAAAGAGAACAAGGCTGGGGCTCCAGTCTCTCACACCCAAAGCTAAAAGGGGCATAGAACTATAGTGTCCAGCAACCAGACAGGTTGAGGGCATTTCTGCCAGCCTTGCTGGCCAATTACATTTGAGTGACTGCCTCTCTGCCCATCCCATCAGGTTCAGCAGAAGAGGTATGTTGTGGATCCTATCTGTTACATCTGGTGAGATCCAGGAGATGGGCCTTCTCTGCCGTGGCTCCTGCCCTGTGGAACATCATTCCCCCTAAGGTGACACTGGCCCCATCCTTGGTAACCTTCCAGAAGTCCCCCAAAATATTGCTGTGTCAATAGACTTGGAGGTCTCAAGGAAATGGTGAATTGGTGAGATGGCTATATTGCTTGTAACATTGAATATGCTCTCTGCTAGTCTTTTAATAATATTAATGTTTTTTTAATTATGGACATTTTTTATATTGTTCTTTTGTATGGTTTGCTTTTATTGTACACCACTCAGGGTCAAATTTGTGAGATAGGCTGCTATATAAATATGATGAATTAATTAATTACAGCTAAGCACGTCTCTGTCCATGGCTGCAACATCCTCAAGCTGATCCCTGAAACACCCTAGATGCTTTGCATGGAAGGTTTTCTGTTGGGAGAAGAAGGAAAACAGGGTTCCAAACTGGAAAAATTAAATACAACTCTTGACTGACTCAGCAGTTGGCTAAGAATGAGAAGGAGGCAACATCACGAGGATGTGTCCCTCAGAAATGGTTAGTAAAGTGTCTTTGTGCCACAGCAGACAGGACACAATGAGACCAATAAGTTAACTGTGATATTTCTAATCTATCTTTTTTTCTACTTCCTAGACTTTTTATTTTTATTAGAATCTATTCATTCATATTTTGGTTCTTCTTGTAAAAATTATTATTAATTTACTTTGGCTTTTGTTTTATTAGGTCTGAATCTATATTTCTGTCATTTGTCAGTTGTTTTCTTAGAAAGTGGTCATTCCTTTCCAAACCTAGCACTGGTTTAGTAACTGTATCATAATTGTTAAGATTTTTTTTAATATATAAAACCCCATGAGCTTATCTGTCTGGTATCTGGCAGGTTTTATCCCTGCAGAAGGGAGGATAACTTTCATCTAATTCTGTCAGTAGATCGTTCTATAGAGTTGAGAATCAACTGAGTTGTATTGCCTGAGTAGATTGGTCACTGCTGTCCAAAGTTTGGAAACTGTGTTCCCAGCTGGATGCCTTCTGCTGTCCTGTGTTGGCCTTTCCCAAATGAATTATTACCTGTAGCCAGTCTGTATATTAAAAAGCATTTTGGAAGCTTTCCTCCAATAAGGTTAGGCAGCCAGCCATGAATGGACCCTTTCTACAATTTTGGTATGAAATGGCTTCCTCAGAGAGATTTGCTTTATGCTTACTTTGTCTTTACAGTATTCTGACTATTGTTTGGACCAAGCAGTTCTATCATACATTAAAGGTGCAGGCATCATATAATGAAAAGGAGCTTGCATCAGGATAATTTGATTTGGCAGTCCAGCATTCCTTTAATATCCTATATAACCAATGTAATGGATATAAGTTTTGCCCTTCATTCATAGTGGCATTAATTATTTGCTCCTTTTATTAAATTCCATTCTTCCTTCCTGATTTCAGTTTTTAAATGAATGTACACTCCAAATGAGGGGATTATTTAAAGAAAGTAATTTGAAGGGGTTCTTTAAATACAGGATACAAGTCCCATTTTGTTTTCAGTACTTTCACATTTATGAGAAAATGGGAATGTTAAAGATGTAAAAAAAATAATCCATGTGACATAAAAATTACCTTCTCTGTGTAGCGTCCTTGATTACAAACCTAATAGAGAAAATAGTTATATTCAGCAAGCTTTCTGGATATAAATATAGGGAAATCTGAAAAATCCCCTAATAAAATGGGTAACAAAGGACAGCAGTTCAGACACTGCCAATCTTAAATGAAGGCATTTAGAATGTGTTTATTTAATGTTTTGCCTAGCTTTCTCTGTCACTGGGGTAAAGTTTTGTAAGTTATGTTTAAATGAGCTATTGCTGATTTCATAATTAGGATCCCTCAATCCCAATGAAAGTGCTCCTGGAAATAATATTTCTATTTCTCTTACAGTACTTCCCACAAAGGCATTGAATCAAGCACAGTCAAATATTTATGCTTAGGCATTGAACTTTAAAATCCTGAGAACCAATTCCAAAGTCACCAACAGGAAACATCTAGGGATAAGAGAAAAGTACCAAATACCATATGGTCTTATGTTTCACATTTGGTGGAATAGCTTATCCACTATAGAACAGATGGGATTATATATAGTATAATTGTCAGACATTTAAAGTCTTCAAATTAATAAGATTAAAAATATAATTGCAACCAATTTGTTACAAGCACAAAGAATATAATTGCCAGGTATTTCCCTTGCACCATTAATACTGTAAATGGAAAAGAGTTTTAAAGAACAAGAGAGCAAGGAGGTTTCAATAACTGGAGAAAAGAATTGCCATGTTCTCTTTTAGGAACCTCATCTTCTAAGATATAATGTTGTCATATAACTATATCACCTATCCGTTTTTTTCACAATGTAAATGTTTAGATGTTATATGAAAATGTTGCAAGAAATATAAATACAAGTAGGTCACTGATAACTTTTGAAAAGATTACATATCTAGATAAGCATAAAATAGTACTAGTATCAATATATAGAATAATTATAGGAACCAAAACAGATTCTCCAGGAAGTTGCTCCCAAGGGAAAGTGAATTTCCCCCATAAGATATAAAAATATTCAAAATACTCAAATAAAGAAAAGAAGTACATTTCCCTGATAAAAGTATTCCCAGGTTGAACAATAGTGCCTGAATTAATATAATAATCCTAATAAATGTTAGGACAAAAATTAAAATTACATCTGAGATTATGTCATAGGCTTTTACAGTATTTTAAATTAACAATATATGTTATGATACGTATTTCATTAGCAGAAGTATGGATATTTCTCCTAATTTCTCTCAGTGGAAAAAGGTTATCTGAAACATATTTCTAAGGAACAGAATCTCTGTCTAGAAACACTTATGGAAAGGAATAATTAAAGTAATATTGTTCAGATAGATTGGAGTTTATTTAACCAAGGGTTAAATAAGAAACTGGGTTTAATTAATTATTCTTTTACAAATGGAATACAATAGGTTATGCATGAGCTGTTTTACTCATTAAGAAAAAAGTGTTATAGGTAAAAACCCTGCGTTTGTTGACAAGCGATTAGCGAAGGGCTTGCACTTTAATTCGGTCACAGGAAAAAGGACCCGGTTTAGAAGGGGCAGCGCGTTCCTCTTTTGCGAAAGACCTTTTCGTTCTTTATATTTTATAAAGGACGGCGGCGGGCATCGGATTTCTCCCGGTAGAGAGGAGGACAAAGAGCTGCTGAAACCGAGCCCCGGCGGTGCGGTCCAGCCAGGCTCCCCGTCTTCCCCGCCCCCGCGGCGCGGGGAGTCACAATGGCTTTCGTGCCAAAGACAATGCGCTCGTCCTCCGAGACGCTTCTGCAGCCCAGCCGCCCGTGACTGCAGGAGAGGTGACCCGGATCGTTCGCGCCACGGGCTCTGGGAATGGCTCCCCTCCCAGCCCAACCAGGTCTCCGGGCGCTCGGGTTTTCCCTCTCTCGATTGCGGCTGCCCTCCTAGTCCCCAGCGGCTTTTGGCCCCCTCCAATGCGAGCCCCTTTCGGACAGGAGGCCTAAAAAAGCACCTTCTTGCACGAATCTCCCCGGCGCTTGCCCAGCTGGCCGGACCGGCCGGCTTGACTCCTCTCGACGTGCAGTCGGGCTGAGGGTTGTAGGGACCGAGAGGAGTCAGCTGGAAGCCCTAAGCCTTGGGGCCGGGGCACCGCTGCCCGGGAGTTGTCTCAAGACTTCTGTCTGCCGAGCGAGGTCAACTTTCACCGGCTGGTCCCGTTTTGAGTCCGATCCTCGAAGGAGGGCCAGCCTCGCTTCCTCTTTGGGGGCCTAGAGAGGTGCGGGGCCGGTCTGCCTTAAGAGTTGCTTTGGAGAGAGGAAGCCGTCCTCCCTGCGCGGCTATTCGGAGCCCCATCCGCTGCGGTCGCTTAATACGCTTTTCCTGGTTATTAACTCATTTTCTGGATTTGCGTTGAACCATGAAAAAACTCCACACACCGGATTCGCACCACACGCTAAACACCGATGCTGCTGCTGCTGCTGACGATGATAAATTAAAAAAATAACTGACCATGGTTTACACCAGCCAAGTTCAGCACATTGTGCCAATAGGGGTGCTAAATCTTTCCTGGACCAGGTTAAGCCTGCCGTGGGGACACCGCCACCCAGGAGGCATCGACTGTTGGGCCTCCTCCAGCGCGGCCGCATCACCAGAGGAGGGCTCCCTGTCAGTGGAAGATTTCTCGATCCATTAATTCAACCAATTAACGGCGCAACGCCTTCCGAGAAGGAACTCCAGCCTTTTTCCACCGCGGCGATGCAGAACTTTGCCGTGGGCTTAAGCGAGGCACAACAGTCCCCTGATTACCAGACCCCCCCGCCCCCGCCGCAACAGCCCCGCTGCTTCCTCGGCCGATGGCTTAGGTTGCGGCACCGCACTGCTGCCTCCCACCAACGAACCCTCCTCCGTCCGCCCCCGGCTGGTCCTCGCCAAGCCGCCTCGGCCCCAAGTGCTAGCAGCCGCCCAGCAGCTTCCCACCCAGATCGGCTGCTCTATTTGCGCCGGGAAGCCTTTGCTCACCTCGGATGCTCGGCTCTTCTTCCAGCGCCGGCGCTCCACCTTTGGAAATCACGACTGACTTTTGCTTCGGAGACCTCGCCTGCCCAGAAGCGGCCCCGATTTCCCCGCCTGCCAGGCTCCCCTTGGAAAAGGATGTGGGGAAGAGGCATCCCTCCGGGGGAGGTCATTGGGGTGCTGGCGGGGCCCAGGGTCTCTTCCTGCCTGCCGCAGGGGAGCTTGCCCGGCCTGGCCCTAGGTTTCTGTCCCGTCCTTGTAGAAACGGGGACCCAACTGGCAGGCAGCTCGGAGTCACCTGCTACCCCGGGGAGATTCAACATCGCTTGCCTTGATGACCACTGGCTGCCTTCCCACAAAGGCTGCTCCTGGTCTGCTGCCCAAGGCTCCAAGGGCTGGAGGAAGGGGCCCAGCTTCGTGGCTCTGAGCGGAAGGCAACCCTGACAGCATGCAGTCACTCCCACGCGATTTGTGGACACCTTGTTCTTGGGTGCCCGATGAGTTGGGTGATCTGTGCCCCTTGCCTGCAGCTGTGAAGGGAGCCCACAGAACAACTCTGCACCTGCCAGCCCCCAGCGCCAAAATGCCCCCTTGTCTCAGCCTTCCGCCAGAGAGCAAATGAAGCCTTGCTCATCCACCGCCTGTCCTCCCTGTGCTTCACTTTAACCCACCAGGTTGGGGTGTTTCTGGATTGACGAAGCTGGAAGTAGAGGGGCCCAAGAGGGCCCGCAGGGAAAGAAAGCCCAGCCGGGGAGCTCTGTCCTGGAGGGGAAGGGCTGCTGCTCCAGATGCCTGGTGTAGAGAACCACAGAGACGATCCTGGAGTACTGTAAATATGCAGAAATGTTACAAAAACAAAAGCATATTTAAGCCGCGGAAACAGATAAGAAAGAAGCTCGCTCCACCCTAATTCCCTGGGGTATAAGAAAGGCAGACGCAGTCAGGTTGTCATGATTCTGTCACTATAGTTCCAGTCAAACTTGTGCTGACTGTTTCCCGGCCTGGCCTCGAAGGGCTGACACCCGGAACGCTTAGAGGTAAGAGGAGCTGAACCTCCCAGCGCTCCAGGGCACCCCCGGCGTCGTCGTCTTCGGCTCAGAGAGAATCTTGCTTCGTGAACTTGAAGGACTCCCGATCCCCTTGATTTATCTCTTATTTATACAAAAAATGACCTGCCTCCCACTCCCAGGGGGATCGACGGCTTCCAACTCGTCCTGGTCCTTGGGTTATCCTTCGGCAGCGACTAGTTTTAGTTCTGGTTGCGTTTCTAATGGAAGTGAGAAGACACGTATGTTAATAGCTAATCCTGTCCAGACGGGCGTTCCTCGTCTTCTCTGTTGTTACTACGGAAGGCGGCGGCGGCGGCGGCGACCTCTCCCCCGCATCGGCATCATCCCTCTTGGATACGTGGTCGTCCGTCGCCGAGGAAGGCTGCGATGCCAAGTCCTTTAGCATCTCGGGGGTTGCATCCAGCTAAGGATCGGGGACTAGATTTAAAAGCTCTCCGTCCGGTCACGGATGTCCTCCGGCTGAATCGAACAGGAGCGCTTTTCCAGGGAAGTCTTTTCGCCGCCGGGCCGGTCTCTCCTCTTATTCTGCGGAGGAATCGGCGCTATATTGGTTGGCTTCGCCCCATCAACCTCCACGGAAGGTCGGCCTAGAGGATAGTCCGGACGCTTCCCGGGAGCAGGAAGGCACCGAGCGGCGCCAGCCCGAGCTGGAAACCTCCTCCGCTCGGCGGATCGCTAGTTCTGGCAGGCGCGGCGGGAATCACCTGCGCTGGATGGGAACGGCAGGTCCGGCGGAGGGGGGGAAGCAGAGGGCTGCCTGCAGGGGGAGGAGTCTGCGGGCGTTGGGCGGGGCCAGCCCCGGCCCTCCTTTCCGCCCACCTGTGTCTGCTGTAGTCCGGACCTCTCGACGGCGAAAACAGCGCAGCAGAAGCTGAAGCGAAAGAGACCCTTGGCTGAGCGCGCCTGAAGTGCTTTGGCGCTTTGTTTGAGGGCTCGTCAAAGTCAGCCCACTGCAGCCAGCCTTCCTGGCGATGGAGCCTCCTACCTTAGCCGGTGGCGACCCCTCCGAGACTGCCCGCCTGGTGGGCAGCCGAAGCAGCCGCACATCCAGTAGTCTCCGCCTGAAGAGGTGAGGCAGCCCCACACAGCAGCCCTTCCCCTTCTATCAGCGGATTCTCCTGCCACCTATTCCGCCCCCCGCCCCATGTCCGGTCCTGCCTGTCAGAGAGCCCCGGACTCCGCCGGCGGCCCCTTAGAGCCAAGCGGAAGGCAAAGCCGCTGATCTTCAGACAGGCCCGAAGTTCTCTGAAGGGCGTTCGGATTCCCTTCTTGTTCGGGGAAGCATCGCTCCCCTGGAAGGACCGCGATTTCCGGCAAGCGGCCAGTTAGCGAAGGCCTCGGTTCCTCCAGTCCCCCTCCCGCCCGCTGCGTGCATCACCCCCTTCTCTGAGCCCCCTCCTCTCTTCCACCATCTACTTCTTGCCCTGCGGTCCATTTGGTCCCCTCGGCTTTTCCTCGACGGCTAGGGACAACTTAGAGAGGGAGCTTTTTCCTCTCTTCTCGGGGCAGGTGCTCTCCCTCCCGCCCCCCCCCCATTTGCTCTCTTCCCTCTCCTCCTCTGAGATCCCCGCAGCTCCCCGAGCTTCCACACAGCCAAGCTTTGTGCAGTTATTGCTCCTTTCTGACAGCCAGAGAGTCAGGACGTGCCTTTTGATTCCTGCTGCCCAATCCTCCCCCCGCCCCAATGCCCCGTTGATGGCTCCGTACTTGTGGGATGGAGGGGAAGGGAGCGCTGCCTCTGTACAGGTGGGAGAAGGAGAACTGGTTGGGGCAGTGAGAAGGGAAGAGATCAAGGAAGGGGGGCTTTGGAGATGGAGGCTGCTTTGGGTGGGTGCTTTGGCTCTGCAGCCTGTGTTAATCACCCCCCTTCCCCTCCTGCCTGCTTTTTTTCTGCTGCTTGATGTGCCTGTGGGCAACCGGGGGCAAATGAATCTGCTTCTAGAACAGGCTCGAGAAGCTCCAAGGGGCTTTTCCTTGCAGCTGCTGCAGTAATGCCCCCCACTCCTCCATCCTGGCTGCTGCATCAAAGGCAGTTGATTGTTGCTCAGTCGAGCCTGCAGTGGGATGAGAGGCAGGATTCCCCCACCCCTCGGCTGCCTCTGCCCTGACCTCAATGCACAGGAGCCCTTTCCAAAAATCTTGCCTAAGATGCTGGCAGGCACAGCTCTGGAATGCATACAAGTACTCCTGCTGGCTGAGCTGGGAGTGGGGAGAGAAAAGAAGGAAGCCCGTTCTCATGCTGGTCTCTACAGAAGAGGAACCACTGACTAGCTGGGTCTGGGCACTTAACTCAGTTACTGAATTGACCCGTTTTCTGGGTCACATAATACTAGAAGCATAAATTAACCAAAGGGACAGTACCCGTACAACATACTAAGCCTGCACAAAAGCAAAACAATCAAAGCAACTCTAACACCAAGCTTATCAGTTGCACAAATACAGCCATTCTGTTTTAACCCAACCTGCTTCAGCTACTGTAAACACGGCCCTTCCGCGTAACCATTGGAATGGAAGGCAACCTGGAAGGGCTGCCAGGGATAAGTTTGGAGAGGAGGTTGGTGAGGATCTTGTTAGGAAGGTACTTCTATCCCTTCCTCTGCTGTTCTGGTTGCTGTTTTGGCAGGCTGGGTGGCTGCTTAGCTTTGTACCCATCTGCCTCTGTATCTGTTGGGTGCCAGGCACAGCTGAGCAGTGGGCTGGTAAAGTCTGCTCTTTGGGACTGTCATTGTTTCCCTTCTGCCTTCTTTTGTTGCTTGCATTTGAGGAGGGGGCAAGCATTCGAACCCAGCAAGTTAACAACTTCCATCAGATTAGCCAGGCCTAGTCAGAGAGAGAAGCTCTGAAGGTCACTAGGGTCAATTGTCTTGCAAGGACAGGGGCTGGGCTGTCTTCCACCTACCTCAGTGAATCTCAGTGGAGGCAGGGAAATGGGCTGTGGCTCAGGCTGAGGAGGCAAATTGTGTAGGGCCACATCACACATGTGGACAGGACTGGGATTTTCCATGTTTCCAGGTTGCGCTATGGATTTCTAAAGTGTTTTATCCGATTTTGAATGGTGAATGCCATGTTTCTGTGACTTCTTGCCTCAAATTAGGGGGAAGTTGAATTTTTGGTTTTCAACAATAATGGGTAGAGGGAGCCACAAAAAAGGAAACACTACAGTATATGAAGATAATGGTTTACACACTGAACTGCCAGCTATCCAACCCCAATTTAGCTGAGATTAGCATGTGGGCAAACCCAGCCATGGCATTGCTGTGATATACAATTCATTATTTTCCCATAGATACAAGCTATGCAGAACATATGAATTACAACATTGGCTTTCTAATGGGAAGAACCTAGAACCTAGGATTTCCTGCAAAAAGTAACATCAACTCTCTGCCTTCCTTTCAGCCCTCTTCCAGTCCTGCTAAAGACCCAGACTGCATGTGCTCCCTTCCCACTGACTCATGGGGGAAAAAGTTGAGTAATTTCTACCCTTTATGGTTGTCTTCTTGAGCCACTGATATACTTTCACCAGAATGTGAACAGTTTGCAAGACATGGCCTTTGGATCTTGAGAAATTATGCCTCACAGCATTCATCCTGATTAATGCATAGGCCCTATTAGGTAACCAGAGAGCGTAGGCACCTACAAGGGTTGGAGATCCCAGACAGCAAGTGAGCACCCAAGAACAAAATAAGGCATGTATGGGGGGGGGGGAGGGATTTGATTTTTTTAAAAAAAATAGCAAATGGCTACAAGTGAAGCTCTCTTTGAGTTTGAGCATCATGACAAATAAACTTTTTCCTCCCCCCACATATGAATCCCCCCTACTCACATGGATTTCAGAATCAAGAGCTAAAAGATATCATTGTGAACTGCCCTGAATTGGACTCACAGGACACCCTTAACCTAGTCAGACAACTTCAAGGGCTGCATTTCATTATTTCTAACCTTGATTAATTTGTGGTTTAGGATGCCCTGTGGATTAAAGTGTGAGCCCAGCCCACTGAGTTCAATTATGGTTCAATATATGGGGTAGTCCCGGAAAATGAAGAGGTTAACGGATTTATTTATTTAAATTTATTATGTCCAGGTAGCTATGGGGAAAAGCTAAATAACTCTTGACTTGGAAGTAACTCCAATCAGATCTCCCCAACTGCTTCTCATGCTTCAAAAGGAGTGGAATTTTGGTGCCTAAGACACTGGGGATGTTACTTCCTGGTTACATACACACTACCAACAACGGGATTAATCTATTTTCTGGCTTCACACAGTATCGTGAAGCACAAGTTAACCAATCCTGAAAGGCAGAATTTAAAAATAAGTGAACAGCACACTGTCACACACACTAACCAACATTAATCCTATTCAAGCTTAGTTTAGTATGTGGATGCAGGCCTCGAACTGAGACAGTACGCCGCCAAATTCATTTTTGGAGCCGTCGCGCAGCGCAGCGCAGGGCAGTGAACCGGGCGGCGGGAGTCTTGGCTCGGTCTTTTAACTTCAGCTGGTCTGGATCCAAGCCGGTGACGAGGACTGAAGCCTGAAGCCAGCCGGCAGGGGGTTTCCCAGTCTCCAAGCCGGCCTTTAAGTCCTGCCCGTCGGGCGTTCAGCTTCGGCGCAAGCAGGAGTGAGCGGGTGGGGAGGGGCGCGGGGACTCTCATGAGGCGCTGCCTCTCTGCCGCCTGCTGCGGCTCCTTCGACCGGCCGGCTGTGGAATAAATGGCGTCGGGCAGGGGAGCGCCGAGGCCGAGCATCGCAGGAAAGCTCTTCCAGAAGGAAAGGCCCGGCCGCGGGGGCTCTCTTGCACGGGAGGACGGAGTGCCGCTGGGATTTCAAAGTGTCTGTGGAAGTGGGGATAGGATCTGAACCAGGACTTAACCGCTCCCTCCACTAGGCCGCTCTCCCATTCCCTACTGGCCCATGAAAACTTCTGACCATGCACTGTGAGGCGTGGAAACAAAGATGTTCTGAGGGGAAGGAAATGGTTGATTTTGCCCCAGGATTGCTCATGGAGGAGGCCCTGTCTGAAGCATGATTATCTGAAATGATCAGAGGGAATGGGATCAACTAAAAATCAATTAAGATCGAATGACAAGAGTAATTTCGGTATTTCCCCACACAATCCCAGTTATTGGACCACGGACTTGAAGAGACACAGAAGTGATGAAGGAAAAAAGGCACTGACTAGATAGAAGCCTTTCCCCTTTGCTAGCTGACCCATCCAGGAGCCCACAGCAAATAATACCAGCAGGACCATGTTGGTCTGTCTTGGTGATCTGTATCCTGGCTTCCCTCTAAAGTGTGTGTGTATGTGCCTCCAAGGAAGCATTGCCTCCAGGCGACTGCCTGTACTAGTCCCCGCAGTTTTCCTGGCAACATTTTCAGAAGTGGTTTGCCATCACCTCCTTCCTAGGGCTGAGAGAGAGTGACTGGCCCAAAGTCACCCAGCTGGCTTTGTGCCTAAGGCAGGACTAGAACTCATGGTCTCCCAGTTTCTAGCCTGGTGCCTTAACCACTACACCAAGCTGGCTCTGTCCCTCTAAAGTACTGGGCAACAAAGCCTAGCAGACATTCTGACTTTCAGTGTTGTTGAACAAGGGAGAAAATGCTCTTTTAATTTGGTCCAGCTAAAGATTATTTAAGCCTGCCTCACTGAAGAGAAAAGAAAGCAAAGTTATGGGGACAGAGCAAGAAGAAAGAGAAGAGGAAGAGGAAGACCCTAAGAGTCAGCAAGAAGAAAGTGGGGGTGGGATGGGTGGGAGAAGTGCTCAAATTAACATTCTACCTGGAGGCCCTGTAGAGCCTAATAAAGGCCCTAAAAAAGGCAGGTCTTGTACCTTTATTGATGGCCAGGAGGAGGCCCACCTAAGCCTGATCCATGTCATAGAAAGTCCTGGGCAGAAGACAGATTCTAGGTCAGAGTTTCTCAACCTTGGCAGCTTGAAGATGTGTGGACTTCAACTCCCAGAATTTCCCAGCCAGGCTGGTTGGGGAATTCTGGGAGTTGAAGTCCACACATCTTCAAGCTGCCAAGGTTGAGAAACACTGTTAGGTGACATGATGCGAGTGTGCCGTTGGAGCTAATCCAAAACTTATTTGGGCTTTACATCTTTTAATTCTTGATTTCTAGGTGAATGCCAACACAGCTGAAATGTGGTGAATCTTCAGGCCATGCAGGCACTATGAGATGGGATCTCCCAAAAGTTACCCCTGAGTGCAGATTGCAGTTCCTTATTTAAGTTACCCAGACCTTCCTGTTGTACAAAAGTGATTGGGTAGCCATAGAGGAAAGCAAAATACGTGGTTTCTGCTAAGTATGAGCTTGAGTCCTTCTACTTCCTCTTGACTGCCCAGGTGGCCTGCTGTTGAAACATGTGCAGCTGAGAGTTTTGCTGGAGGCTTGCTTGCATCTGCTCCTGGGTCAAGCTGTGCCTTCAGAAGAGCCCTTGCAATGTGCAGCTGCCGTGGCAAAACCTCATGAGGTGCATTGGGGTTTTTCAGCTCTTGTTGGGGCAGAGAATTGAGTCAGCTCAAAATTTGGAGAAGATGCTCAGTGCTTACTGAGCCATCCCTTGCTATTAATTATCCATCTGGGTGTCTGCAATGTTTTATTAGCATCTGTCTTCTCTGGCTGACTGCTGATGAAAGACACTGCCAAGTTCCAAATTAATATAGGGAGGTGAATCTCAGAGCTGAGCTACACTTGCAAGGATCAGGCCAAAATGGTTCCATGTTACCCAGAATTTTGCCTCTGGCAGTGGTCAGGCTGATACCTCTGAGAGACTCACAAATAGGGCAGGAAGTCAAGAACTCTCCTTCACTCTTTGTTCCTTGCAAGTAACTCAAAACCAAGGGCAAATATGCTATGCTCAAACTAGTTCAATAAAGATCTAAGAGATGTGGGTCCACAAGATACTATGTTTGGTGTCAACCTTGTTTAATTTTTTTCGTGGCTTAGTATAGTGGGCAAACCCAACCCATTTGGTTGGTTTATATTTCAATATATTGTGTGAACTCACAAAATTGGGTTCACTCAGATGTAAGGAGTGAAGCAAGTTGCAATCATTGCTGGGATGATTTTGTTTAACTGTCAGGATGAGTGATAGACTCCAATTGACCATCATAAAAATATGTTGTTGTTGATAGACTCCTCCTCCTTGGTCCCTCCACTGGAGACCTATGTTTTTTAGGTGGATGGTCAGTAGTGGGAAGGTGATTCTCAGTAAATGTCTTTCTTGTGTACACCCATCTCCTTCCTAACTGGTTGAGTTTGCTTGGCACCTTAACCAGCACAGTTCAAGATCTAATGGCTGTGTTTGTAGAACATTATCACTTATAAGATGGCTTGTATATGTATGTGTGGATGGATGGATTGGAGAGTGGGTTAGTGTGGTATACAAACCTGTCCCTTTAGCTAGTTGATTGTTCCGTGCATTATACAATCTCATAAAACAGATTGATTCTGTCAACAGGTTAAACTGTTGTGCAGTCAATGTGTGCTGCTCTGCTCTGCTCATTTGCTTGTGGTTTGTTCTTGGGCCCAATTGGCACAGCTATTTCTCCATAAAACCGAGAGCTTGTTACATGTAGTCCAGGCAAAAGAAATAATAAAATACAGTCACAGGGGCTTGTTTAAGGCAGATCATTGCATCTTGTTTGAGAAGAGACTTGGGTTTCAGAAATGTAATTTCTAAAAGGGTTCAAACACTGGGCTATGGTGTATACATTAATGGGAATTTGAGTCCAGAGCATGCTGGCTTTTTAAATGAGTTCACAAATTGCAAAATAAACTTCTTTTCTGAGTGTAATTGCTGAGTGACTCCAGTAAAAAATCAGTAAGAATGATTCCATAGGTTGAATTTAAATAATAGAAAAGCAAACAGTTCAGGCAAGTGGCTATTGTGAAAAAGGGACTGAACTGGGAAAGTAGATTGTATAAAAATCCAAAATATTTATTCCCAGCAGGAATCTAATGTTATGGAGCTTCTAGATGGTGCTGTTGGTTTTTATCAGGTATTCTAGAATTTTATAAATGTGAACCTATATCTTTACTGTTCTCATCAGAATCCAATGGGCTGCATCTTCATGATTTCTGCTCAAGCCTTCATACTCCATTTGCCATACTATTTTTCTATTCTTGCAGGATATCTGGATTAACACCACTGCAACATCTGGAAGATATCTGGACTTTGGCATCTGACCCAGATGCAGGTTTCTTCTGATGGCCCAATGTTTTTTTCAGTCTGTTTGCAGGTTCTCAAGATGTCTTTTCCAACCTGCCCTCAGAGAATGGCCATGCAAATATATCCATGGTGGGTCTCAAGATGGAACCCTGTGTGGTCCCCCATTGCCACCTTGGGCCATGCTCCCCCAGTCAAAGTCAACAGAAACTCCAGGCTCGGCGGAAACTCAGTATTGCCTGTCTGGTCTGCTTTCTCTTCATGGTTGGAGAAGTCATAGGTCAGTTTTGTCAAAAGGTATAATAGAAGATCTGCCCCATCTATTTATTAATTTATTAATCATCTGGATTCACCTAAACACACTTAACCTGGTTATTGAATTAACCCATTTACTGGGTTCACCCAACTCATTAAACCATAAAGTAACTAAAAGGCCTCTCTCTGCACAATACATGAGGCGACACCTCCCCCAAAAACCAAGGTTATCTTATCAACCAGTTTAGCAAGTTGTGCATGCGCTAGGTTTTAACTGATCTGTCTCCACCTCTGCCTTTGAGGGCCCCTGAGGCCTTTCTGCTTGCCTTCCAGGTGGATACCTGGCACACAGCCTGGCCATCATGACAGATGCAGCCCACCTGTTGACAGACATGGGCAGCATGGGCGTCAGCCTCTTTTCACTCTGGGTCTCTACTCGCCCAGCCACCAAGACCATGAGCTTTGGCTGGCACCGCTCAGGTAGGTTCTCTCAATAGCTGATTGACTAAAGCTATAGCATTCCTGTAGTATAACTACCCAACCCACATCATTCAAACAGGCTAGATCCCTTCCCTGATATTAGCAGAAAGCTGAAGCATATTTTTTACACTAGAAGCTGGAGCCGTTCTCCACAAATTGACATACAACCTAGGAAAATTTGTTTACCCAGCAATCAGAGCTGAGGGGAGATGGTTGCATTACTAAGCATGTGCACATGGCTTTCAGCACATGGCTTGCGAATTAGGGTTACCATTTTGCCTGAAGAGGCTAGAGTGGACATTAGAGTAACTGTGGGTTGGCCTTCTACAGAAAAGTCTGAATGGAATTTACATTTCTAGAAAACTGTACCAGATTTTTGGTTTTGACTTAAGCTTTTTCTGTTCATTAAAAAAACCGCATTTAGACAACAGCACCCTTGTCCCTGGTTTCACTTGTGCTACATCTGAGGGGTGTTCGCACTAACCCGTTGACAGCATGAATGAATTCTGAAGGATAATCCTTCTGATCTTGTGGTTTAAGATTTTCCTCTGATCAGATTCTTTTTAAGACTGGGATTGGCTTGGGACAGAATGTTCACTGTATTCCTTCCTTCTCATTATACCCTGTGCCAGAGTTGTTTTTCTCTGTCTTATCTATTGAAGTTAATAGCCCAGCAAATAAGTGAAACAACTTTTTGGATTATATTTAAATTTGTTCTACTTCCTTGAATTCTAACAGAAATCTATCTGAAACATCCTTTTGTGAGTATTGCTCCCCCATGTATGAAGTCTGGGATAAAGACCTTCTTTAAAAAAAGAGCTTCTCTCTAATCAATACAGTGACTCAATATATGTGTACTGCCTACTCTGTGGGTGCTTTTTTCCTATTGTCCCTTTGCTTCTCTCCATTTATCCATAAAATAATTACACCAATTAAAAAAAAAAAACAGCATTTGAACACATGTGATGCATCTCCAAAAGAAATGTGTGTTTGAAAGACTAGAAGGATGGACTTCTCCCTTTTGTACCATTTCAAAGCAGATATCTAAGGCAAAATGCTTAGAAAAAGCAGTGTGGACTTATGTGCACTGTGAATAAAGGTCTCTGAAGATCTAATAGGACCTACACTATGTTATAGTTGCTGAATTCGAATGTAGCAATACTTCTTAAATTACAGTTTTTCAAAGGTTGGGCCCTCCCCTAGATTAAGGCTTGAGCTTTTCAAGCCTCATAGTAAGGAGTTTAAGAGGCTTTCTGAATGCTACATGCAAATAGCTCCAAGAGGGGAGGGAGTAAGGAAGCAGAATGACTGACTGAAGATAAAAGAAGGTAAATCTATCTACTTTCCTTTTTAGATGTTTTATGAAGATCAAAAGAAACCAAGCAGGAATATTCTCCAGCATCCATTTTCAGGGCTGCCTATTTTGAACATTTGAAAATAGCTTTCTGTGAGATGTATTTGTCCGTTGTCTAAGACTTCCCTACAGTTCTCTTTCCCTTTCCTTCCTTCAACCATTTGTCTAGGTCAGTGTTTCTCAACCTCAGCAGGTTTAAGAAGTATGGACTTCAACTCCCGGAATTCCCCAGCCAGTAATCTGTTGGCAATTAGAAGTCTAAAGAACTTCTCGGGGTAGGCAGTCATATCATCTTTGATGAGGAAAGGAAAAGGAAGGAAGGCAAGAGATCCACCATCACAGCTGCTGGATTCTTTTCAGCCACCCACAAAACCATTACCATCAGTTTCCCTACAGGAAAGATCCTAGAAGTTTGGTTGTTTGTAATTAAATAATGGTTATTTTGTTTTTATTTACAATTGTTTGGAATACTTATAAGCTGCATGGGAGACTTGTTATCCTGAAATGCAGGATTTAAAGCTAAAGCTGAAGAAAACTATTTTAACTCACATCACCTTTATAGGTTGAACAAAATGGATGGGCTCAGTATCACCCAATTAGTTTTATAGCAAATGCTATTTCCACATTATTCCCCATTCTTTTTGTTAACACAAAACAATGCCATCATAAACTTGGCTTCCTCACAGATCCATATCCTATTTCTATTATAGCTCCTTACTGAAACATGTTGCCCAAATGTGGGAGTGTGCCTATTACAGGCCCTCAGAATGATTTTCTCCTCTGGTTTTTGGTGTTGTCCCTTTTTGGCACATCATCCACCAACTTGTGTGTCATGAATAGGGTAGAACTGATGTCAATGTACCCTATTGCAGTTTGGGGACTCAGTCGTGGCTTCTCTAAGACTGTTAACAACTGCTTATTTGAGTTCTTGCAAGCACATAGTTGTAGCAGTGATAATATCTAGCCACCTTATTTTCTGTCAGCCTCTTTTCTTACTGAGTTTGATTTTTCCAAGTATCAGGATTTCTCCAATGTGAGAAAGGTCTTTTCACATTGCATATCCAAACTATTTCAACATTAACTGTGTTATTAATGTGTGTCCAGTGATCAGTGTGGTTTTACTTCCTCTGCTGTTGAATTATGTGTTCTTGTCACCCAAGGTATTCTCAATCAATTTTTATAGTCCAGCTTTCATAGACATATATTATAGCTGGAGAACCATGGACTTGATAATGCAGACCTTTGTTGTCTTTTCACATTAGTATTTTGCCTAGACTTGTCTTTCTCCCAAGGAAGTTATATCTCTTGATTTCATGGCTATAGTCACCATCCCTGTGAATTTTTGAGCCTAGGAAAATAATATGCTACAACTTCTCTACATATTTGCACTGTGTTAGTATTGTCTGTTGACATAATCTTAGGGTTTTTTTTATATTGAGAAGCAAGTCAGCTTTTGGAGTCTCTTTTTTCACCTTTAACAAGAGATTCCTGATGTCTTCCTCACTTCAAGACCTCAAAGTATCATCAGCATATCTAAAGCTGTTGATGTTTCTCCCAACAATTTGAATTCCAATTTCTATTTAATCTGGTCCAGCATTTCTCATGATATATTCTGCATGTAAGTTAAATAAAATCTAGTACCTTGGTGTACTCCTTTCCCAATTTTGAACCATTTACTTGCTCCCTATTCTGTTCTAACTGTTGCTGTCTAGACATCAAATAAATTCTTTTTTTAAAAAAAATTATTTTATCAAATAAATTCTTCAATAGCCAGGCAAGATGGCTGAATGCACCCATATTTTTAAGGTATATATACAGTTTGTTGTGGATTATACAGTTAAAAGCCTGAGCATAATAAAAATGCCAAAACAGTTGTCCTTTTGGAGCTTCTTTGCCTTTTCTGTTATCTATTAGATATTAGCAATGTAAACTCAAGTGCTCCTGCCTCTTCTGAATCTAGTTTGTACATCAGGCAGTTCTCATTCCATGTATTGTTGAAACCCAGATTTAAAATCTTGAGCATTAGCTTATAAGTGCCATTGTTCATTAAATACACCTGATTAGAGAATGTAAGTTTAAAGAGGGAAATCACAACATAAGGCTGTTTAAATCTTCAACTAGTGATGAAATGAATGTTGCCATGCCATGGTCATTTCCATACTTGTGGTTTATACTGTCTTCATAGCATTACCCAGCCATTGTAGAAGTGATATAAAGCCTGTGTACATCACTGTTATTTTGGCGTGATGGTTGGGTGATACTAAAAGATGCATGGAAATGATCTAAGGAGAACATGGTGGTTGTCAGGGCACTATAAAACAGCTCTAAATTGCAAGTAGGGAAAGGGCCAATGTGAAAATTTAAATCAGCTTGTATGTTCTCCCAAAATTTTCCCCAAATAATTTTGAACAGGCCCAAGATGAGGTCCAAGCCTTGCCCTTGAGGTGTGAAGTGGGTGCCAGGCTACACTACTGTTCCCTGAGCAGCTTGCAGAAAGAACAAGAAGAAAATTGCTGAGATAATCAGGGAACCTGAACAGCAGCTCTCTTCTTCCTCACAGAAACGCTGGGTGCCTTGGCTTCTGTCCTCTCTATCTGGATTGTTACAGGAGTGCTGGTCTACCTAGCTTCAGCCCGCATAATCAGCAACGACTATGAGATTGAAGCCTCTGCGATGCTGGGCACTTCAGCCTGTGCAGTGGGAGTGAACATCATGTAAGGAATACTGGGATGGGGGAAATAGTTGAATATTAACTCTGTGAGGAGGCAAATTTAATGATTGGGTAGAGTGTCCATGTGCGACCCATTGTACAACAAGCTAGCTTCTGTTGCATGTTGAGGGCAACCTGTGCATGAGCAGGCAGGCCCTGTTCATGGTCATAAGAGACTCATTCAATTTCTCTTTAAGGCGCCACTGCATTTTTGGGGTTTTGTTGATAGTTCCAGAATTATTTGGCTGGTTTGGTTGGAAAGAAACCTCTAGATAAGATGGACGTTTGATCTGATTTTTCCATAATCCACTTCCCTCTACTAGTGATTTTTACAAAATGTCTTCTTCCAAAGTTGTCGTCTTTTAATCCCCCAAGATGCTGGAGATAACATGGAAACCATTGCTGATCCTATGGCAGTGATATTTCTCTTAGCCTGTCTTGCTTCCTGCAGAGCAGTTCTAAAATATTAGATAAATAACTATGTATGAAAATAAAATGTGTCCATGTCTGAGAGATTTGCTACTTCACTTGGCTGTCCTCCTAAAAGCACTGATTAGGAGATGCCCATAAGGATCCATACTGTAGCTGCTATATTTTGGGTTGCCCCTTGAGCACTGTGATAACAAGTGAAACAGGAAAAGAAGCAGAGGAGGTTTCCTTCTCTTATATAGCTTTTGACTACTTTGTAATTAAACAGTATCACCAGTGTGAATATGATACCTATGCCAGTCCAATGTCTGTACCAACAATTGGTGAAGGAACAGGAAAATTGGTGAAGGATCAGCAACTATAGGGTTTGCTGAAATGGATGAGATTTTTAGGATTGTTTGGTGAGAAGTACAAACAAACATGACTTATTTATCATTCTTATAACTCTCCACAGCATGGCCTACCTTCTGCATCAGTCAGGTTCTGCACACAGTCATGGACTCAGCACAGGGGGCTATGAACAGATTGAGGAGAGCACCTGTGGCCCCTCCATTCCCACCCATAGCAACACCAGTGTCCGAGCGGCTTTTGTACATGTGGTGGGGGACCTGCTTCAAAGCATTGGGGTCTTTGTGGCTGCCACTGTCATCTACTTCAAGGTATGAAGGACCAGGGTATGATGCCTATTTAATACAAATCAGACATTTTTCTTTCTCTTGCTTTCTGAATGAGGATCCAGCATCTCCCGCCATTACTTCCATTCCTTCCCCACCAGCCTGAAGGTGTAGCTGTGTAGAAAAACAGCTATGGAATCCCAGCACAACTGAGGTCACCAAGGAGATAAATATAGAACAGCTGATGGAAGAGATAGCCCTTCCTCTAACATTGCAAAAGAACCTATGGTTGGCCAGATGCCTTTGCCCTAATGGTAGGTCTGACTGGGAGATCAGGCTCAGGGAAACAGAGATGTAGGTGTCTAATTGTTAGAAGAAGAAGATACATTTTTCTTCCAAAAGCTGCCTCCATTTCATTTCCTGTACATGCAACTGTTCAGTGGAAGAGATACCAAGTTCCTATCCAGACCAGTTGGGAAAAGGAGGAGCTTCTGAGTACAATTACTTATTGACATATAATGACAACTGTTTCTGGTAGTGTGAAGCAGTGGGCGCTTTTGGAATTTTAAGGCTACTCTCACAAAATGTGCAGCCATGGTTGGCTGGCCAGTCGCAGAATATCAATTTGCCTAAAGATAATCTAAAAGAAAACAAACGTACCAATCAATTTAATGATGTATGCATTTTTGAAGAGAGCAAAATATTTTTAAACAAAATTAAAATAACCATAAAATAAAATTGCAGTGTAGCATAGAGAACCTGGTTACTTCCAGAGGAATTGTCTGCACACAAAGTTTAGGCCTACTGTACTCTATCTGGGCTACGAGTCCATCAGAATGGCAGCCATCTAGTGGTCATCTGGATTTTTATAGCTCAGATATAACAAGGTTAATGAAGATCAGAGTTCATGAACACTCTACTGAGAACCTTGGCTATAGGAGATAATGGGGTTTGATGTGACTTCTCATCCTTTTCCCTTGCAAAACCAACTCAGGGTGTGAGAATTGGGAGGTGGGGAAGTAGCAGGATGCTTCGTACTGCCTGCCATTCCCTTTCCTTCTTTTTGCAGCCCCAATATAAGATTGCTGATCCAGTGAGTACTTTCCTCTTCTCAGTCTTTGTGTTGGGCTCCACTTTAACCATCCTTCGTGATGTCTTTCGAGTACTCATGGAAGGTAAGCTGCATTTCACAGCTGCAAGGGCTACAATATGGAGGGGATGGAATTTTTAAAAAAAATTCTAGAATGATTCTTGCAGATAATTGTTAATAATTTTCTACAATAAAATTAACAATGCTTTTTGTATAATTAATAGTGTAAGTGGATGGTATAAATGCATTTAAAGCTGTGGGGAATGGTGGCAAGACTGAAGGAGATTTCCTTAAGTATTTTGAGGAGGAAAATAATGACAGAAATCTCTTTAGTTATGTATATCAAAAGGTGAAGAAACGAGAAACCACTGGAGGGCCTGGTCATAGGTTGGCCCACAGATCTCCTGCCTCAAGACCAAGTGGCAAATGCATAGAAATTGACCACTAAGACTTTAGCAATAAGAAAATGACCAAAGCAGGGTCTGCATTGATCAAAGTAATAACAATTAAGAAATTATCCTGATGATGATCAACTACCTACAGTTAGTTACTGTACAGTGTGGGATTATTTCCAGTCGGATCTGTAGCAAAATGTTGCATGGGTGTTGCACAGAGCCCAGTTGAAATGCTCCACTTTAGGGTTCTTGGCAAGTATATCTGCTGCTAGATATTATAGGCTGCAAAGCAGTCAAACTGGCAGTCTATTCCTGCTTCCTGTTTTTAATTTTCCACCTGGCATTTGATATTCTGTGGTACCAAAGAATATTCAGTCCTTGCTGTTCAGTTCTATAGTTGGTTTGTCCATTTAAATTTTAAAAAATGCTTTGTCCTTCTGCAAACCTTGAAGTTTCTCAAGGTCTCCTCTTACAGTTGTCTGGATTTGGCTCAAGTCCTGCTTGTACTTACCACTCATGCTTGTACTTAGATGACATTTGATTGGATTATGTGCCATCGAGTCAGTGCCAACTCTTAGCAACCACATAGATAGCTTTTATCCATAATGATCTGTCCCTAACCTGATCTTTCAGGTCTTCCAGTGGTGTACCCATTGCTACTGTAACTGAGTCGATCCACCTTGCAGATGGCATGATTAAGCTAAAGATCCTGAAAGTGTTATGCAATTTACTGGAAACTGCTAGGAGCCCATATCAGGATGAGGGAGGCTCACTTATGGCTTGGGTTTCAAGGAAACACCAGGAATCTGACTACTAGCCTTGTCTCTCTTCAAACTGTAGTAAGAAACCAAGAGTTGTATAATGGCTTTTAGACTAGCAACAGCATCAGTATCCCTCTGTTCAGGAAAGGCTCTTTTAGATAAGAGGGCCATCACAGATGATGATACCCTACTGAAATGCTTTCCCAGCTCACACTTATGATTACCGCAATTGGAACACACAGGCTATGCTTATGGGATCTCTGTTAAAATGTGCATGAGTCACAACTCTTTAAATAGAGGCAGTAACATACCTGAGGCTTGTTGTGCTATCCAAACTATAGCAACCACCATTGTTGGTTCATGGAAACCAGAATTTGAAACAAAGATTTCTAGTTTCCACAGTTCAACAATGCTGGATGCTCTGAGTCTCAGGTAACCTCTAGTCTTTGCTTAAAGAGCCATATACAACCACATGAGTATGTTAGATAGCATTGTACATGCACTCATTAATCCTTTATTGAGTTTCAATGTATTGTGTGAACCAACCCACTTTGGGCTTATTCAACAAACTTTAACTGAGTCAAGGCTCAGTGCAACTTATAAATCTAGAAAGTGAATATGCCCTCCATTGGAGAGGAGCAGAGCTGGCAAAGGGGATTTTCTGATCAAGAGGAAGAAATAAAATGATGTATACTACTCCTCTCAAAATTCAAGTAGAAAAATAAGTGGAACTGTTTTCTCAAGACTGGTCTTGGAATAATGTCCCCATACTGAGTTGGATAGTTGGTTAGGCAGTTCCTTTTCCTTAGGCACTTCCATTTCCTTAGCTCAGGGGAAATTGCATAGAAGACAGCTCTCTTCTCCTGCATCTTGTGGCTTCTTCCCAGGGTCTGCTACCTAAAATGACTGCCTTATGGTAGGTTTGGATTACATAAGAGACAGTCACTTTGAGCAATTCAGGCAGGGATTGGAGGCTTGTAAATGGGGATTGAAGTGGGCAGTTAAGCATATGCTATTTCTTTCCGTCTTTTAGGGGCACCACGAGGTGTGGAGTTCCAAGCAGTTAAGGAAACACTGCTGTCTGTCAAAGGTGTGAAGGATGCCCATAATCTGCATCTTTGGGCTCTAACTCTGAGCCATCACGTTGTGACTGTACATGTAGCTGTTGGTGAGTACTTTCTTTCTCCATTCTGAGACTGCAGCTTGTAGCCCCTGTAGGAAACCTGCAATCTCTCATGGGCTTTCAGACTTGGTTAACAAGAATAGGAGGATAAAGGCTTAAAAATACAGAGATTATGGCAGAAGCACATTTCTGGACCCTGGGAAGAGAAAGGAGAAGAAAGTGGAGGAGACCCACAGAGTTTTTAAAAATGGCACAACCAAGAACACACAGGACAGAGCCTTCAAGATTTTTTCTCCTAATGTGGGTGGATGTGGTGGTGGTATTGGTATTATTGCTGTTGTTGCTATTGCCTCCAAAGCCCTCTGGGAGAACCAAACATCTGAAGACTTTAGAGAGTCTTTTTCAAGTTCTGAAGGTATCTTAAATCTTGTTACAGATGCATAAGACCCCCATTTTACCTTTAAAACTTTCAACCACCCCTTGATGATTCCTGGCCCTGCCCAGTTATAGAATGGAACCCTTGATATCTTATTCCAAGCCTGTGCTGCCTTGAGCTCTTTCAGAAAATTCTTTTGTAGTCTTACTTGAAGATGCAGAGGATTGAACTCAGGATACAAAATAGGATCTCTACTACTCTGGCCTGGATCCTACAAATAGTAGCTTTTCTTTCTCCTGCTATTCCACAATATTCCACCAGATGTAGGGGATGTATGAGATAGTCTGAATTGGTTTACAACTGACCCTACTTTGACCTTTGCTTCCAGAATCCAATGCTGACATGGAGGCTGTGCTACAAGAAGCCACAGCCCTGCTACAGAGCAAGTTTGGCTTCTTCTCATGCACCATTCAGGTGGAGCGCTACCTGGACGACATGGCCACCTGCTGCCAGTGCCAGGACCCACAGGACTAAGGGCAGTGCTACTCTGCTCTGCCTTTCTTTTCTCTTCAACTGCCAGTCCCAGGAGGTGCCTGGATATCCTGGGCCAGAAGCAGGGACCAGTCTGTTTTGCCATTCACAGCAAAAGCCTCCTCTCAATGCATGTTCAACCAGCATATGCAGGAAGTGGCAGAGCACCAGGGGTAATTGTCTGCCCAGCCAGGGAGGCCTCCATAGAAGAGTTGATGGTGGTTGAGCATCCGTTTCAGGCTCAGCCTTGCCTCTTTATATCATATTCCAGTCAGGTGGGGGCACAACTGCTTCCCATGTTCATTTGCTAAGTGTGTCAATGTGCAAATCCAACAGAAATGGGGATGTGGTGGCAAGGCCTTTAAGCACCTGTAACACTCTCCCCATTTGCTCTGAGATGAAAAGCTGTTGTGTTTTCAGTCTTGGGTAACCTGGTGCTTGTTCAGGCCTTTTATTGTGACCATCTCTGTGTTTGCATGTGTTGCAGCAGCAACAAAAATTTCATAATGGATGTGAATCATCTAAGCATGTGTGGAGCAACATTATTCCACTCTCCTTCCTATTGTGACTAATACTGAGAAAGTAGAGCAAGCCCAATTTTGCTTGCAGAACAAAAGAGCAACAAAATTATCCACAAAAATGTCTTCTATCCCATTGATCTTGCCACCCCCACCCCCACCCCCACCCCCACCCCAGCTGATTATCCTTATTCCTTTTCCTGGAGAAAAGTTGACATTTGCAGAGTTTTGCTCCCTAAACCAAGCTTTAAAAAGTCAATTCTCATTTGAATCAGACTCACCTCCTGGTGACTCCATGGACACATCTATGTCATCTTGGCAGCAGTATAGAAATGTCTACCCTTGCCTCTTTTCAAGATGTTTTTTCATGTTCCCAAGTCTGGTGTTCCCTGGAGGTTTTTTATCTAAATAACCACCAAACCTGACCACAAAACACATAGACCCCACATGCTATGACAGCCTGGATGCTGTATTCACTTACAAGTTATGGTGACCCGAGCCTTACTTGGAGGAGCAGAAGTGTAGATTCTCCAACTGTTTGATGTTATATTGGGTTGAACAAGAAAAAAAGAATTAGGTGCAGGCTTCAGTCTCATGACTTGGATGTAAGCATGTGTGAGAATATAAATACAAAATGAGAGGGTGCCTGAAGAACCATCTGGCTTGGAAGGCTACAGTTATTACCCATTTTCAAGATTCAGGGAAGATTGTGGGAGGCATGGAAAAAATGTTATAGCCAGAGGCTTCTTCCTCTCCTGTGTTCATCACAGCTTACTGAACATTAAGGTCATTGCATCTGCTTTTCAACCGGCAGGCAAACCTCAGCAGCGTGGGCAGAGACAGTTCAGTGAAGTCATCTACCGCCAGGTTCCAACTAGTACAACAGAGTAAGGTAACTGGCTAAGAATGTTCACTTTGGTCCCGATGGCAGTTTCTCTTTCTTCTGCGAAGCAGTGCAGGGAAATTGCATGTTCTCCAGGCAACTCTCACTAGAGCTTCTCTTGAACATTTGAAGACCTTGCTGAAGAGACTAATCCTCCCTCCCATAGTCCAAAGTTAGGAATACCAAAAATTGCTGGATACATTATTACTGAAGAGATGTCAGCATTCTATTCCCAACCAGATAGTGGAGTGCAAGAGCATCCTCTTGACTGTGTTCCCTAGCAATTGGTGTCAGAAATGTACTGCCTGATACAGGTGGTTAAAATAGTTAAAAAGGCTGCTCCCCATAGCCACTGTTCCAGGAGCTAGGCAAAGGGCCCCGAAGTTTAAGAGAGCAATGGAAGAAGGATGTTGCTCCTACTGCTATCTGAACTTCTCTCCATACCACCAAATGCTCAACCCAATCCTTTTCTGCATTCACAAATTGTGTCCATTATTTTGTGTTGCATATGTCTGTGTGGTGTATGTATATTTTTACTGTACAGTGTGTCCAGATGGTGTTTTAACAAATGCTGAAAGTATCCGTGATTCCAATAAAATAACCTGCCTCAACCCTACCATTCCAGTTTAGTGGGGCCTGGAAAACATGTCAGTTGGAAAAAGGTAGAATAAACTGCTGCAGAGTGCAAGTAGGGGGTTGAAGGAAAGGGTAGTCAAGCAAACTGAAAAGAACCATAGCTTTTGCTCAGAGATCTTAAACAGAACAAGCTTATGTAAGTGTAATCTATGCTGATAGACTCTTGTCTCTTTATAGGCGTCTGCTGCTGGCTAGAGTGACAGCTTGTTATCAAAGACTATAATGGGCAAGATGGTAAAGCAAAGTGAGAGGATCCATATCATGTGAGTTGGCAGAGATAAGATTTTCCAGAATGGGGGGCAGGAGAGATCACGTTTATTAAATATTTAGAGCTTAAATAGCTTTTTATACTCAGTTTTCCACTAAGAGTGAAAATTATGGGAAACCATTAAAAGTTGCAGTATACAGGTAGTCCTTGACTTACAACCAACGTTTAACGACTGTTCAAAGTTGCAACTGCACTGGAAAAAGTGACTTACAACTGGTCCTCACACTTATGACCATCGCAGTGTCCCCATGGTCACGTGATCAAAATTCAGGTGCTTGGCAACCAGCATGTATTTATGACAGTTGCAGCATCCCAGGCCATTTGCAACCTTTCCAGGGGGCTTCCAACAAGCAAAGTCAATGGGGGAAAGCCAGATTCGCTTAATGACTGTGATTCGCTGAATGACAGCAGCAAAAAGTCATAAAACTGGGCGTGACTCACTGCTTAGCGACTGAAGTTCTGGTGTCCCAATTGTCATAAGTTGAGGACTAGCTGTAGTTGGAGAGGCTCCATATAATTTATGGGTACCCACTCTTTATGTTGTTTGAAAGAAGTCCTTGGTGTCTACAGCTGATGGAGGAATGTGAGTAGCATTTGCCATGGAAGACATTTGGAGATGATGGGTTGAGTCTTGCCTGAAATCTCCTTAGAAATGACATACTACACAGATGTGCAGTTTTCCACAATAAAGGAAATGGTAGAAATTTACTCTTTAAAACTAAAACAGATTCCCAAGAGCATAACATAAGTCACCCGTTGGGGGAGATGAGCGGCATACAAATTTAATAATAAATAAATAAATAAATAAAAATAACTAGAATGCACTCTATTCTTAACCATCTCTCTCATTTTGAAGACAAGACACACATAGGCTTATCACTCGCACTGATGATATTACCTAGTTGGGTAAAGAAACATCTGCAAGCTAACAATGAAGCTCAGAGAGCACCAAAGACTCCATAGGCTTATTTCCTCATTTATCACCACAGGGAAGAAGGGGCACATCAAGCCCTTTCCAAAGAAAGATAGCCCCTTTACAAATCAAAACACATTTTAATAATGGTTAAGACAACAAAATGGCTCAATGTGAGCAAGGTTATTGTCACCAACAAGAGTGGGAGAAGCAGGATGAGTGACTGGGCAAGAGAGTCTTGTTGATGCTTTAATCAGAGCAGGTCTAGGCTTCAATCTCAATCTCCAGGAGATCTATGCAGGAAAAGAGATATGGGACACTATTCCACTGGACTAGCCAGAGTGAGATTGAATTCCTCCTTCCTTCTGAGCTTTGTGCCATGCACAAGAACATCAGGAGAGAGTCCAAAGAGAGAAGTAGAAGCACAGTGCAGAGATACAAGGGGATGGACTGTTCCTCATCAACTGCCCCTTCTCCCACAACAGGGGCTGACCTCCAATAGGTGCTGCTAGAAGCTCCAGTACATTCCACCCATCACAGGCTGGCTGAGCCCCGCCTTTGTCATTCTCTTCAGCTTATCTGTCTCAATATGGCCAACGCCCTCCTGTATTTCATGCTTGTTTTCTGTATAATATTCTGATAACTCCAAGACTCTCACAAAAGGCCTTCAACTCTTCAGCCATGTATGCTGATGCCCCAAATAGAGCTGCCCTGGGTGGTACTCAGCTGACAGCACTGTGTACCCCAGATAGGATGGTTGTGGGGCAGTCAATCTGTCTCTCTGCATCAAACATGGAACTGAAATGGGCCTGACATTCAAGCAGAAGCTTGTGGCTGCGGGGGGGAACCAATGCCCGAACACAGTGAAGTCGCACAAGGCCAGACTGACCCCCTGATGCTACCCAACTATGGCTGTCGAGGTTTGGGCTGAAGCGCACCTGCCAAGAGAAGAAAGATAAGGGTCAAGAAGCAGGAGAAAGTAATTAATCCAGTCACCCATCCACCTCCATCCAGATAAGCTATCTCCCTTCCTCACAAATCCATGAAGCTTCAGAAATTGGAAAGAGAGGATGGGGAGTCACACTTCAACACAAAAGAAGAGAGACAATAAAATAACATTTGTTTTCTTTCCCTTCTAGAGTTGTACAGTCTTTTTTCTCTTATCTTACCTTATGTACAGCTTCTAGCTGCATTCGGCCCAGGACATCTCCCTCTTTTACTTCTTCTGCTGGTGTGTGTTTCTGGGGCTTCTGCCTGAAGAGGTTCTTGAAAGTCCTCTGGGGAAGGCAGGGAAAATAGGAATTAAAAGCAGGCCTGAGTAGATTAAAAAAAAATAAAGTGCTTCACCCATTAAGGCGTTTTAATTCCAGTTGTCAGCTGGTGATTTATTGGCTTGGGATGGAGCCTTATCAGTCTGTAACACGCCATAGAATGGGTGGGCCTGAAAGAAGCAGTGCTACATGAAAATCAAATATGGGAACCCTGCATCTTGAAGTATGCAGGGAGGAGAGTAAAATAATTATAACCACAGTTTCTGCTGCTTCTGTTAGTATTCAACAGATTCAGTGCCAGATCCACATCAATAATCATCTCTGGTCTGACAGAAAAAGGATCCTGCCTGGAATACTTACGATGCTGAAATGGGCCCCTCTATTCCCATGTTATAACTGCTATTCTCCTCAAACCAGAATTCTGGTATCTCCAAGCCCTCACCAGATCAGTATCCTGGAAGAGAATGAAATTTTGGGCCACTGATTCATTGTGCGTCCTGCCCATTGCCTGTGGCTTCTTGCAGGCTGCTGCCGCTGTTGTGCTCTTGTCAAGTGGGTCACTTGGCCGTAAGACTGCTTTGCAGATGAACTGAAGGCACAAAGAGAAATGGGTGTTAAGGACAAGACGACAGTGGCCTCAAGAGACAAGGTAATCTGCACTCCAGTCCATGGCTTATCACACAGGATAGATGCAAGAACAATTAAGAAGCAGGGACTCAAAGAGTGAGCCTAGCTATTGAGCAGCTTAAGAAATCAATCTGACCCAAACTTTCAGAGGCCACAAACCTCTTTGCTATGCTTTACTGCCAAGTCTAGCAAGTTCTCAAGACTGTCATTAAATTCTACCCCAGGGAAGATTTTCTTGGTTCATTCACATACATGTCTAATTCATGTATTCTACAATCTTTGTGTTTTCTCAAGTCCCAAAGGCCATACAAATCTAGTATCTGCAGTTTGGAGCACAGAGCCGAACTTCTTCACATCCCCAAATTATGTCTCCAATTTTCTCAGGAAACTTAATACCACACTATTAATACCAACCAAGAGAGTTCTGCTTTTTCTCCCTGCTTTTCAAAATTAATAAAGGAACGCTCTTCTCCTAGGAGAAATTCCTCTCTTAGCACAACTGGCTACAGTTAATGCATCAGCAGCTTCCCTTCCCCCCACTCAGATCCAACCTGGATCTAAAGAGTTGACAGAGGGGTCCATTCTTGCTTTCTACCCTGTTTGGTTGGAGATGAAGCTTGTGGGCCTGCCATAGTCTTCCCATTACTCAGTGGCAGAAAAACCTACAAATCGACGGTCTGATGGCCGCTTGATGTTATGTGGGTTGACTGAGAGATCAGGCATCACTGCAGCCACCAATTCCCCTGTGACATCACCAGCAGCCACTGTGTTCAGCCAATCAGATCCAGAGATACTCTGCAAAAGGGACAGAATCATGAGCCTCATTTCTACCTTTCAATGACCCTGGGATAGGCCATACCTCATCCCATCCTTCTGTACTTGGGGATGCATAACTTACCCATACAGTGCATTTGCGAGGGACCACAAAATAGGCTCGAAAGTCACGATAGCCAGCATCCAAATAGTGGATCCCACCCAGTCCATACCTGCAATATAGAGATGTAAGAAAAATGCATGACACATGGATATACTTTCAAGTTCAAGGCAGCACAAACTGTGCCACTTCCAATACAGAGCAGCATCCAAGGTTGTCACAATTGCATAGACAACAATGTAACGTTTTAGAGAAATGTACTAACATTTCATCTGCAAGATAAGATTCCTATATGAGAAATATGATGGGCAAAGTGGAAAGACTGTGTTTGCCCAGTTCCCTGGATTTGCCGCCTCCTCTATTGCTACTTATACCTTTCCTATAAGAAGAAACAAATCTTGGTCAGCTGTGAGTTCTGAATGTCTAGAACCTCAATTTCAGATACTGAAACTTGAAAACCCATCACAGTCTCATACTGAGTCCTGGTTACCTGTCCACTGCTCAGAATTTTTTCTGCCATAATGAATGAATGCATGACATGCAACTCAGTGCAGACTTTGAAATTCAAGATGTTTCCCCAAATTATTTAGGACTAGGTGAGTTGCTACTGAGACATGTAAATCTGTTCTGCATCACTTAGCAAACGGCCCAAGGCCCTCATTTTACATATGCCCAAGTTATGAGTCCAAATCAACTTGGGCATATATAAAAATATCAAGGGTTTACAAACCGGAATGTGGCATCATGGAGTAGTGGACGCTGAGTTGGAGGGCTTCTCAAGCTATCTCTTCTGGTTGAAATCACATCAGTTTTGTGAAGGTAAAGCAACTATTTACCATATCAGAGAAGAAAACCTGAAAGCCAACAGGTTGTCGTATCTCCCAAGAATATGCCAGATTCTACAGTAAACCTGCTAAAGATCTGCAGGTACCAAGAAATCAAGCCCAATGCCATGTAAATCAGCCCCAAAATGAAGTATTTAACTTTCTTACAAACAAAATATAAGTGGAGTGGAAGAAAGGGTGTGATTATTCAAATATTCAGTGAATAATTGCAAGAAGTGAGCTTGAGAAAAACCCAGGGGCCTAGTCTGGAGAAAGCCAAGGTGGTTTGAAGGAACAGGTCATCTGGAGAATCTAGGAAAGGCCTGATCTCTTGGTAATCAGTATGACAAAGGTTAACATATATCCCAGCCTAAAATTCAATCTAGAAACTATAGTTTCAGATTAACTTTGTTCTGCAAATGGATCAAAGAGTAATTTCGAAGAGAAAATGGTAGTGAGTTAATCAAGCCATTTCTTTGCATTAAATCTTAATTTGATTTAATACAGTAAGAGAGGTGGGACACACGGTGATTTGGTTAATGCAGATTTTTTTAAAAAAATTGCTCATATCTTTTTAAAGACTCAAGGGTCTGATTGATAATTATATCTACTCTTCCTTTCTTCTCAAGGAATAAAGTCCACGCTGTGATAAATCCATCTTTCTGATACCTTGCAGAAGGAAACTCACACCAGTTTTGACAACAGCAAGGCAAACTGGAATTGGAATACTCAACAGTTAGTCCATTATTTTAAGAATAACAGGGTATACACACACTCACGAGGCATAGCAGCTATCTTGTGCAACTGTGATCCCACTGTAGGGTAGTAGCCAGGCAATCTCTGTGGTTAAGAAACGCTTGATATTGTTGATAGGTTCGTGCAGTCGGCGCAAGTCCCAAAATTTGATCTTACGGTCATTCCCTGCAGTCACCATGAAATTGCTAGGAATAAACCAGAGCACATCTGATGCAGAAGTCCCACATCCCTGGCAGAAATATCAGTCAAACTATCCCAAGTAAGGGAAGGAAATGTCTTGGCTCAAGACTGGAGAGCCAATGACAATCAGCACATAGGATGGGACAGTGGTCTGCCCCATCTGTGTTCCATAAATTTTGTGAAGAAGGGAGAAGGAAAAAAAGCATGCCCAGGTTGGTCAGAAAGAAAGAACCAGCATGAGAGACTAGTTCTCATCAGTCACTGGCCCCACCTGTTTGCTTTGCACCACTGTATGTTGCGCACAGCATGGTCATGGGCCAGGAAGCAATGGAATGGATAGAACTTGAGGGAGCCATCACGCTGGCACACTCTTTGTAACAAGGACTTGGTGGACAGGTTCCAGAGAGCCACTGTACCTGAGGAGAAGGGATTGCAGGCATTATGCTAGGTTTGTGACCCAATACAATTCTTCCCCAGCTTTTATTCTATTCCAAGGGCTTTTTTTCCTCTTACCATCATAGAAACCAGTGGCCAGATGTTCGTGAGGTTTGGTTGGCATCCATGCCAAGCTGAAGCACTGTCCACATTCAGAGGAATTCCCAACCTGAATGGAGCCTACCTGCAAAGTTGCTACATACTGGACCTGTAGAGAACAAGATGTGGTTAATATAAGGAAAAGACGATAATGGAAGAGCCCCAAGCCATGGTAAATGACTAAATGCAGAAGGTTCCATATCTAATCCCAGACATCTCATTTTCAAAAATAATGTAACAGGTAATGGGAAAAAAGCCTCTTTGGTCTGAGACCTTAGAGAACCACTATCAGTCAGAAAAAGAAAACTGTGCTAGATAAGCAAAGAGTAGAAACTGGGCTATGGCAGTATCCTACATTAACTTTTTGGGTGGGGTGGGGGAATGAAAATGGGCTCCTATTTTCAGAACATCTTTTTCTGAAAGTATTTATACAAGTATCTAATGAGAGAGGATTCAGATCTGGGAACTCTTTGAAACTGCCTCCCTGGACAACTGGGAATCTGCAAGATCCAGTCTGGACCTCAGTTTACACCCTGCTTTTAAATGAAATTTTTTTTTCAAGGAAATAATAGAAGATACCTTGCAGATGACATGCTGGGGGGAAGGCCCACCTAGAAGAGAGGACACAGTCAGATAGTAGCAGAAATACCTATACTTCATTCTACTGTTTTCCCTTCTCACCTAGCAGTTATCAATCTTCCAACTCCTGGTAAGAATGTGTATGAAACAACCCCCACCCACCCTGTTTTGTTTTGAGATTAGAATAAAATGGCCTCACTCAAAATGTTCTGTCAGCAAGTTTGGGGTGGGTTGTTTAGACAGAACAGAGCTTGAAACATGTCAAATATTTCACTATAGCAAAAAATAGGAGCTTGAAGCAAGTCCTTTGGTCCCTTTATTTTTAATCCAGGGGAATTAAATATTGGAATAAGTGGAATTGGAATAATATTCCATACTAATGTGGTATTCACAACAACCTACAGAAAAATTACACACAAGAGTGGAACCATTATTCCTCCTGAATCCTGACTTGCAAGGTTAAAAATATAATAGTTCATGAAATAAAAACCTACCAAGTCTTCAAGGTAAATTAACCAGATTGAAGCTAATCCAATAGAATAGCTAAGGCAGTTTGTAAGGCAGTTTCCGTACAAAAGGTTTGGGTCCAAATAATCAATTGCTCCTGGGCTTTAGCAAAGCTGTTGAGACCTATTAGTTTTGTCTAGCATAGGAGGAGGGTCTGTTTGGATTGAAAGTGAGTTTGCAAGTGCATGACTTTTATTTTTTGGTTTTTCGTTGATATGGTTTTGATATTTGTTAAGTATATTTAGGTTCTTTTTGTTTTTTAATTAGAAGATATATTAGTTTTGTTACCGGAGGCCCAGTTGGTACACTAACTGAAGCTATTTTTCAGCCAGGACAATTTGTCTTATAGCCCCACATCAAGAATACAGTAAAATGTTCTACATGGGGCTGCTACTGAAATGTTTTGGAGACCCATGGTGCAGAATGCCACAGTTTCATTACTGAGTGGAATGCAAACTCAGAATCATATTACACCTAATATCTGATAACTGCAACTATTGTCTATTTGCTCTGAAACATACTTCAAAATACTACTGGCTTACAAGGCTCCTGGGGCCAGAATATTGATGAAATGCTGTTCCTGACAGTCATCCATAGATTTTGAGGAGTCGGGGGAGAGGGGGGCACGCTCATGGTATGGCTGATAGGCAGCATCTGAGGGGGCTGTACCCAAGCAAGAGCTTTGTGGCTGTGGTGCCCTCACAATAGAATAAGCATCTTCCACAGTTCAAATAAAGGCTTAGGCTTGTTTCAATGTGTTTTGCCACTGATGGATTTCTACATGCAGAGTTTTATAGCTGTCGTTTTTTTAATCACTGCTGTTCTGAATCTCTACTTTAGTTCTGTGAAACCAGTTTTGTTTTTTGTTTTTTTAAATAAAGAATGGTAAACAAATAATAAATTAATAATTTGTTTGTCAGTCAGTTGTTCATCATCAGAGTTCTTTTTGCTTATCACGGGCACAAACAGAAAAGTGGAAAGTTAGTGCAACATAGTGACTATGTGTTTCTTTCAACATAATCTGATACCAAGGAATGGAAGAAAAGGGGCAGAGTCCAAACTGGACTCTCTTGGGACTAATTCTCTACTATCATCTTTGAAAAGGTCAGTGCTGCACACTCAGTCATCATAATCATCAATCATTCTTGCAGACAGATGTAATTACAAGCACCATTAATTGATATGGTTGACTAAGCACACAGCCTGCTCACCCTGCACCAGGCCCCAAGATGCATATATCTGCGGGTGGAATAGACTTTGTTGTCCATATAGCTCCCTGCACTGCATGGAGGATGAAAAGGACCATACATCTCCTCAGGAACAGCAAAAGCTAAATTATGGCTTCTTTCAACATAGCTATGAAGATTATTTCAACAAAGAAGCCTGATTTGTAGAGTAGCAGGATCATCACTAGGAACCCACAACTTTGGCTTAGGGCAGTGCTTCCCAAACTTGGGTAAAAGTGGTTATTCTTTGGTTAATGACACATGAACCCATTACCCAATCACAACAGGGACATTTAAATTGACTTAAAGATTGCTATGTGTACTAAAATATATTCAAAATCTACCAAAATACCATTAAGACGAAAACTGATGAAATTATCAATGGTAATTTGTTGAAATGACATAAAGATCATTCAATGATATTGTTTTTATAATACAGGTAGTCCTTGAGTTACCACTATTTGTTCAGCGACTGTTCGAAGTTATGGAAGTGCTGAAGGAAGGGACTTATGACCAATCCTCGATGTTCCGGCTATTGCAGCACCCCTGCAGTCACGTGAACAAAATTTGGGTGCTTGGCAACCAGCTTCTCCTTATGACCAGTTGTGGCTTCCTGCAGTCATGTGATCACCATCTGAAACGTTCCCTGCCAGCTTCCTACAAGCAAAGTCAATGGGAAGCTGGCAGGGGAGGTTGCAAGTCACTTGGGTAAGTCTCCCCCACCCACCCCGGCCTTTTTTTTGCTTGCACGCACTGCACCCTCCTTCCCCCCTTTGCTCGCACTGCGTCCTCTTTCCCTCGCTTGAACGCACGCCATCCTCCTTCCCCCCTTCGCTTGCATGCATGCACCTCCTTCCCCCCTGAGTTTTGGATAATGAAGGAAAAAGTTTGGGAAACACTGGCTTAGGGTCTTGAAAGAGTGTGAAGTGGAAAGGGATATAGTTTTTCTTCTTAAACAGTTTTAGCACTTGATTTCCAAGAAACTTGTCCCTGGACTAAATTCTAACTAGTTCTTTGGGCAGAGAGTGTTAGTAATATGGAAATAAGACTTTACAGGTAGCACATGCCTATTTCTTGAAGTGCCATGGAGAATCATCTCTCTCACAACTGATGCCAGGACAAGCTCCCTCATCATAATTAGTGATAACTGTTCTTTCCATCATCTAACTTGGATGGAACGCCTGGCCTCCCTAACAGTACCTCTCCCTTCCCATTTGGGTGAGACATCCTGAACTGACGATATACAACAATATGTCTGCCCTTTCCCCATTTCTTACAGCTATTCCTACCTGTTACCTGTGTTCTTCGGTAGGCATTCAGATCTTCCACATGGGGAAGGCTATACAGCAACACCTTGCCATTAGAAAAGGCTACAGCCAGCAGTCCCAGCCGACTCATGTGAGGGAGCTGCACGGGATACAAACAAAAGTGAAAAGTAATTATGCTTCATGCTCTATTTGGAAGCTGCCATTTCCAGCAGCTGCAGATATGGAAGAAGGAGACCTGAACTGAAAAGGGTCATTTAAGTGCAGGCATCCACATTAAAGCATCTGTGAGAGACTGCTGTTCAGCCTCTGCTTGAATACACCCAGCAAAGGGGAGTTCAGTGACTCCCTCAGTAATATGTTCTACCATTAGGAAGATTTTCATAACATTCAACGAGAGGCTACTTTCCTATAATATAAGACTATCTGTATCTGCAGGCTTGGACAATAGAGAATATGTCATACCCTTCTTCTGAGTGACATTCCTTCAAGTACTTGAGCGAAGAACCTTGTCTCTGTTGAATTTCACTGTTATTTTCAATCTGATTCTTGAATTTATCAAGATCTTTTTGAACTTTCTGTTTTCTGTTGCATTACCTGTTAATCTCTATTGTATCTTATCCTGTTTTGAATCATCTGTAAATCTGATAAGCATTCCCTTTTTGTCAAAGTTATTAATAAAAATGTTGAAGAGTCCTGGGCTCAGGATCAAACCCTATCATATGGATATCCTATCCCTGTATGTACACTGAGTATCCAAAGTCCAATCAAAACTTCGTCCTATACAACCTCCTGGCCCCCAGTTCTTACCTTGCGCTGAGTGACAGGGGGCTCCCAAGCTCCACTGGGACAAAATTTCATGTCCCAAATACAACCATGATCAGTGGCAATTGCATATGCAAGTCCTGGCTTGGTAACAGACCTGGAAAGAGAATACAGAAAAAAATAAAAAAATACAAAGAAGACTTTGTGTCATGCCATTCCCCCAGGTCAGAGCATATGCATAATTCTGTTGCATATTCCCCAGTGCAGAAGATCAGGGACCTTTGAAGACCAAGCTGAAAGGATAATTGGGAGGAGATTCTTCTGGACCTTGGCTACTCCTGTCTTATTATATCTGTCTTGCTCCTTATTGTGCTATCTCATAAAACAAATACAAGAGATCTAGAGGTAGACAACTGGCTCTGTCCTCTGGGAAAGCAGTATATCCAATACAGCTGTTCTCTGCCCATAAAACCCTAGATCAGGAAACTCCCTAATGATGTGCCTCAGTCTGAATTGCTGGTGATGTTGGAATCTGCATTAATTCAGCCACAATTCCTACTGCACTGCTTGCCCCTCAGCTACAAAGCAGGATGCAAGACCTCCATGGGTATGAAACAGAAGGATGCTGTTACAACAGACAGACAGGAAGCATACTGCAGGCAATCTGCTTACAACTCACCCTTTGTCTTCCTGGATAGGTCCAAGCTCCCAAAGCTGAAGCAGAGCTGGTCCTGTATGGACCTGTGACAAAGTATGCTGAACATTCATGCTGGGATTGCAATAGATAGCCACATACTGGGATGCCACAGAGCCTTCAGGGGTTGGGCACCACTCCAAGGCCCAGACAGGACCCCCAACAAAGAAAGTCATATCTAAGCGCTCCTCATGGGGTTGTAAGGCATTAAACCTATCAGGTGGGAAAAGGAAGGAACAATTGCATAATAGATGACCTTGCCTGCAGAGCCTAACATTTAAAAGTTGACTTTGGAAGGAAAAAGAGACATTGCTGTGCCTCAGACCATATGGTAACATTCTTCAGCCAGATGGAACACAGATAATTGATGTAAAGCAAGCATGGAAACCTCAGGCTGTCAGGTACCCCATCAATCCCACAGGGCTTCAAAGTAAGGTTCCTCCCCCTTAACTGCACCCTCTCAGTCATTTCACTAGGGACAGCTTAAATGTAATGCTTCCATAAGCTTTTCCTCATAGTTGGACAAAATTAGTTAGACACACACACACCTGTTAATCCGGTAGAAGACACTGCTGTTTTCTTGTAAACCTTCCCTCTTGATAGAGAAGAGTGGGGACTTGGTCTCAGCAGGAAGGAATTTATCTGCTTCACTTTGGAAGATGGAAAAGAACAGAATGGAAGCTCATTCTGATGTTTGCTTTGTTACAGGAAACCACCAGCATTTAAATGCCTGAAAACAGACTAGGATGCACAGATTTCTTCTGTGCAGGGGACATGCAGAATCTTTCTGGTGGCAATTCTTGAACTTGCCATGCTGTATTATGTTGAAGAGAAAATGACCATGAATGCCCTTTCTCTTAAAAGCTAACCCAGGTCAGAATGAATTAGTACTTTGATGGGAGACCACCTGGAATTACCAGGACTATAGATCAGAATGAAAAATCAAAACAAATATTCCAGAAGACAGTGGCGAACTATTTCTGCATTACACCCCAAAAAACTAAATGGACATACGAATGAAGTCACTAGGAGTTGAGTCAACTTAAAAGAGACTTTATTTTTTTATAGGCACATACAGTGGGGCAAAAAAGTATTTAGTCAGCCACCAATTGTGCAAGTTCTCCCACATAAAAAGATGAGAGAGGCCTGTAGTTTTCATCATAGGTATACCTCAACTATGAGAGACAAAATGGGGGAAAAAATCCAGAAAATCACATTGTTTGATTTTTAAAGAATTTATTTGCAAATAATGGTGGAAAATAAGTATTTGGTCAATATCAAAAGTTCATCTCAATACTTTGTTATATATCCTTTGTTGGCAATGACAGAGGTCAAATGTTTTCTGTAAGTCTTCACAAGATTTTCACACACTGTTGCTGGTATTTTGGCCCATTCCTCCATGCAGATCTCCTCTACAGCAGTGATGTTTTGGGGCTGTCGCTGGGCAACACGGACTTTCAACTCCCTCCAAAGGTTTTCCATGGGGTTGAGATCTGGAGACTGGCTAGGCCACTCCAGGACCTTGAAATGCTTCTTACAAAGCCACTCCTTCGTTGCCCGAGCGGTGTGTTTGGGATCATTGTCATGCTGAAAGACCCAGCCACGTTTCATCTTCAATGCCTTTGCTGATGGAAGGAGGTGTTCACTCAAAATCTCACAATACATGGCCCCATTCATTCTTTCCTTTACACGGATCAGTCGTCCTGGTCCCTTTGCAGAAAAACAGCCCCAAAGCATGATGTTTCCACCCCCATGCTTCATAGTAGGTATGGTGTTCTTTGGATGCAACTCAGCATTCTCTCTCCTCCAAACACGAGGAGTTGAGTTTAGACCAAAACGTTCTACTTTGGTTTCATCTGACCATATGACATTCTCCCAATCCTCTTCTGGATCATCCAAATGCTCTCTAGCAAACTTCAGACGGGCCCAGACATGTACTGGCTTAAGCAGGGGGACACGTCTGGCACTGCAGGATTTGAGTCCCTGGCGGCGTAGTGTGTTACTGATGGTAGCCTTTGTTACTTTGGGCCCAGCTCTCTGCAGGTCATTCACTAGGTCCCCCCGTGTGATTCTGGGATTTTTGCTCACCGTTCTTGTGATCATTTTGACCCCACGGGGTGAGATCTTGCGTGGAGCCCCAGATCGAGGGAGATTATTAGTGGTCTTGTATGTCTTCTATTTTCTAATTATTGCTCCCACAGTTGATTTCTTCACACCAAGCTGCTTGCCTATTGCAGATTCAGTCGTCCCAGCCTGGTGCAGGTCTACAATTTTGTTTCTGGTGTCCTTCGACAGCTCTTTGGTCTTGGCCATAGTGGAGTTTGGAGTGTGACTGTTTGAGGTTGTGGACAGGTATCTTTTATACTGATAACAAGGTCAAACAGATGCCATTACTACAGGTAATGAGTGGAGGACAGAGGAGCCTCTTAAAGAAGTAGTTACAGGTCTGTGAGAGCCAGACATCTTGCTTGTTTGTAGGTGACCAAATACTTATTTTCCACCATGATTTGCAAATAAATTCTTTAAAAATCAGACAATGTGATTTTCTGGATTTTTTCCCCCATTTTGTCTCTCATAGTTGAGGTATACTTATGATGAAAATTACAGGCCTCTCTCATCTTTTCAAGTGGGAGAACTTGCACAATTGGTGGCTGACTAAATACTTCTTTGCCCCACTGTATAACATCTACACTAACATGTGTCCTTTATTTATCTATCTGGTGCTAGCTATGTCCCACTTTATTTTTTTGCTACTGGGCCACTCACCTCTCTGAGAGAAAGACCCACTTCTGGGCAGAAGGAATCCACTCTGGAAACTCCCAGTGAGAATGGTGCTGTCCACGCCTATGGGAAAAGGAGGTACAAATGCAGTCATACAGATGCAATTGATGTAACAGGAAACAGTGTAACAATAGAACAGTGCAACAACCAAGTTGCCTGTGGTCTGATGCACAGCAGAATGAGAAGACACACTCAATCCATATTGGGCATACTGAGTCTTTTGAACTTGCATCAATCTGAATGTTCAAAAATAGAATTACCTTGGAGGATATTGCAACAAACAACTTCAGTGCTCAGACCTTCTGAATTTCTCAAATTAGCCAAACAAGATATAAATCTTGGATTAAAAGGGGAAGGAACTTTGTTTTTTTGCTAGGCTTCAGTGAAGAAAGGACTTGGCAATCAAATCACCTCCTAGAAGTTTTTCCTTTCCAAGCTTATTTTGCCATAACTAACTTTATCTGAATCCATCTCTGCAACATTCATTTGGAATTTTCTAATCTTTGCCCAACATTATCTAGGAAAGTGCTAAGAAGCTGCATCCTTCCCTGAAGGAACAGCAGATCTAACAGAACAAAGTCCCTCCCAGCCACTTCAAGCTTTCCTAAAGAAAGCCAAGATACAGTATTTTGTCTCTCTCATGCACACACACTTTGTTATAAAAGTCATGATTCTTATGGAGCAGGTGGTGAATTGTTATATTTTCCTGTCTGAGATTTTTAAAACATTATTGTCAAGACTAAAAGAAATTAGCTTGATTTTTTCTTGGATCTGTTTTCAGGATCCTTCATTATCTTCATATTCATTTAAATCCAGGATAAAGGATACACTTTAGTCCCTTTGTTCAATTTTTATCATAGGCCAGATTCTTCAACTTCAAAGAGACTACCTGGTGGTAGATTTCAAAGCCACCACCACCCTGCCCGGTCAAACCTGGCTCAACTGTTCTATTTTCTCAAAGAAGTAGCATCTCTTCATTCAATTAGGCAAACTATTTTTCATGAACAAAACTCTAAGGTGGTTCTGCTTCAAGCCATAAAGGGCCAACCAGGCTTGAATATCCAGAGGCTTCATTATCACTGCCCAGGCCACAATCTCATTTACACTTAAAACCCACAAGATCTGATGATTGCTGGAGAGCCCACTCTTTAAGACAGTGGCAGTAAGTACTCAAAAACAGTCTCATGTACTTCAATCATCCAGAAATGGTGGAAGTACTGACCTTTCAGGAAGCAAAACAATGCAGCAGAAACCTACCTTACCCCCCTCCCACCACATTCCTGCTCCTCAATTCTCCCAATCACCGGGGGAACCCTAATACTCACAAGCGGTGAGTGACGGAGAAAGACTTCCATATAGGGTCCATAATGGAATTATGCAAGCCATTGGAAGCGAATTCTCGGCGCTGAGGTTTGGACCTCTATGGGAAAAAAGGAGGTCAAGAACAGAGGCCAAAAAAGCCCACCCTCCCAAATTCTGGGAACAAGAATCTCAGCCAACTGATTCCAAAAGGCCAGGGCATGTTCTTCAAGTGGTGTTCCCTCCAATGGTACCACCAGGTGAGGTATTCATCCCCCCCAGAAACACAGCAAAGCCACCTCAGGATTAGGTTACCACTGCTCTGCGTGAGCTGGACTCCTTCTTAGACTTCAAGGCCTCATTCATCACTGGGTCACTCTGCTCTTCTTCCTCCTCACATAGAAGACTTTCTTCTGAAGGGACAAAGTCCACATCCTCCTCATTTTCGAACTTCTGCTCTTGCTGCTTTCGGCCTCGCCGTTTCCTACCAGGCTCCTCAGATCTAGGGGTATCCTCTGAGGTATCATTGCAAGGAGAAGCCTGGTATGCAGATGTCAATTCTTCAGCGAGTTCCTGTAGATATAGAAGGGCTCTTGGAAAGAGGAAGGGAGGAGAACATAAGTTCATGAACTGAGCTCTGGTCAAGAATCAGCTCTATCCCAATGCCTTAAGGACAGTAACAGGAACAATCTCAATTTCCAGATCTCCAAAAGAACAGTGCTGAGCAGGTCAGAATCATAGATATCAAGCCCCTTGGCTTATCAGAGGTTCTGTTTTGTTTTTAAGCACAACAAATTCACCTATTCTGCACTTCTTACAAGTCCCCAAAGGAGGAAAACTTCATCATTGACAGTTGACAGTTCTATTGTTGAATTTGAGCAACAACCATCATACAGAGGTGGTGGGGTCCACAATACTAACTGGTTGTCCCCTCCTTGCTTTATACACTTGATTCAATCCAATTAATATTTATTTATTACACTTAATACACCACTAACTAATGATGCATTTTAGCAGGTTTTTTAAAAGAAAAGCAAGCTAGTTATTTCCAACCTGTAGTAACTGTATAACACACATGCTTTACCCAGCAGAATTCAGTGATAGGTGCCTTCTCTCACTTACGCTTTAGCTGCACGGCGCTTTGGGCGTCCACCAGGTGCGGTCTCAAGGGAATCAAGGTTCTCGTTACTGGATAGAGACTTCTGCTGGCAAAGGGACTCAGGTGACTGACTCTCCAGTCCTTGGGATAGCTTCAATAAAAGCAGCTCTTCCTTGGACTTGCGCCCTCGCTTCTTTGGCACTTTAACAGGAAGAGAGGAGCCATTCTCAGACGGCCCAGGGCCTTCACTTGGTCCCCTGTGATCTTTGGGAATGGAACCTTTGCAGACAGAGACTTTCTTTCGGGGTTTCCGCCCACGGGAATGCTTCTTTAAGGATGGGATAGTTGATGGAACCTCTTTTGAAAGAGCAGAGACTGGAGCTGGGGAAGGACATTGTTCATCTGCTTGGGATGGAAAGAAAAAAGTATTGTCTTAGATGTCCCGCTGTGCTAAAGATACAATGGGCCAGCTTGAAACAGAACTCAACTGCTATCATTCTCTGTTGCTTATGCAAGAAGACCCACTGTGCTTTTAGGATGTCACTCACTGCTGAGTCCTGCAACTGCTGCCAGATCATTCTAAACTCCAACATGCTCCTTGGCTATATTCCATACTTCAGATTTTTGCCCCTGCAGCCAGTTTCCAAATCACTTTAAGAACCAGGTGAGCTCAGTTCTACTGACCCTTTCTTTCAGTTTATTTTGTTAATCAAATTTATATGCTGCCCATCTCACTGTTTAAGTGATTCTAGGCAGCTTACTATATTATAGTTAGACTGTAATTCTTACAAGAGTGGCAAAACCCTCATGAAGAAACTGTTGATATCCAATCATAACAGCCTTCTTGATTCTATGCAGAATTCTCTCTAGTTTTCCTCTAGCCCTGAGGAACCGTAGAAGAATGAAATGTGGCATACTCATTTCCATTCAATGAAATGGAAATCAAGGCTCTAATGTCCTCAATGTCATTGGCTGGTGCTATGGCTTCCCCCTTCCCCTTCAACTCTTACTCTCAGATCTAATGAGGTTCCCAGTACCAAGAAGAGGTTTTTTTACTAATGCAGGAAGAAAACAGAAAGGAAAAAAAATGAGTTGTTTTACTTTGCATTTCTCTAAAATAAAGTCATATTACACTGGCCAAGACAATGCAGCTAAAAAGGCATCTGAGAACATACCAAGAGCTTCCATGTGACCCATCTCTCCTTGTCCTCTCAGCTGCTTAGGAAGCGGCTCTCCTTCCACTTCTTCCAGATGTCTTTTCTTGCAGCAAGAGCTCTGCTGATCTGGCCATTCTTCCTGAAGACAAGTTTCCACGGCAGGGGCAACTGCTGGTTCTGCCTTGCTTAAATCTCTATCTGCTGAAGCCAGCCCTTCCACTAATGTATCGTTCTCCCCATCCCAGTGAGGTTTTCTCAAGCAAGATGCTGTGCACAGAGTCTGACTGATACTTCCATCCTCTTGGTCTGTGGTTTCCCTCACTATTCCCATGGCACAACTTGGTGTGAGGCAAGGTTCCATGAAGGCACCACAGCTCCTCAGGCAGGTGCCACCCTTTTCATCTTGCACATGGCTCTGCCTGCAAAAGTGAGATGAGGAAAGCAAAAAACAAATGAGGGAAATCCTTGTTACTCATGTGAACACAAAAAAATTGCAGTGCCATCAAAACCAGTATCAAAAATAACTAAAAATAAAATACAATCTCATCTGAAACTCAGTAACCCAAACCTCTCAATTAGAAGAACAGCATGTGGCAAAATAATGTACAAGTTGACAACAATTCAGTTCAGGTAGAAAAAGCCTATATAAATATATATTTTGGCAGTTGGCGCAAGGACAAAAGAAATGGAACTAACCTGGCTTCCAAACCCTGTGAACAGAAAGTGAGACAGCTACACAGCATAGGGAAGTTGTGGTTCCAATAACAAATAAACAGTGTTTTACTGTTTGAAAGTACCACAAATATTATGGTGATGAGTTTATATAGATTTGTATGTGTCATACAATGTCTCGGTGTGTAGGGTTTCAGAAAATATGATTAGGCTCAGGATTACTGACCTCACTAAAACCAGCATAGCATAGCAATAGCACTACATATATTATAGCTATATAATTATTTAGATAATTATATTTTTTTTAAAAATCTGAAGTCAATAATCACAGAACCATTTTATTTAAAACCAGTTATATAATGAAAACACAACAGTTTTAAACCATTGATTTAAATGAGTGAAGTTCAGTTTAATCAAGTAGAATGAAAATGAAAGTAGATGAAAATGGCCAATTATTTGTTTTAAAACACACAGAGAATGTGTCAATTACATTTTTTACTGTAAGGAGGTGGACAATGATGAAGCCATCACCAAAAAGGCTTATTGTATGCATTTAAGAATAAGCAACACTTTAAATCCAATCATTGTTACTTGGGATCATGTCTGCACAATCTAAATCATTTTTTTCCCTTTCAAATCCAGATTGCTGTATAGCCTTAATAGGTATAGTTAACTAATACCACAGACGACAAGAAAAAAAATAATAAAAGCATCTGATAGTTTAGAGAAATGGACTGAAAATAACAGAATAAAATTAATACAAACAAATGCAATGTTCTTCACTAAGAAACAAAACCAAGTGTAGAACAGGGGGTTGAACATGTGGATTTGTGAAAAGTACTTTTAATTGTAGATTATCAAAAACTGCCAATGAATCAGTAGTATAGCATGGAGGCAAAAATAAACATAAATTCGATTGCATCAACAGAAGTAGAGTTCCCAAATCCAGGATGTAACAGTCCCACAAAACTCTCCATTAACAGAACCACAATTTGAATATTTTATTTACTTGGGGGTACTATACTCTAAAAACATTCAGACAAACTCAAACAGGTTCAGAAAATGGCAAAAAGGAAACGAAATACTATGAAGAAAGCTTGAGGAATTAGATATTTTAACCATGAAAAAACAGAGGGAACATAACAGCACTTTTCTACAGATGTGGTATACAGAAGGTAGTAAAGATTTCTTTTCTATCATCCCAGAAAGTAGGACATAGAATAATAGAATAAGTTATAAGAAGGCAGATTCTGGTTGAATGTTGGGGGTGGGGAGAGAGTTCCTAACTATAAAAGTAGTTTGACAGTGGAACTTTTGACTTTTCAGCCAGTTTTTCAATTAGTACTGCCAATAACTTTAGAAGTTTCAACCAATATTTAGTTATAAATTGTTAGCCACTTGAATACCATGGGTATAAAGAGCTGAAGTAAGTGTAATATTACTAATAATATTATTTTACCAGAGTGTTTGCATACTTGTCAATATAATCCAGTAATAATTAAACTAAAATATACTATTTAAAATATGTAACTTGTATGTAATATGTAAAATATGTAAAAATATGTAATTCAGTTATGGACTGCATACTCCATCCAGAATTGACCTGACTGATAGGCCATCCTGAAAGAAGCAGCTAAAGTTTCCACTTCAGGGAAGCAAAGAGGAGCGACACTGGAAGGAGCTGCTTTTCCATAACAATATTAGCTCTTTAGAACAGCCTTCCAATGGAACAGATTTGCCCCCTCCTTGGCTGCATTTAGGAAATTATTAAAAGCTGAGCTCTTTTGTAAAGCATTTATAATTTAGAATTAGCCACTGATGCCAATATGTAGTTCAACATGACAGTGTATATTTTTTATTGATTTTCTACATTCTTAAATATCTTATTGTGGATGTTTTAGTTATTTTCTACATATCTTACAAACAACCAAGAGTCATATTTGATGTTGGTAAGATAGAAATGTAATAAATAAATGACTTGCACTGTTTTTTATTAACAGTTTGAGGCTGTACAATTGCTGAATGCTGCTAAAGATTCCAGGGTTATTGCTATTAAAAGGGGTTGCTGCTTTTTTCAGCAAGAGGCATGGAACTACCGCAAGGAAAAGAACTTTTAGTATCTTCATTGGTTCCTTTTAATTTGGCCTTGAAAATCTATTTATTACAAGCTATATCTAAACAGTATTCTAAACCTCTGAAACGTTCTACAATTCTGCCAGTTTTCAAAATTGCTGGCAAGTTGCTAATTCACGTGGTTCTGGCTTTTGCAGTGATTTATGATTATATTTTATAAAACACTCAACCATGATAATCTACAAGGTTTTAAAGTAAATAAAGCGGGGGGAGAGGAATCACGTAGTCCGTTCGTTAGAGAAAAGTCACTAATTTAAATCACTAAAAGCCGGAGAAGCATCCACTGCACAGCCGAAACTCCACCCAGATTGTTTCTCTACCCAAAGGCGCTCGGGTTTCTGCAAGGCGGTGGCACGGAGGATTTTTTTTCCCCTCCAGAGGCGGAAATGGAGATTTCGCACCAGAGGCGGGGACCGGGGTGGGGGCCTCGGGGAAGAGTGTCTTTTGGACTGTCTTTGTTCCCTTGCTTCACGCCGTTGCAGCGGTGGGAGCGGCCGCTACAACTCAACAGGGACCGCATCACAGACAGTCACCCCTCCCCGCAGTGACAAGCGAAGGGGTCCTCAAAGGTGGCCTGCCAGATACAGGCGGGCTCAGCCTCACCTTGTTCCTCCCGCATGGAAACCGGTGTCTGGCCGAAGCAGCAAAGATGGCGGTCCTACAAGGCTAATAGCGATGACCCGAAGCTCTGGCGTCACTTCCGGTACCTGGTCTCCCTCAGCAGGTGACGAGAAAGTTCAGTCTCCGCCCCGTCTGAACTCTAGAATCAAGGGAAGTTCGAGACAAAAGGGCTGCAACATGCAAATTGTGCGCCGCGATGTACTCTGGGAAACGCCGCTGTCTGAGTATTTGAGGGCGCTAGGGCCCAGAAGAGTTTACAGTAGTTACTCGTGGGACGTTGCCGTATCCTATGAGCGATAGATGTCATTTCCCCAGGATTGTCTGTCGGCAGATGCTGCTTCGAGTTTTTGCAAGCTTCGGTTTGTGTCATCACTGATGGTATTTTAGACATCTTGTTTGTTCCCGGCCTCTTTTTTCTGTTGGCTTCGGTTTTTCCAAGCATGTTCATCGACTCTTGCTTCTTCTTATCTGTCCAAAATGTCTAAGTTCAGCTTCCTTATTAGTGCTTGCACTGAACATTTCAGCTTCATCTAGTTTTAAATGATTTGGGTTTTTTTCTGTGGTCCAAGGTATTCTCAACTGACGGTCTCCGGTACCTCGTTCAAAGGCATCAATTTTTCTTTGTTCAACCGATGATCCAGTCAGACATTAGGACTGGGAAAACCAATTGTCAATATGAACTTCTGTTGTTAGTGAATGAATGTCTGTGCACTTTAATATTTTGTCTCAATTTTTTATGGCCCCATCATCGTGGTCTTTCTCCCAAGTAGCAGACACTGTATCTTTATCTCATGGCAAGATTCAAGCGGTGGTTAATGCTTCACTTGGGGCTGGGAGGGTGGAGGGCTGTCTTTTCTGCCTTGAAGGAAGTGGCAGTGGTGGGAGCTCTTCCTGAAGAAGCTGATCCCTTAATCCAGCTGTAAAGAAAAATGCCTGCCTTTAACCTTCCACTTAGGAAAGATTTTGGAACAGGTTGTGGGACATCGGTTGAAAACCTGGATGAAGCAAATTATCTTGAGCCTTCTATGGGACAAAAATGGCATTTAGATTACCTTTGCCAGGATCTAAATCAGTGTTTTTCAAACTTGGCAACTTTAAGATATGTGGACAGGGCTGGCTCTAGGCTAAGGCCAAGTAGGCAAAAGCCTAGGGATGCCAAATTTTAGGGACACCAAAATTAAAAAAACCTCTGAAAACACAATAAAAAAGCAAAAAGCAGTAACAGCCACTCGAGCCGTTAATTATACAGAATTGTTGCCATATGACAGTGGGTGCTGATGTAATTAAAATTACTGTCTAAATAGGATGGAAATGTCCGAGAAAAGAAAAAAAATTGCCTAGGGCTCAAAATCGTAAGTGTAAAGCTCAAAAACTTGAAGAAAAAAATAAACAAGAGGGTGCCTTTTTGAAATTCCTAACAAAATTGGAAGATGAGCCAAACCGTAGGAGGCATCAGAATATGACTTTGCCTAGGGGCCAAAATATCTGGAACCCTCCCGGTGTGTGGATTTCATCTCCCAGAATTCCCCAGCCAGAATTCTGGGAGTTGAAGTCCGCACATCTTAAAGTTGCCAAGTTTGAAAAACACTGATCTAAATGGAGTGTGTCCCACTCCCCCCCACTCCCATTACTGTAGAATTCTCAACAGCATTAATCTTAGTATCCTTCTGGAGTGTCTGTGAGAGTTTAGTGTAAGCTATGAGATCAGATGAGGAAGGGTTGCTCCTGAACCTTCCCTTGGAAGACACTAAAAGGGTGGAAACCAGGAAGCGACCTTTTCTGTGACTCCTCTCTTTGAAATAGTTTGACCCCCAAGCCCCAAATGTTGTCCCTCTCCTCCAATACACTTAGCCTTTTGAAAAACATCAAGGATGTGCTCTTTTACTAAGTGTAATTTTTACAGTTAACTTCAGCTTTTAAATTTTTATTCTGTTGTTTGCAGTTTTTGGTTTTTAATGGTATATATAGAAACTATTGAATGTAATGTGTATAAGTTGTGTAATAAACAAACATTTAGGGGCCAGAGTGCTAAGCCATGTTAGGCCTTTTACTGGACTCCTTTATTCATCAATGTTAGGCATTGTCATGAGTAACTGAACCCTTTCTGCACAACTGTCGCTCCACCTGAAGCAGTAGGATACCCCGGCGTCATTTTTTCCGACATTAGTGAGAGCAGTGTTGATAATCAGACTCCTTAAATAACTTGCTCTAAAGCTGCTTTTACTCTTCAGATACCAACAGCAATGCTTTGGGGATTCTGGAAACTGTAATCCCCAACCATCTGGAGCCAAAAGAAATCTTTTAAATGTGATATTGATTAACTTCAGTACAGGTACCTCTAGAGTCATCAGAATGAGGCACTGAGTCCAGCTAGGAGTGACATCCTATGGCTGACAGGGACTAGCAGCTTACCTAAGGGGGGAAGGGTGCACAGAGAGTTGGAGGCATATTATGCAGGCAGGTTACTGTAGCTATGTTTTCCAACTGTCCTGACATTGGCTTGGTTTGCACATTACATTAAGCCATTATTAATTTTAAACTTGGTTTGCTAATTAAGTAATAATTGGCTTGGCTTATAGATGTTAAAGTATAAAATTATGATTAGCAAATCTCAGTGGTTATGTTCATGTATTGTTCTAAGCCCAAACCAAACAAGTCACATTTTGGTTTAGCGCCATGTAGGAACTGACATCAACTGAGCTAATTCAGAACTGCCTCATGCAATAAAACACATATCAGTGCAAGGGGATTTTGGACAGATCAGGGTGGCAAAAAATGTATAGAAAATGAGGCATTTCACAATCCCCTAGTTTGTTGCTAGAAAAAAAGGTTCTGCGTCTCAGGTCTACTTGACCATAGAATGTAGTCAAGGATAAAGGGAGATACACACGTGTTCAAAGACACTCATGATTACTACCATCATGAATTTGGAGTGGAGGCCTAGCTCTAAATGAGTGTTGGAATAAACAGAAAGGCAGGGATAAATTCAATAATAAATAAGACTCCATTTCCAATAGCAACAGAATAGATAACAAATATGTCCCAAAGAAGCTAGAGAACAGCTGAACATAAATTACTTAAGTCCTGGACAAGGAATCAGTTGATTCTCCCAGGGCTGGGAGTTCTGTTTCACTCAGGTGTTCACATGATGACATATCTAAACAGAGGCACGGAGCAGGGACATGCAGGTTTATTCACTCTTCCAACATTACTGCTCTACATTCTTGACACGCAGAACAACAGGAACAGAGGTGCAAGGGATCATCCCCAACTCTGTAATAACCAAATCCACCAACTCTAGAGGGGTCACATCATAGACTAGATTGAGAAGGCGCAATGACTTGCTTTCCTGCCAGTTGGATAGTGGACTCCTCTCTCCTTTTGACCCAATTAGGTCATCTGGATCATCTGCAGACACAGGTACAGGGGTCAGTTAGAAGAGCACTAGTTCTTTCTCAAAGCAGTACGGGCCAAGATTCTTCTCCATGGGCCAAGATTCTTGAGGCCACTGTTTCCTGCCCCTTCCTCCTGCACATTCTGCTGCTTACTTAGCTTACAGTGTTTGTGGATTTGTAACTTCTTACACTGAGAAGCAATGGATGCAACATTTACCTTACTGCACTTCAGCACTGCAATCTCTCTCAAATTTTCTCTACATATTTCAAAGCCCAACTACTAATCTTGGGTTAGTCACTCCTCTAAGCTAATCTATCCCATAAAGTTGATCTGAGATAAACATGTGCTCCAATTTTCAGTAGTCTTGAAGAATAAAAGTGACATGAAACAAAACAGAAAATGCTAGCCTGACTTTTCTATGCAAGCTTTTCCCATTACAGGACAATTTTTTTGTTCTCTCACTAGTCCACACATTGGGACTGACAAAACAGTAACTACTAACCTCCAAGAATCTATTCAAAAAACGTCTAACATTCCATGAGATAGCCAAATCTGACTTCTCCACAGAACTCAGTATTTTAAAATTAAAAATGGCTAATTTTTATACAGTAGTACCTTGGGTCACGAACGCTTCTGTTCACGACCAATTCGGGTCACAAACAGCACCGTTCGCAAAATTTTGCTTCCGTCCGCGAACTCCACATCAGGTGACAAACAGGATCGCGGCCATTTTCCCTGCCATGACACGTGGTCATGGCTTCCTGTGGGGGGGGACTCTCCCTCCAAGCAATAACCGCCTCCCCACCCGCCTTCTTGTCCTCCACGCCTCAAGCAAGGTTAGCGTTCTCTCTCTTCATACTGTACTGTACTGTCCTTTTTTCATATTTTTGTGGTTTAAAAAAAAAATACATATGGTTCAGAACGGATTAACCGTATTTACATTGAACCTTATGGGAAAATTTGATTCGGTTCGCGACCAAAATCGGTTGGCGACCAAATTCGGAGGGGTCAGAACAGATTAACCGTATTTACATTGAACCTTATGGGAAAATTTGATTCGGGACGCGACCAATTTGGGTCGTGGAACGAATTAAGTTCGTGACCCGAGGTACCACTGGATTTGGCACTTGTAACATTGTGTAATGAAGTCTGCCACCCAGAAAGATTGCTGAGGCTTGCCACACGACATACCAAGCTCGTTGGAGACAAAGGAATCGGTCTGAACCCGATCGCAGAACTTGTAGGTCTCACAGCAGACTAGAACAGGCACATTATAAGCCTTGGAAAGCAGTGCAATTTGCGAGGTGCCCATACGTGACATCACAGACCCATTGGCTAACAGTGCATGAGCTCCCAACAACACTTTAGAAACCTGCCAGGAGACAAAGAAGCTGCTCAATTATTTTATAACCATCTGTAGCCTCCATTCGCTAAAAAATCCCCCTAGGTCTTGACGCTGTCCCCTTTCAAGCCCAATAATCAAGAACTCCCAGAGAATCCCCAGCTTAGTTAAGACACGTGTCAGTAATGCGGAAGCTGGAAGAAAGGATGAGGAATCAAGCAGCGTATAAATTTAATAAATATTAATTAGGAAACTGCTGGTCTGATACCATTTCCCTTCAGATTCTGCCTCAATCCCATAGAATTCACCTTTCAGTTGCCCTAATGACACTCCCCTCCCCACATCACATTTCAAAGCTCCCACCTCAGGCAACACATAGGAGATGGCATTGATGAGCACGTAGCTGCAGCGGACTCCCTGTTTCACCAGGCGGCACAGCGTCTCCCGGCCCTCCAGCCGTGGCCGACTGTCTACTACCACCACCCGGAAGGCACGGCGATTGGCGTGGGCCTCGCGGAGTGTGCGGCTCACCAGGGAAGAGCTACCGAGCCAACATGAGCAGAGGTAACAGATGAGGAACCTAACCCAAACAACATTTCACCTGGCCAGCTTTTGCAAACCCAGGATGCCTTTGCTCTCAGAGCTGGAAATCTCTGCCTCTTCCTCCCTTCTTTTAACTCAAATATAAGTAGACCAGAGCAGGGAATTAACTCCACAGGGAGGCTAAAACTACTTTTGTTCAGACTGGCTATAACAACAGAATCTTACAAGTCTGATTGTGCTATACCTCCTCCCCTCCTATAGTTCAGTGAATTAGGCAGGTGTCTACCTGAGCCACTTCTGAATGTTATCTCATTCTGGACTTCAAAAATGCTTCAACCCCTTTTGCCCAGGTAACAGTTCCTGCATATCTCCATCAAAGTCGTCTTATTCTCCACAGATAAAGTGTTCTAAACTGTGCTTACTGCTGCAAGCACAGCACGCCATCTTCTGGGCATGATCCTGAATTCCAGACAAGCTCCCAGGGAGGCAACCTATTATTTTCTGGAATTGCTGCCCTGGCTACAATCGCCCACTTTTGCACAAGAGCAGTATTTTGTGAGCCTGCTAGAGCCCTTTCTGTTTTCACTCCCACCCACTGTTTCACATCCAGGGCAGCAGCTCAGACTCTGAGGAGTGTCATTCAGATACAAGAACGTTGTCTTTCTTCTCCCCACCCTGAGCACAACTCCATACCATCCATAGACAAGGATGACATCGCCGTCATTGATCTTCTCAAAGGCAAATTTGGAAATGGCTTCGGCTGCCAGGAAGATCTTCTCCCGCTCATATTTGTCAATTGTCTCTTTAAGGACCTGCTTGGCCTGTTCCCAAGAGAGAGTTGGTCAGGTGTGGTTAGTCCCCTCCCTGTACGCCATGCTCTGCTGGATTCTTTTGTTGTAGTTGATATAATGGATAAACTTCCTATAACTGTTTGATATGGGCATATTTTGTTATTTTATTATTTTGAAATTGTCAATAAAAATAAATTGATTCCTCCCACAATATCTAAGCCAGAACTCCCACTTATCCCTTGGAGAACAAGAAAAAAACATTGGTTTCCCACCCTGTACTGCTGAGCCTGGCAAAGTGTCTTTGAAAAAAGGAAAAGATAACCCTGATAGATAAACTTTTGGGCAGCAACCAAAAAGACCAAAATATTCCCAAAGATGAAGGGCTAACGATCTATGCCAACCTCCTTACAACGACATCCCCAGGAAAGGGAGCAAAGTGGCAGAGAGAAGCCATTCCTCTGCACACCATGGACTGAATGCTACATTCAGGAATCTCGACCCACCTTCTCTTCTCGCATGGTCCCTGGCAGCGATGAGATCTCCTTCTTAAGAAACTTGATGGCATTGCCCATGCTGGCAGAGAGGGGCCTGCACTGAGTCAGGAAGCTGCAGAAGAAAGGCACACTCAGCTCAGCATCAGGGGCACCTTCCCATCTCCAGATCTCCAAAGGGGGTAATCCCTTCTTCCCAATCACCTGATGTAGGGTTTCAGCTTGTTCACCAGGTCCCGTGAAAGTTCCTCATTGGCAGGAGTGGTATAGTCTCTAATCACCTGAAGGGCAGGATAAAGGGAAAGCTGCAAACTCACAAAGCTAAAAACCCAACATGAACAGAAGAGGAATCCTACAGCAGGATCTGGTCAAGGTGAGTATATCTAAGTCTGGTAACTTATTTCCCATAATAGCCAGTCAGAGGCTGCTGTGGGAAGCCCATCTGAAAACAATGGAGGTAACTGCTATCCTCTATTATTTCTGCTTCCCAGCAAAACAGGTTATGTTAGAGCTGAGAAGCTGCATATAGCCATTGATCCCTTCCTTCTCCAAGAATGTATTAAATTCTTTTAAACCAGCTAAGCCTACGACCACACCATCCTGTGGCAGGAGGTTTGGTATATCCATGCTCTTCTGAGTGACAAAATATATTATTTGCCTGGTCAGGAATTCCAGGCCAATCAGTTTTCACAGAAGGAACCTGCTAATGTTATAAGACAGGCAGACTAAAAAAGCTCTCATTTTCTCCAATCCTTTTGGAGATAACTAGAAATACCAATAGCCCCTGAGTTTTTCTGGATCTCCAGATAGTATTTGGAGCCAGTACAGCTTTGGTCTAATCATGCTCATTTCTGAAAAGGTCAGACTTTGTCTTGGTGACAGCATAGCCCAGGTTCACTCTGCATGTGGTTTGTAATGTGCTTAGTATGACTTGTGAAGTTAGGCTGTCGTGGCCTGTTCAACACACCAGGTTTAAGCAAACTATATTATATTATGTTGCATGAATGAAGTTAGTCTGATGTAAACCAAATGGACTGAAATACTATAACACCCAGTAGCTGTTTCCTGCTCAGTCACAATCTCCTGCATTAAGTCCCTCACCTCCATATGCTGCATAATGCAACTGGGCATGTCTGTGTCAGTTGCCTGTTGGCCTTGTAATAGCCTTTCCAGTTGTGGTAAGGGAAACTATAACTTCCCAGGATGTTTTTTAAATGCAAAGGAGTGGGGGAAAAAATTCCAAGGTTTTACAGTCAGGGTTGGGGAGGATCTTATTCACTGCAACCTTTCCCAGCAGGAGAATGGAAATGAAAACAATGACAAAGCTGCAGTGCTTAGAGAAGCCCTGTTTTCCCAGGGCCTGTCTAGGGCTTTGTCTCAAAAGGAGGACAGAGCACTTACAGTGGGGCAAAAAAGTATTTAGTCAGCCACCAATTGTGCAAGTTCTCCCACTTAAAAAGATGAGAGAGGCCTGTAATTTTCATCATAGGTATACCTTAACTATGAGAGACAAAATGAGAAAAAAAATCCAGAAAATCACATTGTCTGATTTTTAAAGAATTTATTTGCAAATCATGGTGGAAAATAAGTATTTGGTCACCTACAAACAAGCAAGATGTCTGGCTCTCACAGACCTGTAACTACTTCTTTAAGAGGCTCCTCTGTCCTCCACTCGTTACCTGTAGTAATGGCATCTGTTTGACCTTGTTATCAGTATAAAAGACACCTGTCTACAACCTCAAACAGTCACACTCCAAACTCCACTATGGCCAAGACCAAAGAGCTGTCGAAGGACACCAGAAACAAAATTGTAGACCTGCACCAGGCTGGGACGACTGAATCTGCAATAGGCAAGCAGCTTGGTGTGAAGAAATCAACTGTGGGAGCAATAATTAGAAAATGGAAGACATACAAGACCACTGATAATCTCCCTCGATCTGGGGCTCCACGCAAGATCTCACCCCGTGGGGTCAAAATGATCACAAGAATGGTGAGCAAAAATCCCAGAACCACACGGGGGACCTAGTGAATGACCTGCAGAGAGCTGGGACCAAAGTAACAAAGGCTACCATTAGTAACACACTATGCTGCTAGGGACTCAAATCCTGCAGTGCCAGATGTGTCCCCCTGCTTAAGCCAGTACATGTCTTGGCCCGTCTGAAGTTTGCTAGAGAGCATTTGGATGATCCAGAAGAGGATTGGGAGAATGTCATATGGTCAGATGAAACCAAAGTAGAACGTTTTGGTCTAAACTCAACTCGTGTTTGGAGGAGAGAGAATGCTGAGTTGCATCCAAAGAACACCATACCTATTGTGAAGCATGGGGGTGGAAACATCATGCTTTGGGGCTGTTTTTCTGCAAAGGGACCAGGATGACGGATCCGTGTAAAGGAAAGAATGAATGGGGCCATGTATTGTGAGATTTTGAGTGAACACCTCCTTCCATCAGCAAGGGCACTGAAGATGAAACGTGGCTGGGTCTTTCAGCATGACAATGATCCCAAACACACCACCTGGGCAATGAAGGAGTGGCTTCGTAAGAAGCATTTCAAGGTCCTGGAGTGGCCTAGCCAGTCTCCAGATCTCAACCCCATGGAAAACCTTTGGAGGGAGTTGAAAGTCCGTGTTGCCCAGCGACAGCCCCAAAACATCACTGCTGTAGAGGAGATCTGCATGGAGGAATGGGCCAAAATACCAGCAACAGTGTGTGAAAACCTTGTGAAGACTTACAGAAAACGTTTGACCTCTGTCATTGCCAACAAAGGATATATAACAAAGTATTGAGATGAACTTTTGATATTGACCAAATACTTATTTTCCACCATGATTTGCAAATAAATTCTTTAAAAATCAGACAATGTGATTTTTTGGATTTTTTCCCCCATTTTGTCTCTCATAGTTGAGGTATACCTATGATGAAAACTACAGGCCTCTCTCATCTTTTTAAGTGGGAGAACTTGCACAATTGGTGGCTGACTAAATACTTTTTTACCCCATTGTAAAACTCTGGTAAATTGTTCATGGATATTTATTTTACCTCTCAACAAGTAGAGAGGTACCTCCAATGGCAAATCTTACTACAGAGCAGTGTTTCTCAACCTTGGCAACTGGAGGACAGACAGACTTCAACTTCCAGAATTCCCCAGCCAGCATGCTGGCTGGGGAATTCTGGGAGTTGAAGTCCACTTATCTTCAAGTTGCCACGGTTGAGAAACACTGCTATAGAGGAAGGGTCAACTGACATAGTACAATTCTTGGAACACACAAATTCTAACTACACTACTGGTAAGTTAGTCACTGTTGGCTTATGCCTCACCATAGAGAAATTAAAACTATTTTGCCACACTGTACCTCCCTTTAAAGCAACCAACCAACCATTCTAGAGCTACCCATCCCATGATTCATTAGGCACACTTAATATTCTAGTAACACACTTGCATGTCTTCCACTACTGCTATACACTGGGGACAGTGTTCAGTTTGTAGGCTTCTTGTTCGCACCTAATTTAGGTCTGATTTAGAAGAACTGTGCCAGATCACATATCTCTGCTCCCGTTTTCTGCTTATGTGACCTAGCACAGCTCTTCTGATTTATGATGGGTGATCCAGTACAGCAGATAGCAGTACCAACAACACCAAGCCAATCTTGGCTGATCTTGAAAAAGCCACGCAGAGTAAGAACTGAACAGTACTTTTATGGGAGGCCACCATGTAATTCTAGGCCTGCAGACTAAAAAGGGTAGTAAAAAAAAATCTTGGAAAGTGGCTATGATAAACTACTTTGATACTGTTGTCAAGAAGACAACATAGGTGTGACATGTGACCATGCAGTCAAGAGGAGTGGAACTTGACTCAAGATTATTCTTATATCCACTACATTAGGTAGACCAAGGAAGGGAAAAATGCTCCACACATGCTTATTATAACTCCTTCTTTGCTGTTTTAGTACCAGTTCCCCCGCAGGGAAGAGATCCAGACTGATCTAAGCAATACTTCTAATTCCCTCCCTCAGCAGTACCTGCTTGAAAACCTTTAGAAGTGCAATACAGCGAGCATTGGAACCATTGATGATGCCCTGAGAGTACTGGAGGCCAAGACGCACCACTGCAGGGTGGATGGTGGAGGCCGGGATGCTGCGGGTGAAAGGATTCTGGGTTATTACACATCATCTCAATACTTCGCAATAAAACTGGCATTCTTTGCACACTATCTACCATACAAGAGTCCAACTGCAAGTCACTTTCAAGAAAGAAAATATTACTCCTGTTCATCTTTTTGAAATACCATAAAAGAGAGGTGATGTGAATAATACTATAAAGAATGATGAATATAGATCCTGAAACAGCTGAAAAGTGCTTTCTTGCATTTTCAGAGGGAGAAAAGAAGATAAACTCTAACCAAAACAAGCTCTATTTTGCCTTGAAACCTTGTGCTAGGAAACCTTGTACTAGGATGAAACCTTATACAGAAAGTTCCCAAGGCAGGGCAGCAAGAACAGGGCTTTGATCTAACCAGGCCAATTGCACTGACCAGAACCATGGCTGTTGGTTTCATCACCTCCATTTTTCCTTCTTTTCTCTAGGAACAGCCTAGAAAATGCCCCCCCCCCAACATCATTTATGAAAGCTTCAAAGTGCCATGATAAAGCCCCTTTGGGTTCAGTGCTTCCCGCTCGGTTCACAGGCACCCACCTCATCTGTTGCGTCAGCAACTCTTTGCGACTGTACTGATGCAAGTGGGAGAAGAGACTGACTTTGGCACCATAATCTGGCCTCATAGGGACCTGCAGAGATGGAGAGGAAAAAAAAAAAAAGCCAGGCTAAGCACAGAATGCTATCAATCAACCATACATCATCATTACCTGTGCTGAGCTGCCTCTTAAGAGGAATCTTTCACCCAGAGTTCCCCCACTCCATAAGTACTTTAATTTTTGTAGTGCTTTTCAGGTGTTATGTCTCTTTGAACTAAGACAATTTTAATCAAGGCCATTTAACAAAATGGAGCAAACTTCTTGCAGCCTCCCAGATCTTTGGGCCCAATACACCATTTCTTAGAATACACCATTTCTTAGAATGGTTAAACCCAAGATCAGGCATTTCAGAAAGAAGCTGAAAAGCTTGGAAAAAGCAAGATGAGAGAAAAATGAGGAGCTGCCTCCATAAGCCTGGACTTCAGTAGTTCCTGACAAGGCAGTTCCCTCTTTATAGTTTCTCAGCTACTTCTTAAATAGGGGACCCAGAGAAAATGTAAATGTTTTCATATCTCCCCAGACCTCACAGTGTATACAATGTGCAAGAAAAGTGGAGGCTTACAGTGTGTGTTAATGGAAAACTAACAAGAGAATTCAGGCATCCCTCTGGGGAAAAAAGGCCCCAACTCAGTCCTAATGTGGCAGATACTATGAGTTGCGGCCTCTGCCTGAGCGCCTTTCATTCCTAACTAATCAAGCCTGGCTACTATTTCTTTAAGAAGCAAAACATTTGGTTGCCTGGGTGATCATATAAATGCTTGAAATCAATCAATCAATGTAGTGTCATCTTCCTCATCATCGCCAGTTATTAAATGTATACGTTGCCCAAGTCCCAGCAACTCTTCATATTATTTCAGGATTGCTTCTTCCAATCAGATCCTAAAACTAGTGTTAAATCTTAAAAAACAAACTGTAAGCAACCCAGTCATCACTTTCAGCTGGCTGAACCAGAGGGAGAGACTGTAGCTGGCTTTTCTTTGAGGACGTTAGATAGGATTTGTGTGGCTGCTTTAGCTTGGTTCTCTGCACTAAAGAGCCGATTGGGCATAATGATCTCAACAGCACCTCCATTCTGACTCATGAAAACCAACTAAAGAAACACAGTTGCTAACTTCACATCAACCACGGTCCCCAAACTAATAGCAGCATATTATGCCTTACCATGAGTGAACTGTTTCACGCAACATACAACCACTGAGTCTCTAAACATGCTGAACCACAACCTGATCGTAGTCTACTGTGCTGTGTGAACCCAAATAGCTTATTTACCTCCACCTCTTCCAGCCAGCATTCCTTACTGGGAATGGAGTCATACCTGCTGACGCTCCAACTTTTTGGCTAACTTTTTTTGGGCAGCTGGATCATCCACCTGCACATGCTCTGGGAGCCTCTTGACTGCTGGGGAGAGAAGTGGGCAAAGCTCAGAAGATGAAGCTTTCTAGTTCAGTCACCAGCAGCTTTTCTTTCAGGACAGAGCCTTACCTGGCTGGGCCTCAATGGGTCCTACCCGGGGCTTGGGAGGCGGGGGTGCTTGACCCGGCTCGCCCTTCCGGGCTTGCTTCGACGCCCGATCAGCCTCCTGCTTGGCCCGGCGCTCAGCTCGCAGCTCAGCCTTGCTCTTACCCAGGCCCGCGCGCTCGCCACCGCAGGCTCTGTCAGGGGGACCCGGCGCGGACGGCTCCGGCCCTGGCCCTACACCCAGAGGAGGGGGAAGATGATGAGCTGTGCAGAGGCCAGCGCTGGTTTTCCCCCGGCCGTCCACTCCGCCAGGCGGCCCCCGCGCCGCTTCGCCCTCTGCAGCACAGACCGCGAAGAAAAGACAGACGCTTCTGGGCACAGCCCGAAGCCCGACCACCCACCCTCTTTCCTCGGCCCTCTGCAACCTGGCGGGGGCAGCTGCCCAGCTGGCGTGGGACCGGGGTGGGCGAGCGCGTCAGGGGCCAGCTTGTGCTCCTTCTCCGCCTCGCGGCGCTTTTTCTTCTGCTGCTTCTTCTCTTTTCGGAGCTGCAACTTGTCCTCCGCGCCAGGCGCCTACAGGGAGGAAAAGGAGATACTAACGGGGGGGGGGGGAGCGGCAGCCGCCGTCTCCACGTACCTGCCTCCAGCCCGATGCTCATCCGGTCCCGCAACGCGCCCCTTTCCCACGTACCTGGCTGCGCCCCGGGGCCTCGCGGCTGCCCAGCTCCGCCATCGCCGCTCGGCTGGCTCCGCCCTGACCTCACGGGCAGCGGCAGCGCCCCCTGCTGCTCAGAGCGGGATCGGCAGGGACCATCCCGCCTTCCGTCCGCGGTCCCGGGCGCCCAGGTAGCTTAGCTGTTGTCTCGCGGAGGACCGGGAGGAGGGTTTGCCCGCTGATTGGGCAGGGGACCGCAGAGCCACCCCCCGCTTTGTCCGGCGGGCTGGAGCGGGAAGAAAAACGGCTCGGGAGCGCCGCGCGGGAGGCAGCTTGCCGCGTGGCTGTCCGCGAACGGAAGGGTTGCGCGGGCAAGTCTGCTGCTGCGATGCGGAGGAGGACTGCTGCTGGTGGGCAGGCGTGTCACTGCCTCGCTCCACACACTGCCAAACACTCGGGCTAATAAATCACAATGGCTGCGTTCGCCTATTATGCAGTACCAAGCGAGCCCTGTTATATGTTGTTGGTCCCCACAACGTACTGAGAGAGACACCGGCTGGATCCCTACGATTTGCTGAACGCGCCACCGTTCTGACGCCGTCAGCCTCTTCGGTGTGCGGTGCGGTCTGCCCGCACTGATCACCCGAGCTCTCAGGCGCAAGCTGACGGCGATGAGACGAAGAGACCTGTCGGCTCCCGCAATATCCCTTACTGCAGCTGCAACACTGCTCGCGAGCGACAGTAGCTGCTGCCCTGACTATCACGCATAGGCGTCAAAAATAGGGAAACCAGATCCGGGCTGCAAAAATCCGGACGGCCGTCATTTGGCAGCACGTATCTTCCGGTAGCCCTGTTCAGTCACTCCGTCCCAAATGGAGGCTTCGTTCTTTATGCGGCCAACCCGCCTCGCTGGACGGACAGCATATGGCGTCCAGCTGAGAGAGAAAGGTGGCAGCTGGCGACCCCCGGCATCCCGCCCGGCCGTGGGGTAGAGCAGGCCCCGAGGATCCTTCGCGGCAATGCCGCCCCCTGGCGTGCTTGTATTATTCAGCTTGGACGCGCTACGAGCTGCCTCCGGGTGCTGGGGGCGGTTCAGCGCTCTTATTCCCAGTTTGGGAGGTTCCGAGCGGTTGCGGTGAGAATGAGCCGCGCCGGGCTGGGGCACTTTTAAAGTGGCTGCCAGAGCTTCGCTTTCCACACTCCCTCTCTGGCCAGCACTTGGTCTTTCCTGGGTCAGACCATCCACGGGGAGGGCCGAGGGATGACCGGCTGCGAGGAAGAGGGAGAGACGCGTTTTCTCGCTTCCTCCTCCTTCCGTTCCGCCCACAGTGGTGCTTCCCTCCCTCTCTCCGCCCGCAAGATGGCGGCTGCGCTTGAGCCCAGTTCCGGCCTTAGTCGGGGGTAGCGGCGACGACAGCGGCGGCAGGCGGAGGTGGAAGCAGCCATGCACTTCTCCATCCCCGAGACTGAGACCCGCGCCGGGGATGGCGGCAACGCTGCGGCCTACGTGGCGAGTGTCAAGCCCCTGGAGGCGGGGCGCAGAGTTCTCCGGATTCCCTCCCCCATTGAGATTAACCCCTAAAATGAGGAGGGGGCATCGAAGTCCGACTACACCCTGGGCCACCCGCTCTGGTGCCTTTTGGGCGTCCCCGGGATTGCTTCTCTGCAGCAATTGTAGGCGCCTTCGGGATCTCTAGGAGGCCCGGAGTGGGCGGAGGGGTGGGAGAGCGCCCGGTTGGAATGGGTGGTTTCGCTTCTCCTCTGCAAACTAACCTCAGTCTGCCTTTCCCGCCGCGCAGAGGCTGGAAGCGAGATGCAGCAGGCGCCAGGTTGGGCCCCGGGAAGTTGCCAGTCTCTCTTTCCACTCCAACTCGAATGTACGTGGTTTAGGACGCCCCAAGGAGGACGCGAAGGCCATAACATGGAGAAAAACGAGGGGGAGGTAGAGGCACTCTCTGGCACTCAGGAGCACTTCTTTCATTAGAGGATCTCTCCTTGAAGGACTTGGTTTTTTTCTGGCAAAAAGGCTTTGGGTGTTCCAGAGGATGCATTATAAGCACTGTTTTTAAGAAGAGACACTTTTGCTGTTGCCAGTCTTTCGGCATGGGAAAGCTGTCTCGCTTGCTTCTGTGAGTTATGGCTTCTATAACCACTCCTGGGTACTAAGTCCAGGAGCAAGCATAGATATGCCTTCACTATAGGTGCACTTCACCTTTCGTTTCTGTTGGCTACAGAAAGGTTGGGTTTGAATAAGGCATAAAGCTATAGAGCTCAATAAATGAGCGCATACAGCTTACCCTACTGATACCCATCTCAGACTTAAGCTTGCAGTTTACCATGTCATCAAACCCTGGTTATAAAAATCAGTTTTTGAATGTTATTGAAAGGCAATACCCATTTCAGGTCTTGATGCTCATTAAGATTTATAGTTTCTGCATCATGCAGACAGATGAAAGTTTCTCTGCCTTGGATTGTGGATGATCTAAAAGGCTGTTTTTGTTTCAGCACTCCCAACCTTTTCTTATTGTAGGCAATCACTCTTTGTAGAAATGAAGTGTTGGTGCCATGTAATTGCCTTTTATGGACCAGAATTCTTGGGGAAGTAGAAGATGTGTTCCTTCCGTGAATCTTCAGGTCACTATGGAATTAGTGCTTTGGGATTCATGCCAGACAGTACTGTTTCCCCGGTTTAGCTCTGGAAGTGGGATAACTTGAGGGCTTTCTCATAAACAGATTCCCTAATGATGCCTTTACCTTCTGTCCCCAACAGGCCTATAGCATCCATGTGAATGGCGTTCTGCACTGCCAGGTGCGATATAGCCAGCTGCTTGGTTTGCACGAACAGGTGAGGCATGGAGGCATGTATGTGGGAAATTGCTAGAATTGCTCATTCGTGGAGGGCTAGTCGAATTCCACTAAAAGCCTTGCGCCTAGAGTGGGGTTGCTTTTTGAATTCAGAATGGGTATATATAGCTCACTACCAAACTTCTGGTAAGTAGCAGAACAGAGAATTCTGCTGTCTGAAGATGAACTCTGCTTTTCTTTCTGCAGCTAAGGAAGGAATATGGAGCTAATGTGGTGCCAGCCTTCCCCCCAAAGAAGATTTTCACCCTCACCCCAGTGGAAGTGGAGCAGCGGCGGGAGCAACTAGAGAAATATATGCAAGCAGGTAAGTCTTGTTGGGCAAATCAAGGAAAAGGAGTATGCATGCATTGGCAGGAAGGTGTTCTTTATGCACAGGGAGTGAGTTTTGTCTGGAGGAGAGGCAAAACGCTGATAGTACCTTCTGTTGGTTTGTTTATTTAAAATACTTATATAGCCGCCCACCTTGTACCAAACTCTGAGTGGCTCACAACCAAAAGATAAAACAACATCTATTTACAATAAAAATATTAAAACCACAAGTATTTAAAAAAAAAGCTGATACTACCTTCTATTATCAATCCATAGTACGGCAGGACCCCTTGCTGGGAGGTAGTGAGATCTTCAATAGCTTTCTGCGTAAAGCCCAGCAGGTAAGGAGGTGGGTGAACGCAGATTGCAGGGTATATGCCAGGTGGAGAAAATCTGATTGGAGTCATGTGTACTTCCAGGAGACCCAGCAGATCCCTACTGAGGAGGTGCAGCTGGATGTGCTGTTATCCAATGGTCAGAAGGTGAAAGTCACAATTCTCACCTCAGACCAAACTGAGGATGTTCTGGAGGTGAGACCTTCCCAGAAATAAAAATATATATGCCTGGTGCATATTGAGGAAGAAATGGAGAGATTATATGCACATAATACTTTCTCTGCCTTTCTTATAGTAAGACTCTAGGTGACAGATTGCTTTTTTCCGAGGACCAGTGGGGTGTGCCAAACAAGTCCCACTGTAGTAGCTATATTTAATGCAGCCTTTCCCTAAATTACTGTTAAGAGGAAAGAGTTCAGCATCTACTGACTCTTCCTTATCTTTCCATTGTTTGTAGGCCGTGGCCTTGAAGCTGGACTTGCCGGAGGACTTGATTGGCTACTTCCATCTCTTCCTTGTGCGGGAAGCCAAGGATGGAGCTTTTTCCTGTGAGTTAACCCCTTGCTGCACTTGCTATAATGGCAGAAAAAAAAACAGCCTGCCTGCCATGAAGGGTGGATGGATGTGCGTGTGTGTAGGGATGAGTTGAGGCATGCTGCATGGTTGACTCTGAACTGTCATCTTTTGTAGTCATCCGGAAACTGCAGGAATTTGAGCTTCCTTATGTATCAGTCACCAGCCTCCGCAACCCTGAATACAAGATCCTGCTACGTAAGAGGTAAGAGATGTGCAAAAAGTGGGAGTCAACATAACCAATCCCAGCTAAATAATAGTTGAGTGAAGACCCATTAATGGCTTGCCTCTGCCATCTCTTTCCTCTTCCTCCACCCCAGCTACTGGGACTCTGCCTTTGATGATGATGTCATGGAGCAGCGGGTAGGACTGAACCTGCTATATGCCCAGGTCAGGCACTAAGGTTGAGTGACAGGGAGGAAGATGGGAGGTGGACAGGCAAGCAACAACACCTCCCTTGTTACCCCCCCGCTTGTTTCCTCATAGACAGTTGCAGATATTGAGCGAGGCTGGATCCTTGCCAACAAGGAACAGCATCGTCAGCTTAAATCTTTACAGGAAAAGGTCTCTAAAAAAGAGGTATGTTTCCATTTTTCTTTGCCTATGCAGTGCAAGCCAGTCCACACCACCTTGTCTTCTTCACAGGTAGCCATAATGAAATATATACAGCCAAAGGTCACAAGTTTCCATATCTCTCCTTTGTTACAGTTCATCCGCTTGGCACAAACCCTCAAGTATTATGGTTATCTCAAATTTGACCCCTGCATTACGGATTTTCCTGAGAAAGGCTGTCATGTCATTGTTGGGGCAGGCAATAGTGAACTGAATTTCCAGGTCAAGCTGCCCAATGATCAGATCAAGGAAGGGAGTTTCAAAGTGACACGAATGCGTTGTTGGCGAGTCACTTCCTCGGTGAGCGAACGTATGAATCAGATCGTGTCTCTGCCTTGTTGAGGATGGCCTGTTCTGCCATGAGGGGGAGTACTTTTTCTCTCTGTGTCTCCCTTCTGTCTGGGAACTTTTTAGAGGCTGGAGAAGGAGCCTTGAGTCTTGCATGCAAACCAAGTTTTCAAGCCTTAATATCCCCCTCCCTGTGCTACACCAATAAGCAACTACTAGGCTGCTCTTTTTTAGGTCCCTGTGCACAATGGGACATCGGGCACAAGTTCTGGCAAGCCAGAGGTGAAGTTGGAACTAGCTTTTGAGTATCTGATGAGCAAGGACCGGCTGCAGTGGGTCACCATCACTAGCCCACAGGTAGGCAAGCACAGATGTTTGGGAAGGGAATTATACTCCTGGATGAGCTCGTCTTGCATTTGGAAAGTTTGAAACTAGTAAATTGCATGGGTACCTGATCCAGTACCCCACTCTATGCAGATTCTTTCACTTATTTAATCAGTTCTCCTTACAAATAATGCACTTCGAATATCACAAATGGAAACAAGCTCAATTTTATTCTTATTTGCTTCCCAATCATAACTCCAGTATCAAATTTGTTTTTTCCTATCCTAAGTTTACAAAATCAAGGCTCCGCCAGTTGGGATAATACTGCAGAGAAGTAAGAACATTTCTCTTTTTTATTTCTTAGGCTATAATGTTGAGCATCTGCTTGCAGTCCATGGTGGATGAGCTGATGGTGAAGAAGTCTGGAGGAAGCATACGTAAGGTGAGACTCAGGCTTCTTATCCCTTTGGTGGAGATTGCCAGGTCAAATTTGTTTCCTGGTCATCTGCAAAAGCAGTATGTCAGGATAAGTGCTTCCAAGCACCTTGATGCCTCTCCCTTCTTTCATAGATGTTCCGCAGACGAACCATTGGAGCCTTACAGCGTTCAGACAGCCAGCAAGCAGTGAAATCTCCTCCTCTTTTGGTAAGCAGATCTTGTCATCTCTGCTTCTTCCATTTCCCTTCAATTGGTCTTTCTCCCTTTGACATACCTGTGTGTCTTGCTAGGATTCTCCTGATGGTGGTAGGGACCCTATTACAAAAGTCTCGGTGAGTAATTATTCCTCTTATCCCTCCCTATGGAAAAATGAATGATCTACCATGGCTCTTGCTAATTTGCACCTCTTCTCTCCCTTATCCAGAGCAAATTGGGCTCTGTCAGCTTACGGGCCATCAGCCATTCCAGCTCTTCAAATGACATTGGTGCAAATGATTTCCATGGCAACTATGCCTTTGAGGGCATCGGCGATGAGGACCTTTAAGTGCCCTGCTTTGCCCAAAATATCTTTGTGGAATGTATGACCTGCTTGCGGGTTGATCTTGGTGTGCCTCAGCCCCAGCTGGCTGTGTGTCCTTTGCCAGAGTCTCTGTTTGCAGAGGCAATTTGCAGAGCTGGCTAGTAGCTTCAGCTTCATACATGCCAAACTAGGGTAGAGTGGACATTTGCACAAAGAGCATACACAATTCTGATGCTCACTGTAGACTTTTAACTATAACCGCTAGGCTTGTAATCTCGTTTATCTACCTGCTGTTTACATTTGAACATTAACAGATGTTTGTGACAATGATTAAATAAATCATGATTCAAAATAAATCCTGTGAGCCCTTCTGTCTACTGCATCCAATTTCCCGCTCCTTTAGACATGAGGATATTTGCTATCTCTGGGCACTAGAGCTGCGTACCGAAGCAAAAATGATAAGTTAACTGTTACAGACACAGTAGAGGCCGCGTTACTGAAACAGTATTATCTCTTTTCCTCTCCTGCTGAAAAGAAGATAGTGAAAAGAGATGATATGCCTGCCGTAAACATGCTCACACAGGCCAGTTCAGCAGTAGCACAACTGCAGTGTGATCAAGTTTGCCAGTTAGTCTCCAGCTGCTCTTGCCAGCCAAAATAAAGCCAGATAAGAAAACAGTTTAATGCATTAATACACCATATAAATTACACAGATTCAAGCAGCAACCACAATTAAAGGACTAGAGAGGGGAGGCACAAAAAGGACAAAAGAGGACAAAGGAGCTCCTCTCTGCAGGCTTCAGCTGTCCCACAGAGCAACAGTTTCAGAGAACGGTCTGGAGAGCAGATGCCCTTTTCTTCCTATGCACAGAAGCGTTGGATAGGGCATGGCCCTGAGGTGCTTTTCGGCAAAGGAAATAACCCTTTCTTAAAAGCAAAGGGGTGCTGCTGCTCCTGCAGGTACATACAGCTCCTTCTCCTGCACATCCCAGTCAATCTTTTACATAGGCTTGACAGCAGGCAACTATAATGAGAGCTCAGAAGCCCGAGGAGTCTTCCAACATCATTAGGTCAGGCTACTGTCTGGGCCAGGCCCTCCTTCCTCTGCCAGGCCCTGCCCGTGCACCTTCTGGTGACGCTTGTAATTGTCCCAGTGGCCAGTAGTGTAGGGGCAGATGCGGCACTGAAAAGGCTTTTCACCTGTGTGCCTCAGCATGTGGCGCTTGAGGTTCATGCTCTGGTTGCATGAATATGGGCAGAGACGGCAGCGGAAAGGCTTGTCTCCCGAATGGATGCGTCCATGGCGCTTGAGGTTGGCAAGATTGCCACAGGCATAAGGGCACAGGGGGCACTTGTAGGGCTTCTCACCAGTGTGCACCCGCTGGTGCCGCTTGAGGTTGTCCAGATGGGCTGAGGCATATGGGCAGAGAGCACAGGCAAAGGGCTTCTCTCCGCTGTGTGTCTTCATATGGCGGGCCAGGTGGTTAGGATAGGTGGTAATAAAAGGGCATAATTGGCAGGAGAAGCCTTTTGGTGAGGCTGGTTCAGCCCCCAGCACTGCCAAGCTGCAACGCCCACACACTGGCTCACCCAAGCCTTCATCAGCTTGTAGCACCAATCCACATGCCCTGCACGTGAACGGGAAGAGCAGCTCGGGAAGAACCGTATTAGAGTCTTCTGCCTGCAGGAATGGGGAGCTAGGCAGCAATGGTGGTGGCTCTGTGGAAGAAAAATAGCAATAAGCAGAAATGTCCTAAACAGATACTGCTGGAACCATATATATTTAACCTGTTTCCTTCACTGCCATACACAGCCCCGTGCCAGTTTGCAGAATCCTTTATCCTTAACTCTTGATGTACTATGAGCCCACTGTAGAATACTGTTGTTATGACTGAAATTAGAGGAGGGGCAACCAAACCTCTAGAGAACAGTCAGTCTGCCTCCTCAGCACACAAATTCCATTTGTGGTTTAGGCTAATAAATTCATTCCAATGTGGGAGACACAAATAGCCTTTCTACCAGGCCGCAGATCCTCAATTCCGCTAGACTCCAAAAGCTGCAGAGAGCTTTTGGCATATCGAGATTTGTGAAGTTTGTCCCTCTGCCCTCCCCATGAGAGTTTATGTATACTCCTTCCCTTTGCAAGGCTATGAATTCTGCCCTGCCATTTGCATCATGTACCTGTCTCCTGATCTGCAATGGGTGGTCCCTCCATTTCTGCCTCCGACTCCCCCTGGATCCCCGCGCTGTGATGCTGGAGGGAATTCCCCTGGACACAGTGGCAGCTGCAGGAGCTACAGCGCACTGGACGTTCCTGGCCATGGACCCGCTGGTGTCTCTTGAGGTTGCCAAGGCTGCTGCAAGCGAAGGGGCAGGTGGGGCAGTGGTAGGGCTTCTCACCAGTGTGGGTTCGCAAATGGCGTGTCAGGTTAACCAGCTGAGCCGAGGCATACGGGCAATGTGGACAGCGGTAAGGTTTCTCGCCATTGTGAGTCTTCATGTGCCGCTTGAGGTGGCTGGAGTAGTGTGAGGCGAAGGGGCACAGTTGGCAGGAAAAGACTACACGCCCCTTAGGGGAGCCTTCCTCATCCCCTACCTCAGAGGGGCAGCAGGGAGTAGAACCAGGACTAGGCAGGCCACAGTGCTGGCAAGCCCGGCCTGGCCCTTCATTCTCTCCATCTTCGTCCTGGGCCTGGCACAGAGACGGGAGATCCTCGTCACTCAGCGTGTAAGCTGGCAGTCCAGGTGTCCCCCCGAGGGAGTCTGCAGCACACAAGGAGGGGACATCAGGTGGGCAGCTGTGGGAATCCTCACTTTGTCCTCTCCCTTGCCTGCTGGTACAATAGGGGGTTACCATGTGTAGGGGAGGCTAAATTCCAGGACCCCTATCCTCATAACTAAAGTTGTTGCCACCATTTACAATCCTTTCTATTGGCTACAGGTCCCTCTCCAGCTCCCCGTGTTACTAGCACCCCACTTTCCCACTCGGAACTATGGCACCCAAAACAGTGCTGGAAGGTAAGAAAACGGGGGAAATACTTGTGCTGGGTTTGCATACTGGACCGGCTGACTGGATTTCAATTCCTGACAACTCAGATGGGAGGATCCAAGAGGCCCTTCCTTTTCCTAGATGCAACTCCCCACCCCTCGCCAAAAAACCCCATCTTACATCCCTTATTCCGATCTGCCTAGCAAGGACCCGAACCCACCTTCTGAGTCCTTTTCGAAGGCCAGAATCGGGGCACTGCTCTCCTCCTCGTCCTCCAGGGACAGGGACAGCTCCTGCTTTAAGAGGAAGCTGGCTTGCGGCGCCGGGCTCTCCTCTCTTGACGGCTCGGCCGGAGCACCTGGAACGTCCACTACAATAGACAGAGGAGGATGCGGCCCCATTAGAATCGGGGTGCCCCGCTAATGCTACGTAAAGACTGCTGGCGCCAGCCCAGACACCCCAACGGCGTCGCCCTGCCTTTCTTTCGAAGGGGAGGGCGAATCAGTTGCCCTAATTCTGGCCGGAGCCACCCCTCAAACGAGGAAGGACTCAAAGCCACGGGACTCCTCCCCTTTCCCGAGCACAGCGGTCCGGTTAGACCAGAGGTCGAGAGCCAATCGCCCAGAACCCCAACAGGCCGGAGCCACGGGGCAGACAGAGAGACCTGCAGCTGAAGCCCCCGCCACCCAGACACGAACAGGGCGGACGGAGATGCGGCAGCGTCCCCAGGGTGAGACCGGCAACCCGGCGCTGACCTTTGACGGGCTGCGGGTGGCGCTGCTTCCGGCGGGGCATCTTGCCCCGCAGCACGGGGGGATGGGAGCGGCTCCAGCCCTGGACACCTTCCCCCCTCCGGGCCGCTCGGCCTGGATTGCCACCGGTGCAGCCGCCTCTTCCTTCGCGACGCCCCGACAGCCGCCGCTCCTCCGGCGCTCCCGCCCATCCGCGGGGCGGACGGCAGAATAGCCAGCGCTTCCGGCTCCGGTCCCTCCCGTACTGCATGACGGGAATTGGAGTCTCTTTCTCTGAACTACAAAGGGGAAGAAAGGCCGCAAGAAGCGTGGCTATCGCTTGCTCTGATTAGATCTTTCCTTATAGTACCGAGCTTCTGAGACTCTGCGAAGATGTGACAATTGGTTCTACAAATAACTGCAGCTTAATTGGGCGTTTATTGCCAATTACTGTCTGCGATCACTGGATAGTGGTATCTTCATGCTGCCCCATTTTTGGGGGGAAGAAGGATTTCAGCAAATCTGCAATGAGAGGCACGATTTGAGTCCTGCCTGCCAAAATGTTCAAATAAAAAAAGAATTAACATATTAACATACCTCCAGAAAAGTATTGTTTTATGAGACTAATACTTTTTAAATGAAGGCACGGATCTATATTCTTAATGTAGCCTGAGGAATGCCTCTGAATTAAACAACAGAAACACAAAACCCCTAATTATTTCAGTGAAACCTCCTTAGTGGGCTGAAGTGGCACTGGCCACTTTTAAAAATGCAAAGCAAGCATTATATTCATATTCCTACTGAATATAAACAGTAAGCTGGAAATGAGCAAATAGCTTCACTTTGCCACTGCTATATTTTGGCCAAGGTGGACCCAATTATAGAGTGGAGACCACAACAGCAGAGGACAAAATGAACTTACTGAGGAAGAAAAGAGAGACAGAGAAATAGCAGTTTGCCTTCCTTCTCTTGTATCTCACCCCTCTGAAATTCATGGAGTATACTGCACACTGCAGTTTCTGTCTTTAGAAATGCACCTGTATTAGGACTGAGATCTAGGCTGCAAAAATCTGGATGATCAATAAATGGCAACAGAAAGTTAGTTTTTTTTATCCCTTTCCTGCCATCTAGTGGACATCTGGATTTTTCTGTTCCAATTTTTCTGTTCCAATATAGTATATGTTGATATTTCTACCCATATCAGCATAAGGTCGGAAACAATTGTTATGTCTAAAATTGCTTCAAAGCTACCTTCTAGCTACAAGCTATACAGACATATGATAAGAGTCTCTCTTAGCATCTGTTAAGTTGCAATTATCTTCCAAAAGGCAGAACTGAGAATGTCCTATATAAGACCATGGAAAGTTTAGGAGAGCTATGATTTACACGTGTACCTATGCAGGTACATCTTAAACACATATTCACAGAACATAGAACATAATAGAACACATAGTTAACAGCCCTTCTGTCCAGGACAAGCAATAATCTGAAGATTCTGCTTCCAGATGCCTTTGAGAAGCTTATAAACAGTAGCTGAAGCGTTGAAAAGCACTTTTGCCATTTTACCCAGTCCTCTGTATTCAGTTGTGTTGTCTCTAAAATTGGAAATAATAAGTCAGCTTTACAGGATAAGTCTGAGTTTTAGAATTATAAAGGGAAAAAAAAACACTTTCCTTTTCAACTTTCATGGTGCCAAATATAAGTTTGCACACCTCTGTAATGTCCCCTCTTACAAAGCTACACACGATATTCCAAGAATGGTCTCATCATAGACAAACTACCAATAGTTTTGTTTTACATTCCCTCAGTAATGGCTTCCAATATGGAATTTGGTTTCCTAGTCAGTCAGGAATACAATACCATGGGTATCTATATAAAGGGGTGCCTCTCCCCATTACTTATTTGCATATTTTACATTAACAGTAATTTCCCTAATTTAGAATGCTCCTTTTGAGCTCTTTGCTATTCCTTAAAAAAAAAAAAAAAAAAATCTTTTGACATTTTCAGAAATATGCCACCTATGTGTTCACCCCTGAATTCAGATAATTTCTGAATACATTAAAAAGCAACCATCTTTGGAGGCATTAGACCATACAATCATAGGGTTGAAAGAGGACATTTGGGTCATCAAGTCCAGTGCAGGAATCCAAATTAAACCATCCCAACAAATGCATGCAATGAAAAAGAGAATGCCACCTTTCTGGGTCTTTAGTTCTACTCTCCAGCTGCTTTTACTGTTAGGGGTTTTTTTCTAACATTCAGTCAGAATCTGCCTTTAATTTAAATTTATTATTCCATGCCTTGGCTCTGAAACAAAAGAAAACAGGCTTCGACCTTCTTCTATGTGTCATCCCTTCAGGTATCTGAAATTATTATTATGTCCCTGCCTCAGTTGTCTTTTTTCATAGCTCCATACACCCAGCTCTTTCAATCTTTCTTCACAAGTTTTAGTTTCTTGTCCCCTTATCATCCCCTTGCCCATTTCTGAAGCTGTTCCAAATTCTCTGAATCCTCAAAGTACAGTAGACACAGTATTCAAGGTGAGTGAGGGCTGTTGAAAGCAGAATAAAGTGGAACGATTATTTTGTTTGGGGAACTCCACTGTGAAAAACCTAGTTCCTGGTTTCAGTTCTTTACTGAAGGCCAGAAGAGGACCTCTTGTCTGGCTGGTGTGGGTCTTCTGGGCTGTGTGGCCATGTTCTGGAAGTTTTGTTTCCTAACGTTTCGCCAGCACCTGTGACTGGCATCTTCAGAGTGCAGGAGCAGAGACAGGAGCAGTTCTCTCTGTGCCCAGGGTGATGTGACCCTTTTGTGGGTATTTATAGAGATCTTGGGGGGGGGGAAGGGGGGATTGGGGGTGTGGGGGGGTTGAGTTACTGAGTGGCTGCTTGTTTTGGTGTCAGCATCTGTGTGTATCTTCCTGGGGATTAGGCAGGGTTTTTTCTTCTATTGAATTGTTAACGAGGGGCTGCTGGGGGTGATTAGCAAGTTCATTGTGTGAACTGTTCACATGTCCTGGATGAAGAAGACCTAGAGAAGTTCCTGAACCACCTAAACAGCATCCACCCCAATATACAATTCACCATGGAAAAAGAAGTGGACGGCCAACTTCCATTTCTAGACACGTTGGTCATACGCAAACCAGACCTCAAATTAGGACACAAAGTCTACAGAAAACCCACCCACACAGACCAGTACCTACACAAAAACTCCAACCACCACCCACGTCAGAAAAGAGGCATTATCAAAACCCTCATGGATCGTGCCAATCGGATCTGCGAAACCCGATTCCTAAACTCTGAACTTAACCACCTTAATTGGGTCCTACAAGGGAATGGCTACTCCAAAAATGAAATAAAAAGACCCATCAAACCAAGAAAGCAACATGCGACTGAAGAAGAAAAACAGCCACCCACCAACAAAGTATTTCTGCCCTATATCAAAGGGGTCACAGACCGCATGGGAAAACTGATGGAAAAACACAGTTTCCAAATAATCTTCAGACCCACCAGAAAAGTACAAGAAGTGCTAAAATCAGCAAAAGACAAAAGGGATCTCCTCACCGCCGCAGGAGTATACCGCATACCATGCAGTTGCAGGCAAGTATATATCGGGACCACAAAACGCAGCATCCATACCAGGATAAAAGAACACGAAAGGCACTGCAGACTACAGCAACCAGAAAAATCTGCAGTAGCTGAACATGCTCTCAAGCACACTGGACACAAAATCCTATTTGAAAACACAGAGATACTGGACAACACCAACAGCCACTATACCAGGCTATACCGGGAAGCCATTGAGATTCACAAACACCAGCACAATTTCAATAAAAAAGAGGAGAGTCTAAAAATCAACAAAACCTGGCTACCAATCCTGAAAAATACAGCCTGCAAAAGGTCAACGAACTCAGCTCAACCACCAGGACATGTGAACAGTTCACACAATGAACTTGCTAATCACCCCCAGCAGCCCCTCGTTAACAATTCAATAGAAGAAAAAACCCTGCCTAATCCCCAGGAAGATACACACAGATGCTGACACCAAAACAAGCAGCCACTCAGTAACTCAACCCCCCACACCCCCAATCCCCCTTCCCCCCTCAGATCTCTGTAAATACCCACAACAGGGTCACATCATCCTGGGCACAGAGAGAACTGCTCCTGTCTGTGCTCCTGCTCTCTGAAGATGCTGGTCACAGGTGCTGGCGAAACGTTAGGAAACAAAAGTTCAAGACCACGGCCACACAGCCCGGAAGACCCACACCAGCCATCGTATGCCGGCCGTGAAAGCCTTCAACAAGACCTCTTGTCTCTTCCAATTTGGTACATTTACTCAGGAATCTTTGGGGAATGTCTTTGTCAATAATTACTAAATGTTTAATAGATCAGGGTTTTTCAAACTAGGTTCTGTGGAACCCTAAGTTTCCATGAGAACTTGATGGGGTTTCTTGAGAGACTAAGCGCAAAAAAAAAAACATTTGTTTTTGAAACTTTTTCAACACGTTTGAAACACAGCCATTTTTTTAATCACTAGAGTTATGTTTATTGATCAGGAGTTCTGGGAATTTTTTTTTAACTAACAGTTTCCACACTGTGAAAAAATTTGAAATCCCCTTTGTTAGATCATCCCCAATCTACATACTAGTTGATTTTGTCCAAGAATACCCAAATATTATTTTTACAGAAGCTACTACGTCAATTTATCTTACGCATTTAATATATATAATCAACTAACTTTTATAAAACTGATGTTTATCCAGATTAGGCATCAAGCTAATCCATTTTTATAAAACAAGACTTCTTCCTTCCAGATTGTTTCTTAAAAAGCTAATGCCATAATGGAGCATATGGATCTTTGGGAAATTGGCTTGAATCAATTTGAGCTACAAATGCCAACAACCTTTGCCCTAACTTAGTAGAATGCGAAATACAATACAGCTTGCCATTCGTTGCCTTCGCCATACATTCCTGATGGGAAAACCGGTACACTCTCCATAATACCAGTAAGAAACAGTTTTAGATGCAGGAGAAATACAGGTGGCATGAGGGAGGGCAAAGGCAAATGCAGTGTTATAATTAATAAGGTTTAGAAGCACATGGCATAAAAGAAAAAATAGAGAGCAACATTCACATGAAACATAACCTTGTTATCATAACTACCATGTTCTACCAGGAGGTTACTATTCTCGCTAAACTATTAATCTGTTGCTATTACTATCGTTTTAATATTGCTCTAGTGCAGTGTTTCTCAACCTTGGCAACTTGAAGATGTGTGGACTTCAACTCCCAGCCAGCTGGGAATTCTGGGAGTTGAAGTCCACACATCTTCAAGTTGTCAAGATTGAGAAACACTACCTTAGTGTTTCCCCCCTCACCATAAAAACTCTTTTGTCTCAGTGCAGCTGGTTGATGTTGGGGAGGTGGAGGGATCAAGGTGGGATTCAGAAGCAATCACAGATCCCCCTTCAATTTATTTAGGTCTTTTAAACAAAACTTTCAATCCCTCCAAAGGTTCGACAGTCCACTGATGGTCACCCTCTCCCGGTGGAGTTATGTCTTAACAGTGAGTCTTCTTCACGTGAGTGTAGTGAATCCACGGCTTGATTCCCTCAAGTTTAAGGCAGTGTGGGTAGTGAACAGCACTTGGTAAGGCCCCATCCCCTTGGGCTGCAATGCTTCATCCTTCCACACCTTCAAATACAGCCAGTCACCTGTCTGAAAAGGATGGATGTTTGCATCTAACAGCAGGGGCTGTTGTTGGCCAACATATCTGGAAAGAGAAGACAAAACAGTAGACAAGTGAACCAAGTCCTGTTTCACCACTTAATTTCCCATTACAAAGTCTTGATTACCCTTCACCAACACAGTAGTCACTGGATAAGGTCGGTCAAACAAGACTTCAAATGGACTAACGCCCAATCTTTTCCTGGGTGAGATTTACACTCACAACAGTGCTATGGGCAATGCTTGGGGCCATGTAATCTGGGCTTCCTGACCAATTTCGGCTATTTGTTGTCTGAAGGTGAAGTTCATGCATTCTATGTGCACACATAGTGCAGGTGATTGGAAGTGTGCAATTTCCAAGTAATCCTTACTACTTTAGCTGTTTGTTGTGTAACAGCTGCAACAAAATGTGGCCTGTTGTCTGAACCAACACTCTTTTGTAGAAACCTAAATCTTGGATTGATGTCTTGCAATAATCTCTTGAGTACCTTCCTTGCTTTATTGGTCCTACATGGGAAAGCTTCCACTGATCCTGAAAAGATGTCTACAAAGACCAGTAAATATTTATAGCCTCCTGACCTAGGTAGTTTTGTAAAGTCAACCTGCCAAAAATCACATGGATCCACCCCTACAGTCTGGGCTCCCGGGGGTGACTTTTGTGCTATCTTGGGGTTGTTTTGAGCACAAAGTGTGCATTGTGACACCACTCATTGTGCCTCAACTTAAAGTCCAGGACACACCACAATGCAATTCAGCATATCTCCCACCATGTTTGCCCCTTAGCGTGTACCAGTGTATAGCCGTGACTACTTGAAGTATGGCTTTAGGAGGTAATATTTTTCCTGATGGTAATTTAAACCATCTTTCAGGAGTCTTCTTCCCTTCCCAGTCTTTAGCTGCATTTTGCTCCACTGTAGTGTAAATAGGAATGATGGGGTAACTGAACATGAGCTATCAATGCACCCATCCAGTGTAGAAGTGGCTGCCAATTTAGCTGCTTCATCAGCCCTGCGGTTGCCTTTAGTGACTGGATCATTTCCCTTTCCATGGGTGGTGCAGTGAATGACAGCCACCTCTTTTGGCTTATATATAGCTTCAAGCAATTCTAATATTCCAGAAGCATCTTTAATCACAGTTCCAGCAGCAGTTAAAAGTCCCTTTTCTTTCCATAGTGCCCCATGGGTATGAAGGACTCCGAAGACATATTTGGAGTCAGTGTAAATTTTAGCAGTTTGCCCTTCAGCCAGAGTTAAAGCTTGAATCATAGCAATGAGCTCTGCTTTCTGAGACAGATGTGCTATTAGGCAAAAATGTAGTCTCTATTGTATTCCACAAAGTCACCACAGCATACCCTGCTTTCTGTTCACCCCAGACCACAAAACTACTTCCATCAGTAAAATACTGGTGTTCTCCAAAGGCTCATTGTTCAGGTCTGGGCAACTAGCATAGGTGTTCTCAATGACCTGTAAACAGTCATGATGCAAATGATCTTGTTCAAACTGGGTTAATAAAGTAGCAGGGTTTAATGTGGTTGTGGTTGCCAAGGTTAAATTAGGATCATCCAGCAAAATAGCTTGATAGCTAGCCAGTTGACTAGAGGTTAGCCAATGTGTTCCTTTTTGCTCCAAAATAGTAAGTACTGCATGTGGCCCAAACACCGCTAGCAACTGCTCCAAGGTTAATTGTTGAGCTTCTTTCACCAAGAAATAGGCAGCTCCTGCAGCCCGGAAACATGCTGGCCATCCTTGGGCTACATTGTCTATCTGCTTGGAAAAATATGCCACAGGTTTTTTCCAGCTCCCCAGTGTCTGTGTGAGCACCCTGGCTGCCACACCACTCAGTTCATGGATGTACAACTGAAAAGGTTCATTGAGGTTGGGCAAGCCCAGGGTTGGTGCTGACTTTAACCTTTGTTTGAGTTGATGAAAGGCTCGAGAACATCCACCTGTCCATTCAAAAGAGTCTGGGTTTTCCCTTGAGTGGCCTCATACAAGGGCTTGGGTATTACTCCAAAACTTGGGATCCAAATCCTGCAGAAGCCTGCCATGCCCAAGAAGCCTCTAAAGTTGTTTTCTGGTTCGGGGTTCCTTTACAGAACAAATTGCTGCCTTTCTTTCAGTTAGGAGTTCTCCCTGCCTTTGAAATAGCAAATCCCAAGTATTTTACTCTTTGTTGGGCTACGTGTGCTTTCTTTTGAGACACCCGGTAACCCACCAGACCTAAGTAGTTCAACAGACTGATGGTGCTATTTAAATACTGATCATAGGTATTGCCACACAGCAGTAGATTGTCCACGTATGGTAACACGATCCCTGGTGAACTGTCAGGGGGTTGTCATTGCCTTAAGTCCACTGCCAAGGCAACTGCAAAAAGGGTAGGGCTATTCTTGAACTCCTGGGTTAACACTGTCCAGCATAACTGAGTTTTATGCCTGGTATCCAGGTGTTCCCATTCAAAGGTGTAACCACACTGGTAGCAGTGGTGTCAAGCTAAACACCTGATCCTCAGCTTGCAATTTTGGCAGTGGGGGGTACTGTAGTGGTGGAGAGTTTACAGGGCTTGGTGGCACGTTTGGATAAGGCAGAAACACCTCATCATCCCCGCCAGGCTTTCATCTCCCTGCAAGATTTTTAACTTAGTTTCCCTCCCCTTAACCTCTAAAGCTGGGGCTATTAGTTTACAATCTTTCCTCATCGACTTATTCCTCCAGATAGTCGTAAACATCTCAGTATATATACGCTCTTCCCATTTTCCCACCCTTCTACACAATAACATTAACTTCAGTATGGTGCTATGGATCCCTCAGGTGGCCACTTAAGATCTTCTGCTAGCTTATACCATGGCCAAAAATTTTCACACAACCATATTAGCTGACTTACCACCCCCCAGTTCCTTGAAGTTAGATAACACACATCCCAAGGAGGTCCCTTTACGTTCCTTGCCCTGTCCCAATCCCATTCCTTTTGTTTGCCACCTGTCTTCGCCCAAGTCCCCAGTACAATTCCTACGCCACTTGGTTCAGCTTATCGTCACTCACACACTTGCACAACCTACCGGGACATGCAAATTTCACAAGTCCCCCCTGCTTTCCACCCTAGGAATATTTCACCTGGAATGAGTGCAGCTGAGATGAGTTCAACACTCAATCCTGGTCAGCAGTTGGATTTTAGACACAGGGATTTCAAACACACACATTCAGCTGAACCACTTTCTTATACCAAATGGAGTCCAGCCCCTCCAAACCCCCCTCTTGGGCACCTATGGGCTCTATCCCAACCTCGGGACCCCCAGGTATCTATGGCTCTATCCCAACCTCAGTGCCCCCCCACTTGGCATCTATGGGATCTATCCAAACTCCAATGCCTTGTCAAAGTCTTGGGTGGACTTACTAACAAAAGTTTGACCCAGGCAAGGATACTCACCCCTCCAATGTGATCAAAGGCACTGAGATGTCAGCAAGCCCCACACCAAACGATCAGTCAAAGTTTCTCTTTCAGAGATTTCCAAGATTGGCATTGCACCTTTGAGTGTCAGAGGAACCCTGTCACCCGAATCTCCCAGTTTTGACCCCAGTCAAAATCTCTGGTACACGCTGCCATTCCCAAGCTTGTCTGGCGAGAGGAGATCTTTGTAGAACCAGGCAAGGCCATTAGGCAGTCCCATCTGGGTCGCCAAAATTGTTGTCCCAGGAAACGTCTGGGTTCGTTGAATCTGGCATGCGACACCCAATTAACACAGAAGGCAGAAATCTCTTTTAATAGCTTTATTCTGAAGATTGAAGAGCACTCGGAAATTGGCTTTCAAAGCAAGTGTGAGGACTCCATCTAAAGCACTGAAATTTAAACAGCTACAATCAGAAAATCATTACATCATAAATGAATACAATTTCATTGGTAAACATAGTTAAAACACTCCTAAGAAGGTGGGTACTAATGGCCAAAGGGTGGGCACTTGTTGTTGCTAAGGGAAATATGAGCAGAGCTAGCCGGTCCCTTATCTATATAGATTAGAGACGCTGCCTTCTGTTCTCTGCCAGAGGGCTTTTACTGCCTCCGCTGTGCCTCCACTTGTTACTTTCACTTTTCGCCGTAGCTGCTAAAGCTCACAATACTCAAAGGGAAGGCAATTCGAACACAGTTTGCAACTTAATTATCTGCTCAGCATCTTAGTGAAGGTCAGTTCTAGAGCTCTGCATAATGCTTCTTTATTCCAAAATCCCCCGTTCCATCAACGGTATATTGGCCACTTTCCAGTCCTTTGTTACATAAGAAACATACCTCTAATTGATTATGTGCATCAAGCCAGTGTCAACTCTTAGCAACCAGATAGATAGATAATCTCCAAGACGATCTGTTGCTAATCTGGTCTTCCAATAGTGGACCCATTGTCACTGAAACGGAGTCCATCCGCCTTGCTGCTGGTCAATCTCAGTACCATATTCCAGGTGAATCCTCAATTGAAACAATCCAAATAATCAGTTTCATCCAGAGGGAACCTTTTCTATCAGAACTACTTACAATAGGGGGGCATGGATGCAGTGGTGTTATAAAAATTAAATGGGAAAATTTACACCCATAGATTTTTACTATCATAAGCTATGCGTGTAAATTTTCCCATTTAATTTGTTTACTATTATGAATGAATCTGAAAAAAAAAGGTGCAATTACAGTATCGTGAAAAACAGTGCCTGGCTGCAGTATGGAAATATTTTAAAAGTTTATACTGGGGCAAGAAATACTATATTTTCAAACGAAATATAGTTTATATTATATTTAATATAAATATATTTTCCTTTTAAATATATCTTGTCTGGGGCAACAGTTCTCCGTGTAAGCCATGTTAGCCTAATGGATATGGACTCTAAATCAGAGAGGAATCCTGGGAGTTGAAGTCCACTTACCTTAAAGTTGCACACATACCCCATATATATTTAATTTAACAAATTTATACGGACATCCATCTCATTGAACATGACTCTGGGTGGCATACAACTAACACTTAAAACAATGTCACAGCTGTTAAAAAAAACTTAAAAATATAAATAAAAGCAAGATTGTGGGAGAAGAACATCCATCTAAATATAATATAACCATTGCCCAGGGTCCCCATGGGATCTCCAAGGCTGCTGGAAAAGTCATGTTTTCAGGGCTTTCCAAAAGGCTAACAGGGATGGGACTAACCTTGCCTCGGGGGGATGATGTTCCAGAGGCGGGAGCTACAGCAGAAAAGGCCCACCGTCTGGGTCCCGTCAGATGAAACTCCTTAGCAATTGAGACCTGCAACATACCCCTCCTGCTCGACCTGATGGGATGGGTAGATGTGATCGGGAAGCGGCGGTCCCTCAAATAGCCCGGGCCTGTGCCATGAAGGACTGACTTTAAAGGTCAAAACCAGCATCTTGAATTGCACCCAGAAGCAAACTGGCAGCCAATGCAGCTCACGAACAGAGTTGTAATTTGTGTTCTTCTAGGGGCACACGTAACTGTCCGTGCAGCTGCATTCTTTCCCCAACCACTAGAGGCGCTCTGAGATTCTGCACAACACGCCCTCATTTTCCCCTTTAGCCGCACCTCCCTTTCTTTCCCCCAAGAAAGAACTGCATCTCTATAGTTTGACCCAAAGAGTTGTCCCAAGGGCCAGTGTATTCGCTTGAGAGAGGGAGTGAGAACGGCCCATTATCCATTTGCAGACATGGCCTCCGGCCCCTATCGGTGACCCTTGGGCTAGATGATACAGCTGTTAGATGCACTCACAGTTCCCTGAGCTACTGTACACCAAGAGTGTTAATTAACAGCACCATTTCAGCTTGGATGGAAGAATTAACAGGGATCTTTCTTGGGTCCTGTGCTATTCAACATTTTTATCAATGACTTGGATGAGGGAATTGAAGGGGTGTTTATCAAATTCGAACAGGACACACAGCTAGGAGGAGTGGCTATTACTTTAGAGGAAAGAGAGAAGATGCAAACAAACCTAGATAGCCTTGAGCAGCAAGCAGACTGAAATAACAGGGAGAAATATAAACTTCTGTATCTCGATAGGAAAAAAATGAAAGACATGAGTCTAGGATGGGGAACATCTGGCTTGGCAATAATACATGTGAAAGGCATCTTATAGATCTTGTCAGCTATGAGCCAGCAGTGTGATGCAGCTGCTAAAAAGGCAAATACTAGATCAGGGGAGAATTAACAGGAGTATAGAATCCAGGTCACAGGAAGTAATTGTTTCAGTCCATTCTGCCCTCATGAGACTCTGTTTGCAGTATTGTGTCTAGATCTGTGCACGATCATTCAAAAATGACAGTGGCAAACTGGAGAGAATTCAGCAGAGAACTAGTAAATGTTGAGCAGTAAGGAAACCGATGCTACTATGAGAAGCAGTTAAAGGATCTGGATATATTTAGCCTACAAAGGAGAGACATCTTCAAATATCTGAAAGGTTGTCACAAACAGAAGCAGATTAATTTTTCATCCCTTTAGTGGAAAAAGCAAGCTAAAGGATCACTAGCTTCTAGGAGGAGGAGGAGGAGGATTTAAATGCCACCTGACTCCCAGCAACTCTTACCAATGTATAAAAGATAACAATAAAACAATTTCTAAGGGTTAAGTGTGGGAAGACCTAAAATATAGAAAGCCTAAATATTAGACATTCATAGCTGCCAGATCCCCAGGTAGTAGATATCAGAGGAGAGAAGACAGAAAACAAAAACAGCTGAAGCAAGAATTGAGAAAAGACAGCTGCAGTTGCTGCCTTTAATAAGCTTGCTCTGGGTAGAGATGGGGGCCGTAATGACATGTGAGATCATCTTTTGCCTATTAGAGATGAGAGGCTTTAATGTTATAATATTGCATACTTTAATTACCAACTTATATTCCTCAAACTCAGGAGTCTACAAATTCTCATATAATACAGGTTTTATTACCTGACCTAAAGTCTTGTAAGATCTCAGGGGAAAAGATGTAGTAAAATCAAGTGATTTGAGTGATTCTATATTTTAAAAAAAATTGAATAAATTTTCAGGGTGCCAGATGAAGGAATGATATAGGCTAGACTGTCTGCAAGTGCCTATACTGACAACCTTAGCTGGTGGTTCTCCAAAGTTTTTAATTATGATGTAGTGGTCACATAGAGCAAAAGGCTGGGAACCACTGCATAAGGACCAGGTTATGTGTACAATAATTTTATACACAAGGCTGCAGTCTAAAATCAAAGTCTAGGTCTTCTCATGGGGCCTTTCCATACATTTTCCTGTAAATTTCCTCCAAGTTGTTAATCAATGAATCTGGCACATCAGGAATAGAAAAGCAGGTTGCAGCTTCTTTAGAATAATACTGACAATATTTAACATTTTCAGCACTGGAATAACACATTGCACTAGCCTCATCACCACACATTGAGGTCCCTCGGATTTGCACAAATAGCAATTTGGGAAATTCTGGCTTTCAGCATCTTTGTTAGCAATTGAAATTCCAGAATTTCATGGTCACATTTTCCATCACATTGGTGATAATATGCACTGTGACCATTGGCTCCATTCCAGTACTATCTGCTAACAAGGGATATCTGTAATCTTTGTACTAGACAATTAATTAACCATGCTGTTTTCATGTTTGTCAGAAAACCAGCAGTTTTCAACAATGGTAGAATTGTCCAGACTCCTGGGAATCTAAACCTGTTGGAAATATATCTGTGGTTCAAATGGATGACTATTATCCCACAGAAAAGGCCACATTCAGAGGGATAATTTCCTCCTTCCTTCCTGTTTCAGAGGAGTTCTCACCCCAGGAATGGATGTTGTCATCATGGAATTCTCCTCCAGGGTTTTTGATTTCTCAGCTTTTCAAGATCAGCTTCCTTAGCCTCTCTTTGAGAATCCAGATCTCAGTGCCACAAGCACTCACGATCATTGTCCGGTGAGCACATAGTTGCATGTGTGATGCAGGAGAATCTTCACGTTCCTGTAGGCTTTATTCCTTCTTACACAGTTTTCTTTTGTGTTTGTCTACAGTTAAAACTAAAATATGAGACACAATATTCAGATGCTAGCCTGTTTTGTAAGGAACAAATGCACCTCCTTTCAACTGCTGGGTTTGTACAACACACTAAATGCTAAATTTAACAAAACACAGTTGCTGAAATGTTATAGTAACGTGCTAAGCCCAAATAAATAAACCATATTATGGTTTAATGTTATGGCCTCGGTCACATAACATATTTAAACAATGGCTAAGTTCCTATAATATATTGGGAACGGCCAAACCCCATTTAATCTAGGCGAGCATGTTGTGCAAAGTAGACAATATGTAGCTAGTGAAATCATACGATTAACAATTTATGGGTAGTATAACCATAATGATGACGATGTAGACATGTTTGCCTTCTGAAGATAGTTACTTAGTTTGAATCCAGTATTTGATCTGTCCCAGGGAGAGGCAACCTAGTACTTGATATGCTTTAGACTACAATATCCACAATCCTATGCCATTGGCCACCCTGAGAGGGTTCATGGGTCTTGAAGATCAAAACTTCTGAAGGGCACAAGTTGCCTGCTGCATACCCCCCTGAAGCAGTATTTGTTGCCCATAGAAAACAGTATGTTTAACATGTACTAGTAGGAACTTAGACATATTTTAGCATGCTGGGTAACCCAGGCTATCCCTTTAAGCCACAGTGTGGTTGGTTAGTTTGGGCACCAAATGTTTTGTGAACACAACAACGGTTTGTTTATCCAATTTGAGGCTTTAGCATGTTGTGGGAAGTCAGCTATAGTTACGTAAAAGGTAGCATCGGTGCTTGATCATTCATTCCATAACTGAAAACTCTATAAGTCAGTGTTTCTCAACCTTGGCAACTTTAAGATGTGTGGACTTCAACTCCCAGAATTCCCCAGCCAGCCTTGCTGACTGGGGAATTCTGGGAGTTGAAGTCCACACATCTTAAAGTTGCCAAGGTTGAGAAACACTGCTCTAAGTACACCCGAGATGACATATCCCACTAATGAGGGAAGCCTCTGTGCCACTTCGATGTGCTGTTTTTGCTTTTTTCCCCGTGTGACGATTCATTTTTCACACAAAGAGGCTGACGAGAAAAAGTTTCAAGAGCGAGCAGGGATCGGAAGCCTCTCCCTTTGTTTCGCTTCGTCTTCCTGGGGGACTACACTTCCCAGGCTGCCGAGCGGGGGCGAGTGCGCTAAACGGAGAGCGAAGAGGTGGCGACACCGCGAGGCGCAAGCAAATCAGGCACCGACCCGCCCTTTGTTGGCCCTTCCAAGGACAAGCTGGCCGAGTGGCTAGTTAGTTCTCCTTGGGGTAAGCTCGCGGGCTCCGCAATAGTCCCGCGAGACTCCCTCGCACCGCAATTTTCGGGGTGTTTGTCCAGCGCCAGGGAAAGCGCTCCTGCCTTTGCGCTCCTGCTGGCTTCTCTCCTGCTATCCTGGAAGGGAATTAGAGGCGCTGCAGAGGCGGCGGCAGCCGATGATGGCTCAGCGCGGCTGAGGAGAGGAGAGCGCGGCCGATCGGGGACTGGATCGGGGATGGAGGAGAAGGCCTCCGGCCGCTAGTTCTCCGGCCTTTCTGCGGGCTGAGCGGTGCGATGGGCTGAGCACCTCGCCCGACTCATCCCGTAGCATCTTCAGCCCAGATGAAGCGACCCAAGGTGGGCCCTTCCTCTCTCGGCGTCATGAGCCTGTTTGGACGAAAACCCCAAGCGCCTTCGGAACCACACGGGAAGCTGGAGGGGCCCCCCTTAGACCGCGCCGAGGAGACCCGAGTCGCCTTAATGCTGCCGGAGGAGGAGGAGGAGGAGGAAAAGGAGAACTTCGTGGAGTGCCCGCTCTGTCTTCTGGCCCAGCCCCCGGCAGCCTTCCCCGCGCTTTCCTCCTGCGCCCATCTGTCTTGCCTCACTTGTTTGCAGCAGTATTTGCGCATTGAGATCAGCGAGAGCCGCGTTCAGCTGGCCTGTCCGCACTGCCCGGCTCTGTTACAACCGGCTGAGATCCATCAGCTGCTGCCCGAGGCCGGCCTGCGCGACAAGTACGAAGAGTACCTGCTGAGACGCCTGTTAGTCGCGGACCCTGGCACGCGCTGGTGCCCGGCCCCTGATTGCAGGTGGGGTGCAAGCTTGGTCCGAGGCCTTTGCGGGGCAGGAGGGAAACATTGAGCAAGTGCAGAAACCTGATCCACTAGCGAAGCGCTTCAGGCTGAGCTCTGTTAAAGGACTCTGGTGCTCTCTTAAGCGCTTAGAGGCTGCGTTCAGAAAGCATGGCCAATCTTCTTACCTAATTAATCCATTTTCTGGATTAAACCGTAAACTAGTCAAATGGGCTGGCATCATACATCAGGCTAAGTCATCAAAAAGAAACATAAAACCTGAAACACCTAACCAAGTTTTAAACTTAAACTTAGCAGGTTTTGTGAATGTACCTGCTCTTGGTAGGTTGGCTTGTTTGTTTCCAGTTATTTTTAAATGTATATGCACACCCCAGTGGTAAGCCCACCCATAGTAGTTAAGTATGTTGGGTGAATACAGCTAGAGAGAGAGGGAAATGAGGTTTTATATCAGACTGTGAAACTGAGCTAGAGGAAAGAGTAAAAGGTTTGCTGGAAAAAAGATGCAGTAGAGTTAATACACTGGCAAAGTGGTTGAAGTTGGGCAGCCATTGTTGATTTCTGTGCATCCTTTTTTTCCATTAGTGGATTTATTCAGTTTCTGCACCAACTGGAGTTACAAAATTGGCTTCAAAGCTTTACAACTGCTGACAGATCTGGGCCTATTTGGCAGCCTGGATGGTGGTGGGACTGATGCAGAGATCCAGAGTTCATTGAGAGAGAGCACCACTTCACTTGCAGATGATTCCAACTTCAAAACATTGGTCTTAGGGCAAGGTGAACAGGCTTCTTGACTTGGAAGTAATTTTAATGAATTGGCCTGTTGGTGTAAGACTAGACTAGAGGTCCAGTTCTAAATAAAGTGGCTTCCTCCATGTTATAGATTTAAGTGAGAACTTTCACTAGAAAGCTGAAGTTGAGGATTCTAATTAAATGAGAGCAGTTGTGCCTAGAGACCCTGGCCCTGCTTACTCCATAGTTGCCACTCTACTTTATCCAGCAAATCTATTTTCCTGAGATCAGAGTTTTTTTTTCCTCCTCAACCTTTCCCCTGGCTTCACTCTTCTTCACATCTTACTAGGTTGTATCAAGGAGGTAGGTTCCTTCTTTCCTAAGACACAGTTGCAAGTGCGCGTACTGCACTGCTAGGCACTGGGTGCATTTGGTGGATGGAGTTAGCTGGTTAGGCATTTATTTTTTATTTTATTTATTTATTAAATTTATATGGCCACCCAGAGTCACTTAATTGAACTGTGTTGTTGCCACTCTGTAACAGTGTTTTAAGATTTAAAAAAAATCTTCTTTGCGACTTTGCTTATTTAGGTACTGGGGAGGACAAGTCCTAAGGCTGCCTTGATAGATCTGCTTTGTCTCCCCTCACCCCAAGGTGATAGGATAGAGAAGGCTGATTAAAGACTGGGAATGCTGAAGCCAGGTGAACTACTATAGAGAGAAGCAAATGCCATTGATGCCACAAAAAGTCATATTTACAGAAGATATTAACTCTTGCAAATTAATTCCTGTCTGGTGCTTCCCAGCCATCTAACATCCATCCATTTGTCAACCGTTCAGAGATATGGTGCTCTGGAGAGTGGATTAAACCTGAACTGCTACACAGAGGTGGGGGCAGGACTATGGTTGCCACCGTGGAACTCTAACTCTAAAAGAAAGAAGTCTAAGCTGTGGGGAGTGAAATGAATGGGAAAGTGAGTTGTGCTAGCTTCTAATAGGCTTCCAGGTGCAAGTCAAAGTGCTGGTTGTTACCTATACAGCACTTTGTAGTATGGGGCCAGGATCCTTCAAGGATCACTTTTTCCAGTTTCTACTGCTCTACAGGTAGTCCTTGCTTAATGACTACTCGTTCAGCAACCGTTTGAACTTACAACAGTGCTGAATGAGTGGTACTTAAAATTAGTTCTTGTAGCTGCAGTTGTAGCAGCATCTCCGCAGTCATATAATCACAATTCAAGCACTTGGCAACCAGTCCACAGTTATGACAGTTGCAGCATCCCATGGTCAGTTTGCGACCTTCCCTGCTGGCTTCCCACAAGCAAAGTCAATGGGGAAGCCTGCAGGAAGTCGCAAGTCATGGTCATGTGAGGTCCTCGCTTAATGACCTGTATGGTTCTCGCTTAATGACAGCAACTGGGACTGCTGGAACTGCCATTGCTAAGTCGTGCAGTCATGTGACATGCTTTATGACTGTGTCACTTAGCCACAGAAATTCTGGTCCCAATTACCATAGTTAAGTGAGGACTACCTGTATTAGATCTGGCAGGAGGGGCATGTTACGGACTCCTCAGTTAAAGAATGACATCTTGTGAGACCCAGGAAGCACACCTTTTCAGTCATGGTATCTGTGCTCTGGAACACCTTACTACCAGAGATCAGATTGGCCCCAACCTGCTGGCCTTTCAGAAAGTGTTTAAAATCTGGCTGTTTGCCCAGGCATGGATGTCAGGAAGTTAGCAAAACCCAGGTGGTTTGTTATTACTCTGAGATTTTTATTTTCAGCTGCCATTTCCTATTTGTTTAGATTTGCGCTGTGTGTTTTTACAGTTACTGTTTTAATCCTTAAACACACACAGTCACTTTGGGGAGAAGGGCAACCATATAAATTATATTTATAACTAATAAATAATAAAAGAGCAAATATCAAAGCTTAGAGAACCAGTATGGTATAAACCCTGGTTCTAGTCCATCCTTAGCCCTGGAAACTTACTGGGTAAATTTGGGCCCATCACCCTGTTTCTCAGCCCAACCTAGCTCACAGGGTTGTTGTCGTAGGGAAAATGGGAGGAAGGAGCCCTGTGTATGTTGCCTTCAACTGCTGAATGAAAGGTCAGATATAAATAAAAATAAAGCTTGAGCTAGCAGAGTGAATTCTGTGAGCGCTACTGAGTTCCTGAGCCGAGTTCCTACTCTTTTTCTTTCTCCAGTTATGCTGTCATTGCATATGGCTGTGCTGAATGCCCCCGGCTTGTTTGTGGTCGTCAGGACTGCAAGACAGAATTTTGCTACCACTGCCGGCAGCCTTGGCACCCCAACTCCTCCTGTGAGCAGGCCTGGCGGGAGTGGAAGCAGCAGAGCCCCCTGGGAGCTATGGAACTCTCCACACAGTTGATCTGGAAAGAGGAAGCAGCCCACAGTGAGTTGATGCAACGGTGCCTCCTTGCCTTCTCACAGCACCTTCTCACAGCTTTCCTTGCCTGCATCTTTTCTGCCAGTGCCCTCATATCTCTGGCCCTAAAAATAAGTCTGTCAGGGCCTGGAATAGCTGCATAGGTTAGGCCCTGTTTTCTTCTTTCTCTCTGCTTTCCACAGACCCTGATGCCATCAAGGTCTGTCCCCGCTGTGGTGCCTTCATCATGAAGATCAACGATGGGAGCTGTAATCGTATGAATTGCACCGTCTGTGGCTGCCTTTTCTGCTGGCTCTGCATGCAAGAAATCACGGATGTGCATTTCCTCAGGTACCGCATGTGCAGAGGGAAATGGAGTGGGCCAGGGCCACTTCAGGCTGCTACTCCCATCAGGACCTTCAGGGAATGGAGCTGCAGATCAGGGGCGTGGTAGAGATGGAAATAAACTATAGGTGCTCAAAGAAGGCACTTTGGATAGTGGGGATTAGATGAAAAGATTGCCATCCCATATCTACTTATGGAGGAGTAAGCCTCACTGAATTAAGTTATATACTTATATAGGTATGGATAAGATGAGCCATTGAAGGCAGAGAATGTTTTATGATGACTTAGAATCCAGGGCACCATTTATTTATACAGACATACCAATTTAAAAATTATGTTTATAAATATGCCATAAATTAAACTTACCTATCATTATTCTACCGTAGAAAGGCCCGCATAGTGGCATATAGACATTTACAACAAATTATAAGAGTATATCAAAAACAGTTAAGTGGGTAACAACTTCAGTAGAATTCTGAGAACAATAAATAAAAATTACTGGCAATAGCTAAAGAATATTTCATGAACTTAAGAATTTCAGAAAGCCTTGAACTTCTGAAACAGGCTTCATGCTTCTCTCCTAGATGAGTGAGTATCACAACTTTTACATACTTGAACGCAAAAAGAGATTGGGCTAGATTAAGTCCAGTATAGATTAGGTAGGAAACATGATGGAGTTCCTGAAGACCTGTTTCCGTGAGCATGCTTGCCCTGCAATTCTGGGGATGGGACTTTGGTTTTCAGAAATAGCCCTGACCAACTTCCTGACTCTTTGAAGCTGCAGTGACTGCTTTGGAAATGCATAGTAGCAAGCCCTGTGCCAACTAGCAGGAAAATTTAATGTTATCTGCAGTTCGTAGCTTTTGAGTATCCCTCCGTCTTCACAACTGATTCCTGTTTTCTCCTCAGTCCTTCTGGCTGCACTTTTTGGGGAAAGAAGCCCTGGTCTGGGACCCGGAAGCTCCTATGGCAGCTGGGCATGGTGTTGGGTGCCCCAATGGTGATCTCGCTTGTTGCTGGCATTGCAGTGCCGGTCATCACTCTGGGTATACCCATTTACACAGGGAAGAAGGTAAGGAGTCTGTTGCATTTCGGAATGACAGAGGCCCATAAAACGTGCACAGGATATTATTGTAGGCTCATGGGAAATGTGGCTCAGGCCAAGCCAAAAAGTACTTTTTCTGGAGACCTCTTACCATTCTTTCTTTCCTTCCTCTCCAGGTTTTGAGCCATGGGCGCAAGAGCAAACTGTCAGGCTGCCAGCAGTGTCTTTCTGTTGCCAGCAGCATTCTCCTCTCTCTCTTTGTGTCCCCTGTCATCACAGCTGTCACTGTTGGTAAGAGCCACAAGGAGACTGAGATGGGAGGGTGCATGTGGAGCCACAAGATGTTTTTTTTTTTGCTTTCACACTGAAAGGGAATTCTTCTGCCCTTCGTGAATTGCGTGGCTGTATGAATGGTCCTTGAACGGAGGTGGTTCTTATAACAGGCTCTTTGCCTGCAGGGGTGGGTGTGCCCCTGATGCTCACCTACGTGTATGGGGTCGTGGTACTCTCTCTGTGCCGGAATCGCTGGGGGTGTGGAAGCTCCCGAAGGAAGGCTGGGGAGCTCAACACAGTGGAACTGGAGAACCTCGCCAAATGTACGTGAGTTGTTGTGGGTTGTGCTGAAGTCAGAGAGGCAAAGAAGTCTAGTCCAAGGATCACATCACATTGCCCTCATATAATGCATTCTTGCCTTTGCCCTTTAAACCTCCTTCCATAAAATAACTTACTCTAATTGTGCAATTAGAAAGTTGATGCCTCATTTTAAAGTACTTACACTTAGGAGGGAAAAAAACCTACATTGGCAGATACATCAGTCCAATATTTCTGAACCTGCTTGGCCTGGAACTACATATACTCAGAGTCGCTCTTTGAGTGAGATGGGCGGTGACTAAATTTGAAATATAAATAAATAAATATAGGTTCCAGTGGTATTATACCGGAACAATATCTTAGTTTTGCAGCCATTCTGGTAATGGAATATCTCACTTGGTTTTGTTTATTGAAGAACAATGTCGTGTCAGTTTGTTAAGTTATGTTACAGCTTCCTATCTGACCCTCAGGTGGTCTGTTCCTACAAAATTCAGTTATCAGTGAATGAAAGCCACTAAGCTCTCAAGTCTTTGAGAATGTTTGCCTGTGTTTTTGTATAGTTGGCATTATTCAGTACTATTTCAGAAATGCCATACCATTATCATTCCTGTTGAGTTGCAACCCTTGTCTGTTTCGTCTTGACAGCTCTCCCAAGAAATGTGCACAGAAAACATTGTCAGTAATTTGGAGATGCACTAATGCTGACAGCAAAAGAGGCTTGTGTGAAAACCACTTTAACTGACCCATTGGATTACAAAGCAAGGATTCCTAAAATGCCACTTCTGTTCTAGTTGGCCCAGAAAACTCAAAACTGATTCTCCTATTAATTATTTTAAATAATCAAGGAATGTCTTGGGAACTCCCCAAACTTTCAGGTTGTTCTCTCTATCAAACAGCAAGCAGATACTAGTATCTCATGCTGATAAATATTGTCTATAATTGCTAAAAGATGGGAGCAGCAAAGAGCTCAGATACCCCAACAGAGCAGCTTTCTAAAACTGGTATTTAATATTTAGAATTTATGAACTTTTAAAAAAACTGTGTGTGACCACAGACCCTTTTGTTCCTCTTCTTTTTTAGTACCATTTGAAAATTTTGCTCAATCTACACTTGCAGCAGTTGCAGGCAGTTCTATTCTATTAGGTTTCACAGGAACAAGGCTTCCATTAAGAGATGCTTGCAGAGGTTACCTAGATATGTGAAGATATTTCTTGAGGCCAGAAAAGAGGAGAAGCTGCTATGTTTACCCTTTCTTTTTTCATACCAGTGAATGAATTGCTGGCTGTGCTGCCTACTCCCATGGTGCCTGAGAAGGGGGCTTCTGCTTCCATCCCCCATTCCAGTAACAGCCAACGTGAAGAGCCATGCCAGAAGGATCGAAACAGCCAGTCTGCCAGCACTGTAGCCTTGGCAGGGAGCATGCTGAGTGAAGCTCAAGAAACTTCCCACAGGTCAGTATAGTGGACTTAGAAGGGTTGGGGGAGCCCCAAGCAAAGCTATTCCCTATGAATAGTCTCTGGATAGAACAGAAGAGCAGGGAAGGAAGACCCATTGAACAGGCAGTGAAGGTTTTGGCTCAGGTCTGCTTCATTGGGCTGCTGCTAGTTCAATTTCGGAGAGGCTCTATCTCCCTGCTACCTCCACAGTTCTCACTCACTCACGACAGACACCCTCATTCTGTTTTCGGTTACGTGAAACAAGATACAGTAGAGTGGAGGGCAGAAAAACACAAACATAACTCCTGTTCTTCCCCAGTTTGCCTTATTTTGCAACATCGTGAATTACAGCTTCGTACCCTGCTTTTCTGAGCCATATTCCACTCGGCTCACAAGCAGCACTGTTCTTCTCCTGCGCAGGGATGGCCTGAATATGGTGGAAGTGGAAGTGGAGATTGAAGCTCAGCCACAGGCTGCCTGTGAGCACAGTCTCTGTAGTGCTGCATCAGGCCACAGCTTTTCAGCAGACTCTCTCACCTACACAAGCGATGGTTGCAGTTTGGCAGGAGTGATGACAGAATAAAGCAACTTAACACATGGAAGCCACCATGGACTGGAGATCCAAGCTCTCCCAGCTTGAAAGCCAAGCCTGCCTACAGCCCAAGCAAGATTCATCACTGCTCACTTCTGTTACCCAGACACTTGGCATCTTTTAGCCCCCATTCTGCCTTCCACTTGACTGAGACTTTTGGTGCTTCAAGGCAATAAATAGCAGCTATCAGAGGAGTCTAATGGATCCTCCCTTTTTAATACATAGGGATGGAACCCCATGCTTTACCTATTTAGGTGGTGGGAAGAAGTCTGGTCAGATGAGGGTAGACTGCTGAATAACCACTGAGAGACCAACTGTCAGGCCAGATTCCCATTAAAGGTGGCTTCGGAAAACTTTCATCTCCCCGATGCTGAATTACATCTTCAAGCATCACTCATAATTGGCCATATTGATTAGACCTCCTGAATCACAGATTTCCTACCTCTGCATTAAAGGGTTTTAAGTAAGGAGCAAGGTCCTTGTGGAAGCCATTATTATAGAATAAGCTCCTATAAAATTCCTGAAACCTTAAACATGCTAGTTTTATCTGAGTGATTGCTTAAGAAACTTTTGTCACAGTTTAAATAGAGGACTCCTCAGAAATCTAATGGAAAACTGCTGTTATTCCACTTAAGGTAGCAAGTAAATAGGAGTCTCCAGAAATCAAACTTTCATCTCAACATTGAAACTGATGAAGGGATTTCATGCTGTGTCTGGTAGTGTTATGACCCTATATTCCATAGGAATGAGGCAAAGTGGGTAGAAAATCAATTTAGGGTTAGCCTTTCTTATATAAATCTATAGCGTAGGAACATTAGATGCAACAAAATTGAAAAAGGCTGTTGTAAAAAGGTACCTTGGCAAAAGGGCAAACAAGTTGCAATGGGTTGCAATGGGGCCAGACTGCTACCTGCTGGAAGAGGTATTCCAGTGACATCCACAATTTTGGCTCATTTGGGGGAAAGTTAAATAATAGCGCCCAACCTGTTTTCAGGCTTGGGGAGTTTTAAGGGTGGTGATGGAAGCCAGCAATTTGCCTGTCAGTGGCCTCCCATTCCCACCTTTTTTTTCCAAGTTTCAACTGAAATGTATGATTGTAAAATATAGTGCTATATTTCATCACTTACAGGGTTGCATTCAAAACTTAACAAGCAGCTAAGATTAGGTCCCCCATATTCAGAGAAAAGAAACCTAGTTCTCCACAGGAAAAACAGCAAGAATCAGGATGTCTGTCTTGTTTGCAAGCTTCCTAGGGAGATCACAATAGATATTTGATTAGACGAATGGTTCCATGGGCAAGACAAGATGTAAGACACTGCAAGTCATAGATATGGAACTCACAGTTGGAAAGGTTTTAGAATTGGGAAGAAACCGTGGAATGAGCAAGAGAAAGGGAAGAAACTGCAGACTCAGTAAATTACGTAATGGTTCAGTTCTTCTTACCTCCCCTCACAATTTTACAAAAGTACACAGTCACTGATAAGAGTTTTAGTTTTTAGTTTGAAAAAAATCTCAGTTGAAAATGAATGACACAGTGAGGCTTAGCAGCCGTGGGGCGGGGCGGGGTGGGGTGGGGCAACCAGTCCCACAAATAAAAAATTGAAGGCCTTAAATAGAAGTGCAGCTTCGAAACCTCTACATTGGAAAACTGCTTCCTGCCAACAGAAAAATCACAGGCACGGAAATGGCAACAACCATACAGAGATGCTGCAGGGGTCTGTGTGTGTGTGTGTGTGTGAGAGAGAGAGAGAGAGAGAGAGAGTGTTTGAGCAGGTAGGTTGCCTTCTGGGCCAGATTATGACCCTCCCTGCCATTCACTCTTTGGAATGGTTTCAAAGACCAGTGGGACCCACCCTAATTCCTTTTCTCCCCTCCAAATGATAAAGACAAAATGGGCCTCCCTAAGGATAAAAAAAGGCCTAAAACAGGCATCAAAAGTTCAGCTTTGTTTAGAAAACAAGAGTCCAGTGAGAGCATGGGCAATTCCCTACCCAACTTGGCTGCTAGTCCTGTCGGGCCTTCTTGCTACAGCCCTCTTCTGTGGGGCTGGTTGCTGTTGTGCTATCCTCCAGTTTCCGTTTGCTGCTCTCAGCAGGGGAGCCTTGGCTGATGTGTGGTTTGAAAGAGATGATGATGCAAGTCATGTTGTCGCAGCCTGTTCCATCACCAGATGTGTCAGGAGCCAAACAACGATCCAAGAGCTGTTTAGATAGAAATTGGAGAATAAATTCAGCATAAAATTCAGCTGTAGCATACACTCATTAAACTGAAGAGTAGAGAAATTCAGGCAATATTCTGCTGATTTCAGTTATCCCTGCCAGGCAGCCTGTAAATAGGCCTGCAGGAGGGAATCTTTGTGTAAACTGGATAAGATTTATTAGAATTGGACTAGGAACTTAGTGATTACCTTGTAATATTCTTCAGTTCCTGAAGGGAATCAGTTATCAAGATAGATGACTTGGTTCCCTATGCTTAATCACAACTGGGAGCCCAGTCAGTAAATAGAGTTCATGCCTGTCACATTCTGAAGTGGTTTCCAAGGGAAACTCTTCACAGTCCTGATCAGATCATTTCGCCTGGTAATCTTACTATGTCAAATAGTACTCAGGTCTTACATCCTAAAAAAATCTGCTAAACCTGAGAATTAAGTAAGTCTTTTTCTAGGCCTATACTTTATTTCAACTTTCATGCCTCCCATTCTCCAACTCACTTCTTCTACTATAGATGAAAGAGATCGCAGCTCTCCATTTTCACCTTTCTGTGTGATCTTGGATTGAACAAAATCCACAACCTCTTGGCTGCTCATGACATTCCTGGATTAGGGGCAAAAGAGAGAGATCATGAAAAGCAAATGGAAGACTAGGTTACAGTTACACCAACCTGCCCTCAGGTTTGCAGTATGTTCTCCTCCAGGTCTTGACTTGGTACAGGTTATTAGCACCCTCTACTCCTCAAGTATAATGAAAGAAGCTAAGTTTCATCCCACTATCATAGCAAGGATTCTATCCCAAAGCTCAATTTCCACCTACCAGATGCCATCACAGGCAATGACCATAAAATCATGGTCATCGTTGATTGTCAGCACCTTGATATCTGGCAGCGCTGAGATCATCTGTTCTTCTGGGGGCAAATTCTTGTTACGTTTGTAGAAATGATCTCCTAGGATACAAGGATGTTTAAAATATTTATCTGAGTGAGGGTTCACTGTTCTAGAGAAAAGTGCAGCAAAACAAGGAGAAAGCTGAGCTATACACACTAACTAAAAAAATCCCCAGTAGGTGACAGAACATCCAAGGCAGTTGTCAAACACAAAGACACCCTTGACACATCAGTTTTTTTTAGTTAACTTCTGATTTCCAGCAGCTAGCTACACGTTCCATTTCTTCCAAATCAAGCAGCTGGAATTCACTTCCATGATGGGCCAGGTCAAGCTGGCTTACTGTCAAATATTCATGAGGTGATTCTGGAATTTGAGCTTCATCCAACCACAGATAGAAAATAAAAGTAAACCCTCTTGAAAATAACTCCAAATGCAGATGGACTGGCTAGAAGCAGACCCATTTAATCTGAAATGCCATGTCGACAACATTTAGACCACTTTTAGTCAGAGAATTCACTACTAGAAACAAATTCTTACTTCGGTCTACATTCCACATTCACACATTATGCTATACTTTTTTGGCCAAGTCAGAGATGGCATCAACCATACCTACCTATGTTTAAAGCCAATACTTGTGAATAGGCATGTCCACACTTAAGCCAGCTTTAAAGTTTAGCACTGACCTAGTTTCTAAGCGCTGTTGCTGGAACATTCAATAGGGAAAGTTGTCTTAAGCCTTTGCTTTTGAGCTTTCAAAAGCCAGTTTGCTGACAATTGCTAAAAATGAAAGTGTTGACTTGCTGGGCCTTAGGCTGGATCAGAGCGATTTTTGGTTTGTGACCAAGCAAGCAAGAAGCACTATAAAAATAATATATTTTCTTCTCCTTTATACTATGACATAACTCCCTCTCCTTTGCACTTATGGCACTTCCATAGCTCCAGGTCAGATGACTGGAGAGACAGCTTCCTTTTTCAGGGAAAAAGGGGCTGCAGACTGAATGATTGTATGCGGAAAATTGACCATTCAAGAGGTGAGTGGGAGATTTGGTGTTCATTGCCATAGGTGGCTACTGGCCTATAACTCTAGCACATGCATACATGTTTACTCACCAATTGCTCTGGAGAGATTGAGACCACCGTTCACCCGGCCATCCATGGTTACTTTCCCACCAGCATTCTTTATTCTGGCCAACTCCACCTCATCTTCAGGCTTATGATCGTAGGACATATCCACAGCCTTGCCACCTTCAGACACCACACATCGGGAATCTCCAGCATTGGCTACTATTAGCTGCTTGCCTCTGATAAGTGCCACTACCGCGGTTGTGCCGCTGTCTGAGCCAGGCTGGAGAGTAAGAGGACTGTGAGGAGAGCCCATGCTGAAGCACAAGACTGGCTGAAAGAGTGGGCCCCAGAACCAGGACAAGAGCAACAGAAGCTCAGCAAATCTCAGAAAAGAGCACTGTGCCCCAATTCCTTCCCCACTTGCTTCACTGTGTACAAACACTGACCTTTTCTTTGCCTTCCATTCCTGGAAGCATCATGTCTTCATCTTCTTCCTCTTCTGCTTCTTCAGTATCATATTCTTCCTCCTCACTGCTGTAGCTATCCTCATCCTCACTGCATTCCTAATCAAAATGTAATACATCCACCCATAACAGAAATAAAATTGACCCCATGGCTCTGGCTGCTGTCCTGCATGCAGGACCTGAGGTACCTTCTTCTTCTTAGCCTTCATCTGTAAAGAAGGCTAAGTTCTGCTTTTTCAGCTCAGCTATGGAAGGACAAAATGCCCCTCCCCCCACTGCCCAAATGATGATGGTACCTCACTGTCGTCATCTTCCTCCTCTTCTGCATCCTCTGATTCATCTTCACTGTCCTCAAAGAACATTGACTTGATCACCTGCTGGCTCTTGGTTGCTGACGAGCAGGATGGCTCCACCTCACCAGTGGCAGGAGATGCTCCCTCAGCTGTCTTTTTTTGGAAAGCACCAGCATCCCCTCCACCAGCCACATCTGGACCATGCGAGGTGCTGATGGTTTCAGAGCACAATTTGCCATTTTTCTCCTCTTCTTCACCCTCTCTATGATGCCTCAAAGGCTCCTCAGCATCTACTTCACCATTCACACTTGGCTCCCGGGCATCCTCCTGGGTCGTATCTTTGCTTGGCGGGCCCAGCTTGCCCTTGACACAGTTTTGGCCATATCGAGTGAGAAGCTCTTCAATAGTCATTGCGGCCTCCTCATGCAGCAAAGCAGTCTCTTCATTGTCCACTGCATGGGAGTGTGAGGGGAGAAAGTGCAGCCAGTCTCAGTGATACATCCAGTTACCTACAGCTTTTTTTTTTTTAAATCATGGCTCAAAAGAGTCATTCATTATGGCTAAAGAAACACAGTTTTACACATATATAATATCCATCCACATACCAAAAACATAGATGGAATTATTTTCCCCACCATAAATTGCAGGTCCCAAGCCACTATGACTAGGCCTGCCACTAGTTTTGCTAAGCATATGAACTGTTTTTACCAAGCTGCAACTGTTTGGGGTGTGTAAGTGCAAACTTGATGCTCTCCAGAAGCTGGACTACAATTCCCATTACACCATGCTGGCTTAGAGCTCTGGTTTTCTCTAGGTTCTCTCTTGAAATTGGCATAGCCAATGAGACAGAGACAGATCTCTGGTTTGATTTGCTTACATCAATTCTCCTTGTTTATTTAGCACAACATAGCAAACGTGATCTCAGACATCTTTCCACTTTCAGGCTTTAAATCTCAGTGGAATATAGATACATCAAGGCTGGTAAAAGAGCTCCCCTTCTCCTACTTGGCTTTTGCCTCTTATCTGCACTGGACTGCAAACTGCTGCTTCACTCACCATCATCTTCATCTGCTACTTTCACCTCTTTCTCATCACCATCATCTCGAGACCGCCCTGACATCAGCGCTAGTTCCTTGATCACTTCTTCAGTTGTCAGCTTGGCATCAATGGCCAGAAAAGCATCCTCAAGTGCCTAATTGGGGGGGGGGGGGGAGGAAGATCTCTTTGTGATGGGTGCCCGGGGAGGCCACCATTAATATTAGAAACTGTTTAGATAGTAACTTATTCAAGACTTATGACACAGTTCTTAATAGCTCCAGTAAACAGGAAAATATTGTACAGCACCACAATTGATACCAGTGGACAGAAAGCTTTATGTCACCTTTTCTGTTACTATTACACCCCCCCCCAAAAAAAAGCCAATTTCAAACCAGACTGCTTCAATTTATGCTAAACTCTAGTTTTTAACAAGCAATTTAGTCATCTTACAACACAATCAAAGAAAATATCTTAAAAGGATCAAGATGACAAACACTGGGGAAAGATGGAAGGGAATCATGAAACAAGATCTGGTCATAGAAGTTAGCTGCGCTACTTTGCTTAAATTGGAAGAAAAAGGAGTAACATACCTAAAGCAAATTTAAAAGCTAGAATTTCTGTTGGCTAGTCCCAGAATAGCAACAAAAGAAAGTTGTGTTAATTCTTTCTTCCCTTGACTCTCCCACCCTGAAATATTCCAAAATCCAATAGTGAGCATTAAATACCCACTCAGCTCAGTGTAGACTATAAATGGAAAAAAATGGTTGCAGCAACCAAGCATCTAGGAGAAAACTATTAGAAGCACACTGTTCTATAGTCTTGGGAGATAGCCTTTCTGTCTTACCTTTTGTAGTTTCCCCTCCTTATATGCTTTCTGATCTTTGATGATCTCTGGCAGGTATTTGGCACAATACAGGGCTACCTCTTCTCCTAAGCAAAGAGACCAAGTTAGAAACTCACAGTCCCTTGTTTCATCCCACAAGTAACCTCACATTTGTTTCAGAGAAAATATGCTTCAGCATTCCAAAGCTGAACAAATGGGGTAATACTGAAATACAGTAACCCAAAGAACCATTTATTGGGCACATAGGAGTTGGGATTGCTTCTGGAATTGACAAATCCACAATTCTATAAAATCCACAGAGGATAATCAGGCAGACCATCAAGACTTCTTAAAAAGATAATGTTGTAATAATAACTGCTCCCCCTGGTCAGTTTTAATTTGGAAGCGCCTGCATAAGAATAAAAAGAGTTACTAACAATGAACCTCCTCAAGCTGTGTGTGTAAGAGCCTGCAAGATAGCCACGTATCCCAAAAGTGTCTGGTCCCAACAGATGCCCTTAAACTAGTGGACACTTTATTCCTGGGCAACCCTTACCTCCGTGACCATCGTAGACAGAGAACATTGCAGTCTCACTGTCTAGATCGGGAATGCAGTTGTGAGCATCCTGAAAAAAAGAAGGATCGGTAAAGGGGAAACAGCGACTACTGCGCAGCGGACCAAGCTCTGGAAATTCCCAGCAATGTAAGAAGGGGCCAAGAAAGTAAGCAGATAAACAAGCTCAACGGTCCTCGCAGCCTGCCAGTGCCACTGAGGCGCCGGACTATTAACAGCTCCGCAGCTGTAGGGACTCCATGACAGGGGACCCACGCGGAGTCCCTAGCCTTTAGTTCTGCCGAGGTAAAGAATAACCAGAACGCTTTTCCCAATGAAAGCCGCCATAACAGGCGAGGCTAGGGCCTCCCGTAGGGCAGAATCACCCAGCAAGACACCGTTCTCCCGCCCTCAGTCCGTCCCGCCCTCACCTCCATGGAGACCCGCCAGCCCTGCATGGCGCTGTAGCCGAAGTGCAGCGGGCGCGGCCCAATTCCGACACCATCCCCAGAGCTCTTGGCCGTGCTGGGCTGCGACAGGTAGGCACCCATGGCAGGCAGGCACGGGCCCCGCCGAGCCGGAGAAGGAAGAGCGGCAAAGACAGAAGGCAAACGACAGAGGGAAGGCGATTGGGGACCGGAAACAGACACCATAGAGTCCCCGCCGAGGAATCACGGGAACCGGATATGAGGCCGATGAATGATACGAAGAAAAAAAGAGAGACGTTTCCGAGCAGAGCGATTGCTAGAGAGGGTGAGGGAAACTGAGAGCCATCGCTGGACAGAAGGGGATGAATGGGGAGTGGGAGGGGAGAAAACCGGACGGGATTTTAAAAAACCATAGAGTTTGAGGGAGGAGGAGCGAGATTGCGTACCACTGGTTGCCGAGCAACTAAGGGGAAGGCCTGAAGGTATTTTATTTCCATTTACTGAAATGGCTTATATTCCTCTCTGTAGTACTGCGTCTCCTACGCAGGCCCACAGTACCGAATACAGAACTACTTCCATCAGCTCTAGCAGGGGGAGTAGGAGGCACAGTCTAATATCAAAACGGTAATTTGTCCAGATTGCTCAACAGCCATTACAGACACTCGAAACTGACTCTTGCCCAGAGATCGCAACTGATACTTGGCCGGGTTTCGGAATCTCCTTAGAAAGGAGAAAGGAGGATGAAGAAATGAGTGCCCTCTCAGGATTCTGTCCCGACAAGACCAATCTGAAATTAAGGATGTTTAGCAGTAAGGTGGCCAAGCTTACCCACAACCCTGAAGAGAGTTGTTTGGCCAAGGGAGTTGTTGGCCAAAAAGAGAAGGGGAAAAAAACGAAGGATTCCCCAAATTAGGGAAATGGCAGTTAAGATGCATGAAAATTATACAGTCACATTCACTAACTAATAATGAATTATTTTAAGGCAATAAATATAATTTGAAGGAAAACATACTCTGTGCTCAAAATCATTTGGAACTGAAAATCAAAGAGCCAATATATACCTTTACACAAATCTATGTGCACGTATATTAGAACAGTGTGTACAATTGTATCCACCATACTTCAAAAAGGATATTGTAGTTAGGGTAATAAAATGTGCTGTAGTGGTTAAGGTAGTCGTGGATAAAATTTGTCTATGTAGTCGCTAGGAATTGACAGCGACTTTAAGGGAAATAAAGTGGTTAAGGTGTTGGACTAGATCCAGAGACCCAAGTTCAAGTCTACAGTCAGCTATGGAAACTCACTGGGTGACTTTAGGCCATATACACTATCTCAGACCATCCTACCTCACAAGGATATTGTTGGGGAAAATTGGAGGAGAGAGCATTACGTACACTGCCCTGAGCTGAATGAAAGGCATGATGAGAAGAATAAATAAAAACCTGCCTTGAGGAAATGATACTTCATTTGAGTATTTTTAGTTTATAAAGAAAATGACTGGGAGTGAGCAGTGGCAGAACATCATACATATAAAATATTTGATATGGGGAAAATAATATTTTTATATAATAGGCTGGTTGGTGGCAAATCCAGGGCTGATGAAAAGGACTTCCCATAGCATACACAGTTGAACTATGGAACACATTTTTCGTCCAACCCCAGCAAGACTGTGATTTAGTTAGTAAACTATGATTCAGCATACTATGACTATGTTCACGCTATGTATGAGCCAGCTGTTAATTCGTGCAGAAGTCTTCTGATCTACTACAGTATCAATGTTCAAAACTATCGAGAGTTGCTTCCTCCTGATTCAGAATTTCTACAGGATCAGAGGGAGGTTTTCTAGCCACGTGTGCGATCAGCGGCGTTTCAGTGACGAATCTGAGAAGAGCCAAGCCGCTGCCGAATTCTCCCTTCGCCTCACGCAGCGATCGGGAAGAATACTTTCTCCCACTGGCTACGCAGACTGCTGGAAACACGGGACAGCTCTACATTGGCTAGTTCTGGGTCGCGCAAGCGCTGTGCACTCGAACATCAACGTGCGCAGGTATATCTTGCCCCTTCTTCTGCGGTCGTAAAGGACCCGCCCTGTCGCCTTGTCCCGCTGGAGCTCGGCGGACGGCTGGAGTGAATGAGAACAGCCACGGGGGCTGCCTTACAGCACTCTGTCCAATCCAAAGGCGACTTGACGCGCACGTCGCGTTCTTATTGGCTCGACTAAACCCTGCCTCTATCGTCCCTGGTGTGCCTCCGTCGCAGCGCGGCTTGTCGTCTGCTAGTTGGCTTCGGGCTCTCAGCTGCGCCCGGTGAGTTCTAGTTTTTGGCTGCCGTGTTGTTGTGGCAGGGGAGTGCGGTCCCCCGTCGCCGGGGTGATGGCCGTGTGTGTGCCGAGGCCTTGTCGCGCTGGGTTGGTGGAGCGTGAGAGGCCGGGTCCCCCCGTTTGGCCCGCGCGGAGGGACGGGCCTGCGTAACTCTGGCGGAAGCGCGTCGTCCTAGTGCTGCGTCACGAACGGCCTCCGCCCCGCCTGCCCTCCTGTTGAGAGAAGTCTCTTGTCTTCCAACGTGTAGGTCGCCTCCTCCGTTGCGGCGATGTCCGAGGGCGACACCAAGCAAGTATCCAGCAATATCGGCTCCGACCCGAAACCTGAGGCAGCGTCTGCGGGGTCCGGCATGACTTCACTTTCGCCGCCGCTAGCGGCGGCAGCCCAAGAGGAGGAGGAAGAGGAGGAAGAAGAGGACGAGTCCGAGGACGAGTCCGAGATATTGGAGGAATCGCCTTGCGGCCGTTGGCAGAAGAGGCGGGAAGAGGTAGGTGACGAAGTCTGTGTGTTCCCACGATCTCTGTGTGACTCGAAGCTGGCATCTTTTGGAGGCCTGCACAAAAGAGAGTAATCATGAGTAGGCTGGGGCTATACAAGGAGTTACTTTCCTGAGAGTTCCTAAGTGTGTTGGGTGTCCCATTCTGGTATTCGGTATTCACACTGCAAAAGTTTGTGGATAAACATCTGGCAAAGATGCAAAAGACTATGAGAGGGTCAGTTGGGTTGTGTAGTGTGGAAGCTGAGACTTGACAAGTCAAGGTTTTTAAGGCTCCTTAGACAGCTGCCCTTCGTCCCATAGATCTGGAGGAGTTAAGTTATGATGTGTAGAAGTAGGCCATGCAGTTCTTTTAATACAGTGATAGGTTTGGGGTAAAGTAGCTCTCTGTTTATAATCGAGGAACTTCTGACAGACCTTTCAATCTGTCTTTTCTTGTTTAGAAATCTGAGGCTTTGCCTTTAGGTAAAACGGTTGTAAGTCTAGCTAGCTGGGAATTGTCTGTTTTGATTGCTAGGACTTCTTTCCAACCTTACCAAGAGATAATGGGACTTGAACTAAGAAATCTGACTGAACATTATGTGCTTCACAGCTGTTTTAAAGAACCTCTTTTTGCTGAAAGGCAGAGAGAAAACAGTTTTTTAAAGAAATCCTGAGAAATTTATTGAGGTTTTATTATTTATTTTGCTATTTGTGTTCTATTGCTTTGCCCAGAGGAACAGAGGATGTTCAAGGTGACTAACAGTACAAAATAAACACTTAAAATTTCAAAATTAGTTAAACTCACTAGAAGCAGACTTTAATACCAGGGTTGTAGACTAGATTAGGGAGTCCTAGAAGGCAGTGGTAAGCCCCTTTTTTTACTGTTGCCAAGAAAACAGCATAAACATGTCCATGAAATTACCAGGAGTTGAGTTTGACTTGAAGGGGACTTTAATTGAAAAGAGTTGGCTAAAAAGAAAAGCCTTGACTCTTCTCCTGAAGGTAGAAAGTATGATCTGGCCACAGCTCCCAAGAATGTATATTCAATAGCATGGGAATAACATAGGAGAAGGGCCTTTCCTATATGCTTGGCAGTTGTTGAATGTTCTTTCAGTAATATATGGCTTCTAGATATGCTTCCATTTCAGTTCTCTGGTGTGGATTCAGACCTTGAGAACCAATGTTTTTATTCTGTTTCCTTGGCTGAAACTTCCTTGGAATGTATTCTGAGGAGGCGCCCTCTTCCTTCATATTTTAAGTAGGACAATATCTCTTGCTATTAAGTAAGTTATTTATTTATAAGCTGAAAGATATTTTGGATGCTTTTAGGTGATTGAACTTGTTGGCAGATTAACAGGATCATAGCTTCATACTGAAGATTTTAGAATTGACATCCTTTTGAATAGAGGCTGTTTCCCTTTTTGTGAAAACATTAATGTGTCTATTCTACAAGTCCTGAAGTCGAGAATTTTGGGATAATGGCTTATTTGGCTAGGAAGTTTATGAATGTTATACATACTGATGAACTAAGCCTGGGGTAGATGGTCTTTTGTTGATCAGGGACCTTGCTTAAACATTTGGAGTGGGCTGAAGGCTCAGAGTGGGTGGGACCACAATACAGGTGTAGGTTGGGTGGGTTTTGGAAGTTTTTATAAACAAATACATATGTTTTTAGTACATTATTTTCCATTTTGGAAAAGAAGAAAACTATGCCTTCAGTTTTCAGCAGTCATCAGAGAGAAACCTGAAGACCAGAAAAAGAGGACTGATCTCTAGATTTCTTGCTTCTGGTTTAGGCTGTTAATGGCTACTAACCATTTTATGGTTGCATACACATCTGTTATGAGGCAGTATGTCTGTCAATATCAGTTGTTGAGAACATGAGGAGACAGCTTTTATAATTTCCTACTTGTGGGCTATACGTAAACATCTACACTGTCACTGAGAACAGAATGTAAGATAGGCATTTGGCTTGATTTAGCATAGCTGTTCATTTATCAAGATCTGCAATTTCTTCTCATCTTAATGAAGTTAAGACTAATATGCTCTTTAGTAACATTGTAGGGATCAGGTTAGCTTCCTTTACAGATTCCCTTTGTAGCCTTTGTTTAACACACTATCTCCTCCCCTCTTGTGGTCAATAAATGACTGTAGTGTTTTCTCCAGTCTTGAGCATTGGTTGCTTTGTCTTTTGCCTTTCTTTCTTCCTCCTTTCTTAAAATAGATTTGCTAAAGCCTACTAACCATGCCACCAGCACTTGTTCTGGGTGATTTTGTGTTGCTGGTTTTCTCTACACATGTTTGACTCAGCACTTTAACATTCTCTGCTCTTCGCAGCTGTTCTCTAGGTCATACCATTGTTTGATGTTCTCAGTTTTTCCCATCCCCCTATCTTTCGGGAGTAGTGCATACTTTTAAATATCTCTGAGATGATGATGAGGTTGAATCTCAGCTTGGTAGTGATGTGTGACTCACTGGCTTGACCCACAAGAGGATATGGCTATACATCAAGAAAAGGGAGGAGCAATGAAGAGAAATGTGACTCTGATATAACGTGTGTGTTTGTATTTTTGTTACACTGCCTTGCCTGGGAATTGGAGTGGTGAAGAGAAGTAGGAAGTGACTGGGCTAGAATAGTTATGCTGGGGATGCTCTTTTTTTAAAAAAAATTTTTTCAGCTCTAGGGGCTGTAGGGAACATGTTGGTGATATGAGGGGCCAGGACAAACTTTTAATCTCTTGTGCTCCTGCCCCTTAATAAAATATATGCATTCTTATCTGAAATTTAATATGTATATTTTAGTACTTTTTATAAAATGAAAATCATGCTGCTATATTGTAATTTTGGTTTTTGCCACTGAATTTTGGCCGCTTTAACTTGTGTGGTTAAAGACTGCAGGTTGCCTGCCCTTGGATTTAACAGTTATAAGGAAAGCAGGGATTTGAAAAAACAACTGGTACTGGAAACTTGAACTTAGAAGAGCTGAAATTAACTTCTTATAAGCCTTAAAAATAGGTGACATTCCAAGCTATAGAATGAAATCAAGGGAACACTAGAAATAAGAGAATGGGTCAGAGAGACAAGAATATTGGGAATAAGACTTCTGTCATAGGCACATTTCTCCTCCTGTAGCTCTGTGATGGCAGAATTTACTTTCATTCCATATTCAGAAAACCTCAAGCACACTTGATGGGATAAGAGGCCCCTAAAGTTGGTGAGAAGTATAGATGTCTTTAACTATTGAAGTGAAATGCAGGTGATTCAGGACTAAAATCATAAGTTTTTAAGGTTTAACTATGGTTTACTGAATAAACCACAGTTGGCTGGGTGTGCACAATATATTTATACAGCAATGCTCTAATTCACGCAGCATCCTAAGCTATAATATTTTTTTATCTTAAGGTGTTGTGTAAACCCAATCATTGAACTCAAATATGGAGATAGCTACCAGTTTAGAGGTTCAAAAAGTGATTGGACAAATTCATGAAAGCCTTGATTGATCGAGGCATGATGGGGAGCAAAGGTCAATAATTTACGGATCCGTCTGGTGACAGCCATGGCACGTGGAAGATTCTGATGTGGAATGTAAGAGGAGAAATTGGTAAAGAATGTGAAAACAAATGAAAGAAAAATGTTGTGTGACTGTGATTCTAAGAGCAGGGGAAAGGATGAAATAGAGAACATGTAGTTCTTGTGAAAAAAAATCTTTCATACTTAAAAAAAGAGAACATGTAGTTCAATCCCCTGCCTTATGCAGGAGTACACTACTACAGCATCCCTGACAGATAATCATCCAGCTTCTGCTTTAATATCTCTGGTGAAGGTGAATCTGAAGGCAGCCTGTTCAATTACTGACAGCTCTTCCCTTTAGAAAGTTTTCTTGATGTCCAGTTAATATCTGTTTCCTTGTAATTTAAGCCCGTTTTTTAAAATTTTGTCTATGGCTGTATCCAGCCCTATGTAGCTGGCAAACTAGAGAAATACAGGTAGTCCTTGCTTAACAACTACCTTGTTTAGCAACTGTTTGAAGTTATGACAGTGCTAAAGTAATTTTATGACCAGTCCTTGCATTTATGACCATTGCAGCATCCAACAAGCAGTCAATGGAGAAGCTGGCAGTAAAATTGCAAATCGCAGTCATGTGATGTTTTGCTTAATGACCTATGGTAACTTGTTTAACGACCAAATGGGAAGTGACATTGTAAGTCCGTTGTCATGTGATGTTTCACTTAGTGACTATATTGCTTAACAACACAATTGCTGGTTCCAATTGTGGTCACTAAGAGAGGACTATCTGTAAAAACAAAATGGATTTCTGGGAAATATTTTTAACACTAGTCTGGGGTAATATTGAAAACCGTGAGAGTAAATTCCTAGCCAGAATTATAGTGAATTAAAGTAAAGTCTCTTTGAAACATTTTCTTCCCACATCTCTCACATCTAGGCTTTTATGTCTTTTCTCACATAAACCAAAACTCCTTACCTCCCATTTTCTTCCCACAGTTCCTCATAAATTGTGTAAAAGAGTGTAGTTCTCTCCACTTTGTTATATGGAAGTGAGAGTTTGGTATATTAGAAGAAACATAAAAGTAAGTTGAATGCAGTGGGAATTGGGTACAAAAAGAAGCTGTATGGTGAAACAAGAAATAGGGTCAAGAACAAATGGGTACTGAATGAATGTGGATTGAACACAGAAGTGAGTCACCAATATGAAAGGACATTGAGGTGGCTTGGTCATATAGAGAGGATGAGTGGGGATCAGATTGCACAAAATATGAAGAATGAGTGAATGGATTGAGAGGAAGGAGAAGATCAAGAGATATGTGGTTGGACAGAGTTGATGTGATTCTGAAAAAGAAGTGGGTGGGTAAAATAAAGACAATGTACGAAGTAGAATATAGACATGGTGGAAGTAAGGATGGTTTGCATAGACAGAAAATTGTGGAGAGATATAGTGAATTGTGTTGGTTTAAATTAGTTCTCGCTATGCTGTCTTTTGTTTTTTCCTATCTTTTTCCTTTAATTTCTTTGGCTTACTATATATTCCTTTCTGATCCCGAAAGAGAATAGTGTGATGTATATGTTTGTAGTGGCCAATCTTGTTAGTTGAATCAGAGGCAGAGTACCTTAAATTCTAGTTGCTAAGGAGCAACAGAGGAGTACATTTATCATGTCCTTTTCAGCTTACCAGATTCACCTGTTTATTTGTTTTATGAGATTAGTCTAGATAGCCTTTGGTCTGCTCCATCAGGATTCATCTTACATTTTTAGGTCAAATAGCAATAAGTTGTAGATACAGCAGTCTTTCTAGTCTGCCTGAAATTTGACTTTTATTTTTGTCCATCTCCATCTAGGTTAATCAGCGCAATGTTCCTGGAATTGATAGTGCCTATTTGGCAATGGATACAGAAGAAGGTGTGGAAGTGGTCTGGAATGAAGTCCAGTTCTCAGAACGCAAGAATTTTAAGCTTCAAGAGGTTGGTGAAACTGGAATGAAAAGTAGTGAAAAGGCAGACAAGACATCTGTTGTATGAGGGCTCAAGTTTTCTGTGACTGTGAATAAGTATCTTGAAATCAAGCAGAGAGAGGAATGTGGGAGACTGGAAGCAGGTGTAAGATTATTTTCTATTGTTGGCTAGTCTGCTTGCTTGATTTTAAATTTAACTAATACTTCCATTCACAGTCTGAGGATTGGGTAAATATGGATGAACTGTGAAGTGGATAAGCCCAGTTTCCGGCTGAGTTGCAGCTCTGTTAATGGTATTTTCCTTTTCTTGAGTTGTTTACACTACTTTGCTGCTGCTGCAGGAAAAGGTCAAAGCTGTCTTTGACAACCTGATCCAGTTGGAGCACCTGAACATTGTGAAATTCCATAAATACTGGGCAGACGTGAAAGAGAATAAAGCCAGGGTAAGTGAAATTTTGTGTGATTCCCTCTGTGTCATTTATCTTAATGTCAAAAATATGAAGCACCAGCAGTTGGTAATTTTCTCCCTTTTACCAGGTTATCTTCATTACGGAATACATGTCGTCTGGCAGCCTGAAGCAGTTTTTGAAGAAGACAAAGAAGAACCACAAGACCATGAATGAAAAGGTGACTTCTCCCCAACCCCCTACACTCTCCCAAGACCACAAATTGTGTTTGTGCTATTCTTTTTTTGGTGGCTGTACCCCTTGGCCAAGGTACTATTGCTTCCTTTTCTGCCAAGGACCATGAGAAAAAGTTGGCTACCTAGCTTATAACCATTTAATAAGCCTGTTTCCTGCCTGAAAGTCCTGAGTTAATCCATCTGATTCTGGAGTGAAGTAGAAGGAAACCAGCTGTGATTTGCAAGTTAAAAATGCCTAGAAGTAAGAAGGAGAATCGAAATGGCACTGTAGAGACACCAAATGAAGGCTTGCCTTTGCAGGAGTTGCTGAAAGCCTTTGATTTGTATTTGATTTGTATTGCAGGCCTGGAAGCGTTGGTGCACCCAGATCCTTTCTGCCCTCAGGTATGTGACTTTACGTGTGTGAGAGAGAACAGTATTGGGTACAATGTTGGTATATAAATGATTGCATTTGTTCAGAGACTCAATAGAATACCTGCATTTATAATTTTTATGTCATGTATGGGAAAGGTTTTTGGAGAAAATAAATGGAAGAACTTTGCTTCTTTTATTGCTTCTTTTGGTCTTCACAACCTCTAGGAGTACTATGATATTGTTTCAATAGCTCAGTGAAGTCTTCCTTAGAAGGCTCAAAGAAAGGCTTAAATTCCAAATAGAGTCCAACTACCAAAGCAACTTTACATTCTTTGGATATCACAAATAATAGAAATAAAGAAGACACTGTTACTCCATTTTTTCCATTTTGTACACTTATTAAAAATACATTTTGCCTTTTACCTGCAAACTGATTTTTAGTTTGGTGCACTTGTGTATCTGGTGGCTATGACTCACTCTTTACTGTGTTGCTGTTCCAGTTACCTTCACTCCTGTGACCCTCCCATCATTCATGGAAACTTGACTTGTGATACCATCTTCATCCAGCACAATGGGCTTATTAAGATTGGATCAGGTGAGACTGTTGTGAAATTAGTTTGTGATTTTAATGTATGCTGTAATTCCCGTCTTGGTTTGCTTTGTTCCCTGCCATTGGATCAAACTTTATATTAGCTCAAGGAAAACCCTGGGGTTTGGAGTGTATATTGTTATGTCTGTACAGCAGGACTCTGTTGCAACTGGTGCCTCTACCTTATATCTGTTGTTGACCTCTGGAAACCTTCTGGACCTTTTGCCACTTGCAGGCTGCTCCATCCTCTTTTTGTAGAATCTGTTTATTCTTTTGCAGGCAGAAAACTTTATTGCCAACTGATTTTTATCTTTATCCTTCAGACATTTGGCCCCTTGGGGATGCTCCTTGTTCTTGGCTACTTTCAAGCCAGTCTTACGCTTGAATACACTGATTCAACAGAATTGCAGGGGAAGGCAGGGTGGCCAGAGCTCTTTGTTCTGCTTCTTCTTGGGCTGTCAGTTTCTTGTGTTCAGTCTTAGTTAGTGAGCTGTTAGTAAATAAGCAAAGTATCGCTGTTGGCTGCTCCATTTTCACAAGTATATGCTCAGCATTTCATCTCATTTTTTGTGCTGCTTATGTCTTATTCAATGAATTATGTCAGTTTAATTCATGAAAATCTTCAAGGTTCTTTTTGAAGCTTGTGGGACAATGTTAGCCATGATTTAACCATAGTCATGTTAACAGCATAATTAAATTGAATTAAAAATAATTTATGGATGGACGATTGTTGAAAAAACAAAACTCATAAGAACATAAGAGTTGTGTTGGATCAAATCAAAGACCTCAAAAACCCATCTTTCTGTTTCCCCAGTAGCCAACTAGATGCCAGAGGGAAGCCCATAAACTGGGTAATATGAGCATTGTGCTTCTCATATTACTTTATTTATTACATTTGTATCCTGCCACACTCTCAGAGGTTAATGATTTATATAATGATTTATGTGTAGAGATATGCTGCCCCACTATCCAAAAATAATACCCTGCCATCATATTTAGTAGCTTTATTCACCATACATTTACCTGATTTCCTTTTGAAGCCATAAGAATTGGTAGGGGCATAATGATTACATTGGAATTAAATGCCTTACAATGTAAGAGTATTAATAAAAGCAAGATTTTATGGTGTGTGTCTTTGGGTTTAACACAGTATGGATCAAGTTCCAAAACTACTCTGAGAACCCTGCAAAGCCTGCAAAATCCAAGTCTGGGGTTCACTGGATGTGCCTTGTTACTGCCTTTGTGAGATGGGAACTGTGATGCTGGGCCACCCAAAATATCAGCTGACCAATTAAAAAGTTTCAGCTGTAATTAGCATATAAGCTGTTTGTAGCACCTGTGAGATATATTGCTTTTGAACATGGAGGATTCTTTCTCGGATATTATGGTATTTGGGCTTTAGAAGTCTTGTCTTCCAGTATGAATTTTTCTTTCAAAATTTGCTTGCATCCTTTTACTACCTTATTTCCACTTAAATCCCATCTTTTCTGTGAGGAATTCAAAGCATTAATGTGTTTCATATTTTTCTGTTTTATATATATATATATATGCACACATACACACGTGTGTGTGTATCTATATATCTATCTATATATATATCCCCCTGGGAAGATATATATAACTCCATGAGTCTAACATCAGTAGGTAAAACAAACATGGTTCTTGAAATAGGTTACTCCATTAAGTAATCTTAGTGTCAGTCTTAATTGCATGAGAAGTATCTTCTTGAAAGAACTGGAAAGTGAAGCAGCTCACGGTTCCAAATAATAAAAACTTGGTTCCAAGTGATATCTAATGGAATAGTTCTTTACAAAAATAAAGACTTCTAATTCTGAAGTTAATCTTCTAACTCTCTGGATAAAATTAGTTGAGAGAAAGAGCTTGTAATTGTTTCCCTGCTTTTTGATGTCTTTGGAGGTAGGGATGGAGGAAGAATCTTGACTGGACTAAAAAGTTACTGGTTCTGCAGTTGGATTCACAGCCATTTATCACTGCATCTGAAGGACATTTTTTTGCAGTAGTTCTCTTCTGTTAGGATTACTGCGTAATTACACATAAGGAGTCAGTGTAGAACAAACCTAGCCAATACTGTTTGAATAGAGGGTCAATGTTAACTGGCCATCTCTTACAGAAGAACAAAACCTAGAACACTATGCACAATGTGCAGTCTGCATTGAGTCTTGATGGACAGTTCTGTTGGTGTGGGAAAAGGGTGCATGGATTAGAACCTGCATGATCTGAACAAGTAATTCCCATGAGTAGATCTAACTGACTGAGCAGAGTTTGCCTTGCAGTGACTAGTGGCATCTTAAATAGATTGAAATGCAGGAGGCCTAAGTAGCTTTGTCATTGCTGTGCTTTCAGGACTGCTTTTCCCTGGGAACAAGGAACACTTCTGAGTGTTTATCCCAGAACTTTGTGTGGAATTAGTGCCTAGAATTCTTGAAACAGCTATTTGAAATAAGCATCTGCTTTTTCCTTTCTTTTCTTTCCCCAGCTCCCCTTGTGACAAGCACTGATTACAAATAATATAATGATAAATTGACCCCCAGTTGGTGATGATATCTTGACAGGGGATCCTTCTGTTATGCAATTGATGCCTCATTAGATATTTTGAAAGGAGGAAATTTAGTGCACCTCACACTTTGCCTACTTGATGGAATGTTGAGAAGGAAAGCAAACAGAGTCATATGTTGAAGTCAGAAACAAGGAAGACTTCCTGCCAGAACTCAGTTGAAGAATAGGAAGGAGAAGGAAACTAGGGAGCTGTATGGCAGGAAAGGTAACCTGGAACTGGCTCAGGAGTTAGCTAAAGGATTACACCTGTCTTCCCTAACCCCAGTAAGCACAACAGTGTGGTAATGGGTGAATGAGGATCTAATTCTATCTTTGTCCTAATGTATTAAGACACATTGTTCCATCCTTTCTCTCCCCCTTAAAACAATCTTTAAGTGACTTGTTTCTTTGGATATCAGAGTAGTTCCCATTCTCCCAATCTTCTTTCTGCTTTTTCTTCCTCTTCCCCATTCTATTGCCATAGTTTCAGGTAAATGCAGCCCAGTAGGTTTCCAAGCTCAGCAACACCAGAGGCTACCTTTGAGGCATACAGAGGCAGTGGTACAGCGGTGAGGTTGGAGAAGTTGAATAACTGACTCAGAGGGAAAACTCTCAATGAGGTGTAGTCCAAAAGGGAGGGAAAAGGAAAGCTGCTGGACTCCAACTTAGAAAATCTCTGGTAGATAGGGATTTACCAGGTAGAGTGTAGCAATTCATTGAATACTCTCTTTCCTGGAGAGTAGTTGGAAGACTTCTAAAATATATAAAAATCCATATCTATTTTTGTAATTTTTGAAAATGGATGGGCTTGGAGATGGATGGACAGCATTTTTTCCTAATCCATCACCCAGAAGGTGCTGTATACTATGTGAATGAAATGCAAGAAAGGTCTTCTGTTTTCAGGCAGATCCTCCATCTGAACCTTTTCTCTTGTCCTCCTCCAAGAAAAGGCAGATGGCCATCCAACAGCAAGTCAAGAGAAAGAGTGGGTAGTGGTAGAGGGTGGAAAAATGGCTCTGGCATAAGAGGTGGATAGTGAGAAGTAGAAGAAAATTTGCAATTGATGGATGGCCAAATGTATGTGGTATACCTGGCTCCTGTCTTGCTTCACATGGAGACTGTGTACCCAGAACAGCTGAGCACTGACCTCCTTTGTGGATTTGGATAGAGGTTCAGGATAAGAAACCCTCACTCTGTCCTGATGAGACAAGCACGGTCTGTCCCATTGCTAAGGGAGGTACAGTGGCTTAGCTGAAAGGCTGGCTCTTCCATCAATTCTTGGTTTTATTTCCTGCTGATGGGCTGCCTCTCTCTCTTTTTCTTTCTCTCTTGCCAACAGTCTTTCATAGGATTTTTGCTAATGGTGAGCAAATCTCTCTGCTCTGTGATGTGACTGTGACTTTCTAAAAATGATAATATATATATATACACATAAATGGCATCATATATATATACATATATATATGTATTATATACAAAAGCTCCTCTTTCCCTTCAGTGTCCCTTGCTTATGACTCTAGTATAGTTGCGCCTGTCCCTGGCTCTTGGTTGGAGAGGAGCCCTGCCCTTCTCTCTCATTTCTGGTCTGTGTTTTCTCTGCTGTCCTGCTGCATGCTTCCTCCTGCATGTGAACTGCCCTTGTCTGAGGAGCTGCTGCTACCTCCTTCCCTTGCAGCCATGACTGGGATTCTGCTTGCTGCTTGCTTGTGGCCTGAGCTGCGGCCAACTGTTTGATAGGGATAATGGGTGAGACTTATAAGAGTGCTAAAATATCGCCCAGTTTAGGGATGTATGTTGAATTCCTTTGGGGTTTCTAGTTGAATCAGAGAATTAGGCTGTGCTTTGAATGCTCTTATTTTGGAACTGGATTTCCATTCCCTTCAGCCATAGAAGGAACCCTTGGGGATTTGGTTGCATACTAGTGCTAGTATAACAGGTAAGCAAGCCTTCCCGTTTCAAGCAGAGTAGAGTGAATGAATCTGAGCAATAAGACAGGTTGTCAGGTAAGAACATAGAGAAGATGAACTTCTGGTGAAACATTAACCATGTCCTGCAAACAGAAGCATTGGGGACTGATTAAAAGAAAGAAAAAGGCTTGGATGGAAGAGAGATGCTGATGATGAGCCTGTGGCCTTGAGTTTCCAACTGACAGAAACCCTTGGGGTAGTTGTTATGTCCAACAATGAAGACTGAAAACCTTTTACCAAGTCCACGAGATCTTTAGTCAAGGAAGTTCAGAAGAGTGGAAAAGATAGATGTTATACTCAACTGAGAGGAGAGTTATGGCTGCAAAGTGTTAAGAGATGGAGTTACTAGTGAATTCATCCAGAAGTAGAGAAATGTATGCATTAGTTTGTCTGTTGAGAGCATAATGTACATACTTAACCATTGGCATACTGAAAAACACGAGTAAAGTTTTATTAATTTAAAACTGTATGTAAGCCTTAGCATTAATGAATAGAAATATAGTTATGGAAGAAACTAATAGTTTTACAGAGAGAAACTGAAACACTAGTATAAACAAATTAAAGAACCATAGTAGTATTCATGAAGAACTCTTAGTGCATGAAAGTTTATACCAAAATAATTAATGCACTACAGTATTTCTTGGTAGCAAGCAGAGTCCATTGGAGTTGGGTGGCTAATAAATTCAAATACATAACAATAATAATTATAATAGTGTAGACAAAAGGAATTATTTTCAATTTATTATTTATATCCATCTCCATTTTGGTAAACAATATTCCCGTACATGCATAATGGGAATGCATATTTCTAACAATGATTATGGGTAAGAGCTACAGTTTCTCATTCTGAAAAGGGCTTTATTTAATGTGAACCTAAAAAAGGTTGCCTGGTAAAAAGCTTTTTCAACTTGTTTTCGAGCACTTACCGGATTTTGGTTGATGCTGAAGGTATATGGATGTAAGGAAGGCAGTATATTGCAGGAAACTTTCAGACAGGAGCAAATATCTGGAAATATGTTTACTCTATTAGAGAGTAGTCTTTGACATTAAGTCTAAAGCTGATATATTTTTAGTTTGTTTGAATGCAGTAGCAGTGCTACTAGATCAATTTTATTCTGGACTGTGGTTTAAAGTATACAAGCTCAGTCTGGCTTCTGCCAGGATTTCTTCTATTTAGGTGGAAATTAGCTGTCCTCTCATTGGTTTTAAAGCACCCTCTGCTGCTTGACTTCCACATGCTGGTTTCTCTGTCATCTCAGTAGGGTCTGACAGGTCTTGAGAGCTGGCATTTTCAGTCCATTCCTCTCACTATTAAGGCTTATCAAGAGATGAGACATGAACCAAAATGTGTAACACTGCCTAAATAGAGTGAATTACCTTGAGCCTAAGGCTGGATTCGTACAATATACATATCTTGGTTAATGTATTAACCCATTTCCTGGATTTGGAAACTAACAGTAAACTAACTACATGGGCTAACTTTGCAGAATATCTAAACCACAAATACAAAAAAGCCAAGCTCTGCACATTGTTAAATGCATCCACTAGGTCTTTTACTGAGCTGTTGAATAATGGGAGAACATAGTACACAAAGAGTTCTCTGTGAATAATATGGTGGCTTAGGGTTTTTATCTTATGTCAACCCAAGTTACACTCCTGTCCTCAGTGAATTTTTGCCTGTTGGTTTCCAAATGTACTCAGGACGATTTCTGTATCATGGCTAGATGAGGCTTGTTGTTCCAGGAGCTTCTTAAGAGTTTGTGGTAGTCATTCACTGACTACATTGTTTATCTTATTTTTTAGTCAATTTAGGGACTATTTTAATAAGCAGCTTAAATATATTTTAAAAGAAATTATAAATGTCCAGGTGCTGCCAGAAGCATTGCTTTGTTTGCGGTATCAACTGAGAAAGTTGTGAAAAAAGTAGGGGGTAAGTGTTGTTGAACAACTGGGGCATGTTATTGGGAAGTTGCTTTCTTTGCATAAGACAGCAAGGTGATGGGTAAAGTATCAGCATTTTGGGATATACTTTGAGCTTTGCCTGCCTGTGTGCCTGCCTGGAAAAATAGTGGCTTGGTGCAGCTATCCAGAAGAAAACATTGTTAAGGAGAATGGGCTTTTTTGCTTTCATCAATGGACCAGACTTGCTTACCTATTCTATTAGTGTATGTGTGTGTACACATACGGAATCTAGTTTCTTCTCTGAACATGTCCTTTTCTTTAGAAAAATCAGATGGTTGCTTTGCCTGGCTTTGAGTTGATGCAGAAAAGACCTGGGGATTCTGGAAGAGAATATAGGCATCCCTCTTCTTGCTTCTGAGTTTGCTTATGATGTGGTGCTGCCTGAAAGCTGGGGAGGCAGGACAAGAGCAGTGCTTCTTTGTTTGGGGTTCCTTGCAGAGATGAACTAGATGGAAGCTGCCTTAAGTCCCATACACCAGAAAGGAAAGAGGCATGGACTCTGATCTGCTACAATTCTCTTCTCTTATAGTTGCACCAGATACCATCAACAATCATGTGAAGACATGTCGTGAGGAGCAGAAGAACCTGCACTTCTTTGCTCCAGAGTATGGCGGTATGAATATGAGGGTATTGGGAACTGCAATTCCATATTAACTGCAGCAAAAGTATTCAATCCATTTTCCCCGCCCCAGGGATAGCTTCTGATTACTATTCTTTGTTCCAGAAGTTGCACATGTGACCACAGCAGTGGACATCTACTCTTTTGGAATGTGCGCACTGGAGGTAAGAAGAGGGCAGTTAGTATGTGAAGGTGTCAGCCCCACTAGTAGAGAGGATCAGAAAATCAACTCCATGTGAAGACTAGAATTATGCTTTATTGAGATAGGCTATAATAAGAGAATCTTGCAAATTGGACTGTGCTTTATCTCCCTTCTTATGTAGGTAGTCCTCGGTTAACAACCATTCGTTCAGCAACTGTTCAAAGTTATGATGGTGCTGAATGAGGAGACTTATGCCTGGTCCTTGAAGTAGTGGCCATCACAGTGTCTCTGTGGTCGCCTGATTGTGATTCAGGCACTTGGCGACTGGCTTGCAATTACAACAGTTGCAGTGTCCCAAGGTCACGTGATCACCATTTGCAGCCTTCACTGCTGGGTTCTGACAAGCAAAGTCAGGAGGTTGCAAATGGTGATCACATGACATTGCGCCTAACAACTGCATGGGATTTGCTTAATGACCACAACTGGAACTGCTGTTGTAAATTTATGCGGTCACATGACATTGCACTTTACGACTGCGTCGCTTAGCAACAGGAGTTCATGGTCCCAGGTACCACTGTTAACCAGGACTACCTGTACTCCAGTGAATCAGGGAGGCCTTTACCTGAATTGATTCCAAATGTTATCTTGTTTCTCAGGACTTGAATGTTTCAGCCCTCTTTCCTAGGCAACTGTTCTTGCATATTTCTGTCAAGGTCATCTCCCTTGCTCACTACAGAAGGTGTGGGGATAGGTTTTTGGTATATCTTCTGGTTTTGGAGAACAGACTTAAAGAGGGTTTCATTATTTTTCCTTCTTCTATTTAAGACGGTTTCTGAATTTCTTATAGGAGGGATTTCTGTGATCCCTGATAGGCTCTTGTCTGAAGGAGTAGTGATTAATGAAATTAAGAAAAAGTTGAAATGAAGGCAATTTCTCTGTTGAAATCTAGTGAAACAGATTAAAAATAGCTGTATTGCTTTGGTTTACATATAGGGTAGTGAGAAAGAATTTTCTGTGGTGACTGATACAATTTTCTGACAAATGATGAACCTATCTGTGGGGATCTAAGGGTATTACCCATTGATATCTGTTTCTATGCTGATAGATGGCAGTGCTGGAGATCCAAGGAAATGGCGAATCTTCCTATGTGCCACAAGAAGCTATTAACAATGCCATCCAATTGCTAGAGGATCCATTGCAACGAGTAAGACTATCCTCAATTCTTTTCCTTGCTCTCCTCTTTCATTCTTTTCCCATCTCTGAGGACTAGCACAAAATGTGGCCTCCTTTTTCCTTTCTAGGAGTTTATTCAGAAGTGCCTGGAGCCACAGCCTAGCAAGCGGCCCACAGCCCGTGAGCTGCTCTTCCATCAGGCTTTGTTTGAAGTACCATCTCTGAAGCTTCTGGCAGCCCATTGCATTGTGGGCCATCAGCGTGAGTATAGCTAATGGAGGTTAGGGGGGCTACTGCTAACACCAAAACCCTTCGCTGTAAAAATAATATCTTGTATGAAATGTATGTGCAGCTCATTAACTAATATACCACAATATATCCAAAAGCACTCCAAAATGAAATTACAAAGTAGAAAAACTCAGTCTGTCTACTGAAAGAGTACAGAGGTAGCCAAGATGAACAGAGCAGTCCATAACATCTTCCTTTAGATCTAAGCAAGATTGATCAGCCTGACAAATGAGTTTTGGATGCTTTCACGTGTCTTCTCCCAGTGCCTCACTGTAATATCCAGACATTGCCAACCCACTTTCTCGAGATTGAGTTTCCATTATCATAACAAATAAATGTGCACGGACTTCAAGTTTCACGAAATTGTCCTGTTCTCTTCCTTTTGTCCTTTTGGATAGTAGTAGCAAATAAATCCCAATAAGGAAAGAAACAAAGATTAATACATTGTCTGAAATAATTTGCTGGGGGGGAGGGGCATTGTAGTTTAGCCCTGAAGTATCAGTTTGCATGGAGAGGGTCCCAAGTTAATTCCTGATAATGATTTCGGTTAAAAGGATTAAATTAGCTCAGGTAATGTCCATTACCTCAGTGAGATCAACCTCTTCCCAAGAATGGTAATAGTTTGAGAAGGAAAAACATCCTGATAGAATATATTCACTATGTGCAATTTTATAAATCTTTCTGTTGCTTTTTTCTACCCTGTCATCATTTTTTTCTAAACTAAAAATAATTTGCTTTTGTAGAAGGTTATTATCAGTATTATTGGCCGTTTTTGTTTTTGGTGCTACAAAATTAAAATCTTTATAACCACTTAGGCTGCCTCAGTATATACATGTGAAGTTAGAATTTGTACCAACACCCAGGATTATGCATCAGTTTGTATTTAACATCTTGTTGTTCATTCCCCATGTAAAAACCCTTTTAGAACATAACTTTAAAGTCTGTTTAACTTTTCATGATACTGAATAATTGTGTGTTCATCTACAAATCATTTTCATTCCATGTAATTTATGTTTTATTTTATTTGTTTTTTAAATACTTATGGCACCAGTACAGCACTATGGATAACTATGCTTCTTTTTTTCTCTCTTTCTTCATGAGGATGGTTATTTCTTTACTGTATTTCTTAAATCCACTTTTTTAAATCTGTGGGGGTTTTTAAACTCTTCAGAGGAAAAGTAGAAAACATGTTTAGGAAGCCTCTGGTTAAGACAGTGGGTTGGTGGAAGAAAGATAGTCTAAGGTGTAACTTTTATTTTGTGATAGACATGATCCCTGAGAATGCACTTGAAGAAATGACCAAGAACTTGGACATGAGTGCTGTACTGGCTGAAATCAACCATGCTGACCGTGATGGTGTCCGTATGATGTGAGTTTAAATAGTTGGGAACTGATGTGGGAGAGAGGACTACAAGATGGAGTTTTGGAATTAAGTATCTCTCCGGTTCCATGCAATGTACTGGGGTCGGCAAAATATTAGATAGAATGGGAAGCAGTTGACAGCTGGCTCATTAGAGGGCGGGTGTGAACTTATGCTGTAAAGGCTAAATTGGTGCTCTGCCTTTTCCTAGATTCTCACAATCCCCAGCGCTGGAACTAGACAAATTCTTGGAAGATGTGAGGTATGCTCCATTCTCCTCTAGTGGCTGTCAGTGGGGTTCTGCTACTGAGGCTAGTGTCCTGGGCAAGCCAACCTGGACCTTTCTCTTGCTAGTTCACTGAATTGGCAGGCAATACGTAGAATTATTCTGTTTGTGCTTCCACAGAAATGGAATCTATCCACTCACCGCCTTTGGCCTGCCCCGACCTCAGCAGCCACAGCAGGAGGTGGTGAAATCTCCCATTGCCCCCCCATCAGTAAAAACTCCAACACCAGAGCCAGCAGAAGTGGAGACTCGCAAAGTGAGTGGCCAGTCCCTAATCCCCATCTCCTTGGCAGACAGCAAAGCCTCAACTTACCACACTCCTCTGTAATTTCCAGGTGCTGTTGATGCAATGCAACATTGAATCAGTGGAGGAAGGTGTAAAGCACCATGTATGTATCTGCCTTAAGCTGGGTGACTGATATCAGTCTGGGGCTTCCACTTGCCTATAATGGCCTAGTCCCTTTTGGGGCAGAATTGTACCCTAGTGCTGAATAACACCCTGAAAGATGGGAATTGAAAATGCAATTTGCTTTTTTCTTCTCTGCCCCACCTTTCATTCAGTTGACACTGCTGCTGAAACTGGAAGACAAATTGAATCGGCATCTGAGCTGTGACCTGCTGCCCAGTAAGTCAGTGCCCTTCTTTTCTTCTCTTTTCATCTTACAGAGAACACACCAATTCTTCTCTCATTTTCCTTTCATAGGTGACAATATCCAGGAACTGGCAGCTGAATTGGTTCAGCTAGGATTCATCAGTGAGGTACGTTTCAGTCCTGTTCACAAAAAGACTTATTTTCTCTATTTCTGGGGAACCTCATTATAGCCAGTAGGAGTATAGGGATATGTTATCTTACAGTGCTTTTTCCACTCCTTTGTAGGCTGATCAGAGCCGGCTTAGCTGTTTACTTGAAGAGGCATTCAACAAGTTCTTCTACTCGCGGAATGGGGCACTGGCAGCTGTCACTGTGTCATCATAATGGCCATCTTGCTGCTAGCAGGTGTCCCTGCTCTGCATCTGTGTAGGGTACTACTCTAAGCCGCTGCCACCACCGTTGCCAGCTTGGATGTGCCTCCCGCATGTGTTACAGCCAGGTCCTGCAGACAATCGCTGCCACTCTTAAAGGCAGGGGGGCAAGGTGGGGGGGGGAGGGCTGTGTGCCTTGTCAGTATTATTTCCCCTGTGGCCAATGGCCTTCCTTCCCTCTCCCTCCTTTTGGGCTCACATGCATGGAGTTTTCGTTTGCTTGAATTGTACAGAGTTTTTTTGCACAGCACAGATGTCTGTCTTGTTATTTAAAGGGGGTGGGTGGGTGATGGAGAAGTTAAGTTCTACCCCATCCCATGCTGGCCCTCCACGTCACACATGCACTCTCTAGCCCCACAGTCATTGCCTTATCCCTCTCCAGATGGACCCTTCTTCCCACAGTTGCTTCATGCACCAGCCTTGCTTCCAGTATCCTTGGCTGCATCTGTTGTGTGGTGTGAGGGTTCTCTCTGGTCCGTAGAGGAAGTAGATAGATGGAGCTCCAGTTCAGATAGCAGGTGGCAATGCAGTGTTGAACCATCCTTTCCTTTAGGATATTATCTTATGCCTGCAGGCTTGGGGCCAGTTTATCAGTGAAATTCAACCCTCCCTGTGCTGGAGCTGTTCCAAGTGTCATTTCTGTTCCTATTTTTAATAAATTGTTTTGTAAATAATTAGCTGCAACCTGTTTGTGATTGGAATTTCGGAATTATAGAATCACAGAGTTAAAAGGAGCCATTTAGTCCAATCTCCTGCTCAATGGGAAAAGGCATAATTGGTTGGTGTTGTGCTGTCTGTACTCCTGAAGTTTCTTGGTCTCTGCTTTCATATTTTTAAAGGTATCATTTGAACCTTAAGATTTACTTAAATTTATCTAGCTCTGGATGTTTTTACTAGAAAGATTTCAAAATCTCCAGTAACCAACAACTCCTGCAGAGTTTCACAAAATCTGTTAAAAGAATAAGGTGCTTTATGCTTTTTTTTTTTTATTTGCAAACATTTTATTACCTGCCTAGGTAATATCTTGAGAAGATATTATTACATAAGATTTTATGTAGGCTGATATCTGAAGCCCTTCGAGTACTTCATTAACAACTCTATGTTGACAGGAAAAAAACCCTCCATACAGTGTTGAGGTGATTGCTTTTATCTTATGCAGTGATTCCTGATGCAGATAAAAAGGTACTTGTAATCCCATATACTTAATGGTGAATATGCAGACTGTAAGTTGCAGCTCTTGCTCCCTTTTAATATGCAGGCATATCGCTGGGCTGCTTCTACATCAGTCAGCTGAATTTGACTTGGGGGCCAGGTGTCTGCTCCTTACCTGTATCATTCTGTTTAACTGGGACCTCAAAGGTAAGAACACAAGCTTCTTTCTAGTGCAAGAGGCTTAAGAGTACTGCATCACTACTTGGTGTGCAAAACAGCTTAAATTTAAATGACTTCAAGATTGAAAGAGCTAGTTTTGGTCATTTTGGAAGTGAGTTTGGAATACTTTGTAAGATTGGAATGGAAGAATGAGTTTTGAACTTGAACAACTGTACTGAATTCAAACTATTTTACATAGCATGCTCATCACTGCTTTTTAACTGAAATGGATGAAACATTTTAAAGTGAGGAAGGAGTAATTTTATTGTATTCTGCACCTTGAAGCTAAAGAACAAGGCTCCTCTCTCATTAGCACGTCAACATTCTCCAACCACCTGCAACCAGTAGGGAGCACATTGTTGCCATGTCAAGAATAGCATAGAGACAGTATTGTCATTTAGCAATAGGAAACTGTGTCTGAAGGACTAACTGGCTTCACTAGGAGGGATAACCACCTGTTGTGGGGTTTACCACAGCTGCAAATAGGACTTTGAAAGGCTGTCTTACAATAATGGATCACGAAGATGTGTAGCTTCAGCTAACCAACTCACAGTTGATTATCTCATTGCTTGGAGGCTGTTAAGATCTGAATAGTGAGGAACAGTTCAACCCTAGCAAGACTCTGAGTGTGGATTCAAAGTTCCTCCATTGCCAATAACTTTCCAGTTTTAGTTCTGGATGGTGTTGCACTTCCCCAGATTGAACAAGTATGTAATCTGAGGCTCTTTCTAGACTTGCATTTCTTAAAAAGCAAGTGGAAGCCATGGCCAGGAGGACCCTTACATCTTGTGTACCAGTTATGTCATTTTCTGGATTGGGAGAAGGCTCACAGACACTCATACTTTAGTCACCTCTTGTTTGGACTATTGCAGTATGCTCTATATGGGACTGTCCTTGAAGACCACTTGGAAGTTACATTTGGTTCAGAATGTAGCAGCATAATTACAGGCACACCTCAATTGATCCATTTGACACTTTTACTTTGTGAGCTGCACTGATTGCCAGTTGGCTTCCCAGTGCAATTCATGGTGCTGGTTGTCATCTATAAAGCTCTACATGGCTTTGATTGATTGATATATGCCATCAAGTTGTTTTCAACTGCTAGCAACCACAAAAATAGATTTTCTCCATGATGATCTATTCCTGTTCTTTCAGGACTCCCAAGGGTGCACTCATCACCACTGTAACTGAATCCATGCACTTTGCTGCTGGTCATCCTCTTTTTCTCTTTCCTTCCACCTTTCCCAGTGTTAGAGCCATCCCCAGAGAATTAGGTCTTGGAATAATGTTTCCGAAATAGGATAATTTGAGCCTGGTCATTCATGCCTCAAGTAAGAACATTGGGTTGATTTGTTTGATGATCCATTGATTTGTTTTCTTGGCTGTCTTCTCCAACACCAAAGTTCAAAGGTGTCAGTATGCTTCCACAGAGTGTCACAGGGAATACCATGGCTTGCACAATTCTGATCTATGTATAGATGAACACATCACAGCTATATAGCTTAGGGCATGGATATCTGCAAGAGCATCTCTCTCCAATTGTTTCTGCCTATCTTGTAAAATCTGGTAGGGTTTGCATTCTTCATGTCCCATCAACAAAATAATATCCATCTTATGGGAACTTCATTAAGTGTGACTTCTCTATTCTTCTGCCTACCCTTTGGAACAGCATTCCCCCTGATATCTGCATGGTCCCAATTTTCCTGTCCTTTAGGACAGCTTTAAAAACTTGTTTTTCCAACAGGCCCTGGGCCGGGGCAATTTGTAAAGTGGCATCAGATATTTTAATTATGTTTTTAGTCCCTGATAAAGTGTCTTATTCTTTCATTTTTATTATTGGCTCCCCCCACCTTTTTTTAAAATTCCTGCATGGTATATGTTACAGTGTTACAGTTTTAATTATGGGTGCTCCTGTTTTCAAGTCAAAGTAGAAGTCCCTGAATCAAGCTCAACTCCTGATGCCTTCATGAATTTATTCACGATTGGTTTCTTGAAGGATTTTTTTAAATTTATAGCCTTGAAATGTCTTAGTGGTCTCCCATTCAAATACCAAGCAAGTTTGACCCTGCTTAGCTTTTGGAGAACATATACAGTCTTTAAAGTATTCTTCCTCATCTAATGCCTTTGGATCTGTTGGAGTAAAACCATAATCACCTTCAACATGTAGTTCACACTGCCCAGATGACTACAGATTGGAGGCAGTTGCCTGTTGGCTCCAGCTGAAGCAGCACTTTACTACTGCTAGTGGAAATTCAATCCTGTGCCAATGAGCTTTGTTCCAATGCAGCATGGCCATTATAGCCCAATTTCTGCAACCTCCCCTTTCATACTGTTTTTTAATATCTTTTCCCATCTCCCTTGAGTTCCTGCCTCTAGAGCTGTAGGACATTTGAGACACATATGGATAATAAATGCCACATCAATTAAAGAAGCCAGACAATAGATTATATAAACAAGATATTTAATATGGGAGAATAAATACCCAAAGGGGGCTAAAGACTTAGGGGAAAGCTCTGGTTGAACTAACTCACTGGAAGGAGAAGCTGGTGCTGGGCAGCCCTCCACACCACTGGCTGATGAACTTGAGAACATCTTGGCAGGGGGGGCTGTGGGACATCTGCAAGGAAGACATAAGTCAAGCTAGGGTGGGATCAAAGTTTGTGGATTTAGTCTATATGGTAAGCTTGCCTACTTCTTGTCCTATGCCCTCTTCTGCTTCTGATTGCTAGCTTACTTTCTTATACCTTCATTCTCTTCCTTACCTTGACTGCCATCAAAAACTTGTTCCAGCTTTCCTTGTTTGCCTCTTTGCCAGGACACTTGAATTCTACCCTATTTCTTAGTACAGGGTAACCTGAGTGGGGAGAAGGAGAACAAGACGTATTAAAAGGCACAAAGAGGGCCTGGAGCATTAGCCTCACTCATTGACTGCAAAGCTCAGCTGCAGGAGCAGGTTCCTCCCCAGCAAATAATTTCTCTGTTCAGATTTTGGCAAACACAGAACCTCCCTACATGCACTGTTGGACCTCAGGGTAGCCTCTTAATTATACCAGAGGTTAACTGGGACTCTCTTAAATGCTGAGTATATACCCCTATATGGTATAGCACAAAATTATATCAGACCTGATCTTAACAAAATTGTGACTCAGTCTGTCCAGTCCAGTCCAAACATCTAGGGATGTCCTGATGAAATTCCTCCCATCTTGTGAAATTCATGGGGTGTGGGCAAGGTGACAAGCCTTCTCCACGGTTATTCCCATGCTTTGGAATTCAGCCCTCCGCTGCAGGTACACTTGGCCCCTTATTTTATTCCACTGTATCTTTGTTTTGAATGACTGTGGGCAATCCTTATAGTTAGATTAATTCATTCTGAATGTCATTATTGTTTCTGTCTTGTTTTTATTGCCTGTCACAAATAATGCAATGAATTATTTTTAAAAAGCAGCCAGAGAATAGAATAGTTGCAGATAACTAAGAATGGACTCATGGTCTCAATCAGGCCAGCTTGGTTTTCTTCAGTGATGAAACTTCATCACTAGTCAGAACTGTGGATGTGATTAAAAAAAAAAAAGAAATGCCTAAAATTATAACCTTTCAAGGTAAAAAATTGCAACTAAAAATATACAGAAGTAAATGCTAAAATAAAAATATAGTAATCAAAAAAATTGAATAGTAACAAACACCTTAGTTAAAAGCATGGTATATTAAAAGAAATCAAATGCAGAGTAGAAGTAAGTTTAACATTCTTCTGAAGAGAAGCAAAAACAGTACCATGTATTTTTCTGTCAGGAGCTTGGAAGAGAGGGACTGTCTAAAGAATTATGGGACAACCATAAAAAAGACTTTTCCTCCCCTTGTACTCTTAGTAGTAGATCAGAGTAGGGTCAGAAAATGTGGGCAAGTTTATATGGGAGGAGGCACCATTTGAAAATCTTTTATGGAGGGAAGAGGGTGTAATACTCTTTTAATACAGCTTCAGCCATGCTGAAATGCCACACTGCTCTGCTCACCTGTGATAAGGCAGGGCAGGGAACGCACACCTGTGCTTGCTGCCACCAGAGAGGCTTCATAAGTGTCACGTTCGTCTTGTGGTAGCACCTGTTCTAACCGCTGGTCCATGGAGACAGTAAGAACCCAGTCACGGATCTCCTCGCGCTGCTCTTCCTAGAGCAGATAGACATATGGCACACAGAATGAATGGAAAGTGGGTAGCAGTAATAGCACTTGGGGATGGATGGTGGAAATGACTGTATTAGCTGGACTGGGAATCAGGCAAGGAATATCCATTTCCAAGGCCTCTTAGAAATACTGCCTTCCTTGCTCAAAATACACATGGGCTGGGACTACACAGGTGTATGACAGCAACACTTACTGAGACATGTTGCTTGGCAGGTAGTGGCACTTCAAAAGGGATATCTGTATTCTGGAAGTCTGAGTGGTCTAGAGCATCAAGGGAGCCTTCTTCAATTGCCTAATAGAGCAATCAACATCAGAAGGAAAAATATGGAGCCCCCTTCCCTCTCCCCCAATCTTGAGGGTCTCAAATAAAACTCACATCAGTCAAATCGAGGAAACGGTTCAGGAAGATAAAAGCCATATTCTCCCAACCAACTCCCTGGAAAGATGAAAGAGAAGAATGAACTGGAGCTGGAATGATCTTTCCCAATTCTCTGCCAAATGTCAAAACTGATTTCAGTGTCAACATGGCAAGAGTGTTCAAACTTTTTCAAGCTAAGGCTGCTTGGCCTCCAGTTCTCTTGATCATTTCTCTGATCTCTGCTTCAGTTCTCTTGATCATTTAGCCATTACTATACTGTAAAACGCTTTAGTCATCTTTAAGATGTTCTAGAGATCATCTGATTGAAGGGTGAGCTCTAAAGGTGATTCTGAATATGAGAGGTGGAATCCTGAGGAAATCAGAGCAAACTGGTCACATTCCTAAGAAGTATACAAGGACCTTATTTGGCATTAACTGGCCAGGTATTTCCCAGCCAAGCTACCTGGACATGACTATTCTACACACACATTATTAGCATCATCAGCTTGCTGCTCCTCACCTTAGCTGCTGTCCCTGCTTCATAGAAGGCCTTGTCTGCTGGGATGATCTCAGTATGACGTAACAAAGAGATGGAGAGCTTGGCTGCCACAATTTCCTGGGGGCAAAAAGCCACAAATCTCAGTCTCTGCTCCCTAGCTTTCATTCTTAAGAGAATGCACATCCTCAGACTGGCCAGCTCTTCCTCTCAGACGGAAGAAGTCTCTATTCAAGTTGAGCTAGTTGCCCTACCCTTGTCTTGTTTATAAACATGCTGCCTGCAGTTGTTAACTCATAAGTTAAACGAGTTAAGAGATATGGTCACCCTCTCCCTCCAAAATCTCAGAAAAGGAACTTAGATATCAAGATTACAATTTGATTTTCGCACAAAGTGAAAAATACAATGAATCAAAAAGGGAAGAGCCCTGAAAGTAGGACTCTTCATGAGAAAGTTATGTTGCAAACAAACATTGGCTGACAACCATGTCACAAGAACTATCCTTTCATGCCTGACACCTACGCGACCAGACTTGATTGCCAGTTGCACAAGACCCACAAACTTGGAAGTCATCCAAATCTGAAGCTGAACTAACAAAGCAATTCTTTTTATCAAAGATAATGCAATCAGAATTCCATGCATAGGGAAGTGAGATAGTAAGGAACCTAGGTTCAGGAACAAGCCAGAAACTAGTAAACAGGTTGGGTTCTTTTGACCTGCCTGCCACTCTTCCCTTACCAGCTGTTTGATGCTTTGGGCTGCAGATCGGGTAGCATAGTAGTGGGATATAAGCAACATGGTTTCAAACTCCTCATGAGCTGGTGAATTGGCTTCACTTGACTTCCCTAAATTTTCACACTGCAAAAAAAAAAGGGATCATATTAGTTTGCTAGACTCTCACAGTCACCTTAAATGGGAAAAAATTGCTTTTTCTTGTATATTTGTTGAAGAAAGAAAAATAGCAGATTCTGGCCTCTTTTAGGGCCAGCTATACACTTTGTTTACCCATCAAAGAGATTGGGTAATAGATTAGTGAAAAGACTGCTCTATCTGAGAATCTAGGGAGTGGTACCACACAGATATTTTGTGCTGCAGCTCTAATCTATTTAGGAAAACCTATATGGTAGCAGCAGCAGCACAGAGGAGTAAAGTGAAGGACAGGCACTTCACAATTGATGGTACATCATACATTTGCTTTAAGCTGTACTCACCAGGCTGAAGAGCATATTCCGCAAATCAGCCCAGCTGTGATAAGCCTCTGGCCTGTTCATGTTGGCTGCATTCATCATTTCCACAAAGAGTCGTTTATAAATGTTGAAATTCTGAAGAGAAGATATGGGAAGAGCTTTGCTCTGAGCGGAAGCAAGCAAATTTTCTATGTAGAAAGAAGCCAGCTTGGAGTACATCTCTTACCTGGGCATTGGCGGGAGCACCGTTCTGGACATAGAGGCTCAAAGCTTTGTCCCAACTGCTCTCACGGATCAAGTGTGTGGCATAAAGAGCCACATATTTATGCAGCACCTTATAGTTCTATAAGAAGCCAAAAGAGGAAGAAAATAATACAGAAAACTATAAAACAAATAAGAGTTTTTCATTATGAGAAATTGGCCTGGTCAAGTAGTAGGAGAATTCCTTTCTTGGTGACTATAGCCTTAGTGTTTCCTATTTCCTACTGAAAAAAGCAAACTTCTGCCTTGTTTGCATTCTATCCAAACTGAATCTCCATTCACCAGTTCTGAAATCCAGTTTTATCCCAATCAATGCTGTGCAAGAGTTTTGGAAGCAGCCAGAACTACAACTAACAGGCAATATCAATTTGGGTCCAACAGAAATGTCAGTTATTTCTCCTGAAGGCTGAACATGATGCCTTGATGATTTGATTTGATTTAATTTATTCAATTAAATGAATTAAATGCCCAACTCCAAACCAACCCTGGGTAGTATACCATACAACCAACAGAATAAAAATAAATAACAAGAAGCAATGGCAGATCCTTCTAACCATACACAATCTGTTGGGGGCTGGGGGAACCACCGTAACCCAAGGCCTGGGAGAGTACCCTGGTCTTTAAGGCTTTCTGGAATGCCAGCAGAGTGGGGACCTCATGGACTTCGATTATTTATTCATTTGATTTATATAACCACCCGTCTCACTTTTATGTGACTCATGCTATAGTTGAGTGACAATTTCTTTCTAGTCCCTTCTGCAGACAGATCTTTGTCTTACCCCGGGGCTTTGGCCCTAACTAAAGCAGTGGGGGAACCTGGACTCAATTCCCTTGGTTCTTCAGATCTACCAAACTATCAATATTTTGGACATCTTTTGGGAAACTAAGGCATTTATGCTTAGGTGTGTGGTCAGCCTTTCTGATGACATTTGGCCCCTTTCATAGAAGAGCCACTTGGGACCTTTCACATACCTGTTTGGCAGCTGTTTCCAGGCACTTCTCCCATTGTCCCCTCTCCACATACATATCAAGGGCAGCCATAACATCCACTCCCACAAGCTGTCAAAGAGAGATCAGCTGATAAGTCAGTCACTGAAACAATAATGAGACAGCACTACCAACCTGGGCAGTTCTATCTGTACACCTAACCCCACCTCATATTCTCTAGTCCCCTTCTAGAACTGCCAAATAATATATTTGGCCTGCATTAAGACTGTGTAATAGCAGCTGCCAATAGTTTTGATTTAGAATTTCACTGCCTTTCCCAACCCTTTAGTTTTTGACTAACCAGTCAGTTTTTAATATTTTTCTAAATAATCACTGATAGAGGAAATGATAGATGTATTCAATTTAAGCTGCACTTTAAAAGTTTGTCTCATTTTTATTTATATAGATGTAAAGATTCTTCAAGTTATTCAAAGTTCTCTCCCAACTTTCTGTGCCTCCCACCTTCCCCTTCATCCCACTCAGATTCCTTCTCACCGAATCGACTTTGCCTTGATCCTTGAGATATTCCTTATAGTTTTGATCCACATATTCTTCATATCTGCCACAGGGAAAGGAAGGGTTTGTCATTTCTATCTTAGTAATAAGGTGACACCCTTTGCAATCCACAGCCAAACACACACTCTGAAGCAGTCAACAATGAGAGTGCTACGTACTTCACTCCAGCAATTGGCCTCAGTAAGAAATTAATTTTCTGGATCTTAGAGGCAAACTGAAGATAAGCTCCTTTGCTTACATTTTCAGCAGTAAAGTGAATGATTGCGAAGAGACCATAAATGGTTGTAGGTTGCACTTAGACTAGGAAATGCTCCAAGTTCCTTTCTCATGGCCCATTTGTTACAGAGAGCAGCAAGGCTAGGAATGAAAGATCTTTCTATGCCCAAAATATATTATCAGCCAGAGGATACAGCAGTGGGCCTGAGAAACTGACAGCCTTCCACATAAGCAGTGTTGTCATGTTCTTATGCAAAGTGTATTATTTGCAAATCCCTCTCAGAAGTAGAGTTCCGTACCTGGGGTCAAGTTCCTTGGCCACACGCTTAGCTTTGTTCCACTCCTCCCCCTCCATGAATGCATCAATGGCTTCCTTGATTAGGTCGAGGTTGAGGTATAGCTCTGCTGCCTGAGGATGGGATAGGAATGAGAAATCTGTTGATGCATCGTAATAGAAGTAGGTATGAGGGTTGGGGCTGTACAGAAGAGTTGTGGGCTTGTTGCACATGTCTGGCCTCAGTAGAGATGTAAAATTTCCAGAAATTTTGAAACTAAGAAAAAAAACTTTTAGAAAAAAAATGGAAATGTTGAGAAAATTAAAATATATGCAATATTCATTTGCATACCATAATTAATTATCCAAGTTCGCTTTGTTAAGTTAAAAACATGTAGGAGAATATGTATGACGTTTCCCCATGCAATTATGCTTGGAATATTTATTAAATGTAAAACTGTAATTTCATCAGTGACTACTTTTAGCAATTTGATTTAGTTTTAAAGGTTTTTAAAACTTTGTCTTGGCATTCCTTTGTGCTTCTATCCTTTGAGGTCTACTCAAGAACAGATCCACCAACCTCTAGATAAAGTCAGGAACAGAAAAGCCCAACCAAAACAAATCCTTCCTCCTTCATTGGTGAAAACAGCATTTTGCCCTCTGGGGACAGAAATTCATTTTGTATTAGCATTGGAGAATTGGACTGCACTGATTGGTCTCTGTATACATAAAATACTTCCTATTACAATAGAAAATATGTTTCATCACTTTCATTATTCTAAAAAAATATTTCATTGGGGTATTTTTGTCCTCTTTGTCCACTTTCCAATCTTTAAAAAAAAACACTGAAAAAAAACCAACTCAATTTTTTCCAGTTCTCTCTCAAGTCTTCAGTGCTCTAGGCATCAAGAAGGGCAGAGAGAAAATATTCTTTTTAGCCCCCAGGTCACAGATGAGACCAGCAGATAAACTGCCCTTCAGAGCCTTGCTCTTACCACATTGAACTTGCCGATGCTGACCAGCTGGGGTCCCACTGTCCGCATCACCTCAATGCTCCGAGGCTGGCCAAGAAACTTGATAGAAAGTTCAGCTGCCTACCATGAAAGGAAGCATTCACAAATGAAGAAATGTCCCTTGTACAGTATCTTTTCCTTCTGCAGAGTTTGTCTCTGTTTGCCAAAATTTACAGTTTACAGTACTCCATCAGAGACAATTTGGAATTTTGAACTTCTGGAAAAAAGAGCAACTGAATAATGACGATCAAAAGGCAGACCTAGCTTGAATGTAAGAAAGAAGCAGAGGTACAACTGACCTTAGAAAGTCACCACTTGCCAAAAGAACTTTTCTCCCTTTCTTTCCATTTCCAACCTTTTCCCCACTTGTCTCATTCAAGTACATTCTTTGCATTCAATCGACCTCAAATGCAATAAATAGGGAAAGCACTGTGAATCTGGAGCAATTTCCTACCTTCATGGAACATTTTTCCATCAATGCATTGTTGCTGGAGTCCCGCACTTTGAGATAGCAGTCCACAGCCCTGGCATATTCGCCTGCTTGCTCCCACTCACGTGCCTGCTCCAGGAGGCCCTCAATGCCCCTACCAATCAACAGAATCTTAGTCAATGTCCAGAAAGGGGCCAGGAGATTCCCTAGAGCTTAAATGTTGAAACTCCCATCTTGCACCCAACAGAATTAGAAGGAGAGTCCCAGTGACAGCTCAAAGGCTGAGAAGATCCTGGTCCTTCAAAGCAATTAGTTCACAATAAAAGAAGGCTAATGACTAGGTATCTGGGAAGCACAACCTTAATCTTAGTGCTGAGTGACTTTTGCCTGCCAGCAAGCCAGCTTCCAGAACCTTTCCCATACCTCTCATGTCCTACATACCTGGGCCCTTTTTTAGCCACCTCCCGTTCATACTCTTCCTGTAGAGCCTCCAGATCTCCAGGCAGAAATTCTTTACAGATTCGGAGGGCATCAGTCCACATAGCAGCCTCCTGGGGAAAGGAATCATGAAGGTCTCCTTACTTGGCAAAGGAGAAAGGGAGAAACTCCTCTAATTACGCCCTTCCTCAGGAAAAAAGGAATAATTTTAACTTTAAACTACATCTTTGAGAACTACAGGTAGTCCTCGATCTACAACCATTCATTCAGCGACCATTCGAAGTTACAATGGCACTGAACAAATGGTGGTTGCAACTGGTCCTCGGAGTTCTGGCCATTCTAGCACCCCTGCATCACGTGATTGTGATCTGGGTGCTTGGCAATCAGTTTGCACTTATGACCAGTTGCAGCGCCCCGTGATCATGTGATTGCCATTTGTAACCTTCCCTGCTAGTTTCTCCAGAAAGTAAATAGGGAAGCCAGTAAGGAAGGTCACAAGTCACTGCAGTAAGTCTCCCCCACCTGTGCACCCTCCCCCAGCCTCTCTGCACTCACACAGTGCTGGCCATTCATGCACTCCCATGCACCCTCCCCAACCTGTGCTGCAACCTCACGCACCGTCCTTGACCTGTGCCGCACCTTCCCCAACCTGCGCTGTACCCTAACACCCCCCCCAACCCTTGCAACGCCTCCACTGTGCACCCCCTTGCTCCCTCCCCCACCTAGCAGCAACCACTTGCCTGCCTGCCAGCCTGGCACTTGCAACCTCCTACTGGTTTCCCTGTTGACTTTGGTTATGGGAAGGCAGCAGGAAGTTGCCTTGTCTAATGGCAATCCCTGCAGTGCAAGTTGCCATCATTAACTGAATCCCACAGTCTTGCCTAATGACTGTGGGATTCAGTTAACGACGGCAACTGGGACTGCAGGGATTGCCATCACTAAGTGATGTGGTCGCACTTTACAACCACATGGCTTAGCGATGAAAATTCTGGTCCCAATTGCTGTTGTAAATCAAGGACTACCTGCATTACTCTATTGCTAGGACTACTACACAAGAAATCTTCTGGATGTTAGGGTAGCACATCCTTTTCAAACAGGATATTTTGGGGTATGTTTGATTTGCAAAGGATCATTCAAAACCAGCATGGTCTCTGTTAATATGCCAGTGCCTGTGCTGTTGGCCACCAGCATCTTTGACATAGCTAGGGAGAACAGGAGAAGCAATCATTTCCTCCTCCTGGCTAGTGTGCCTTTTCTCTGGGGTCCCATTTCATCTACTGCACCCATCATCAAAGAAATGCCATCATGTTTCAGTCACAGTCTGGTGGCAGAGAGCAGTAGAATGGAGGTCAGTTCCTTTGGGAATCCCTAGGTAGCTTTGATAAGATAGGGTTTGGTCTGAGTAGAGTGGCTCCCTCACAACAATAGAATAACAACTGGGTAGCAACTCTGGGTTTAAAAAGCCACCTGTGGTGAATTTCATGCAGGACCAGAGTCTACTGAACATCTTCCAACCCAACCAAAGCTATTTGCCAAATAGAGCAATCCTGGTGTTTTTCTATTTACCTTGTAGTGTTTCACAGCTAGGTCGAGTCGCTGAGCACGCAGCAGCAAAGCTTCTGCTTTCTGGAACTCCTTTTGCTTGAAGGCAGCATCAGCTTGACCAACTAGCACAATCACTACACTCTCTGGGTCATGGACTTCAGCTACTTGTTGGGCAGCAGCCCAGTTCTGGGCATGAGCATACCTAAATAAGCAGAGAGCACATTAAGTCACTGGAATCAGACAGACACAGAAAGGAGAGAGTATCATAGGAGGGTGGAGGAGCACTCACATTAGAACTGCCTCTTTAGGCTTCCCGGCCTTCACAAATTCCACCTCTGCCTCCTCAAACTTGCCCTGCATTTAACAAGGGTAACATATTCAGCACATAACTGGCATTACTCCAGGAAAGAGAGCAACCATTAAGTAACACAAGGGACTCTACCTCATCTTCCAGGAAAGAGCCATATTTGAAGTGGATCTCAGGCAGCTTCTGCTTCAGGGAGAGTCTAGCCAACTCAAAGGCAAAGTCAAAAATGCTATGGAAAAAGAAAAGGAGGTGGAAGCAGGAAGTATGTCTCCCATCCCAGCCACTCCAATTTCCAGCAGAGTAAAAACTATATACCACTGTTGGGCAACTGTCACATGAGGTTAAAACAAACTTGGTTACAAAAGAAGCATAGCAAGAAGACCCACTCAAGCCACACAAGAAAGGGCACCTGTAGTAACTGCAGAATCCCATGCCTTGTTGAAACCCATGGACAGGTCCTGCCCCTTGGGAACCTCTGGCACAAAACAAGGCATGGTGGGATCTTGCCTCTTTTCTAATGGGAGGCCTTGCTCGGATGCACCAGTAAGTTTTTTTCTCCTTGCCGCTCACTTGTTGTCAGCTGCATGGTCAATGGCCATTTCCAGAAGTCCAAATTTGTTGAGGAGTTTCACAGCAGCCTCCCCACCAAGGCTCTTTGCCCACAAGAAGGCCACGTGCTTGTGGGAATTTGCTCCACCATGAGCTTTGGCTACCTGTCTCAGATCAAAAGGAAGGACAATTGAGTCTAGAGCAACCTACAGTTGCTGCCCATCAAAGGTATCTTTCCCAAGGTTTAATGAGAATGGCCATCCTTTAGCCTTTTTTTTGTGCACATATACTCCTGGCACCCCCCAATGCTGCACTCTTTAAGGCAATGCAGTAAGCCTACAGGTACAGAGTATGCTTGTAATGTGATTCTGGAGCATACTTAGCTCCTAGGCTCAGCCTGGAACAGCTTAGAGAGCTCATGCTCCAGCTGTTGTACCAAGAGGAGTCGAGTATGCTGCCCTTACCCTGTAGGCCTCGTCCCACATATTGTTCACACGATACATGTTTACAGCTGCCTTCCAATCCTTGGCTTCAAGGTAATGATATTCAGCCTCCTGCAGATGCCCATCAGCTTCCAGTTCCTGCAAAATAAGTCAGAGGGTAACCACCAAACCTGCTTTTCTTCTGTTACTTATCCCCAAATGCTTTACCTTGCCCAAGTGCAAATGTGTATCACTCAGTAGATCCTTGTGGTATTTGGCCAGCAGGCGAATCATCTCATCATACATCTTGCACTTCTTGTACATTGTAATGGCCAAGTCTGGTTCATCCACAGTTATGTAGAGCCTGGAAAAAACATAGCTTGGCACTGAAAATGTTGTACCCTAAATAAGGATCCCACCTAGTACTACCTTGATTCTAGGCATTACAACTTGACAAATTAAAAAAATCCGAAAAAGTGCAGCCTGTGGGATTCACTGCTATCTCCTCAAGAGTTCTGCTTAATAGATTACTCATACCAGCTGGAAGCCTCCCCACTCTTCCTTCCCCTCACCCTCTGTTACACATTCCATTCTCCTGGTTTCAAGAGTATAGAACTGAAACACCTCTCACCTCTCAGCCTCCTTGTACTTTCCCTGCCGCTCCATCTCCTGGGCTTGTGTAATGTACAGCACTGATACATCCTCTGGCCTCATACATTTTGATGCTAGCTGCAAGGAGATGTGGGAGCTAGGCCCAGGCACAAAAGGATAAACTCCCCCTCTCCAAACACACACACGAGATGTCCAATGCCCCATTTTGTATCATTCTGGAAAACAATGCCAGCCAAACCAAAATGTTCCTCCCGCCCATAGCAAATGTTATTCCAAGTGCACTTTCTGGAGCTGGGAACATATGGACCTTTTAATGCATCATTCTTCTCTGTTCTGGGTTGACCAGAATGCACTTATACAGTAGAATATTGCATTCAATTCTGGATGCATTTTAAGAAAGACACTGACAAACTGGAACATGTCTAGTGAGAGTGTGTCCAGATAAGGTGCCTGGAAGAAAAAACTTATGAGGAATGGCTGAAGGCATTAAATATGTTTAGCTAGGAGAAGAGAAGACTGACGGAGGACATGATAGTTCCTTTCAAGCATTACAGGGCTGTCATGTAGAATGGGGGGCAGAATTGTTCAGAGCTACTGCAGAATAAAGGGAAAGAAACAATGGATTTAAATTACAGTGAAGTATATTTCAGCTTGACATCAGGAGAAAAATTCTAACAATAAGAGCTGTTCAACAATGGAACAAATTGTTCATGGAGGTGGTTGGAAGTATTTAAACAGAAGCAGGAAGCCACATATTGGGAGTGCAGTAGTAGTAGACTCCGCACAGGCAGGGCATTAGACTAGAAGTTCTCAAAGATCCCTTCCAACCCTTACATCCTTATGTCTGTGATCTGTAGTGTATTTGTTCCTATGTTAGACCACTTGAATTTTAAGCATTTTTTGGTGGGACAATCGGTCATGAATAAATCCAAAGTGGTACTATGCTCTTCCAGCATTCACTGAACACAAATGGGTATTTTCCTGGAGTGTCTTACCTTATGTGCCTTTTCCCAGTGCCCAGCTTGTGTGTACATATCAATGGCATCCTTGATGTGGTCTCCTTTGACATATAGCTCCTCTGCTATCTAAAGGGACAGATAGCTTGTTATTTTTCCATTGTGTCAGTGGATGAGGGTGTGTGGAGGGAGAAAGTTGTTACCTCATATTCTTGCAAGGCTGCATAGTGCTGGGCAATTTTGGGGTAATACTTGGCTGCTGTTTTCCTATCCTGCATATCAAGGATGTATATAGCTTTCTTCCACTGCCGTGCCCCAATGGCTGCTTCAATGGCCTTGATAGCACACCTGGAAAAGGTCACATTCCTTAGAGCAAGGCTCCCATAGGACCCATCCTGATCATGGGTGCCAGTCCAACATACAATATTCAGGGTACCAGTTACTACAAGAAAGGAGGCCCAAAAGAGTCTAGTCAGCATACTCTCCACAACTGTTACCTGGCCTCAATGTAGTGGTTAATAGCTGCATCCAGTTGCTTCTGTTGCACAAGGTGGTCTCCCCAGCTCTCCTCCAGCTTTACTACTTCTGCTGGAAAAACTGAACGAGCCAGCTCTACTGCTGCAGGGAAAGAAAGCAAATGAGCATGTAAGGCGAACTAGAGGGACCAGTTCTGGGACAAGTCTCTTATAAGAAGTATGCAGAACCTAAATCTGGCAATCCAAGGTCAGGGAAGATACTGCAAACCAATTTCTAAATATCTATTCCCATGATCCTCTTTTCTTTTTGAGTTTTTTGGCCATGAAAAAGACTTGCTGTACAGGTAGTCCTCACTTAGTGACTGCCTTGTTTAGTGACCATTCAAAGTTATAATGGTGCTAAAACAAGTGACCAGTCCTCACATTTATGACCTTCACAGCATCTCTCTGCTCTTATTTTCACTTGCTTATTTACCTCATACCAAGATATCCTCAAAGAGAAAAAGAAATAACCCCAGTTCAGATGAAGGAAGTAGCAAGAAGCAAAGGAAAACTGAAGTAAAATCATAAGGACAGTCACAGTCATGTGATTTTCACTTAGTGACTGCTTCACTTAACAACTGAGTTGCCAATCCCAATTGCGGTCGCTAAACGAGGACTATCTGTAAATGATTTTGTTCTGCCTTCTAATATTAAAAGTTTTCAATAAACATTCAATACAAATGCATAATCAAAACAAAATATGAAATTGAGAAGCTGTAACGTACAGCCAAGGTGAAACATCAGAAGAGCCCTCCTCCCTCTCTCTTACCTTTCAGAAATGAGTTGCCCTTGCGATAGCATTCCAGTGCTTTCTGTGGGTTCCGAATTTTTTCAAAGAGCTCCCCAGCCTGAGTAAAGGAAAACTGCATCAATCGAAAGCTTACCAGAGAAAAACTGCCAAACAGTACCCAATTTTCAGAGGCAGATCACTTTTTATTCAGGAAGTATTCAGTAAGCACAGTAACGTCTATCAAATTCCTTTCTGCTATCAGATGAACCCCACTGACTCCCTAGATCACTCTATTTTTCACATGGAATTATGACAAGTCTCACTGCTCCAAGGCATCACTACAAAAGTCTTTGTATTTTGCAAATCATTGCAGCAACAGAGCCTGAGAGCCTAGAGGGGATATGAGAAATATTTTAAAAGTGCCTTGAACACTGACCAACTTCTCAGCCTCATACTAACAGTCCAGTTATAATTTAAAAAGGGATGTTTGGGAGAAAATAGTAATCAACCAAATTAAGAGAGGGTAACTTTGCAAGATTTAATGAATTAAAATATACTGTGTACCCTCTTTGCTAGAATGACCTGTAGAAGAACTTCTTACCATTCCTTTGGCTTAATAAAAGTGTGGTTCTTTTTTTCATCTTGGGCCACAACTTGAACCCTCAAAAAGACAAAAGGTTATCATCTACAGCCTAGATAACATTGGGAAGATCTGCCAAGATGCTGTCAACTACAACCTTGAAGAAAATGAAAGGAAGAAAACAAGCATACCTACCAACACCACAACAAAGAGGAATATAACAATGTGATTAAAGAGGCTGTATATTTATTGACCATTCTGAAGTCTAACAGATGCCCCACCTGCTCAAAAAGCTCCCCTCGAATGAGGGCTGTAGCAATACGATTGATGAGGTCAGTATTGGCCAGCAGCTCCTCTCGGTCCATGGCTAGCTGTGCTGCTTTAGCTGGTAGCCCAGCCTTCAGGTAGAGGCCAATGGCTGCTTGCAGGTCCCCTTGGCTCTCCTGCACTTCAGCAGCCCGTTCCTCCTGCTGTGTCTGCAGAAGCCACTCATAATAGCTTTGACGCAACTTTTCTAACGCAGGATGGCTCTGAGAGAGAGAGAGAAAGGACAACAGTATAGAGGAGGGGATATCACATCATCACAGAAACTCACAGTCTTAAGCCCTCAGTGCCTCTCTTACTTTTGCCTCTGCCACTGAGATGCATTCATCCCACATGTGAAGCTCTTGATACATCTCCATGGCCTCCTCCACAGCATTCTACAGCAGGGGAAATAACAAGTGTTAGGGCATAGAGAGGCGTGAGGGATGGAGTATCAGTGATAAGCAATCCCTGCTGCCAGACTCACCTGCTCCAGAAAGATCATCTCTGCTAGCTTGTAGTTTTTTTCTAACATAGCCAGGCGGACTCGGACCTGATAATAGTCTGTGCCGTCCCCTCCCTAAAAGCAAGCAGTTAAACAGAAAAGGAGACGTCTTTCTCAAACTATAGGAAGAACAGATTTCCCCCCTCCCCCATCCACATAAGTTAAGCACCAGCCAAGTGCAAGGAGAACCCAGATCTGACCAATGCTCTATTGGACTAGTAGGCTCCTCTTTCCTTTTAAGGCAGGGGTTCCTAAACCTTTTGCCATCACACCTCCCTTTACTGTAATCTTAATGTACATACCTCCCCTAAAAATCCAAACACCAAAATGAACACAAATGAACTATGAAAACAATAAAATGAATAGTTGGGAAAAGTGAATTTATTGTAACAATGTAACTCAGTGTTTCTCAACCTTGGCAACTTTAAGATGGGTGGACTTCAACTCCCGAATTCCCCAGCCAGCATACTCACTGGGGATTTCTGGGAGTTGAAGTCCACACATCTTAAAGTTGCCAAGGTTGAGAAACACAGATGTAACTAAAAGGTTCTTCACACCTCCCCCAGATTCTGTCTGTACCTCCCCAAGGGAGGTAACACCTCACAATTTGGGAAACCCTGATTGAAGGGAAAGGGAGATGCAGGAGCATGGTAGGTAAACCTAGGGGACAGGGGAATAAAACAGCAAATGCAAGCCTTGCATTTCACTCACATATTCCTTGGCCACTTGGTCAGCAATCTCATTTGTTTCATGGAGAAATCGAGCCTTAGATACTTGTCCGAGAGCAGCAAAACACCTGAAAGAAAATATTCTTAGGGTTTATTTTATTTATTTATTTCAAGATTTATAAGGTCACCCAACTCAGTGTGATTCTGGGTGGCATAGAGCATAAACACATAATAATAATAATAATACAACCAACCAACAACCAATATATAAATACAAAGGGTTGTGAGTTTCTGTGGTCTAAAGTGGATAAGAGAATGAAGTGGCTTCTACCTCATACCTGGGAACTACTCTAAAGGAAATTCATAAAAATGTAACTGTTAAAGAGGTGAGCAAGCAAGACTGTTAACAAGCAGAAATGACAATCTAACCAAGGTGGCTATTTCATGAAAGATGGCAGACTGAATCAAAAGAGATTCCTTGGTTTAAGTGGACTGCTCTCTGAGTGACATTGTAGGAGAACTGTGTTAATCTATAGTAGCAAAAAAACAGGAGTCTGTTAGCATCTTTTCCAACTAACAAATTTTGTAACTTGCATTTGTGTAACCAATATATCTTCTCCCATCACCCCCTCTACCTCATCCCAATTTAAATCCTACATCAGTCTAGCTACTATGTGTCTGATGAAGTGAGATGCAGCTGACAAAAGCTTATGCTTTTTAATAAAATATTAGTCAGAAACCAGACTCCTGATTCTCAGACAGTGCCAGATTAGCTCTAAAAGATACTTTTTGGGGGGCTTGCCAGACCAAATCCCTTACCTTTCAGCAATATGCAGCTGTTTGGCCTCCAATGCTAGCCGACTCAGTGTTTTCCACATGGCCTCTGTCTCAGCAGACATCTCCAGTGTTTCTAAAAAAGCTACAGCCCTAGAAGCAGTAAGCAAAGGGGCTGAGTGCCAGTCTTATAAGGATGGCAATGGGAAATTGAACAGTATGAATGAAGAATCAGATTTTCTTCAAACTCTCTGTAGACTTCACCAAGGCTTCACATGCAAGGACTGATTCCTCCCTTCAATGGTAGGGATGGACCAATTTTGCTTGCTCATGGATCCTCACCAAAGCTTTCTTGTAGGTATTGCCTGGTGGCTGGGTCCAGAATTTCCACCTGGCTGGAAATTTAAACCTCCCTGGAATCCATTTCAGCCTCTCACCTGTGGTAGTCACCATCATCAATTGCTGTGCCAAACTCAATGAGCCCCTCATCCAGAGTGTAGGACACGGTATTTACACCCTCAGTCACAATCACCTCTGTCTTCCCATTGCTCCTCTCCAAGTCCACAATATCACCCTGCAGGAGCCAATTTTTTTTAAGCTTAGTTCTTTTCCCACACTGTACAGTCTGCCAGCCCAGCTCTTGTCTTCCCTTCACCAACTGAGGGGAGTGTGACAATTTGCAGCCTCACAAACTGCAGCTAATCTTTACCAACTAAGCACTTAAGCCAGATGCTGGTCTGGTACCAGCAGCTGGAGAGCAAACATTACCTTCATGGGGAACATGGTCACTCGTTCTGGCGTATCAATGTTATACCACACACAGAGACTGTTCCGATTCTGGGCTACCACCACATCACTCCCTGGAACCCATTGCACATAGGAACAGTAGCTAAGGATGGTGGTCTTTACAGCACTCTCAATGTCATAGAGATGCAGCTGGGGATCATAACAGGTAAGGTGGGTGGGGGAAAAGAAACACAGCATCAATAGAGGCATGTCCTCCATGTTGTCAGCCTTCTTCCTTCCATTCTGGGACCCTACACAACACACTTCCCTCCCCCTCTATCTCCTCCTCTTACCTTCATCTTTTTATCCCGGAAAAGCAATTTATGACCAGTTTCATTCAGCTCCAACCAGTCAATCTTGCTGTCATGGCTGATAGTGCCAATATTATAGCTGCCCACAAGGTCCACTGGAGAAGTCAGAGAAAAGTCACCACGCTCAGAAGTGAAGTCTGACATCAACCTGAAGCAGTCAAAAGCTTGGGTAGAAAAGAAGAAGGTACTTCACTCACCTGCTGCAATGGTCTTAATATCAACTAGATAGGCCAGTCGTTTGTTCTCCTCAGTTCCTCGCTGCCTCCGCTCATTGATTCGAACGCTAAAAGAAAGGGCAAAAATGAGAAGAGATCTGTGCATGTTTTGGGGGGAGTGCAATTACTGCTCAAGAAGTTCCAACAGGAGAAATAAAGTCTCATTATTCACCTGATGAGATGGGGGTTCATAAATTCAGTCCGCACAGAACCCAGAATCTCATTACTCCCATATTCCACCAGAGTCAGCTCTCCTGCATTGAAGATCATGCAGACCTAGAGTAAGATGGGAGGCTCAGAGGGGTATGACAGTCTGAATGGGAAGGGGAAGGGGCATATGGCCTTCAAATTTTGTGGCTTCTCATACTTCTTCTCCCTCCAATGTTATAGAAATGCCTCCAGAAGAGTAGAACACTTGTGTTTGCAGAAAGAAAGTTAAGAAAGACAAAGAGGAATATTGGCAAGATCTGAATGTGGGCTAGCATGCACACACTTACATTTTCATTGTCAAAGAAAAACTTCTCATTCCCACCAGATCCTTGCCAGGCCACCTGAGAAGAATGGACAGTGAGCATGAAATTAGACAGTCCTACCATGTTCACCCCATTCACACATGCCTGATATGATTTGGTAAGATTTTACATAGTGTGTTTCCACTAGCACTTCTCAGCATGCATGTTGCTCAAGCACATCCTTTATAGCTTTCTACAAAGTGATTAAGTTCTGTCAGCCAACCCTTCTGCTGACTCTCGCCATATAAATAACCAGGTTGAGCCTGTTCAAGCAGTGCCAGGACTGGCTTTATATTCCAACTTCTGGTAATTTAAACTGCCACAACTGAAAGGAGACAGAAATATTCAAAAAGATAAAGCTGGCCTTTATAAACCATGTATCTGTCTCTGGGCAATGGTGAAGACTCAAGCAACTGAGGATGTACTTTTGGAAAAAAAAAAAGAACAGGGAAGGGAAAACGAGGTTCACATCCATCTCTTTGAAAGAAACAATTAAAAATGGATGAACAAGCAGGCCTCCTGGCCAAAAAAGTTGGAGAAGAGCAAAACCAGGCCAAAGTGATAGCAGCAGAGACCTCAGGGGGCTTGAAAACCTGAGGACAGCCAAAGGTACCCAAAGGCAGCCTTGGTCTCCTGCAATTGATCATGGTTGGAGATACAGAAGCAGCTTTCCAGAGAGGAGGAAGGCCTTGCTGGAGGAATCTGAAAAGACATCTGAATCAGGGGTGTCTGCAGAGTGTGGTCAAAAAAATCAAAATGGCAGCCATGGCAGAGTGATCAAAGCTTTGTCTGTTTTTTTATGTGTGATGCCCATAAGCTATGGCTTGAACAAATCAGTATATCTAACTGAATGCAATGGGCAGGAACTAATTCAGAAACAGAGAGACCTTATGTTCACCAGCCTCCAAACATCTATCAGCCCTCTGTCTTACATGTGAAACACGTTACCTCACTGAGTTTGGTGGAACTCAGGTCCCCCAGAAGCAGTGTATCTGAGGTGTGGGCAACAAGGTAGCGTTCCTTTCCCAGGATTTTCACCTCATCAATTTCATAGCCATAGTGGGATTTCAAAACTACTCGCATCCCAGTGGAGAGATTCTTCACAATAACCTGGAATATAGATAGAGAGGTATCATAGCAAAGCAGCATTCTCTTCCCTCCAACTTCCAAACTATATACAAATTATATACACGCATATTGGTGATCTGTAGATAGAAATTACATATAGGAACAAAAAAATGAGGATAGCACTTTGTAGCTTAGCTGGCCCTAAGAAAGCCAAGCTGGTTTCCAGGAGGGAAAGATGACCTAGCATTATTAGTTAAATCACTGCAGTCATTAAATTCTGTCATTTTGTATTTACTCACTGTTACATTTAACTCTAGGAAGAATATCCAGATCGATAGCACAGCCTCATACCATGCTAACATTTTTGTATCTGACTTCCAATAATATGTTTTCAGCTTTTGTCTCCACACATCACTAGTCTGCCTGAAATACTTCAAAGATCTACTTATTTTCTTGATCAGAGGTAGGAATCTGAATATATTAAGTGATACAGCAGCATCACAGGGCAGGTGAGGTCAAAGATTTTCAGACTTTGGGGGGGGCAGATCTGGAGGTATTGGGTAAGAGTGGAAATGGATGTGTCGTATTATGTGTTTTTAGCAACACTACGTATATCATTACATATATATTCTCATATGTTCATATATGGGTATGGCTATACAACATAAATGTGTGCTGTGCATATTAGGTATAAAACATGTACACATACAACATTCACATGTATGTTGTTATAACATTATATGCATTAATTCACTAAGGCAAGAACATCTATTTTGTGGATTGTTGTTGCTAACAAACTATCACTTTCCATACCACCTGCAAAATGATTCATTCTGATTTATTTAGTTCCCATTCTGCTGGCATTTGCAGCCAGCTGCTCAAGAGCAAACTTCACTCTCATACCTGGCTTGGCCCCACATACGTCATCTCAAATTTGTTCTTGTAAATGCTCCTGCGAAGGCAGCAGTCAAACTGTTCCACTCCACCACACAGGGTGCCCTGTGCAAACAGACGATTCCTTCAGGTATCCTCTGTGTACCAGCCCTCCAACCCAGCATATGAGATGGGACCACATGGCCTCCCAGGAATTGTATCCATGGCCATGAGACAGAGAGGGGAAACACACCGCACAGAGTCGCGAACCGTCTCGTTTCCAGGCCAAGGCTGTGATGGTATATAGATGAGAAATCTCCTTGGGCTTGGCTTCCTCCCATGCACTCCGACGAGGACTCCAATTCAGCACTCTCAGCCTGGGGGATCAAAGGTGGAGTGAGTAGCCAGGAGAGGTTTGTCCTACAGCAGAGTGTTTCCTTGTTCCACCCTCAAGCACCACACCTGTCAAAACTGCCAATTACTACTGATTGGCCCCCTGGACTGGCGGCTGCAACAGTGAACTCCTTCTCTGAAGCATCTCGACTATAGTCAAAGGTTTGGATCACATGCCCTTCTTTCCCGTAGGCCACAATCTTTTTGTCACAGCCAGAAGCCACAATGCTGTTGGATGCCCATGCCAAGGCATAAGGGGGACAGGGGTGCATCACCAATTTGCCCTGTTCAAAATCCAGAAGCAAAAAATGAGAAAAGGGAAAGAGGCAGGAGATAGCAGACAGCAAACCGTACAGTGCTGAACAAGGGCTATACAAATACTTTCCCCAAGCCAACATAAAAACATTACACTGCTGAGAAGAGCCATGAGGCTTTTCTCTATCCACTAGCTGGGTAGGCAATGGCATTTTGGATGTCCTTTTCGGGATATTTATATTGAGAAACTATTCTAATCAGGTTTATTTCTCCTAAGACCAACTCCTCATCTTGGTAACAGTTTGCCAATCTTGTTCTCTCTGTTAACTGCCAGGTCATAAGCTCATTAATCTGCACAGGAAATGCAATACTTTTTTTGCTATGGGGAGCTTCAGCAGCCTGAATTAGCTTGGGACTCCATGTGAGGATTTGTTCTAAAATGAACACAGCCAATATAACAAACTAGATGGATATAATCAGGAATTTAAAATATGAGAACCTTTCCATTCTTTTACGGAGAAGTTCCTGCTCACGTAAAATAGCAGGGGAAAAGTCATCCCTTCCTTTCCAGCAGGGAAAAGGCCTTGTTACAAAGTAGAAGCCTTGTGGGGGCGTGTGGAATGCCATGATCTTTTGTGATTACTCTCTTCTTCACATGCCAGGGAAAGCACAGTAGGGAGAGTGCATTGTCTTCCAAGAAAGGCAGAAAATTAGGAAAAGAGCTGAGGTCAGTAGAAGGAATGAAAACTCTGTGAGCTGTGCAACTCTCTTGCCTTAAAAGTATGTGCAAGTGTAAAATAGTATACAAAATATTTCACAAGATAGAAAAGAAAGTATACAAGGGGTTTGTGTGTGCGCACATAGATCTCTATATATGAGAAAACTATCACAGCAAGCTTCATGTCTCCAACTAAGATGCGCCCCATTCACCTCATTCCTAAACCACCTTTCCATCTCAGTGGAAATTCTTGTTGGGGAAGCATCCATCCTTTCCAGAAATCTGAAATAAGGTTAAAAAACTGCTACTCCCAGAATAACACTATATTCTGAAGCAGCAACTGTTTTCCACATTTCTCTCATCTCTTTACAGGCTTAGTCTGGTTAGAGGAGGAGGAGAGACTTCTTTGTACCTGTGATTCCCCAGAGCCTTCATCATCAAAGAAGTAACGCACAATGATTCCATCTGCATGTCCTGAGAGGATGCCCTTCCCTGAGATACTGCAGAGGAGGTATACAAGGAGTGATTAGTATGGAATTGCAGGGGATCATTTCTTTAAACCACTCACTATTGGCTCAGATAGTTTGTGGAGAAAAGAGAATGATAATAATGTAGGCCAGAGCAGTGTAGCCATCATGCTCAGGATGAGTATCATGTAGCCAGTACACCCCTCAGCTGCAGCGTGAGATCAGGTGCTCACAATAAGTGTCCCTGTGCTCCTGGCCAGAGCTGGAGAGGAGAGGAATCAGAGCTAGCAACTTCTAGGTGGTGAACCAAGGCACCTCTCCCTTTCTCCCACTTACTTGGAGGCCAGTGACACCACATAGGAATCAGTCCCATAAATGGTAGAGGATTTGTTGGTCTTGGTGTTAGCCAAACGAATCTTCAGAAAAGAAAAATCAGGTCAGCTCACCAATTAGGGAACAAGAAGAGGATGAGAACAGACATCCTTCTATCTCTGTGCTGCTCAGGGAGAACAGAGAATTTGGAGGTAGCCAATGCCATCTGAGATGGAATCAATCTGCAGCAGTATCTAGATGTGGGTGTGTTCTTTCCCAATTCCCAAACTGTATTTCTCAAAAAAAGCTCTATGACTCAGCTTCTCTCACCTTGCCTTCAACAAGCCCAAACACAATGGTATTCTCCTCTGGCCACAGCAAACATGTCACAGCACTCTAATACAGAACAAAATAAACAGGATAATCAGGAGCAGAAGAAATCAACCATTCTGCATGCAAAGAAATCTATCAACTGAATGGCCTGTTTGTGAAATTGGAGTTGCAATGCTGACTTCTCCCATGGCTGAACTTCCTCCTAGCAGCTGTGAAAAATGATGTTACTACTAGGGCAGACCTATTCTGACCAACTTACCTTGCTGACTATTCCATTCACAGATCTTGCTCAACACTGAGATACATAACTATTCCAATATCCAGCTCTTTTCCTCATTTCCATCCATACACATAGGGTGAACTGCTAAACCCCAGCCATTTATCTGCTGCCCGAACTCCAGCTCAGGCACCTGTCTATTAACCAAAAAGAAAAGCAGGCCCTGGCAGCATGCAAGGGTGCACGGGGACTCTCACTCCAAGGACACTTACCGTCTGAATGAACTTGTTGCAGATCACCTTTTTGTCACCCCTGGACAAAAGTAAACAGAAACAATTTTACTGTCAAGGGCCACCAATTATCCCATAAGTTGCAAAGCTCCCCTAGAGGATCCAGCTGGATGAAATAATACAAGAGTGTTGCCAGTAAAGCAGGAGACAGGCAGCCAGGGTGTCCCCATAGTCTCCTGAAGTTAGTGTGATATTTCTTACAAGACTCTTCAGAACTACAGGAAGGAGGAAATGAACCACCTCCATCCATATTCACAGTAACACCATCTAAGACCAATCTAAATTTTTATCTTGTTGTAAATCACCCAGGGTCCTTTCACTAGATGGGCAGTGCCAAATTTGATGAATAAATAAAAATAAATAAATGAATAAATAAGACAGAGATGCAACTGAAGGGCTATTACTAGAACACAACCTGTACTATTTAAAAGAATAAATCTCCTTTTTCATCCTACCCCTACCCAAAGGCACTTACCATTCCTCCCCAATCTTGTAGACAAAGATGATGTTGTCTGACTGCCCAACAGCAATCTTAGTGGAATCTGGGGAAAATGCCATTCCTTTTACCACATAGCTCTTCCTGCCATACTAGAAAGAGAAGAAAAACAGAAAGGCTGTAACACAATGTGCTTAGTGATTCAAAATCACAGTCCAAAAAACTGTAGATCAGGAGACATCATCACATCTAAAGAGGTCACTCACATCAATGCTGAACACATCAGGGAAACTATTAGAAGGTGATTTCGTTCAAGAAGCAGTAAGTCTTTTGCAAACAAAGTAGACAAAAAGGAACCCAAACTCGCAAAACAGAAGTACAAACAGACAGTAAGAGATGAAAGAATTTTCTGGAACATTTTACAAATAATACATAGGAGACAAAAAGAAAAAAGAAAAGAGTTTTTCTTTTATACAATTTACTACAGGTTGAGAATATATTTAGAACATGTCAACCACATATCAGTATATTGATGCCAACATGTCACTAATAATGTGTAGTTTTATGTCATACAGTGGGGCAAAAAAGTATTTAGTCAGCCACCAATTGTGCAAGTTCTCCCACTTAAAAAGATGAGAGAGGCCTGTAATTTTCATCATAGGTATACCTCAACTATGAGAGACAAAATGGGGAAAAAAATCCAGAAAATCACATTGTCTGATTTTTAAAGAATTTATTTGCAAATCATGGTGGAAAATAAGTATTTGGTCAATATCAAAAGTTCATCTCAATACTTTGTTATATATCCTTTGTTGGCAATGACAGAGGTCAAACGTTTTCTGTAAGTCTTCACAAGGTTTTCACACACTGTTGCTGGTATTTTGGCCCATTCCTCCATGCAGATCTCCTCTAGAGCAGTGATGTTTTGGGGCTGTTGCTGGGCAACACGGACTTTCAACTCCCTCCAAAGGGGTTCCTTTCCATGGGGTTGAGATCTGGAGACTGGCCAGGCCACTCCAGGACCTTGAAATGCTTCTTACGAAGCCACTCCTTCATTACCCGAGCGGTGTGTTTGGGATCATTGTCATGCTGAAAGACCCAGCCACGTTTCATCTTCAATGCCCTTGCTGATGGAAGGAGGTGTTCACTCAAAATCTCATGATACATGGCCCCATTCATTCTTTCCTTTACACGGATCAGTCGTCCTGGTCCCTTTGCAGAAAAACAGCCCCAAAGCATGATGTTTCCACCCCCATGCTTCACAGTAGGTATGGTGTTCTTTGGATGCAACTCAGCATTCTCTCTCCTCCAAACACGAGGAGTTGAGTTTAGACCAAAACGTTCTACTTTGGTTTCATCTGACCATATGACATTCTCCCCATCCTCTTCTGGATCATCCAAATGCTCTCTAGCAAACTTCAGACAGGCCCGGACATGTACTGGCTTAAGCAGGGGGACACGTCTGACACTGCAGGATTTGAGTCCCTGGCAGCGTAGTGTGTTACTGATGGTAGCCTTTGTTACTTTGGTCCCAGCTCTCTGCAGGTCATTCACTAGGTCCCCCCATGTGGTTCTGGGATTTTTGCTCACCATTCTTGTGATCATTTTGACCCCACGGGGTGAGATCTTGCATGGAGCCCCAGATCGAGGGAGATTATCAGTGGTCTTGTATGTCTTCCATTTTCTAATTATTGCTCCCACAGTTGATTTCTTCACACCAAGCTACTTGCCTATTGCAGATTCAATCTTCCCAGCCTGGTGCAGGTCTACAATTTTGTTTCTGGTGTCCTTCGACAGCTCTTTGGTCTTGGCCATAGTGGAGTTTGGAGTGTGGCAGTTTGAGGTTGTGGACAGGTGTCTTTTATACTGATAACAAGGTCAAACAGGTGCCATTACTACAGGTACGAGTGGAGGACAGAGGAGCCTCTTAAAGAAGTAGTTACAGGTCTGTGAGAGCCAGACATCTTGCTTGTTTGTAGGTGACCAAATACTTATTTTCCACCATGATTTGCAAATAAATTCTTTAAAAATCAGACAATGTGATTTTCTGGATTTTTTCCCCCATTTTGTCTCTCATAGTTGAGGTATACCTATGATGAAAATTACAGGCCTCTCTCATCTTTTTAAGTGGGAGAACTTGCACAATTGGTGGCTGACTAAATACTTTTTTGCCCCACTGTATATTATGGACATATATGAAGGCTGGAGTATGTAAGACCCACCAAATTAGGCCAAAAATGCAGAAAGGTTTATTCAGGACAGAAGTTATGGGATTATATAGTTTTCACAACAAAGGTTGTTTTCTAGAACCAAGTAAGGCTACAACACTCTGTGGAAAACTACCAGAAGGTCTGCAAAAAATGTCAAAATGGAACTGGCCCAATTTTAACAGACCAGTCAAGCCTCACTGGAAAATATAAAAATGTGTGAGAACTATAGTGCTTTGGAGCCATCACACAGAAAGAGATATCATGCCTGGGCATCTTCAATTCTTCTGGAACTGAGATTTTGACAGGGATATGCAAATGTGTAAATAAGTGGTGATTTTATTTCAAAAAATCAACTGTAAAAGTTGGAAATTCTGCATTTGTTTGTGTTATGTCTGGCTCTCTGAGCAAAAAAAATATAAGTAGCATTGGAGATGCTTTCTGTCCCTCAGTGTGACAAAGGAAACATTCTCTTTTGTTGTGGTTTAATGTGGTTTCTACTTCGTTGCAACATTGTGAAACTGATTTTTAATCATTTCCTGAAATGGTTTCTTCTTGCTTTAATGCACTCCCCCAATGCTTTATATTGTGGAATTTAAAGCCTTGGGAGATAACTGAGTTTATGTGCAAGAACTCACAATACAGAAATGATGCTGGCGTATCTAATTCTGCTACTTGCTGCCAGTTACAGAATTTGTCTCTTCCCCTCATATTTACATTCCTCTCATCTAGCAAGTAGTTTGTATAACAATAATCTGATGGCAATGTCACATGAATATCTTATAAAAATTACTCAGGCAATTCCAAAGTACATGCATTTTTTAAAGCTTCTGAAAATATGCTCAGGGGAAATCTTCATAGTACAGAGTGCATTTTTTCCTCTCTTAATGAATAGCTCTATATCAATAAAATACTTCACGGAATTAACACTAGCTCATCCAAGAAAAGGGGAGTTCATGTAACGACAGGGAATGAATCTCCCTCTGTGTTGAGTCTCTAACATACCAACTGAGCAACCTATTATTCCCTTTCTGAAACATAACTTTGGACAAATTGTGAAAGATTATTTCATATGGCTTGATCCCTCAGAGAAAAGCTTACCTTAGCATCTGCAGGCTTGGTGGAAAACTTGTCCCTACGCTCACCCTGCTCATCGTATAAGAGAACCACGCGATCCACTGTGCAAACGGCAAATTTGGCATTATTGGGGGCCCAGGCCATGCAAGTAACCTTGGCTGCCCCATCCTGGAAGGAAGAAATGCAAGAAAAAAAGTCAAGTTACAGGTAAGATATGCAGGCGGACTCGCCATCAAGTGAGATGGGAACTCCTTCAGGTCTATGACCCGTTGCCAGCCCGATTTCTTCCCACGGGAAGCGGAGATAGGCCACGTTACAGGCCACGGGCAGGGGACTGGAGGGGTGGTATTTCTCCCCATGTCTCGATCCCCCAAACTGGTTTTTCTTCGGCTCAAGTAACCTGGGGGGTGAGCAGAGTCCGAACGTGCCGCAGCTGCATCGCCGCCGCCGCTCCCAGGCTGCCGCGTCCCCTCCCGTTACCCGAGTAACGTCCCCTCGTGATGGCGTCACCGGCGCCGCGTGAAACGGAAAGGACAGCCGTGCAGAGCCATAGAGATACGTTGAATGGGCGCTCGTTTGAGGGAGCCGTTTTCGAGTCTCCACTGCGGAAGGAAAAAAAGCTGATCATCGAAACCGTTGGAAACTTATTTTGCAGAACCTCGCATGCCTTTTCGGATTTCGTGGAAGACTTATAATTGCCATATATTGAGCTAGAACTTTAGTCCTTCTTACCCAATTTTGTCACCCTTGTGTAACAAGCTCCCCAGCCTTCAAACAGCCTTTTTCACCTCCCCTCAGAATAGCAAGCTGGCGCCCTCCTCATCATTTGGACGGATTTCATTTCTCACAATGCTTTGTCACTGACCAAACTAGCTAGGGGTTCTGTGTTTGAGATATGTTGGAAATGCCCAGGACTGAACCCTCCACAATCCATAAAGCAGATGTTCTTCTATCACTAAGGGAGAATTTCCCCATAAAGTGAAGTCCTAGCTTTCATGACTAAATAAAAAGGGATAAACATGAACATTGGAAGCTGTTGTATATAAAGCCAGACTCCCTCACCCAATAATGTCTTCAATAATTAGCAGCAGCCCTCTATTCCTATATGCAGTTTTTCCTGCTGTACCAGATGCCTAGATTGAACCTTAAACTTTAAGCAAGTGTTCTACCATCAAATTTGGTAGATTATCTGGACCCCTTTCAGTCAGGATTCATGTCTGGTCATAGTACCAAGAATGATTGTGCTTGTTGATGGCCTTTGGCCAGCCAGGATTCATTTTGCTTCCTTGATTTCTCAGTGGCCTTTGATACCATCTGTACCCAGCTGTACATCTCTGCCCAGGCCAACCAAGCAATGCTGCTGGGGTCTTTTCCCAGTGCCTGGAGGCTGTGGAGGCTGGATGGGGAAGAACAGGCTTTGACTCAGCCCATTGGCTCTGGAGATTTTCCATCTTTAACTTTGCCTTGGGGTGCAGTTCCCCAGTCAGAGCTAGTACACAATTTAGGGGTCCTACTGGAGTCACAGCTCCTGCTCAAAGAGCAGGTGGAAGCTGTGGCTGGGAGGGGTTTTGTACAGGTTCATCTTATGCACCAATTGTGGCCATTCCTGGACCGGGAGATCTTGCTCACAGTGTCTTGTGCCTTAATCAGCTTAAATTATTATAACACACTCTACATGGGGCTGCCCTTGAAGAGCATTCAGAAGCTGCAGATGATTCAGAATGCAGCAGCACAAGCAGTTTTTGGTGTCTTTTGATATGCTCATATGATACCATTGCTCCACGAGCTGCATTGGCTCTCAGTAGACATCTGGGTCCAATTCAAGATGCTGGTTACCATATACAAAGCCCTACATAGCATTGGACCATGCTATTTGTGGGATTGCCTGTCTTCCATTGTTTCTGCCAAGTTTAGCAGAAGGGTATGTCCCAAGTCCCTTCTGTCAAATAATGGCATGTTGTTGGACCTTGGAGTCATGACTTCTTTATAGCTGTGCCTGTCCTGTGAAACTGCATACCCTCAGAGATCCAGATGGCCCCAACCCTGTTATCTTTTCCTAAGGGTCTGAAAACCTGGCTGCCCCCTGCCCCCGGCATTTGGGCCAGGTGGTTAGGCAAGCTTTGCTGGTGATGTCACTTTTTGTTTTGGGGGTTGTTGTTTTAACTATGGTGTCATGGATTATATGTTGTTGTAGTGGTTATATGAGTTATATGTTGTTGTAATGGTTTTAATCTTTGAACCCCACCCAGAGTCACTGCTGTAAGGTGGGCAACTCTATAAATCATATAAATAAATAAATTATGGCTTCTTCTCTTCAACACAGTATGAAGGAACTAGCTAATGATCTGTCTGTTTGCACTCCTTAGGTATTCTCTTTGACAAATCCTGGAGAATTGTTGAAGTGCCAGATGACTAGAGAACTATTGTTGAACCTACCTTCAAAAAGCAGAGAGAAAGGAAGATTCAACAAACTATAGACCAGCCTAACATCACTACCTAAGAAGATTTAATAATATATCATTAAGGGATCAATCTGTAAGCATCCTGAAAATAATTGAGGCATTTATTTATTTATTCATTCATTAGATTTATATCACACCTTTCCTCCAGAAGCTCAAGATAGCATTTCTTTCTTCCAGGTTTTTTTTTCTTATAGCCCTGTAAGGGAGATTGGCTGAGAGAGTACCTAGCTCAAAGTCACCAACGAGTTTCCATGGCTGAGGCCAGACTAATGTTATCTTATTTTTTTGATTTGGATAATTTCATTAATAGATTGTGGGACTGCTGTAGACAGTAGAAAGTATAGCTTTACTTCAGCAAAGCATTTGATAAAGTACCCCATGACATGCTGATTAGCAAGCAACAGAGGAACTGCATGGCATAACAATAAGACACATAGGAGGCTCAAAAATAGTACACAAACAGTCCTCATGAATATTTCCTCATCAAATCTCTCTCTCTCTCTCTCTCTCTCTCTCTCTCTCTCTCTCCCTCCCTTGTATGTCAAACCCTATAGATATAAAATTCAAAATTATATTGATTGGAGAATTAGGTAACAGAAGTGCAAAGCCTTCATTTAGGAAACAAATTCAAATACCAAATATAAGATGAAGGATAGTTGGTTTAGTAATAGTACAGTACTTGTGAAAAAATCTGGGAATAATAAGTTGGCCATGTGGTGTGGCTGCAAATACAGCAAATGCAATTTAAAGATGCCTCCTGAAGTATAATGCTCTTTTTTTAAAATATAATTTTACTGAAGAAATTTTTAACAAAATAAAAACAATATAAATATTAGAAAAAAACAAAGAAAATAAGGAAGAATAGTGAATAAGTAAGAAAGAAAATAAAAAAAGAAATAGAAAAGAAAAAGATTATAAAGAAGCAGCTTCCAGTCTTCTTGGCAGTGGTTATAAATGCATTTATATTTTAAACTCTCTCTCTCGACGGTTACATCATAATTTCCTTCTTTCCATAAACTACCCTTTCTAATCTTCAAACCCATAAATCACATTTTAAATCAAACCCATAAATCACATTTTTCATTTTTCTCTTTTTTCAGCTAAAAGTCCATAAGGGCTTTCCAGTTACTGATAAATGTAGTTGTTGATCTTTCTCTAATCAAGCAAGTTAATTTTGCCATCTGTGCTAATTCTGCCATCTTCACCAACCATTCCTCCATGGTGGATATTTCAGAGTCTTTCCATTTTTGCGCATATAATAGTCTTACAACAGTAATCATATTAAAAAAAAAATCTTCCTGGCTCTTTTCTAATTGACTGTCCATTAATCCCAGCAAGAGAAGTTCTGGTTTCAGTTGAATGCTGATCTTTAAAATTCTTTGTATCATTATATGTATTTGAACCCAGAAATTTCTGGCTTTTTTTACAAGCCAACTAGGTATGATAAAATGACTCTTCATGTTGTCCACATTTCCAACATAAATTCGAAGTACCTTTATACATTCTAGACAATTTTTCTGGAGCCATATACCAACGGTACATCATTTTATAAAAATTCTATTTTAAGTTATAACATAATGTATATTTCAAACCTTTTAACCACATATTTTCCCACTTTTCCTTCAGTATATTGTGTCCAAAGTTCTTAGCCCCTTTTATCATACAGTCTTTCACTTGTTGTTCTTCTATTTCAAATTTCAATAAATGTTTATACATGTTAGCAATTATATGTTCATCATTTGTAGATAGTTCAACTTCAAATTCTGTCTTCTGCTGCTCAGTTCCAAATGTCCTATTATCCACCTTAAATCTTTCTCTTAACTGTGCATACAAAAACCATTGAAAACTAAATCCTTCTGCAGCCAATTGCTCTTTGGATTTCATCTTATATTCTCCATGTTCCTGTCCTAAGAACTCTTGATAAGTTAACAATTGTTCCTTACCTACTGTTTCTTTCCTATAAAATGCTTCTTGCGCTGAGACCCATAAAGGCATTTTTGGGCACAATCTATGTTCATATCTGTTCCATTTTCTCACTGTGGCACTTCTAATATAATGATTCTTAAAATCTACATTAACCTTAACTTTATTGTACCATAGAAAACCATGTCATCCAAATCTCAGATTGTGTTCTTCTAATTCTAAAGTTTTGAAGTATAATTTTCAAATCACAGGAAGCAATCACTCCCCTCTGTTCTGCTCAGGTCAGATCCCACTTGAAATACAGAGTCTAGTTCTGGATTCAGACACATTGAAATGGATTCAGAGAAGGGAAACAAAGATGGTCAAGAGATGGGAAACTATTGAATGATGAAAAATTGAAGGCCCTTTAGCCTTAGGGAAAGATGACTGAGAAGAGAGATGACAGCACATTTCAAATACTTGAAAGGATGACATATCAAAGAAGGTCAGAGGCAAGATCTGTTATCTCTGATTCTAAAGCGCAGGACACAGAAAAGTGGATTTAAGTTACAGGGAGGCAGATTCTGTAAATGGTGGAAAAAACATCCTAACAGTAAGAGTAGTTTGACAGTGGAACCAATTATTCAGAGGTGATGGACTCTCCTTCGTTGGATTTGTTCATATGGAGTCAAGACAGCCATCCCTCGAGGATGCTTTAATTAGGATTCCTGTCCTGAGCAGGGTATTGGGCTTGATGGCCTAAATCAGCATTTCTCACTGTGGCCACTTTAAGATGGGTGGACTTCAACTCCCAGAATTCCCCAGCCAGCATGGCTGGCTGGGGAATTCTGGGAGTTGAAGTCCACCCATCTTAAAGTGGCCACAATTGGAAAACACTGACCTAAATGACCTGTTCCAACACTGTGATTGCAAACCTGTTTTAGAAATTCACATTATTAGTTTGGGAAGTGTTGTATTTTTAATAGCAACAACATATAAATTCTTGATGTTACATTCTTCTTTAAATTCCGAGGGGCAAGACTGTGTGTGCAATACGATAAAAATCTACTCCAGTTTCTCGCCATTACCGAATTACAGCTCTAAAATCGCCATTTGCTCCCAAGGTCCGCACAGGCAGCTCTTACTTCCAACCTCCTGGGAGAAAAAAATAATAATAACGCAACTACGACTTCCCCAGGTGCTGCTTAACCCTAACCATCGGCGTCGTCGTAGGAGAAAGGCTCGTCTCCATCGCAGCGCATGCGTGCCGGCTCTACCCGAAGGCGAGGTGCATCGACGTAGAGAAGTCCCACCCACCGCCGGTAGAGCGGCCGAGACCCAGCCCGAGGCTCCTCTCTTTCTAGTGATGGAGGCGCTCCGGGCTGCGGGGCGAGCTGTGCTCCGGAGTCCCAGCCTCGCCCGCCACCGCTTGGGCGTTGCCCGCCTTCGCCGCCACCGACAAGGTGAGTGCGTGAAAGCGCCTCACTGGGCGCTGCAGGTGTAACGCCGCGGTTGCTAGGAGACAGCAGGACGCCCAACCAAGCTGCTCCTCCTTTCCCCACGGCCGCTCTTCCTTTTCTCCCTTCTCGTGGGACAGGCGGGGACTCTCAGCGGCGCCGCGAACCTCCACGGGACTGGAAGGGCGAGGGAGGTTTCTAGGAGCTCGTGGTGGGGACTGGGGTTGGAGGGCGCTGCTTTTTCTGGAGCGCGAAATTAATCGGTGGCGCTCCAGCCTCCCCAGCTGAGTTGGAGCCCCAAAGGACGGAGACTGTAGGAGGAGGCGGTTTACGTACCGACGGTAGGCCCCTTTGGGCCGTCTGGATGGAAGAACCAAGCCAGACTCATCCCCAACACAGTGGGGCCAGCACTGCGCTGGGGGACTGAGATCCTCTTCAATATCAGGCGCCCTGGGCCCCGGAGCTGCTCTGGTGCTTGGTTCCTCAACAACCTCGACCTGGTTAGTGAAGGACCTAACTGCTGCTTTTGCACAATACACACAGTTTGGTTAGCTTTAATTTCAGATGATTTCCCCCTCTGATCTATGGCAGCCTTAGCTTTTAAAGAAAAGATCAATACCTACTTTGTCTTGTCAGGATTGTGACTTTAAAATCTGAAAGGCGCTAATACCTGTTGCTAGTTGAACTAAACTGTGGAATAAATGGCGTTTTTCAAAATTTCATCAAGGCTGACTTTGGTTCCTACCTTGCTCATGGAAAAGAAGATTTCAAAATAGAGTTGAACCAGACTCAGTGGAGTGAAAGATGATGGAGGTAGGAGCAAAGGCAGGAAGATTTTTTTAGGTGCTTCCCACTTTTTAGAGCTGATGATAATAGTGCTCCCATTTGTGGACAGTAGTTGTATCTGACTGATACTCTTCATCTGCCCTATATCCTCACAGTGAGAGGGATAGTAGAAAATGGGCATGCAAGCAATGGAATGCTTTTGTTTTGGTTGAGTTGTTGGTTATTTCCAACCAGAGGTGTTCACAAGGTGGGTGTGCACAGATGTCAAAAGCAGCATTGTGTTGATGCGATGTGAGCTTCATCTCTTTTGTCTGTGCATAGTGATGTTGCACATACAGGCTAGACCTTGCAACCTGAAATTACTTTTGTCATTTGGAGGAAGATGGTGGGTCCTATAGAAGTCTAGAATACCAACTTGGCATAATTTGTGGAAGAAATATATAATTGTTTCTTCTGTTTCCAGCCCCACCCACATATGAGGAAGACGGTATTAAGATTGGTGGGCCCAAAGGTTTGCAAAAACCAAAAAGTCTTTAGAGAAAATGTCCATATTTTATATACAGAATAGTGATAAAATACCTGAATTCTTGCTGCTGAGGGCAAGGCATTGCTTTGGTTTCCATCTCTGCTAACCTATTTTTTGTCTTGTTCTGCAGAACTCCCTGAATCTTGGGCTGACATGCGTGAACCCCTCTTGGAGGGCATGAGTTTTGCCCTGAAGTACCTAGGCATGACATTGGTGGAGAAGCCCAAAGGGGAAGACATGGCAGCAGCTGCCATCCACCGTATCATTGCCATGGTAAAAGATGTCTTTCCCTTCTTGTCCTGCCTCCACCCCATAATACAGGCTGGCAATGGCAGTCCCCAAGATTTTCATGCCTCAGGATTTCATGAACAAGCCATGCTCAGAGGTGGGGGGATTAAAGCTTGACTCTTCAAGCTATGGAGGAGAAAATGGATGGCAGCTTCCATTCTTTTTATTCAGCTTTGTAGATTGCTGTTTTGGTGTTTCAAATCCTTTATAGGTTTAGAGGTAGCATATTAGCTATCTTAGCTAAATAGGACTTCTGTATTCACATGTAGTTTGAGTAGAGTTTGAAGGTAGGGGTGAATAAATGTAATCTAAATCTGGACATGGGCTTTATGGATGCATTACTTCATAACAGATTGCTGGATTTGAATATTGGATTTGACCCAGAAGAGATAGTTTTACATTCATCTCCACAATCTTTTTTTTTATCCATTTCTTCTTATCCTCAGGCTCGGGTGGGGCCTAAGAAGTTCCAGAAGATGATTCTGACTGTGTCACCCAGGGGCCTCTCTCTGCAAGATGCTGAGACCAAGGAAACAATTGAAACGATCTCCATTTACAGGTGTGGATTCATGCAAAAAGACTGCATTCCTGGTAGAACACCGCTGACGAACAGATGGATGATTAGATGGCCATTTGTTCCTAATTGTTCCTGTATGATGTATCAAGAAGCACCACTGACTGAGCAAAGACTTAAAGTGCATGGCTAAAGCGCATGCAGAGGCTGCATGAACCTTTCCTTTTGTGTGTATAGCATGTTGTACAGTATAAGAAACTAAGCTGGCGCTAATTCGAAAGCTTTCCTGGACCTGCCCAGAAGCATATCCTTTCCATTTAAAATTTGCCTTCCTGTGCAGAGGAGCTTACCGGTTGGGCTTATCACTTTTCTTACTGCTAATTTAGGAAAGATGCTTTTTATACCTACAGACTGGGAACGTCTTACTCTCTCCATTTTTTTTCATGGGCTTTCTGTAAATCAACTGTTGCTTATTTCTGCTAGGAATCTTCTGCTGTTGCAAGAAGTGACCTACTTTTTTATGCTGAGGGCTGTACTTGATGTTTAAATGGTATAATAGATGCGCTGTGAGAAGTGGGTCAAGTCAAGGCTGAAAAACAGACAAGGCTCTACCAAAAGATTTTAAAAATATCTTCCATGGTATTAAGTTATATCACAGCTAAGTATAACAGGTTCAGAGTATTGCTATTTTAAAGCATTTTCTAAGAACCCCCACCCCAAATTGTTGCTCCAAAGAGTTCAGTTGCATTTCAAAAAGTCTTTTTGAAGTTGCAACAAACCATTGGGCTGCATGTCAGCTGTGGAAGTCTACTTTTGCTCTTGCCTAACTGGCAAATTATCTGTACCCCCACAATTCATGTGGTTCTTTCTTCCTGTTCTGATTGTGTCTTCATTAGCAAATGTGTCCTATCCTGAGCCCTTTCCTGGTTTTGACATATACTGCCTCTCCCCTTTGTACAGGCTTATAAGAAGCAAGCCCAGCCTTTTCTTTTGCAGGATTTCCTATTGTACCACAGACAAGCTCCAGAACAAAGTCTTTGCCTATGTGGCACAGAACCCTCAGAGCGGTGCGCTCGAATGCCATGCTTTTCTATCACCTAAGAAGAAGATTGTAAGTTTCTGTGACTTTAGTGGGGAGGGAAGAGGACTTACTCTCTGGCTTATTCCAATCCTACTGTTTGCCTTGAGGAGACAGTCCTGGCTGCCTATGCCTCAGGAGAGGGGACTTTTCACCTTGGTTGCTGCTTGGCCTGCTGCTCCTGTGTACTGTCTCTAGTCATTTTTTCTTTCCTCTTCTTACCTCGTAGGCCCAGGCTGTGACTCTCACTGTGGCCCAGGCCTTCCAAGTGGCCTTGGATCTCTGGCAAGCTGCACAGGCAGGTATGACTGATAGGTGCACATTCCTGTAATTGTTATTGAGAGGCAATTGTTAATGCCTCCTTCCCCCCGCTTTTTGACTGTGCTGAACTCCCTGCCTTTCCCCAGTGCGGAGGGAAGAGAGATGCAGGAGTAAGGATTAATTCCCTGAATAAGATCTGGCTAGCCTGTGAAGCTTAGATGGCTGGCCGAAACATGGATGGTGATGAGAGGAGGGGACTCTTCACATCCTCAAAGGCGCTTTCAATATTATTATGACGTTGGGAGGGCAAATCAGTTGCAGGGTATCTTTTCCCCTCAGGCTCCAGGGAGGAAGAAAAGCACCTTCCAAGGCCAATGTGCCCCATAGAAAGCACTTGTCCGCCAGTCAGGACACCTCTGGGCAGCCCCCCGTTCAAAACAGACTTTGAGGTATTGTATGGTTCATGGCCTCAGCTCCTTTCCCCCTTATTTTGCATGTAACCCATTGGCTATGATGGCCAAGAGAGGTTCCCCACTTTGGAAACAGGTGAGCACATTAGAGGAAAGGAGCCACGGTCATGCTTTTGCTTACCCCATCGAGAGAATTGGTGGGACCAAGTGTTTCATGATATCCTCTGTCTCTAGGATGAAGATGATGAGGAAGGAGATCTTAATGAAGCCTTCTCTGGGTAGGAATGTGATGCCTATGTCAGGCTCAGGCCTGGGAGGCCAGAGCCCAGGATGTCTCATGGCTGGGAAATGCTTGGCTGGAATCCCCAGTGGCTGCAAGACTAATTGATTAAGTAATCTGGCAGGTGTGTGGGTGGATAGGGGTAGGTTAGACTTGCCTTGCCTTGCCTTGCTGCTGTAACATGTCTTTGCTTTCTACTTCAAAGCTGCATGGAGGAGGGGGGCTGCCCCACCACAGGTAATAAACTCTCTGTCTAATTTTGCCATCACCATGTTCCCTTTTCCAGGGAGTATGGAAGCCTCCTAATGTTTATGTTTTGTCCTGTCCATGATGTCCACGATTGGCCTGCTTTCTTGATTGTAGCGGAAGAGCAGTAATCACATTTTCCAAAGTATTTCTCACTGTGTGCCCCAACTAGAAGAGGGCACCTCTCCCCTCAGTGGTTTTACTGATAACTTTGTATTTCAGATGCAGGGAGCCTTACCTTTGGGAGCTCCCCAGTCACACAGTTCTACTCAGTGGCAGCCTGGGGATGCAGTCCTCCCAGCAATTGCCTGCCTCCAGGGACACTTTTCTAAATCTCCTGTTGCTGTCATCACTATTCATCTCCAGCACCACTTTGTTATCTGCAATGCATAAAGAATGGGCTGATCTCTCCAGCCATAGACCCTCTTGCCGTTAATAACTGTGTATTGTTCAGAACTTCAAGTAAATACCTCCTAGAAGCATCAAGGTGCCCAGTAGTTCTCCAGGCACTTCACTGGTTCTACTCCAAAAGCTATATTCTGCAGGGATGCCAGAACTCCTGTACTCGGTAAAGGCAATAGATACCCTTTTTTATAGTAGGGCATAGCTCTGAATGCAGAGGTAGGTGCTATGTAGCAAAAACAATCAGACTTGTAATTAGTTTCTTGCCCCATTGAATTGGGTTGGGAGCCTTGTGGATGTAGAAAAGTTCTGGCTTCTGTTTCACTTGAGAGGGAGATCCCCTGCCCCCAATCATTCATCACTGCCAAATCACAGCTTTGTAGCAAAAGACTAATTTTTAATGTCATTTTTAAAGGTAAATAAATATTTCTACTGTTGTATTTGGCTGTTTTTTTCTTTCAATTGTTTCATCTTTGTTAGATTGATGAACGAGGGGGAGGGAAGTATTGGGAAGGCTGTCCCTGGGAGTCAATTTCAGCATAATATTCCATATCACAATGTTTACTTTCTCCCTAGACCAAATATTCGGAGCGATGTATTCCCCCTACACTGTTCTCTTGCCCATTCCGATGAAGGGGGAGAAGCAACATCTGGCCTTTGACAGTATCATGGGTAGCGCTTGGTACTATGCCAAATGAATCTTTTGGTCTTTCTTAGCGTCTCCAAGTACAGTTAATTCTTCTCTAGTGAGTTCTGTCCACAGCCCCTCTCCAATTGCTCCTCTTAGTTAGCAGTCTTCTAAGTCTGCAGGAGAGGGAACTTATGGGTCTTTCATTGTCCTGATAAATCCTCAATGCGGTCTCAATATGGGCACCTGCTTCCAGGAGGGGATCATCAGGAGATTGTGTATATGTTACTGTGTACTTTGAAGCAAGAAAGTAATGGATGGGGTTTGTTAATGTACATCCTTATTAACTCTTGATTTCAAGTCATTCTCACTACTTGAGGCCAAAAAGGAGGTTCTTGGTCCAGCTGTTTGGGACTAAAAGGGATGTTGTGGGCCAAGCAGTTTTTTCCTTGCATCTGCAATATAATTTCAGTTGAACTGTTTGTGGTAATTTTTAGAGAAGAGTGTGTGCATGCAAGTATGGTCATGATAATGAATGTACCTATGCTTTTTTCAGTTTTGAGACTTGTTTGAGGTAGACCCTCTCAGCCAGGGCCAAAAGTTCCTCCTACGTTTTGAAGATAAAAGTTATTTAAATCTATAGTAAATATGTTCAGAGAATATGATTACCTGTGATTGAGCAAACTATGGTTCAGTCTCATTTTAGGGGTTTGCTCTTCCTACTGAACCAGAAACTGAGTTTGCACAACTTACTGGAATGAAAGGTGGTTGCTTATTTTTGTGGTCTGTTATGTAAACACAGATGTGGATTTTATTTCTTAGGTTTTAAATTCACTAGAAGAGTTTTTTAGTATTTTATAGCAAAAAGATATGGTGGGGAACTGTACGTTTGTGACTTCAATGAAAGCAGTATGTGATCATTCTGGGTGTTATGGCAATGCCATAAATGTGACTGCCTTAGCTTTGTCAGGCACGTGTGTTGATATGATTTCAGGTGCCTGTTCAGCTATGACAATTACCCAGGGCATTCACTAGCAGTGAAAATTTCCACTCTCACCAATGTACAAGGCAATTCTGCCTCATTTTTCATGAGTACCAGAGTAGCCTTTTTATAGGAAAAATACCTGAATGGCACGTTTGCCTGACCCAACATGTGAAGGATAAATGGGTCCTGGCTCCATAGCTCTCCTAGCCTCCTCTGCAGTCATGCCCTGCTCCACCCTCTATAGTGCAGTGCTCTTAGCTGAGGAAAGGCTAGGATTCCTGGAAGACAAGGGATGCTGCTGGTATTTCTGTGCCACTGGTGACTCGTATGGCTGCTTCCTGGCTTCAGGTGTGGTTTTGGGAATGGGATCTGATCCTCCACTGGCATTAGCAATTTTACTAAGGGGTTGTTATGGTTAGGAAATGCTGGCTCCTGTCTTTGTGGTTCTGGTGGGGGATAGAGGGACAGGGATAGGGAATAGCATTCTCTATTGGGGTATGGGTTTAGGGGTGTTTGGCACACTGAATGGCACAAGAGTTGTTGGCACAAGGGAGATTAGCAGGAGCAAAAAGACCTTACAAAGAACTGATAGCAGCTTATAGCAGTTTTGGTAGTAGGTGGTACTCTGAAAGAGAAGGTAACTCTAGAAGCTCACAATGATGCTGCTTCCTTCTACAGTACTGCTCTTTAGAGTAACATTATTTTCCCAATAGGCACTGGAACTAAGTCCTCACTAATGTTTGGGGTGGGGTGATAAGGACAGTCCACAGTTCATCTTTTTCTCCACTCCTTGATGAAAGCAGACTACTGGACAGGTTGAAAACCTTTGTGTTCCTTGCATCCATCATTCATTTCAGAGTGCAGTTTGTTTCTCTGCCACTTGCTGGAGACATGAAGCCTGGGTTTTAGGACTGCAGGCTATGCTTTGGGTTCTCATTCGGGGATGAAGGAAAATGTGGCCCAGTATAATGCTGCTTCCCACATCAGCAGGAAGGAAGTCTTCACTCGAGTGCATCCTGCTGCTGGTTTGAAGGCTTCTGCAGCTGGCTGTTCCATGTGGCCCAGCCTTGTTTCTGTTACAACTTCAGGACAAGAGGTTAGTTAGAGGCCAGCTTCTACATGCACCTTGTCTTGGCAGCTGGCTCCATGCAGATCCCCTCCTTCAGGGCAAGAAGCTTTAATTCTTTGCATGCAGGTGAAGAGCCAGGCCCAGGGCCCAGCAGTGTTCCAGCAGCCATCTGGAGTGCTTCAAGCCTGTGGTAACAGCTATACTTCAATGATATTGATAGATGGTGATTTCTTCTGTGTGAGAGAGAGATGTTTATGATAATAAGCAAAAAAAAAAAAAATGCAGCGGCAGCTGATCCTCCTCTAAACTTCTACTTTCTGTTCCCTTTCTGCCCATTGGATTTCTTTGATTGATCCTGTTCCTCAGTTGCACTCACAAAATGAAGTATGAGGATTTTTGGATGAAGAAAGTCTGTCAAAGGGCGAAAGCCACCTAAACATTATTGCCCAGTTTGGTGATTAGGGTAGGATATAAATACTCTAATATAGGTAGTCCTTGGGTTATAACAACAATTGGGACCAGAATTTCCGCTGCTAAGTGATGCGGTCGTAAACCACAACATCATGTAACTGCATTGCTTAGTGACAGCAATCCTGGCAGACCCAGTTGCCATCGTAATCCCAGGTCGTTAAGCGGGAAAAGGCAGGAGTCCCAGGAGCATGGGGATGCATGGGTGTCATGGGGGTGGGGGATGCCATGGGCAGGTGCTATGGACTGCGGGGGGTGCCACAGGCAGGCGCTACAGAGCACGGGTGAACCAGCAAGGGCTGCAGACAGGTGCTTTTAAGCACAGGCAGGCCAGTGGAGGCTGCAGGTGGATGCTTCTGGGCATGGGCAGGCCGGTGGGGGTTATATGAACCACGGGCGGAGGGGTGCTGCAAAGTACAAGATCCCTGGGATCTTGTATTCTGTAGTGGGGGTCTTCAGGAGAAAAAGCGGCAGGAGTGACTTACAGGAGTGACTTGCAACTTTCCCTGCTGATTTCCCCCACTGACTTTGTGTGTGGGACGCTCATAGGGAAGGTCACAAATGGCGATCACGTGATCGTGGCTCACTGCAATGTTATAATCACAAGCTGGGCACCCAAGCAACCAGATCGTGATCACGTGACTGTGGGTATGCTATGACAGCTGTAACTTCGCAGACCAGTCATAAGTCCTCATTCAGCGCCACCGTAATATTGAGCGGTCCCTGAATGAGTGGTCATAACTTGAAGGCTACCTGTAAATAGATGAATTCTCATGGCTTTCATAACTGTCACACCAAAACTATATTCACTGAGATTGTATGCCAGAACCTGCCCTCTATCTACCGCACCCCACTTCAATTGGTGTTTTTGTGCTTGTTCACAATGCAGTGTCATTTAGTAGTTAGGCCAATGTATAAATTTGGCTGAATGAAGTTATTATGGAATATGGCTGCTTCTCTTTGTACAGCAAGCTAGGCCATTTTGCCTATTCATGTGGCATCTGTCTATAGATTAGGGTGGAAACGAACTGCACCAAAGCAGCTCTTAATTCTTACATTTAAGAACAAGCAAATCATACAGTCAAGATTGTATCCTTTGAAAAGTTTTTAAAGGGTTCAGCTGAGCTATGAAAATGTTGATCAAAGAGATATAAAAGGTTCTTAATCACTCTGTACCAGATGATTAAACAGTTAACATTGATTTTTAAATAAATAGGGTCCTAGAAATTATAATCTAGTTGTTTCACATCTAAAATGGTGTCTTTAACCCTAGAAATCTAATTTATTACAATTTAAAACCTTCATTTTTTGTCACCATGCTTGCTTTCTTGAAAGGAATGACCATGTTTGGATTTTCTCAGTTTGGAAAAAACGGTATATGGGATATGTTAGAGGTGTGTTAAATTATGTACAATGTTGAATATATTTCTAGGGAAAAGCAATCTTCCCTGTCATCCAGTTAGAGAGTGCATGGTTTTTTAAATGTTGATTACCTACAACTCCTAATAGCCCAAACAGCCCCAACTAGCATGAAGAATGCTTAGAGTTTTAGTTCAGCAATATCTGGAAGGCCACAGATTATCCATTTGTGTACTGAGGTCATCAGTACATTATGGATTGATTGGTGAGAGGATAAGTTGAAGTGATGTTCTACAGGCAGAAACTCATATTCTTTGGGCATGTGTTGTGAACAATGGACTAGAAAAATTATGCTTAGGAAGGTTAATGAGGTAAAAGAAGACAACAGAAAAAGTGGATGTGCAGAATCAAATACAGCAGATTACAATAATGTTCATGGAAGACCTGCATGTTATTACTAAAAAGTTGAGATATTGAACATTTGTCCATACACCTAGCAGAAGTCAAGCCCAGCTCAAGCATGTTACAGCTTGGGTTGGGGTAAAAATTGAGAATGCAGCATATAATAATTGTAGTAAAGAACGATGTTGGTATCTCTAGTAGAGCCTTTCACCTTGTGTGACAGGTCCTCTTGATGGTCTAGTGTGCCTGTGAACCTCTCCCAGCCAGTTTTCAGCCCTTCTGAAACAAGACCAGTCTTGTACAGTGTGCCCCTCACCTGTCCCTCCTTTGCCCAGTAACAGTACTTACCTTGCTACGTAGGAGCCCTCCTGTGGGCCGCTCTGGAGTGCTATGTTCTGAGGAAGGCTTGGTCTTCTCTTTATTATTGTTGGAATCATTGTCCTTAATGATGTCATATTGCTTGCAGAAGAGCGCGATTACAGCTGGGGCAGGGAGGAAGGAAAAAAGAAAAGATGACTGTGGGAAACTTGAATTCCATGAATTCCATAGCATTTCCCTTCATTTGAAAAGCTATGCTTCTTCATGCAAGAGATCCTAGTCTCTCTCTCTCTCTCACACACACACATCCACCATACACACTGCCCCATTTTGGATATAATTCCTTCATCCCCCAATGTTCAGATGTTTGTGCATGTGTATGATTTACTGCATGTTGAGAATGCCTAGAAGTGGGGGGGGGGGCAAGAGGTGGCAGTTATGTATGAGGAGGGAGAAATGTTAGCCAAACAGTGGCTGGACTCATGCACTACATTGAACTATGATTTTAACCCTGGTTTATTAATATTAACATCCAATGTGTACACAAACTACAATGGCCAGAGTCTCCCGACATTCAAAGCCAATATTAAGCGCAACATGTTATGGCTTAGTGTGATGTGTGAAGACAGCCACAAGGACACTGGAGGCTCTCTCAGGTGAGGAATCAGAAATGGCAAAAGCTCTTCTGAGGGTTCACATGTTTCTATCTCTTAAAGGTTGCCAGTCAAGAGTGGGTGTGATCATGCCATCCATGGTATTAATTGATACAACAGTGACATCTAAAGAGCAAAACCTGTTAATCCATTCCATAGAACTCCCAATTACCATATATATTCCTACCTGAGTATTTCTTGCTTTGCTCTCCTTTTTAAAATGTTACAGTTTGCCCAAAGGGCGAAGTAGAGAGGAAAGCAGAAACACAACACTTTGCCAAGGCATACAGTACCAAAGATCCAAACTGGACAATACAAATATGAGTGATTAAATACTATATTTATAAAACTGTTTATATAGGTACTGTACCTAAGATTTTTTTTAGTTTGTTGTTCTTATTCTATGCTGTTCTGTTTTGAAACTTTTAAGCCAGAAATATAGTGATCATGATTTTAAAAACATGTTTTTTTTAAAGCATTTCCTCTAATAATTATTTATAAAGAGGCAGAAAGAAACACAAACCATGGCTCTGCATGAACTTGATACCCAAATCTTCATCGCCTCTCTTATGCAGAGCCAAACTAGTCCTTCGAGGGGCAAATACCCCGTCATTATAATGGAGCAACTGGTGAATGATGTGAAAACAGAAATTGAGTGGAAATAAATATCTTCCCCCTTCACATATCTGCTTACTCTCTGTTGAATATGTTTTTAAACTGAGCATGTTTTAAAGGAATAAATTCCATCTGCTTGTATAGCCCTTGTGAATTGTTCAGTTTATCATTTAAAGAAAAACTTGGAGAGAAAAATATTGGCGTACTTTAGTACTCTTGAATAAGATAAATTGAACAGACAGATTTGCAAGGGGATGGGGAATTATCCTTGGTATTATTTCCATTATGAATTACCAAATTATGAGTTCAAAATTTCTAGCATAGCTTTTCTTTTCCTGGGTCTCTGTAACCTGGAAAATGAGTTCTTTGCATGTTAAGGAACAAAGAAGCATTTAGAGTACAATACTGTAAGTTGAACAAGGAAGGAAATGTTTGGGTTTGGATTAATTTAGAAATATCTGTTTAACCTTACATTTGCAGAGTTGTTTATATGCTGTGGTTCTAACTGAAGAAAAGCATACATTGCTTTCACCTCCATTCCAACTTCCATTCTTTTTATGATAAATATTATCATCTCCAGGAGTTACGTGATTTATGAACTGACCATTCCTAAGTTGAATGCTCTAGAGCAGTGTTTCTCAACCTTGGCAACTTGAAGATGTGTGGACTTCAACTCTCAGAATTTAGAAGCAGAAATCTAAAAATGTTCTGAAAAAAAATACTCCTTAAAAAAAAATGTATTGAATTAAAGCAGCATGTTAAACCTTGATAAGCTTCACTTATCAACTATGTCAATATTCGTAACCTCGTTACTGAATTTACCCATTTTTCTGGGTTGCGCACAATAAATTAAACCACAACTAACTCTGCAGATTTGGTTTGTGCAGTATTCTAAGCCTCTCTCACACACACTCTCTCTCACAAATAATAACATCCACTGTTGTATGACATAAAATTAAGTATAAAATTATGTCATAAAATTAAGTCTAGAAAAGATCTGGAATTTGTATACAACACTCTGAGTCCTGGGACCTCATTACTTAATAGGCAATCAGCTGCTGTTCCTTTTTGTTTTCTGCACTTTAATAATGGGTTTATACAGTATTTCCAGGCTTTCATCAAAATTGGTCAAATGCATTTAATAGTTGCGGTAGTGCTTCTTAATGTGTTCTGCGTAATCTAAGCTTTCAGATATCTCTGACCTGAAATTTCTATAGTCTTTCATAGATTTTAAAGGTGGCCATGAGTACCTGATGGGTCAGAACTCATACTAATTAAAGATAAATGTTGAATGTTGGCAGGTAGAGCAAAATCACTAGATATCAAATGCTGATACTGAGTATCAAATACCTAATAATTTTGCAAATCCTTGCCATCAGGATCTTGTAGAAGATGTTTCTTCTGCTCTAATAACCATAGACCAAAGCGACATCCAACCCTAAAGACATAGAAAAGCAACTTTGTGCATCCCAAGGAAGTCCTTGACTTCCAGCTACGATCCTGCCTCAATCCAGAGAATCCAGGAGGACTCACCTGCCCACATGAGCAGCACAACCACAATGATGATAATCTCCCCAGTCTGCAGCTGCCGCTCTTTGTCCAACCCCTCCATTGTGATGTCTCCTGCAGAAACACAAGGCTGGAGCTTGGTAAGGGGAACGTCCACGTGACTAAGACAGACAAGAATTCCTCAGCACCTCCGTGGCTGCTTTGCTTCACATTTATGGCAGGTTATCTCTCTGAGTGACAAGGATGGAGCTAGGAAGGACCATCTTTCCCCAACTATTTTTTGGTTTGTAAGAATTATGCATATGCAGCTGGGGAATTCACTGATGAAGAGAACACTACAAAGTGGCAGACGTGGGGGGGTGGGGGGGCTGACTGACACTGCAGGGCTTTGCTTCTCATTGGGATGAGCTGGATGCTGGCGAGAGAATGCAGTGCAGGGACTGGTCTTCTCCCAGCCACAAAGCTAACTTCAGCAAGTGGGTAATGGATGAGATAAAAAAGCTTGGCAAATTGAAGCAAGCAGGAAAAGGGGACAGCGACGGATAAAGTGGATGGATGGGATCAAAGAAATTACTGAAATGTCTTTGGAAAAGATGCGAGGTATTGCTGGAGTGAGTTTGATATGGCAGGCAGTTGTTTATGCTGTCATAGTGAGCAAAGCCTGACTCGATGGCACCAAACTAATTAATTAACAAAAAGGCTGTGAAGTTGGCGATAAAGGGAAGCGGATGGGAGATGAGGAAAGGGCAGTTTTGCTTACCTTGGTTAGAGCTGTTGGACGGAAGTCGGTCACTTTGCTTTAACGTGCGAAAATGGACTCTCTTGCTAGCCTGACTTTCTCCGTGGAGGCCAATGCTCTGGACTTGGATGATGTAGTCTGCATCCTCTGCCAGATCCCAGAGTACACAGGCCCTGTTTGTGGTGTTCACCTCCCGGATGAATCGTTGCATTTGCCCATCCTGTCGCTGCCAGAACCAGGAAGTTTGTTAAAGTTGGAGGCCAGCCAGGCCGTGGGACAAACCCTCAGACTCACCATGCCACCAGGAGGCTTAAGGAGAATTACTTTTACTATAAGGGGCTATACAGTCCTAATCCAGGAGGCACGTATCTGAACTGAAGAAACTGATAGCCCACAGAGGAGTAAGAAATGGGACGTTCTGACCGGGTTGGGGTGTAAAGGCTTGATGCTACCTGGTCCCCCGAGGAGTGACAGGCCTCCTTCTGGGAGTGCCTCAACCCAAGCTCACCTGCTGTGAAATGGCATAGCCAATTATGACATCTCCTTCTGGCACATCCCAGGAGACTGTGGCCGAGTTTGCCTTGAGCTGAGTGACGGTCACGTTGACAGGCGATGGGGGCCGATCTACGAGATGCAGGAAAGTTATTGGTGGAGAAATCTCACAGGCTACTCTGTGTGGATATTAGCTGTCTTCCATTGTACAGAAATATAGCTAAGCCTACAACCCTCTGCAATCTGGGCAGAGAGGGGATTTCCTTTCTGCCCCAGTCAACACAACTGCATGCAACATGCTTAACCTGGTTATAGAATTAACCCCATTTCTGGGTTTGCACAATCCTAAACTAATTAACAGGGTGGCTTTGAACAACACACTAAGCCACAAAAAAGCCTAACCAAAACGAACACTAACCAAGTTTAGCAAGTTGTGCAAACGCAGCCACTATTTCTGGAACTGACCCAGTTAAGTAAAGCCCAGCCTCAAAAGCCACCAGGTTGTGAGAGGGAGATATTATTCTTTAAAGAAGGGTTTTTAAAGATCCCGCCCATCTGGCTACTATCAAAGCTACTTGATATTCATGGGATTCAGCTTTCCTGTACGTCCAAGAGCCATCCGCCTGGCTAGAAGCCCTCAGCAGCCCAGTGCAAGCCTGCCAGGCCAAGGACAGAAGGGGGGTCAACTCTGTTCCCCAGCAAGTGTTAATTTGCTAATGGGAGGCTGGCAGCAGTGCATGGAGTGCCAGCCAGGGATGCAGCAGTGCTGGCAGCCAACTTGTACCAACAGCCATCACTGGGCCTGGGTGGCTGTTCCTTCTCATTCACTCTCCCCACTTCTCAGATGAAAAAGATGCATGGCTAACGCAGAGGCAAGGGGGATTTTCTGCGCTGAAGGAATACTAAGCTTCTCAGAGCATGGCACTGCTGATCTTGAGAACCTGAAGTGAGGCTACTGGTGAACATCTGGACACTTCCCACCTCCCAGAAGAAGAAAGCTTTGGGGCTTTCTTCACTAACCAAGCAAGGACCGAGGAGGGTGGCCCTGCCTTGTTTCGAGGGAGAGCGTAGATGGCCTCTCACCTGAGCACTCTCAGGAGTTTCTGCCATTTGAGCAGGTATGAGGCTGAGTTCCAGAAATATTGCTCACCTGGAAACAGCAGTGACAGGACTTTATGATGACGGTCAATAAATGGTATTGCACTTAATATTGTTGTATTAAATATATAGATTTTATTTATTTATGGCACTTCTTTTCTATCCTTCTGCCAGAAAGGCTTCTATGAGGCTTACAAAAAATACTCAGGTGTCCATTCTTAATGTCCCAATGAACTTCATCTCTTCCTCTGCCATCACCCTGTCAAAAGGCAGAGGGAGTCTGGAGGGGAGAAGCAAAGCCTGATGGAACTGGCTTTAAAGCAAGCCAACGGAGTTCCCGCTGCTGTAGCCTGATGAAGGAACTGCTCAAGGGGAGGCAAAGCAGGATGGAACTGATTTCCTTCTTTTGTGTTCTTTGGTTTTTAGGCTATATTTCTGTTATTTGTTTGTTTGTTTGTTTATGAGATTTATATGGCTGGCCAACTTGGACAACTGTAACTCTGGGCAGTGTACAAGAAGCAAAACAAACAACTGTAGTTAAAACCACACCTACAATTGATAGGTAATTAGGAACCCCTGATATACATTACACCCTTCCAGGAGGATCTCCAGTCAAATTGGCTCCAGTGCCAAGGAAAGAACCAAGATTTTAATGCCTTTCTAAAGCTGAGGGAGTGGGGGGGATCATAGGGCAGATACTCAATGGAAAAGGCTTGTTTGGCTACTGTAAGGGCTGGTTTGTGACTGTGAAATCCAGGATATACATTTAAGCACACAATGTTGTGTTTAAAAGTAGGCCACACTATCTAAAAACTAAATTTGTTCCTTTAACAGTAGATGCATGTGGTGAATATTTACAAAAATGGAAGCTAAGCAGGAACATTGTATATCAAGAGGCACCAGAAATGGACAGAACCAGAAAAATCCTTCTTCCTCCCCAAATTCCAAATTCATAAAAAAATAATGAGCATTGAATGTGCTCAGTAACCATATTGTTGAGTATCAGTTTGAAAACCTGGATGGGAATAGATTGGAAGGGGGACGGGAGCAGGGCTATCTGTGTAATTAGAACCCTGGATCACAACAGTCCTATTAGGAGATGTGAGTTCACTGCAATACTCTATCCTGTGGATCATCCTGTGTCAGTGAATTCCAAAGATCAAAATGTTTCTAGCTGCTTTTTGCTATACAGATAGTCCCTGGGTTAAGAACACTTGGTTTACAGATGACCCATAGTTAAGAACAGAGCCTATTATAGCAAAATTCAAGGTAAATACACAATGAATCGAGTTAAAGACACAATGGTTCGAGTTAAATTCACAATACTACTTATACAGTATTACACAATAATACTGTTCCTGCTTCCATGCAAATTCAACTTAAGGACAGACCTTGAGGAGGAGAACTCGTTCTTAAACCGGGGACTACCTGTATATTCATTTTGTTTTCTAATTCATTTGTTTGGCAAGACAGAGAGAATGCCCAAATGCTGCATGGGTCAACATTTTTCAGAGGGAAACAGAAGGCTGAGGAAGGAAATACTGGGAGGAAATTATATAAAGGCTTGGCACTGGTGGGGAGGGTGATCCGGTATATTGGTCAGAAATGCCTCTTTTCATCTGCTTCTTACTTTGGATCCTTTCCAGGTCTCCTAATGGAAATACACTAACACCAAGAGCCTTGCAAATTTGGCCTGTACCACACTTACTGCATCAGCTGTTTTCACGTTATTATCTGTTGCTGATCTTCTGACAAATGGGGCAGCACACCCATTAGCTGTTACTTGAACTCTGCTACTCTCTCATATTTTACGCATTTCATTAATGAAACCATTTGTATCACTATTCTGAACCGGCTTTGTCCCTTTGCTGGTCTTTGCTGGTCCTGCTGGTCCTTGAGCAACAGACCCTTTCTTCCTTAATCACTTTGGTCACCTGCTCCTGCTCCAGCTGGACTCCCCTTTCTCACCATGTGGTCATCTTCTCTGAATCCCTGACCCAGCTAGCTTTTAAATGTCTGATTTTTAACTCTATTTTATAAATATAAAGCACTTGAAAACACCGATTGTAAAATGGGATATAACTATCCAAAAATAAATAACCGGGAACTAGGTTTCTTAGTTTTTCATTGTCAATGCAGTCATCTCTGCAAGATTATGATCTCCAGATGTGTGGTGCTAAAACTTCCAGAATTTCTAGCCAGCTTGGCCAGTCAGGGTGGGCTAGGAAATCTGAAGGTTGTAGCCAGACTCCTTGCAAGCAACAGCCAGGGGTGCAGCTGCTTTGCTAATGTAGATGCTTTGCTAATTTTGTCTAAATATGGGAACCCCTTCCACCTGGTTATGCTAGAAAACAGACAGTTTCCTAGCAAACTGCATATGGCTGATTGTAAGCTATAAAGCCATATGAATAGTGCCACTGTAGTTTTATTTGCATTCATAAAAATATTAACACTGTTAAGAAGATATATTAGGAGATGAGCACAGAGCAAGCAAGAGGAATAGCTCCAGAATATATTTGTTGGAATGGGAGTGAAGCCCTTGAAGCCAAACGCTGCTCTGAGATGCAAAAGCCTGCGCGTGATCCGTCCCCTGACAGATCCAGCACTTTGGCCTCAGCCTCTGTGCCCCTACATAGGCGGGATGCATTGATGTACCATTTGGACATTGTTTTTTCTCCACCATGTTTGAGCTATTATCTTAGCACATACTTCTGTTCACCCCGCCCCACCCCCGGCTTCCAAAGGCAGCAAATAACATTTCGTGTCTAGCAAGGGCTAAACCGAATTGTGTGTGAGTCTGTGAATGCAAGTCCCTGTATATGTTCTCCTGGTCTATGTGTATGTGAGTGGGGTTGGGATTCATGTGGGCCTTGAACTAGCATCTCAGGCTAGTGGAGCAGAGCGGAGCAAGCGAGTGCTTCCTTTCTACCAAGTGCCAGATTCCCTGCCTCTGTATGGCTCAAGAACCAAAATGAAATGTGGGCATGTGCTTTGGGGTTGTTTATTTGTTGCAAGGTGCCAAGTACATACTTCCCAAAAAACTTTGCAGCTGGCAGAGCAAGAGCACTTGGGTGAGGACTTCAGAGAAAGACCTGGCAAGGCCAAATGGCAACATCCTTGAGTCAAGCTTTTACTCTAATGAAATTGGCTGGGATTTTGATCTTAGGCAAAAGGAAGGGCTGTGTGGGGAAGCGCTGAGGAGGGAGGCAAGGTAACTCAGGCGTTGAGGGTCTTCCTTGCTTCCTAGGACTGAGTTGTCCCAAAGGGACTTTGTTCTCTTGCCCAGTGACACAGCTGGGTCCACCCATCCCACTGTAGGAGCAGGGCAGGCGGGCTGGGGGGAGCCCCTCTCCCCGCGCCAGAGTCAAAGCGTCGCCGTGTAGGGGGCCCCTGAGGCAGGAGGGCACAGGGGACCCAGTTCAGCACCACGGCTAGTGGCCGCGGAGTGGGCTGGGCCGGCGCGGGAGGGCGCCGAAGGAGGACGCGCTGGAAGAAGCGGCGACGGGGAACCTCAGGGTGGGGATCGCGGTCACCGGCCCAGGCCCCCTGGGGAGCGTCTCCCCCCCCCCCCCGCGTCTCCGTCACTTACTTGCGCGCACAAGGCACAGGTCGCAGCTGACCAAGACCAGGACCGCGGCCGGGCTGAGGTACGTGGGGATCGGAGCCATGGCCGCGGGCGGATGCAGCAGCTGCTCATCGAGTCGGGCGGGGTGTCGGCGCAGCTTCGAGTTCGGCGGGAGCCCCGCGAGAGGGGTCTTGGCCGCTGTCTCCGGGGCGCTCAAGGTGGCGAGGGGCGCGCGGAGGGAGCCGCAGTGTCCGCCGCAGGGACGAGCGCCACGCTCCCCCCGTCAGCAGCGGCGCCCGAGCTCGGCGCCGAGCCGCCACCTGCTCCTCCGCCGCTTGGCGGCTCCATCAGGCGGGCCCGACGCCACCGGGAATCTCGGCCGACCTCCGCGCTGTTGCTGCTGCTGCTGCTGCTGCTGCAACTGAGATCCGCGGCGGCGGCGGCGGCGGCAGAGTCGACTCAACCCCGCAGCTCCTGCCAGCCACGCCAAGCCGCGACCCGCCGAACACGGTCGATCGGGCAAGCGGCGCCCGGGGCGCCCCCTCCTCCTCCTCCTGGCCGCGCGCCGGCGCTCCGCCCTCGGCCCCGGGAGCGACCGGTTGGTCTGAGTCTGCGGGAGACCCGGACGGCAGAAGCCCATCCCTGAGCAAGCCAGGCTGGGCTGGGCTGGGCTAGACTGGGCTGCACTGGAGAAGACGCCGCCCACGGAGCAGGGCGACCCCTGCAGACGATGCCCGAGGCGTTCCTGGAGTATTTTTGCAGCAGGACACCTCTGGAGTAGGCATCGGAGATGGGGGAATTCCCTGAGCGTCCTAAGACGAGAGAACCGCCAGGGGAGGCCCACTTGTTGAGACCTGCACTCCGGAAGGCAAAGGCGCCTGAAGGGGGCAAAAGGAGGCAGGCCGTCAGTCTCTGCGCTGATACCCCTGCCACCGGTGTAGTGGCAGGGCCAGGCGACCTGCTTCTGCTCTCCCTGTAGCTGCCCTCAGCTAGTGGGAGGTGTCACGTGGCACAGTTTTTTAGCACCAAAGATTTCTCGCTGGATTTTCCGAGATGGCAGAGAACTGGAGAGGAATATTTAAAAAAAAAATCTACACACGTTTACACAAATATATAAGGAAATAACATCAAATTAATAGCGTTTCAGAAACAAAAATCTGCAAAAAAAGAGAAATGCAGAGTAACAGATAAGGTGTTTATGTCCGATGATGAAATAACCTTATGCAAGTTATCCTAACAATTCAGGGCATGTACTGTAAGTGAAAAGGTTCATGAGAATACATTTCCTACACAGCTCTCCTCCTACAATATTCCTATTGAAGAACCCTGCTCTTTGTTACATTTAATGACTGTACATCTTTCTTTACACCTTTTACAGTAACTTTATTTTTAAAAGCTGTTGCCTACATATAAACACGACTTTCCAGAATTTTATATATACATTTGTGTGAGGGTGGTGGTGTGTGTGTACGCATGCATGCGTGTGTGTGCATGTGTTATGTATATGTGCTTCTTGTCAGAATGCAGTAGTTCTCCAGCAGCTATCCTCCTGGATATTGTACATTTATACATTTCTCCCCCTATATAAACTATTATGTGACTTTTGAGTTCTCCATCAGTACAATTTGCTTCTTGCTTAGAGGCAACTGAGCTACTAAGGAAGTTTCAACAATTGATATTATGCCAGACTAATCACTAGATTAGTCTAAATCTAATACATAAACCAATAAGATCAGACATTTAAAAGCTGTTGTCTTATTTAATCTGGCTTCAGCAGGTCTTCCCAGTCGCCCAATCCTCCTTTAAGGGGCACCTCAGAGAGCCTGGTTTCTAGCCTCCATGTCTTTCAAAGCATCTATGATTAATCAAGAAGTGGCTTAGTGATACAGTCCTTTGTCCCTTTGGTCAGCTGGCTGGAGGCAGAGGAAATACTGTGTGCTGAAAAGGCTGATGACAGTTCTACGTTTGCTTTCTTTCTGGCTAAAATATGAGAAATTATCTATTTTCTTGCTTGAGCTAGCAGAATAGATCTCTAGTTGCTCAAATCATTTCCATTCTCCCTCTTGATCAGTCCTATTTGTTGGGGAAGCAGTAATTTGGGTGTAATGTGCCCTCTGCTGACAACTGAAAGAATAGTCACATTAGCAAGCTGGTGCAGAGACGTCATTAAGAGATAATGTCCTGGCCTGGCTGAGGAGCCAGAGGAAGCTTAGCTATTTATAATTTGGATTCTCACATGCTGGGTTTACACAGCACATGAGACTAGGCTAAAATGGGATTGGGTAATTCATGATTCAATATGTTGCAAGAACCCAACAATTACCTTGGCATGCTATATGTATGAGGCTGATATCACGATAATCTGGGTGGGCATAGTATGTTATATCAACACAGAAACAGTATTTTGTTAAGCTAGTTTTAGGATTTCATATATGTGAACACAGCCACAGAGTGGCTTAAATAAAAATGGATTCCAGCAGAAGGCAACACTTTCAGAACCCTGGAGAGTTCACTGCAAAGAATGATAGTTGGTTTAATTCTCAATAGGAGAGATGTTGTTTCAGCGTCTGCTGGTGGTCAATGGAAACCGTAAGAAGGTTGGCAAAGCTAAGTGTTACTTCTAGACTGAAAGGCTCCTTTCAGACTCTCTTAATACCGTTAATATGCTCCGTATGTATTTAATATTTTCCCTCTTCTGCCACATTAAAATTACAACTTTGCATAATGAGAGAGGTAACATAAAAGGTAGCAAATTGTTAATTACAACTTTGTTATGATTACTCTTTTTTAAAAGGCAAAAATGCTTACTGGATTATCTATGTTTACATCTCCATTTTGTATCACTGCTAAGCTATCCCTTGTATTTTTACGGTATTTCCTAAAACTTATATTCATATGGAGCTTTGGACAAGTACATTCATCTCTATGAAGTTCAGACTTCTGTGCTATTCACCTCAAATCACCTCTTGGTGGCAATATGGAATCAGGACTACCCAATATGTGGTGCTGACTATTTTTTTCATTTATTTATACATAGATTTATCCCCGCTCATCTCCCCGCAATGGGGGACTCTGGGCAGTTTACATCAAATTAAAACAAATACATAATTAAAATGTATAAAAAGACAAACACATCTACACAAATGGAAAGAAGAGAAAAAATCCAGTAGCAGTACAGGATTTCCCTGCAGCAGGCTTGTTTTGCTTTGTTTTGTTGCAGACTCATGATAAATTGGCTAAACATTTAATCTTTATTTATTTGTTTATTAATTATATATTCCACAATTACATCAGCCAGCTTAAAAATATAAATGATAAAACAGAAGAGTGATTGCTTTTATTGTTAACGTTTCTTGAATAGATTTCTTTTTTTCAGTATTATTGCAAATTGTAAAATGACAAAATATTGTAATTTTCTCTCAGATTATATATATACAGTATGTGAAATAGCATATAAACAAATGAATACAATTTTAAAATGTGCCAGAGTAACTTTGATGGCTTTAGTACTCTCCACTTCAATGTTGGTGGGATAGGGACACCATCTGCCACTCTGTCTTAGAAAAATGTCGTGAATCGGTTCTGAGTTTGCATTACAGATGTGAGAAAGATCTTATTAATAATCTCTTCATTTAATAGGGTTCTCCGAAGATAAATTACTCATAAATTGCTATTATAGGTTAGCCTTTGCCTGAATACCCTAATCTGTTCAGCTGAGTAATTGCTTGGTTCAAAGCCCTCTGGCAAACATGCCAACTTTTCAGCCCAGAAGAAATAAATGTTTTGAATGTACTTGTCCAAAATTCCACAGGAATATAACTGAATACAAAGTTTTAGGAAATACTTTAAAAATACAAGGGATAGCTTAGCAGTGATGCAAAATGGAGATGTAGGTTGTATTTGTTTGCTTATTAAAATATATGCTATCTTGAGGAAGTCTATACAAGTAGTCCTTGTTTAACATCCACTCATTCAGCGAACATTTGAAGTTACAACAGGACTGAACAAGGGGTACTTACGACGGGTTCTCATAGTTGTGGCCATCTCAGCATCCCTGCGGTCATGTGATTGTGATTTGGGCACTTGGCAACCAGCTCGCGATGATGACGTCGCAACATCCCATGGTCATGTGATCGCCACTTGTGACCTTCACTTCCAGCTTCTGACAAGCAAAGTCAGTGGGGAAGCCGGCAGGAGGTTACACATGACAATCACATGACTGCAGAACACTGTGACCATGCGGGATTTGCTAACGATGGCAACTGGGACTCCTGGAACTGCTATCCTAAGTCAGTGCAGTCACCTGACGTCGTGCTTTACGACTGCGTCACTTAGCAATGGAGTTCCCAGTCCCAATTACCATCAGTAAGTGAGGACTAACTGTATAATATCTCCTCCTCTACTTTTATCCATATAACAACCACCCTGGGTTGGAGATTAAGCTAAGAAATAGCATCCCAGTGAACTGCCACGCATGGGCAGCTTCAGGAGCTGCTGTTTTTCTCAGAGTAACGAAAGTAGTGGTGTGCTGCAACTCTGCCCCGTTGGTATGTGTGCATGATGTCACGATGCATGTACAAAAGAGGCAGAACTTCTGCGTCACAATGCTGCAGTGCTGCCTGTATCATTCTGCCCTTCCACTTGTCCCCCTTGTGGATGCTGCTGCTGCCACAGCTGAGAGGGTGTACCTGAACTGAACTGAAGGAATTCCAGCTTAATCTGATTTGGGCATAGGTCCAAATATTAAAAGGAATGTACTCGAGAAAATAAAAAGGGAAAGCAGGAGAATAAGGGAAAGCCCATATCACACAGAAAACAAACTTAGTTACATATTAGCTACTTGAATTGAAACTTGGTTTTGGGAGTATATACAGAGTTCCTTGCATCAGGTCTGGTCATGTGGTGATTTGCTTAATTACCACCTCACTTAACAACCCATTTCCCTATTGTGGTCGTTAAGCGAGGACTACCTGTATAAGGAAGAAGAAAGAAAAACTAACATGAAATGTTGGTTTATACACCTTGGATCCGCTGTTGCTATTCAGTATTACCTTTTCTTTAACTGGTGGAAGCAGGAAAGTGATTGTGCATGAGTTGGTCACAGGATGGCTGTGGGCCAATCATCACAGCTTGATGCAAATAGACATCATCTGTTACTGTGTGTGTAGGTCCCAGAGCACATGAAATGGAATAGAAAGCAACCGTATATTTATAAGGACCCCTAGAGGAACACCTGATCTTTGCGCAGCAACCCAACTCAGTTGCATGTGGTCTGGGGGTGGGGGTTATCATTTGGTCAATAGAGTAATTGCAATTTGCAAATGGCATGGCTCTTCTGCCAGCCTACATGGAGAGGAACTCCAGCACTTTAGCAAAAAGGGGAAATGGCACTGCAGTCCAGGACTGTAAATCTCAAACCTGAAAGGATCATAATGACTTATCCACTACCTAGTGTGCCAGACAGTGCCCCTCAAATTCCTTTGCCAACTTGGGTTTAGGGCCCCTCTTGCTTCCAACAGACACTCTGCGTTGCAGGGCAGCTGGACTTCTGCATGAATAACCTGGATATCTCCATTCCTGCGCTGGTGGGATTCAATCCAGTCACAATGACTAGGTAAAGAGGGAGGACTAAGCACAAAGTTTACTACCTACATGTTGGATCAAGGCAGATCTGCTTAAGAGCTCTCCTATGCTGTCTTAGACATTTGCCAGGTTGGATCTCCACGCTACTCTAAGCCATGCAACACCTAACTGGAGTTAACACTAATCATGCCTAACATGTGGAAATGTTGCCACAAATCTCTAAGCAATCTGGTTAAATACAGTATATTATACAAACAAAGCTGCTCACTTGCTCTCATTGTCAACATCTTATGACAGGACTAGTAAGATTGGGGGTTTTCACTCCACCTCCGACAAATAGTTGAACGCACGGAGTAGCTTCAAGAAGTACACACACAGCCTTCATCCTCAACCCTGCAGTGGGGAAAGAGCTGGGCAGGCTGAATATATATTGTGTGTGTTTGTCTAACTGACCTGTGTTTCTGACAACATTGTAATTGGACAGCTTTATGTTTGCATGGCTGGGGCAAAAGAGATTATTTTTGTCAATTATTTAGATTAGCAAAATTGGATGCAGCTTCTCAGATCAGTGTGATCCTTGCAGACAGAACACCCTGGGATGCTTCAGTCATAGTCTATTTAGGGGCTGGAAAGTTTTGGGGAATTGAGAGAATCCCTTTGTTTTACCAAGCGCTCCACCAAATTATCATCTAGACTTTCATCCTAACAGTTAGCTCCCTGATTAGACTGGAGAATGATTGATTGATTGATTGATTGATTGATTGATTTTGTGAAAGAGGCTGTAACTCACTTCATTTCAGTCTCATAATAATCAGCTTCACAGTATTCAGGAAGGGGCATGTTAATTGCTTTTGGCTGGGGCATCCATAGGGGTGGGGCATGCATGCAACACTGGTAAAGAAAAAGAGCTGGGTTTTTATTCTATGGTTGTGGCTGCCATCTTGAGTGTTTTTTTAATATTGTTTTATTGTACTGTTTTAAGACATAGGTGATACATTATATTATGGAGTCTTTGGTGCTCTCCAAGGTTGGTTGTTTGCTTCCAGACATTTCATTACCCAACTAGGTGACATCATCAGTGTGAGTGAATGTGGGGTTTTCTCCCTGTTTTTATACAGTAGCTTGCCCTGCCAGTTTTGGTGGGGTGTGGTTTTCACCCTGGTAGTTCCTTGTTTAGGGTATTGCTTTCTGCTTGATTGTTTGTCTGGTGTTAATTCCTGCTTATCTGGGTGTCGGCTGCTGGAGAAGATGTGTTCTTTTTTTTTTTTTTTGGTTCCTTCTTAGCTTTTTTATATTATCTCTTTTGAATGGTGTGTAAATATGGTTTATTTCTAGGTATTTATTAATGGCTGATTTGTCTGAATGCCAAGCTTACAGGAATTCCCTAGTGTTTTTGGATTTAGCTTGGTTTAGGATGCTCACAGTTTCCCAATTGAAACTATGGTTGAGTCTGTCCATGGGTTGTGAGATTAAGGGGTTTTCACTGTGTCTTCTGACTGCTAGTTGGTGTTCATGGATGCGCTCTGCTAGTCTTCTGCCTGTCTGTCCTACATAGTGGCTATTACAGTCCTTACACTGTATGTTGTAGATGACTGTAGTTCTTCAACAGAACTCCTAAGAGAAAAGCTAATGCCTGTGGTACTAGCTGGCCAGAGACCAATTAGGGCTTTAAAAGACAAAGCTAACAGCTTGATATGAGACTAGAAATTAAAATAGCCATGTTGGGATCTGTCCTGCTTCCTGAGCTAACAGTCTGTGGCTGCTGACAACTGCAAGAAAATACCCATTGGTCTAAGGAGTTGCAGACAGGCACTGCTTAAGCGTGTCTGCACACTCTGTAGTACCTTTATGCCTTCAGACCCAAAGCACCACAAGGATTAGGTATGAATAAATGCAATTCTGCATGCTGCCTTCTTTCTTGGAGTGGCCCCCTCTGTTATAGAAGAGTCTGAAAACAAGAAGGGAAGTCTGCCAAATGCCAGGAGGCAAGAGGGCCCAGATCTCAACAGAGTAGCCAGGAAGGGCCTCCATTAAGCCAGGTTTGGCTTTTGGGCAGTGTGAAGCTGTAAAGGTGGACAGGGGCAGCAAAAACAGCTTTGGAGGCACTTCATATCTACTCCATTTTGGGCAGGAGCAACAAGAAACACCCTGTCTGGCGTTGCAGTGGGTGCTGTCGGAGCCTCTCTGTGCTTGCTACAGAAGAAACATTAAAGAAAGAGGGTCCCCAGCTGGGGATGAATCCTTCTCCCTCCCGCAGATCATTACTGAGCAAGGAGGAGACTGTTCTGTCGCAGTCAAAATGGCCCTGGGGAATACTGAACTGGAAAGAGAAGATCTGTCTGGCCTTGTTTTTAAGATCGTTTCTACCAAAACCGGAAACATGTTTGTTTCAGTAGACTTTGGAGGTTCAACTGATTGTTTTTTAAGTGTGTGTAAATGTAGGTGGGTGTGTCTGTACCAATATATGCTGGAAAAATGTAAGCTGCTGGTACAGATACAGCAGAGCAATGCTGAGGTTATACAAAGTCCACTAGATTACACCAGTGGAATGGTTGTTGTAAAAATAGTAAAGTTGTAAATAGTAAACACAGTAGTAAATTCTGCTGTCAGAAAATACAAAGTAACACAGAAATGCTGGACAAGCTATTATTCAAGCCTGTATATGAGGCTAAGAAACGTATCAAATGATTATAAATGCATCATAAGCCTTCAATACTGAATTTCAAAGATTAGGGTTAGGGTCAATGCCTGAAGTTTTCCCTACTCCAAGCGCTAGGACTTCAAATGGAGAGGAAGATTAGAGAACAGCAGAATGGAGAAGCAGGGCAGAAGAAAGCGGGGAAGAGCGACTGACTGATGGAGCACAGGAACATATCATCCCCCAACTCTGCTGTAGTGAGGGACACGGCCCGGAAGCCTGGCTCCTGACTCACCAGATGGGTATGAAAGAAAGCCATTCTTCTCTGCATCCCTGGCTCCACCCCACTCCCAGGCACCAAGCAACAAGAAAACACAGAAAGGATTTGTTCAAAGCCGCAGAAGAACGTTCAGGTAGGCTCCCTCCCCACTTTTTGCTGAGCTTCTCTTACTCCCTCCCCCAACAGAACACCCCCTTCCATATCAGCTGCTCATCGCCTCCTCCACACTATCTGCCCCCTTCATAAGCTACTGTATGAAGCCCTCTGGAGTTTCACTCCTCTCTTCTTCCAGTTCTGCCTGGCACAGCTTTTCCACTGCTGACCCTGAATCTGAAAGAAATTAGACAGGGATCTCTGTGGGTATTTGGCATGGATCAAAGTTCCTATTTATCTTTTGAACAACATAATTTTACCCTTAGTATTTGAAATGCAAAAACTTTGGGGGGGGTGTTCCCCACATTTCTTAATTATTTTGATTTTAACAGGGGTCAGATATAAAATCTGTTCAGGTGTCAAGTTTAATTGTGTGCAAATGCCAGCAGCATCTTTCAAAACATAAAAAGGTTTTGGAAACTGCCCCATGGCTGTTCAGAAGTGTTGTGCTGAATTCAGTGGGACATGCTCCTAAATGAATAGGTATAAGATTGCAGCCCCAAAGATTTGAGAAAATAAACTTGTGTTTCTCAGAACTGTTTGGCAAACCCTTGTGGAAAGAGAGTTCCACCATTAGGGTGTCTTTTTTTAGAAATAACTTTATTAAAATTTTAAACAAAAAAGATAAAAACTAACAGAAACTAATAAAGAAAGAAAGAAGGAAGGAAGGAAGGAAGGAAGGAAGGAAGGAAGGAAGGAAGGAAGGAAGGAAGGAAGGAAGGAAGGACTGACAAAGGCAAAAGTGCAGAAAAAAAAAAGAAAATATAAAGAAGTAACTTCCGATTTTCTTTTACAGCAGTTATAAATATAAATGTAAATAAACTTCTTACTCTGGTGACAGCATGATTTTAATTTTTTCTATAATCTATTGTTTTTTCTAATCATCAAAACCATATATAAAAAGTTCCTTTTCTGTTTCACACAAAAAGTCTATAAGGGGTTTCCAGTCTAGTTAATGTCTTTTCTCTGATCAAAGATGTCAATTTGGTCATCTCAACAAGTTCCATCATCTTCACCAACCATTCCTCCATTGTGGGTAATATCAAGTCTTTCCACCTTTGTGCATATAATAGTCTCACTGCAGTTATCATGTATAAAAACAAAGTTCCATGACTTTTTTCCAGCTGTTTGTCCATCAATCCCAAAAGAAACACGTCTGGTTGTTTTTGGGATGTCTTTTCTCCCCATAGCTATTTGTTACAGCATGTTCAGTGAAGTCATGCAAGGAATGGTCTGTGAAGATGATCTTAAGGTCAGGATAAGTACATATAAAAAATAATATTTCAGCCCAGGAAAGCCTTAACAGCAGACTGGAAACTTGCTAACTTGGCTGCTGTATTTATTGTGATATTATTGTTACTTTACATTTTTAATTACTGTTTGCTGCCCAGAGTCACGGAGTTGAGATGGGTGGCCATATAAATTGAAATGAAATAAACAAATAAATAAAAATGGTGAAGCACTGACATGTTCTGTTCTCATATCCTACAGTCACAGCTAACATTCACTGCACTATTCTGAAGTGTAATTGCTGGGAAGTTTTCAAAAATAGAAGCAAGTGCAATATGTTAGTAATCCAGGCTGATTTTTATAGGGTGGGGAACATAGAAACTAGATGATCTTTATAGTTGAGGTATCAGCCTGATTTGATAAAAAGACATCCTAGCCACAGAAGCCTCTTTATTTTACTCACTTTGCTTTATAACTATACCAGATCAGAGTTGGAAAAAAATAGGGTTAAATTCATATTACAGGACTAAAATGTTAAATTTACTTTGTGCAATAATTTAAGAGAAAACATTTAGAAAATGATGTATAGATGGTATTTGACACCTGTGAAACTATCAAAAATATAAGAATGTTTCAAGTAAATGTTGAAAAACTGGAAAAGAAGATGGAACCTATTATGACATTGGAACCTATTACACATTGTGTAGTGGCCAAAAAATTTTGGTCAATGATCCACAGGACATTGATGAAAATAATGGGAATCCCTTTTCAGATGAAACCAGAACTGAGTAAAAAGCACAGTGTTTTATTCTTGCACATGATTACTGAGCACCTGCAGAGTTCAAACCTGATTTTTTTGGAGGAACACAAATAGTTAAACAGTTCAAACTATAACACAACGAAGTCTTTTAGCCAAACAATGATTGCATCCAGGTACCAATTTAATTAATTTCATCTACATTATATTAACAACGAGAACTGGAGTTGAATACCATTAGCATATTGATGATGATGTCAACTCTCTGGATGATCTCAATATAGGAGGAGAGCCACATTAGTTTGTGGTAGCCAAAAACCAGGAGGAGTCTGGTAGCACCTTTTCAGACTAACAAATGTTATTACAAGGCACACATTTCTTGTTTGAAAAGGTGTTAGCAGACTCTATGAATTTGGGATGGTCTCAATAATTTCCTATGGAGTTACAGAACATAGACAGGAACAGAGATAAAATAAGACTCCAAAGCAAACAAGTTACATAATAGTAAGCATCCTTCAATTCTTCTTAGAATCAGTCACCCAAATCCTTACTAGAATCTGTCATCTTTCCATAATGCTCCATATGATTGATACTATCAAAAGACACTAAGGGCAGGAAACTCCCATCAAAGGTCATCCCACTAAGCATTCGTAGTAGTTTTCCGACTGGAACCAAGCTTGATCGTCAAACTGAGCTGCATAAGCAGTTCTATTCAACAGAATATGAAATTTGTTAGCAATCACCTACCTTGCCACAGGAGGCAAGACTATTAATGGGTTTTGAGTTCCAGGCAGGTTTATTCAGGAATTAATCATACCCTTGCTGCCTTGAAGATAACTGGGAATTATGCCTAACTTACAGAACAGTTTATCATACCCTTGACCCAATGTTTAGTTAAGCTTGGCTCAGCCCACTCCTTATGGACCTTCTCCATACATCTTAAAAGGACACAAAACCTGCTCTCACATGTTATTCAATTACTATGAAGTTAACTCTGGAAGGGGGAAGTAGGGGCCAACCCCGCACCAGAGGCACACCAGCAGAGAAGCCCTAGGAAATGATGGTGCAATACAAAAACAGCCCCTGTCATGAAAGATATTCTAGTGGAGTTCCAACCAAGCTCAGAGAGCACCAAGGACTCCACAGTTCAATCCTGAGCTACATATATTCACTTCCATGAGATATCCTACTGCCCATCATTGACAAGCATGGGCCGTGGTTCCATGGAAACTGGGACAGGCCATAATTGTGATTCTGCTGTGTTCTTCCCTCCTCTCTTGGGCTAGATGTGCATCCTATACAACAACTTTAGTGTCAGTGCAGTGGCAATATTTCTTTTGAAAACCACTGCATTTAGAATTGCTCAGCCAGTTAGCGGCTGACTTAAGACCCTTCATTAGATGATCCCAGGAAAGCCTAAAACAGTCTTGCTGGTATCATGGATACAAGCTGGTTTGGGGGTGTGGGTGCTCCACGAACTTGAGCCTTAGGATGGTCTAGCTCCTTGAGGTTGTTGGAGCAGTTGCTCTTGTTCTTCCTTCCTTTTACGCTGATCTCAAGGTTTTTCTCTCTGCTCTCTCTTTCTCTTTTCTCTTGACCTTCACATAATGTCCATCTGCTTTCCAGCCCTCTAGGTAAGACGATGGCTCCGAAGCCCCGAAAGAAAAAAAAAGGGCAGCCGGCCAGGTCTGGGTTCACAGCTCCAAGGGTCACTGCAGAGGACACTGTGGGGTCCACAGTGCCGGACAATGCCTTGCTGCTGCCGGTACAAGAGGAATATGCACGCATTTGTCAAAATCTGGAGCATTTGAGAGGGAGGAGGGCACAGCTGAGGGCACAATATGAGTTCCTCCAGCAAGAGGCACAAGATCTCCAGAATGAGAGCCGGGAGTTTGCAGGCTACCTAGCCAAGCGGGCCCAAAGGCGCCAGGGTGTTGTGGTCTCTCTGAGTGAGGAGAGCCAAGAGTTGCTGAGAAAAATCCAGCAGCAGCACCAAGAAGTTATGGCACGTTCCCAGGAGCAGGAGGCAGCTCTGCGGGAACAGCTGCTCCAGAAGGAAGCTGAGCTGGCCCGCCTCAGCTCCGAGCTGGAGGGGCTGCGAGGGGTCCAGGCCCTGAAACAAGAGCAGACGTCCCGCATTCGGGAGCTCCAGCAGGAGCTGGCAGTTGCCCAGAAGCAACACGTGCAACACCTGGAGGCAGCCAAGGTGCAAGTCTTGAAGGAGAAGGCTGCCCGTGAGCAGGAGGCAGGGCGGGAAGTGGAGGGCTTGGCTCAGCAGGTGCAGCAGCTGGCCTTACAGTGCCTGCAGGAGCACAGCCGGACAGTTTGCAAGCAGAATAAGGAACTGAGGGAGGAGCTGCACCAGCTGGTCCAACGAGCACGGAAGCTGCAGGAGCACAAGCACCGGCTGCAGAAACAAATGCAGCAGCTGTGGCGGGAGCATGGCTGTCTGCAGGACTTGGCTTTCTTGCGGGGCCGGTTGAGTGGCAGTGACTCTGGCCTTGCGCTGAAGGAGAAGTGAGATGCAGTGGCCAGAGAAGCTGCGTTCACACAAGACAGTCAACTAGGACGCTTACACACTTAACGGGGGGACTTGCACAGCATGATTAGTTGGTGTGGTTTGGATTTTTTGCCGGGGGGGCGATTAGCTTATAAACACCCTGCAATAATTTAATTAGAAAGTGATTGAAATGTGGATCATTTTAGTTAGACCACCCTCAGTCCTGGAATAGTGAACCACCAGATTAGTATTTCTGCCAGAGAAGCCCCTTGGCCTTCACGTGATGAAGAGTTCACCCAAGCTGTATACCCGCTCTTTTGGGAGAGCTGTATGACATTGGTACTGCATACCTGTTTCACCGATATGAGAACTACATCTCCATCTTAGCACAATGAACTTCAGTTTATTGATCCTTCTCACCTGCTCACAGTGCCTCCTTCCAAATACTTGTGACATCCTTACTTCCAGCTTGTCCCCCATGCCATTTAACATTTATACCCACAACAAGCAAACAAAAGCATCCAACAGAGAGTTTGACACGAGATTCTTGGAAGAGAGAAGGTTGGAGTTTATTGAATGACTTACAATTGCTGTTTTCCTGCCTGAGGATGTACACATTACACCTTCCCAAATTCTTACTCAAAGAAAAGGCAAGGGGTGTGACTATGACACCTGGCTTATTGGAGAAGATGATGTCGCTTTCAGGGTGGAGCGCTAGCAGGACAATGGGAAGGGACACTTTCTAAGCAAAAAGAAGAAAACCAGAGGCAAGAGTCAAGCACATGGACCATTATCTTACACACGCACATGCACACGTAAGTATCAGGAGGGATTCTGCCTGTAGAGCTGTATAACGGAGTCCTGGCCCATCTCGTCAGCAAAGATTCTCTCGTACTGCAGCAGCATAAAGCACAAAAAAGTCCTCAAAGGCTTTTCTAGAAGAAAGGGGTCCTGCAATTGCCCAAATACATGGCAGTTGGAACTTCTTAGTGCAGTGCTGTACAAACCATGGGCTGCATGGAACTTCCCAAAATCTTTGGCACACTTCCCAAAGAATCCAGCATTGCCATAGCAGCCACTGATCCTGAGTGCCATTGCCCAGGCTGTGTGGCTCCAGCTTAACATAACTGCAGCAACCAAGCCCCCAGCGACTTATTTCACCATTGCCCAAGTAACCACAGCACTGTAACGACTCTCGCCCCTCATCTGCTTCTTTCCTCTTGGCTGAACTCCATACACTCATAACTGCTATGTGAACATTGCTTGATGGGCTGGTTTTCCAACCCCCTCATTCCCTCCCTTAGGATTCTGCATCCAAAACAATGACAGAGTACGAAGCATCCTCCAGGCATACAGGCAGGATGGGCGTCTCCTACCAAAATAGGATTGGAAATATCCTCAGTTTTATCCCTTCCATATGCTTAGAGGATTATTGCTTATCATCTCCCATATGCCAAATAGCATACATGCAGGTATCTTCATTTCAGATACCTACCTTCAAAAACAGTAGCTCAGCTGTTATCAAGTCAGTAAAAGTCCTAGAAAATGCATTGACGCAACATACTGTGTATGGTTAGCATTAAGCTTGGTTAGGTTTTATAAACCTAGCCTATTTGGCCAGTTGATGAGTCCCTGTATTGTGCAAACTTAGAAAATGGGTTACTTCAGGAATCAGGTTAAGAATGACTGAATATGAGTGGGGATCAAATTCCTCCTCCCCTCTTTCCCCAAACATCAGGAGATTCATGCTTTTTATGGATCTCTTCTGAGTACACTACTGACACTGATCCATGTACCCTGCATGTAGTAATAGATTTAAGAGCTCTACATCTAGATCATTTAGTATTTAACTTGTTCATTTATTTTATGTTGTCTGATTAATTTCTTTTCCACCCCAAGGCTAATAAAGTTTTAATATGAACCAATTGGGCTTGACTGAATACTTTGCCCAAGAGAATTTGTTCTTCTGCATGGGTTGACTATACATTCACATTGCCAGAGAGAGAGTGAGCCAGTATGCAAAAGGGAAGGACAGGTTAATATATACAGTAGTTCATGGAGACTGACATAGTAGTCCTGTTGGGGACCCTGTTTTAAAGAAAGGGGAAAGTGATGCTAGATCTATTGAGGGAGGTTGATGCTTCCACCATTCTAATCTTTAACTATCCCAAACAAGGACTTTAGCAGCTGTGTTTTGGAACTCCTTACCTTGAGGCAAAATTGAGCTCCCACACAGAGGGTTTTGAATCTACCTGAACCCACCCGCCAACAATTGTCCTGTGCTACAAGCTCTAGACTTTGACAAATCATTCATGTTAACCACTGATGTTTCAGAGATGGGCACTGGGAGAATGTTATCACAAGTAGGAGCAGACCAAGCTTCTCATCTGGCAGTGTTCTTGAGTAAAAAAACTCTTATAGAGGGAGTTACGTTAGTCTGTCAGGGAAATAATCCCATTGTATACTCCTTTGAGAAGCTTCATTACTATATGTGGAGTGGTTGATTTGAACTCAGATTATGAAGCATTAAAGTGGCTAAGGACGCCCATCACAAATAGTAGTTTGTATGCTGGAGTCTCACCCTGCAGGAGTATGATTTAAGTTCAAGTACATTCAAGGAAAGACAAATGGAGTGGTCTTTTGAAAGGGAGGTGGCATGAATATACTATACAGTAGCCTGCCTGTCAGTCTCTAAAACCAGACTGTTAATCCAGAACCCACAAGGGAGACCATTCCCTCTTGCAGACTGCTGGCTTTGACAGAATACATACCCCTTTGAGTGAGCCATAGTTGCTGGTCCTGTACTGTCAGATTACCCCAGCCCCTCTCTCTGCTAGATATAGGAAAAGTTTGTCCTTTTAAAACCAGAGCTGGATTAAGGCTGGAAAAGAATGAGATTTCCAATCTCCCCCAAAAGCTAGAGTCAATCTAGGAAACTGAAATAGAAGAATCATCTGTTTCAGGAGTCTTCTATTTCTGGAGAAATAGGGAAAACATTTAGCCAGATTTGATTTCTGTTTGCTATATAGTACTATTCTCATTGTCTCCACTTCTTATTTCTCTGTGCGAGTTAGGACATGGTAGCAATATTCCATCCTTCAAGCTGAGTTCATGAAGTTATAATAATTCTGTAGACTCGTCTTGTACTCTGTAATATGAATTGGAAAGGTGTCTAGTATCTTCTCAGAGATCCCCACAGATCTATCTGCAGATCTCATAACTGCAGTAAACCATTGCAATTTTACGGCCTGCCCAGAACATAGTATTTTCTTTTGCAGTTTTCTTTTGTTTCCTTATATATTACCAGCTGTTTTTTTTCATGAGCTTAGAAGCTCTAATTGATCTTTTTCAATATTGAATATTTACATTTTAATATTTAAAGTTAAAAAGGGGAATATATTTAACTTTTTAAATATTTAAAAATATTTTTAACTTTAAATATTCTATCTATCTGTCTATCTATCTATCTGTCTATCTATCTATCTATCTATCTATCTATCTATCTATCTATCATCTATCGAGATATAGATATAGAAATAGAAATAGATATAAATTTTGATATTTTTTTTTGTTTCTTGTGAGGCGATCTATTTCCCATGTAGAAGAGGAAGGGGTGGATCTTCTAGTCACGATACCTCTACCCTATACAGCTGGGGGCAGAGGAGTTGCATGTATCATACAATTTATTTATTTATTTATTTATTTATTTATTTATTTTTGCTTTTTGGACTTTTACTAGAAAGGCAGCATAGAGTGTGACAGTCTCACAGACTAAGGTTAGAGGGAGAATGCCAGGCAGGGCACCCCTGGAATATTAGTAATGGCAGCAGGAACAACCAAGCCACTATCACAAAGCGGGAGGTGAGACCAGAATGCGAAGATCCAGAGGGCATCCGGGACCAGAGATTTGAAACCTCCTACCTTCTACCCTCATGCTCAGCCAGTCCACTATGCCCAGTATTTAAGAAGATGGTAAAAACACATCTTTCACTAATTCTTAATGGTTAATTTTTCTAATGACTGATCTTAATTTTCATGTTGATTTTAACTGAATTAATTTTATTCTGCTTTATGCTTTGCATTTTTTAATCATTATAAGCTGCTGCTTTGAGTGTTGGAGTAAACAGAAAAGTGGGGTATAATTTCAGTAATCAATATCAACTAAAATTGTGAGAAATAAATTCCATAATTAATCCTGGATCTAATTTTCCTCTTTAAATACATCTAATTCATAACTGGGAGAGGGAGTTCGCTCTGTTTCAAAATTAGATCCAATGGGTGGGCTTATACTGTTCCACAGTGTGATTCAGCACATTATGAGAACCAGTGTATTGTCTCATAATCTTATGTAAACTAGGGTGTCACTTTATTTCATTTTATTATTTCATTTTATTATTATTTATTAAGACCATTCAACTCCACAAAGATTCTGGGAGGCTTACAAAATTATGCCATAATATGGCTTACTTGGGGGGCATAGCATATAAATATAGCAATTATGTTTTATTAACTTGGGTTTAAAATTAAGGATGTTGTATAAATCCAGATCATGACAATTTTCTTGACTAAAAAAAAATACACATGCACTTTGCATTCTAGTATCTGCACTCAAGCACAAAATAATAAGGCCTAAAACCTAAGATAAGATGAGGGTTCCCTAAAAGGGCTTAGAACAGTGGTGCATGAACTATTCCAAACCTATCTTGAGCAGAGAGGCCTTGGACATTGGTCTTCCATCCAGCAACAAAATAAGCCTACAGACTGCCCTTATCTGCCCGATATTTGGACAGCAACGATGTCAGAGATGGGGACCCAGGACCCTCCATGCAGCAGCCAATAATTGTGAGCTGAGGATAAGGTCTTTGCAGCCAGCATCTCTCACTTAAGTTGGGCTTTTGCATCCCTGTGGAGTAACATGGCATCAGCCATAGGAATGATTCACCACTTTAATACAGATTTGTTGCTGTACTGATTTGACCATTGATTCCTGTACCATCTTGGGGTAGCCAACTGCTTATATAGGAACTTTTTCTGCCTGGAAAATTCAAAGCTTTTTGTCATCTGTAAGAAACAACTTTACACTTTTGCTTCCTAGGTTGACTTCTGAGCAGATCATGGAAAGGAGAGTTATCTGAAGGAACACATTTGTCCAGTTTGTTGGAACTTTTCACTGGGCCTGGGGCATCTTTTATAGGAAACTCCTAAGACTGGGCTTTAAAATGGCCTCTTGGTATGAACTCCAGGGCACATATAGGAAGGTTGGTCAGATAGACTGAGGTTCCTTTGGTGTACAGATATTCTTTTCCACTTAGGGGGGAAGCCAGCTCTGGGGACTGTTCTTTAAGGACAGGAAAAGTCTGAAGACCAGTCTGGGTTTTATGCTGTTGTGCAGTTTCTAGCCACTTTGCCAGATGAAGAACCAGAGATTTATCCTGTTCAAGTGCTGCTTTTCCTTGCAAAAACAATGCTATAGAGGATTTCTCCAGTTCTCCAATTATTCTTTTTCTCCTGTGGCAAACATCTGTGAACTTAGATACTATCTGGGTGCAACTTCTTGATACTTGGAGATGGTTCCCGATTGCTTCAGCTGGCCTCATTTTCATAAGAGTTGCATGTGTGAAGGGAAGTCTTTCTGAAGGGTTTGTTTGGCTCATGCATGGTTGCTGCCTGTCCCAGGCTTGGAGATTCTGTCTGGAAATTAATTCTCTGGTAGTGCTCTGAACTTCATCTGAAAGGGTAGAATGATTACTGGAAAGCGAATATTGCCCAAACAATTCTAAGTAAGCCATATTGTTCTGATGCCGGTCTGCACCCACTTTTCCTTTCTGAAGCCCCCAAAGGTTCTGCTGCATTCCAAGTGGAGACTGCTGTATAGGGTCCAAGGCCAGAATCAAATGCTCTTCCATCATTTGTCCATCAGGAATTGTCTTTGGCAAGTTTCTGCAGTTTTCATTTGTGGTAACCCCCAATAGGACAACTCTCTGCTGTAGCCATGCTGTGTTGCTTTGTGGAGTTGCTTGCATTAAGAGATTATTTTCTCTTGGTCTGGCTGAGGAAAGGGTGACCTAGAAGCATCTGGTTCAGAAAAATGAGGCCAATGGAGAGACTTCTTGTTCTTCTTTGGAAGGCCCCACTTATGATGTAACATTTTTCTTTGAGGTGGTTTTCAAGGCACTGAAGGCATCTTTCTGACTTGAAAAGGGGTCTTTGATGGCCAGTGCCCACCTGTTATGCAGTGCATGGCAGGAAACCAGGGAGGTCTGGCACAGACATCTCCAGGGACTTTTGAATGAGTGTGGCGAATCCCAGATTAACTGTTGCCTCTTTCTTTGAATGTGATTGTTCAGCTTTTCTCTTGCTTCCTGGCAAAGTAACAGAGGATGGAGAAGGGGAGACCCCAAAATTGCTCCACTGCCCCTGCTTAGAGAGAATTGACAAAGACTGGGAGATTCTGTGGTCTGCCACTGTTCACAAAGAATCACTTGATCAGAAACAATGGGCTTCATTTCCCTCTTCTCTTGAAAGCCTGTATAGATAAAAGGACTGATTCATACAGCGTCTTTGATTATTGCAGATTTGCCACTTATGTACATCTAATTTTGAAATAGGCAAATGGGAGGGTGGAGAGAGTGGCTGTGGAATATGCAAGAAAGTATAGAGAAATGTCTTTGTTTCAGTTTAATTACACTGTACAGGAATGAAGGGAACCATCATGAAGATGGAAGGAGGTTGCTGGCTTAGGGTAAAAAGAACTGCAGATTCACAACAAGGACTCTTTATACCCCTCAAAATAAGTAATCCAAGATTTGCAGTGAGTCTTCACAGACTTACCAAATGCTCTTTCAAACACTCCAGTTAGAGCCAGGTGACACCACCAAGAATTCTGTTTAGATTATTACACAAGACATTCATTATGAAGTCAGCAGAGAACATCCTGCTTGATGGTGGTAACCATGCTATATCAAGTACAACTTTGCTTGGAAATCAGGAAACCTATGAATGCTAAGAAGAATAGCTAGCTACTTGTTCTCAAAAAATATCCCACAGATACATGGTTAGGGACGGTGGGGGAATAGGCAAAAGACACACCCTAAGGATGGCCTCCAGAAAGTTTTAGCATTGGCAAAAACAAGATTTATTATCCTGGTAAACTCTGAAGATACATGCAGTTATTTGAAATCTTATAGCTCAGATATGGATATAGAAAATTATTAACACGTGGTTATGCAAGACAGACATTAGTTCTAAACCCTTATTGAATGTATTTAAAGACAGTGACCTATCAATGCAGCAAGTATCAGGATTAACCCACAATGCAGTTGAGATTTATAGCTCTGCTAATGGTATTTTCTGGGTACATAATGCTAGAATGAGCATCTGGATTGGTTACAGGATTGAAGACTAAAATACTACGTTAACTGATGCAGGAAAGCTTAGATGTGTTGAATCAAATTTCTGCTGTTCCAAACAATTGCTAATGTTTGTCTGGCATACATTTAAGCCATGAAAATTCATGAGAAGAGTAACAGTTATAAAACAGCAAGAAAAAGATTCCTATATATCATTTACAGGTAAAAAACAGAGAACATAGGGAAAAAAAGGTAAATGACAATGTCCATTAAGGATTTATACTAGGACCACTGCTTTTTCTTTTGTTCACAAATTATCTGGAGCTGTAGGTGAGTAATAAGATAACTAAGTTAGCTGATAATTAAACAAAAGAATCAGATAACGAAGAGTTCCAAAACGTTATTGCCAAACTGGGGGCATCGGCATTAAAATAAATAAAACTGTAGGTCAACATAAGCAGACAGAAAGAGATACATAGTGACTGTGTTCAAATAACGCGACTCACCCAGCCACCCCTTTCCTTTTGTGTGCCAGCAATATACAACACAGGGTAATTCAGCTCATCATGCAATCATACATTTCTTTTAGTCCTCTCACTACCGTAAAGGCTTTCATAGTCCTTTACTGACTGCCTCCCCCTGTGCCACTGTCTGCAGTAGCACTGCAATCCTTCAGTGCCACTGCACAGACAGACTTGGGGGAATGGGGAGCTTAACCCTCCACAGCTTTTTCTTCCCTTTTTTACTGTTATAACCACTACAACCATTGTGATCACAGCTATCTGCACAAAAAGTAGTAAGACAGAGAAAGGAGTTCCTAAAAGGCTCTGTCAATTAATTATTCAGGATACACTTCGCACAATGCAAGGGGAGCTAATTTAGCCACAAGCAAGGCCAGATCCATCTGAGTTAAATGTAACCCCTCACTGGATGAGTCCAGGCCATTTATGCAAGTCAGTTCACACAACAGATTCCTGAGATCAATATTGGGGGAGTAGTTGTCTTCCAGATTCCCATCCCAGATGGCTGATGGCCTCTAGCCCTACTTTTTTCCAGAGGGAAACTGTTATAAATCTAATCCTCAGAAGCTAAGAAGGGAGGGAAGAACAGGAGCCTCTGAAAAAAGGGTGCAAATCTATAAAAATCTGGGAAGATCCAGGGAGGCAAATTAGATCCTTTAGCTTCAAGAACTCTATTTGTCTCTAGGGGGAAGATAATGTTTTTAGTTAGAAATCTATGCTAATATTTTATGCTTTAATTTGGCAGTGTATTTAAAGTTTGCATTATTGACTCTTTGACTGCTCTAATATCTTTCTTAACTATGCAAACTTAGTGTTTGGATGATTTTCCTAACCACTTGGAATTTCTGAGCAATAAATCTTTCCTTAATTATTAGCAAATCAATGTCAACCCATGTTTGATCAGAATCTTCCAATTGTAAACTTCTCCAGTGTATTTCTTTGGTGTGTGGGGAGATTCTTTAAAAATGCAGTCTGTTTTTCTGTTCTTTGCCACTGAACATTCTGCATGTAAATTCTTAATGTTCCTTGTATTAGATTTTACTATTATAATCAAAAAATTTTCTAAAAAAATTAAAATAAATCCTTAAAGTTCCAAAAGAATATGAATACTCATATGTCCATGCATGTGCTATACATACACACACACATACAAAATAGAAATATGTATTTATTCCTTATAAGACTGATCTGCCTCCTAACAGAGGGGTCAGCCTGATTTCCCTGGTCACATGCCTCACGGTACAGGCCTAAAGGTGGGGCTACAGAATTTTAGTTTTTTATCACCTTTTTTCCCTCCTACTTGTCAGGATGGCTGTAGGCTACAGGATCCCCATCTATCTGGACATAGGTTATGAGATTCCTATCTGGGTTAAAGGGAAGGATGTCAACGAAAGGCATCTTCCTGGAAGACAGGTCGTGGCAGCAGTAACTGCTAAGCAGATACACTAAGGGGGAAAAGTAGGGCCAGAATGTGTAAAAACCAAAGGAAGGAAGGCTGCGACCTCCCACCATTCATCCTCAGCCCTGCTGCTACAACCATTTTTAAGTGTGTGTCATGCCAACAGGGGCATTACAGAAAAATAATATATTTTACATAGGTACTGATGAGATCAGATTGACTAAAATATGTGATCAGAGGGATGTGATGGGGATCTTTTGCTTGAGCAAAACTTTTTTCCTCATCACTTCTACTTGTGATGGATATAATTACCTACTATATCAGAAGTTATTTGCAACTGCTAGTAAATTACAGGGAGAGATTCTCATCTTTGGGCTGCCCCAAGATAGCTAGTTGGCAATTATGGGAAAAGGATGGACTAGTTAAGGCTTTATCTTCAATCAAGCAAGATCATTATGTATTTTGCATTCAGCAATGGGCTGAAATTAGCAACTTTTTAAAGCATACCCAGCGTGAATTCTTGCTAACTATCTAAACTTAGGGAGATTAAAGCAATTTGAGAACCAGTTTGGTGTAGTGGTTAAGGCATCAGACTAGAAACCAAAAGATTGTGAGTTCCAGTCCTGCCTCAGGCACAAAGCCAGCTGGGTGACCTTGGGCCAGTCACTCTGTCTTAGCCCTAGGAAGGAAGCAATGGCAAAATTCCAAAAATCTTGCCAAGAAAACCGCAGGGACTAGTCCAGGAAATTGCCAAGTGCAAAAAAAAAAAATGCAATAAATGCAATATTAACAATATTTTATGTAAGAGTGGGCAACCTGTACCCCTGAGGTTACTGCTGAACTACAACTCCCAGTACCATTAGCCAGCATGGGGAAGCTGAGTGCAATTCAGCAATATCTGGAAGTCCAGGGTCTCCACTCCTGCATTAAATTCACTGGAAGGAATTCAGTTCTTGTTTGCTTCTTATCACACAGTAACAGTAAATGGTAATTTTTCCACTAAAGAAAACACACAACTAGAGATTAGTAACTTTATTTTCTATGTGGTGTAATACTTCATAGCATCTGTGATGCAAGTTAATCCTATGCAAGCACTTGGCTCAGTATGTAACAGCATGTAACAGACCTTGTCCTACTGCAACTAGGGTGGAGCAGTGGAATTTGGGGAAAGTCTTCTTACTCTCTGCTGTTGACCAATTCTTCTCCCAGACACCTTGCTCTCTTTCTTCACTGCACTTGCAAGAGGTGAATTCGAGTCAAGAATTTCTTCTCCTTTCTGTTTCCAAGTGCCTGCGATTGAAAAGCACATCTTTCGTGTTTCCAAGATTGACAAGGCTATAGCTGCAGTTACTTTTGCTATCCCTTCAACAGAAAATGTAGATTAGCTGCCTTGGAAAAATCTTACATCTTTCCCAATTGACTTATATTTACTTACAGTAATATTCAACTGAATGCTGTGGCATTTAGCAACTGTGCACAGGATTAACTCACTTGGGTACAATCATTTAATCTCGGGGGTTGTCTTTTAGGGTAGATGGAATATCCCCCCTTCCCTCTCCCCCTCCCCAGGTATTTCAAAACAGAAAAGCCTCAAATAGTTGAAGTCAGGGTTAGTGGGGCAGGGTAAAGGACTGAGATCAATTGGCTCCTAACTCCTGTCTCTGCTAGGCCATTGTATAACCACATTTGAGAACTTAAATACATTTTCTCCTGTAACATGCAATGGAATGACTCTGAAAAACTTGGGAAAACCTCCTATTTCCGAATGGCCAGTTTTCATCTATAACAGTGTTTCTCAACTGTGGCAACTTTAAGACGGGTGGACTTCAACTCCCAGAATCCTCAGCCAGCCAGTCCACACACCTTAACGTTGCAAGGTTGAGAACCATTGTCTAGAAAGGTTTTGGAACTTATCAGAGCATTCTGATAGAGCTTTGGACAGCTCTTTCATAGCTTTTAAGCTATGAATGAAGCCAAAGTCAGCTTGAAGATCAGAGAGTAACTAGTAGGATTACTAGAAGTTTGATTCCACTCCTCAAACCAACCCTTTTTCCCCCACTCTCTTTCCCCATGTTTTGCTAAGTACATGCTCCCTAAGTACAAGATGTTCCTGCTCTACCTGTCTTGCAAAGCAGAAACTCCTGCACAAGGCTATTTCTTCACCCTTCTGTGACTGAATTTCAGAGGGAGAGAATCCTCTTCTTCCATGTTCCTACTTTCACGGTCTGCCATCTTAGAATGGCTAACTCTGACCCCCTGCCGTTGGTTCTGATCTGGTCCTAGCCTTGGTGGCTTCTTTGAAGTGGTGCTCCGCAGCTTCTTCTTACGGCTCCGACTGGAGACGTGTTTCTTGTGTTGCTTTTTCTGCTCAGCTTCCTTTTGCTGCAGCTTTACCAGTTTTTCAAAGCTCTTAGCGGTGTTTGTGTTATCAAACCAGTCCTGAGGGGAAGAGGCACAGTACAAACGCTGGGCACACACAGATGGCCTTGACTCCCAGCACAGGGAGAGGGAAAAAGGCTGAACCCTCACCCAGCCCCCGTGAAGAACAGAGTCAGAAAAAAGACCTAAGCCATGGAGTCTGTGCAAACACACACAGGCACATGCTTTTCAGGCCAACCCCTCACCTCAGAGTGCACAGTGTTTATATGGTACTTGACCCCGCTCTCGGATACAAACTCTTTCTCACAAAGCAAGCACCTGTACTTCCCGGCCACAAACTCACCCTGCAGTTGAGGAAAGAAGAAACCATTAGCATTCCTACCAATGACAGTGAGCAATAAGGAAAAGAAGTGAGAATGTGCAAAACGTTTTATTCTGGGGAATTCTGTAATGTTGTACCCTTCCTCTGGATCATGCTGGTGACATCTAGAACATCATAAACTATTTCCTATTCCTGGAAAGGCCAGAGTGACATGGTCTGGAGGAAGAACAAAATGTTCTTTCTGTCCCCAGAGGTAATATTTTCCACATGCTAAGTGAGGGAGCCACACTGATACAAAATATGAATCCTTTGGAGAGGACAAATCTGTTCTTTGGTAGGAAACATGTTGAATTTATGCCTGCTTCCCAGTTCCTAGAGCTTCTCTTGGCAACAACTAGGCAGAGAAGGCCTCCCTGCAGCCTGTCAGCTAATACATACCAGGGTGCAATTGCCCAGATGGGATTTAAGACCAGAGATGCTGCTGTAGACACACTCACAGCCCTTGAGAGAAACAAAATAGAAATAAAGTCACTATGCAAAGATAGAGGGACCTAGGCTGGAAACTATGAGGAAAAACGATTTCATGCAAACTATAACAATGGTATCATCAGTTAGTATGCTTATGGAAAGATGCTTCCCTTTGTGCCTGTAGAGGAAGGATGACAAAAGGAGAGATATAAAGGTTCACAAATCTGAAGATTATGCAACAGACTCCAATGAGCACTTCCCAGATGCTTCTTACATATTGGGCTAATTTGGAAATAGGATAAAGCTGTTCCATTGCAATCAGTTAATCAGGACCACATTTCTATGAAATCACCATGGGAAAAAACCTAGCCCTACCTGCAGACCACATCCCCTGCTCACCAAATCCAATCTTACCTGGCTGGAGCAATGGTTACCTGGTTGGGGCAATGGACCCGTCTGTACATCTTTATTTCTGACCTCCACTTGCACAGAACCTCCTGGCTCACAGCAGGCATCCCTGGTCGAGTATATTTCAGCTGAGACAGAACAGAACAAAACCAAAAACTAAAATAAGTTCAAGAGCTGGTGCCTTCCTCTTCGTATATTCTTTTTATATGAAGCTGCCCTCCCTACCACAGTGCTGGAGCCAATCATCCCATCTCACAAGAGCTTGTCATGTCAGGCAAGATCCATGCCTAATCAAATTCACAGCATATATTCAAGCAAATGCGGAATCCTTTCAACTTGCCACATACCCTGGCAGCTACGCATATGGAACACTAATTGAAAAAATTAACACAAAGGTAGAAACTGTTAGTGAAACTAAAGCCAACTGAAAGGGGTTATTTATTTATTATATCTCAAGGACGCTTAACTCCAAAAAAGACTCTAAAAGGATACATAATATATATATTTTTTAAAAATCATGAACTCCCAGACAAAACCACATGAAGAACTTCTGACTTCCTCTAGAAAAGGGATAGACAGTTGCTGGCCACCAAAGTCTTGCATATGATGCAGAAAGTCCTTCCAATGTCAAATTCTAGCCATAAACATCATCCCAAATAGTCTTGAAAATCCAACAGAAAGAACGGAAAATCTTACTTCAAGTCATAGAAGAGCTGCTTTTGTACATATAATGTAAACAAAGTGTGACTTGCACTAACTCTATGTTGATTTAATAATTTAACAATTTCCCAGCTGCTTCTATTTAGGTCAGGTCTAATTCCTAGGGATTTTATAGCAAACCTATAGTGTCTCTGTGCTTCTCTCCATGTACGTAACATTCCAAGAAGGATGCAAATAAATCAGCTTGCATACCCAGTTATGAACAGAGACTTGGGATAATTTTGTACGGTAAACTCAAAAACAGGGGGAAATTATGCCTTAAGAGCTGCAAATGTCCCTCACATCCTGGAATGGGCCAATCATTGTCTGAAGGAAGAAGAAAAGGCAGCTATTCCCAGAACTTTATAGACCCACAGCCTGAAACAGAACTGTCACCAGGGATGATCTGAAGTCACAAAGCTGCAATAAAACTATGTGGCCCCAGGCACTGATTTGGTACTCTCAGTTACAAGTGTTTTTCGTACGGTATTTCACGTGTTAGCTAAGTAGATCTTGGACATATCCCTTTTTATACAACACACAAATCTTGTACCTTCCGATCATCGGGAACAAGATCCTGCAAGACTTTCCTCTTTGGCCACTCTTTGACGAGTTCCTCATTAGCCAACTCATGGAGGTAGTAGGCGGCCACCTTGGCAGACTTCCTCTGAATTCTGCCTATGCTGTTTGGTTCCATGCCTGCATCCTTCCTTTGGGTTGGCCTGCTGTCTTCATGGAGGAAGGACACCTGGCAAGGAGAGCCAAGATAAAATGTATTCAGTCACTGCCTGTCTACACTATTCAAAGAGCTGGGAAGAGAGTTACACAATAAGAACTGATTCTTATTATAGAGTCAGAAACACTATGGCACAATAGCATATCTGAATGGTGTTGTGGCCCTTGGTTCTTTCCTCCCCACTCCTTAATTGTCTTGTGCCCTGATAAGTGCTTTCTCCACAGAAAGGACTTGAAATCTTTGGGATGACTTGTGAAGGTGAAGAAGTAAAGAGACAGACTAAAGGGTGCTCATAAGCGTATCTGTTCCCCAGCCAATCTCCCCAGTTTCAGTACCCAAAGAACTCACAGGTCCATGCTCAGATTTCAAGTGGTAAACAAGGCCTGCCTTGGACCGATAGGCTTTACTGCAGTGGTGGCATTTTAAGGCCATCTTCTCCAGTTCAGCAGCTGCCTTTCCACATTTCTGTGTGTGGTAGAGGTACCCCATTATACTGGTGAAACTGCCTGTACAACCCTGTAGAAGCAGGTGAAGAAAAACAGTGGTCAGTTCTTGAGTCTGGAGAAAGGAGACGTGTTAACTTTCCTTACCTACAGTCAGAAACCCAGAAGACAGTTCTAATCCACTGGCCTACCACTTCCCCAGAACAGGCAGAGAGACTCTTCTCAAGGCTGCAAAGGTGTCCCTCAGCCTTAGTAGCTGAAGCTCACCTCCCTCGTGCACTTGAGCTTCCCCATGCGCTTCAGGACTCTCCTCAAGCAGTCTCGCTCACTCTGCTTATCCAACTGGCCAGCTTCCTTCCTAATTGGCTGCATGAAAGCAGAGAAGGGAAAGATTAATCCAAGGCTATTCTTCACAGCGGACCAAAGGAAGGTATCCCTTACAAAGGAAAAACAGGATAGGCAATGAAAGATTAAAATCCTGCATGTCAGTCAAGAGCAGCTTGGGTCTCAGTCCATTCTCCCAATGGGGCTACACAAGCAATTTCTTGTTTTTCAGTGCTGCTGAGGCATGTGACTTGTCAGGGATTTCTGAACAAACACTGAGTTATCATTTTAGCAATGCAACAAGTTGTTGCAGAGAGATCACACCCAATTTCCAGGTGCTAGGTAGCATAAATGTTCATGCTGGCTACCATGGAAGCCCTAAGGTCTTTCCTAGCCAAGACTTTGTATAGATATATACTTTCCACCATACCAGGCTGTTGTGATCTGCCATGATGTGATACTTCATTCCTGCCAGAGACCGCAGTTGTTTCCCACAGTGGTGACATGTGAACATCTCCTAAGAATAGAAAGTGTTAAGGCAGTAGAGAGTCCAAGATGCAATAATTATGTGCTATCCTAATCGCCCTCCATTCAGTGGTACTGAATGATCTCAGATCTTAGCATTATAGAATGTCTTCATTCTATCCAATTTTGGGGAGTTTCACCTAAAAGACCTTTCTTGCACCCAACCATACATTTCAAAATATGGATTCTTCTTACCACAAAAAGAGAACAAACAATTCTACCCATTCTTGACACCATGCATAATTTTATACACTTTGGGTTTTTTTCCCCTTGAAGTACCAAATGTAAGTTTTACTGACAGAGAAATGAGTCCTGCTCCTTGATCATTTTGGCTGCTCTCTTCTCCATTTTTTAGGATTTACAAAATTGTCTGAATCTTAATGATACGTAATATTCCAAGTGTGGCTGCACAATGTTTTTGCATCAGCTTTATTTTCATTACCTTTCTTAATAATCCCCAACATGGAGTTTTACAATATATTGGATGAACAATCTCACAATTATTCTAGTCTGAAGAACTCTTTCCTAGTTAGTTATAGCCTGACAAGACTCAGTTAACCTATTGATTGATTGATTGATTGATTGTTAAATTTGTATGCCGCCCATCTCCCCCCAATGGAAGACTCTGGGTGGCTCACACTCAAAACCAGAAACCCCACCAGCAATTAAAAATGCCCCATAAATAGTTAAAATAGATTAATCCATTAAAAATCAAATATCGGCAACAAACCCTGTACATAAATACTAAAAACATTCAAGATGTCGGGGGGGGGCAAGGTCAATCACCCCACAAGCCACCTCCACTGGTGCGAGCCCCCATCCTGCCCCCAGGCCTTCTGGCACAGCCAGGATTTCACCCCTTTCCTGAAGGCCATGAGAGTGGGGGCACACCGGATCTCAGGAGGCAGATTGTTCCATAAGGCGGGGGCCACAGCAGAAAAGGCCCTCTGCCTAGACCTCACCAGTCGAAATTCCTTGACCAGTGGGGTCTGCAACATGCCCCTTCTGCTGGACCGAGTGGGGCGGACTGGAGTAACCAGGGCAAGACGGCTCCTCAGATAACCTGGTCCTGTGCCATGAAGGGCTTTAAAGGTGATGACCAACACCTTGAATTGGACCCAGAAGCAAACTGGCAACCAATGCAGCTCGCGTAATATGTGCCCTCCTAGGGGCATTCAGAACAGTCCATGCCGCCGCATTCTGCACCAGCTGTAGCTTCCAGATACTCTTCAAGGGTAGCCCCACGTAGACTGCATTACAGTAATCCAACCGGGAGGTGACCAGGGCATGAGTGACCGTGCAGAGGGCCTCCTGATCGAGGAAGGGGTGTAACTGTCGCACAACATGAAGTTGCGCAAAGGCCCTCCTAGCCACAACTGCCACCTGCTCTTCAAACAGGAGTTGTGAGTCCAGGAGGACCCCCAGATTACGCACCGAGTCTGTCTGGGGCAGCGCGACCCCATCAAGAACCAAAGATGATAAACTCCTAGATCTTGAGGCTCCCCGTACCCACAGCCACTCCATCTTACCAGGGTTCAGTTGAAGCCTGTTGGCCCCCATCCAGGCCCCTACAGCCTCCAGGCACCGCGAGAGGGTACTCACATATTACACAAGGAATAATAATTTATCTGTCTTGATTTGCATCATGTTCTACTTGCTGATATTATGTAGTATTTGCTCTTTTAAAGCACATGTACCCAGTTTAGAAACAACTTTCTTATTTATTTCCTATTCTTTTGGGGTTTAGCTTTCCCAACTGTACTAGCTGCCTATTGGAAATGGACTCAACTTAACATTTTGCTATTGGCCCATAAAGGCCTGAAGAACTTGTAACCAAGTTAACTGGGGGAATGTCTTTCTCATCATAGACCTGTGCAATTACAAACATCTTCAGAGGAGGCTTCTCACTGTACTATCAATTGCTTATTATCATTTAGTAGCTCAATAAAACAGGTTTTCTCTGGAGTGGTACCATTACTTGAAATGCTATTTTCTCTAGTATTCAAGGGGCACCACTTGTCAAGTTTACTTTGCTATGTTTTTTTACTCCCTTCACTGAATGCTGATTGGTGTGGGAGGGCTCAGTTGTGCTTGTCCCACTTTAACATATTTAAAGGCACGTAGATGCCGTTGTTTTAATCTTGTTGCACACTGCTTCTACATATAATTCTAATATTATAATATTAAATGAATGTTTATTGGGTACACTGGTTTTACAAAAAAAAAATCTTTAAAAAGGAAGGGCTTAGGCAATTAAAACATTTAAAGAGAACAAAAGTTCTTCAGCATGCTAACAAGTTGTTTAAAATCATAGTAATGGAAGCAGTATACATTATGTTTGAGCATGTTAGGAAGTATTTTGTTGTCATTTGGACTGGTGAGCAAAGCCAAGGAAGGTATAACTCAAAATTACTGAACATGATACAACCTAAGGGGGCCTGCAAACAGAACACCTCAAAACACCCTTTCAAAACCAGGCAACTAAAAGGCAAATACAACTCTATAAAGGAACAGTACATAATGGGGCAAAATCCTAGTATCACATCTGCATTGTTGAATCTGAATTAATGATGATTGACCAGGGAATAAAGTGTTAAGTCAGCATGCAGTAGCAATAAAATGGAATTTCACTTTGGGGAACCAAATTTAAAATAAAGCTGAAATCTAATAACTTTAGACATGTTTATGATGCTATTGCACTTTTTATACTGTGCAGTTACAGTAAAAAGAATATTACAGAACTGGAAAAAAGCAACCCTAATAATCCATTTTTGGAGCTGTTCCATATGAAGAAACGCTTATGTATTTGGTGTTTTCTAGTTTGAAAAAAGATCAATAAAGAGAGAGGGGCATGACAGAAGTGCATATAAAGTTAGAATTCTAATGTATTACCCCATTCCAACCATTTCATTGTATATAAGCCATTGTTCACTAACCAGAACTTCAAAAGACAAAGGAAGCATGGTTTGGGATGTGTTAGGGAAGTAACTGTCTGATTACCCAGACTGAAGATCAAATACTGGAATAGCTGGACCTTCTTTGGGTGTCCTAACAGAATTCACAAGGACTGTATTTTCCACCTCCTCACCTGGTGGCAATTTGCCATATGCTTTTTCAATCCTTCCACCGTCTTCCTCACTACAGCTCGGCAGATTGGGCAAGTAACACGGCCCTTGTCCAGAATCTCCAAGTACCACTGCTCTTCTAAGCTTCCTGTCAGAGCACAGGATGGAGACAATTCAACATTTTAACCTTCTCTGGAGGTAACCCAACTGAGCCTTCCTTTTGAAGAGCAACAAAGTCAGAACAGAACCATCAAAAGGGAAGGGCTAAAGCACCTCCAGCACAAGAGAAATTTGGGGGCATTTTAGTTTAGAAAAGAGGCGAGTAAAGAGGGGGATATGAATACAAAATCATGCATGGCACAGTAGACTGGGGAGATTTAGGACAGGCAAAAGGAAGCATGTATTCATTATGCTTGAATGTGCTACTTCCTGGATTAGAGCCAGCATACTTCTAAATTCCAGTCATTGCAGAGGAACAACTTTCATGTCCTGCTTGTGGAAGCAGAGCCAGTGAGTTTTAAATGATCTTGGAAGTGATCTAGATCAACCCTTGCTGAATACAGGATCCAACTATAGCATTCTTAATAGACAACAAGCAAAAGACAACCCAGCATCTCCCAATCTGTTCCACTATCAAACAAAAATCTGGTCAAGTGTTATTAGACTTGATGTGTCTTTTGTCTAAGTCAGCTACAAGGTGCTTATAAGTGAGGCTATTCTCTCAGGAAGATTTAGGCTGCAATTTGATATGCATAGGAGTAAGTTCTACTGAACATCAGAGTAGACCTGCACAGGATCCATTTGCTTCTAGTGCATCTCTCTTCCCAAAATAAAATTGTTTTGCAATGATCTGCAAAAATAGCTTTGCCTGAAAAGGACTACGCAGGACTCTCTTCTTACAGTTTTATGTAGGTACCTCTAGTAATGTTTTTATATAGACAGCATCACTAAGCCTTTAGTAATATAGTTATCCTTTTCTCACTGCACACGTAGATGCTTAGTCTCCTTTTCCAGTTCTACTGGGAAATGGAAAGGAGTACTACCCCTTTTCTATTACTGTTAAGACCTAAACTGTGATAGTTCTTAGTTGTTATTTTTACATTGCTCAGATATTCATTCTTACCATGGATTTTATATGGAATTCTGCATCTTACCTGCTGCATATGTTGATGGGTCTGACTTTCTAGAGCACTTTTTGGACTTCAAATTAGGTTGTTTTTCCACTGGCTGTCTTTTTCCTGGCAGAAAGGCAAGCAACTGTGAGAGTTTTCATTTGCAACTAGGAAAAACTCACCTAAACATTGAAGATCCTGTAACTAGCATTAGGGAAAGATTAAAACAAAACAAAAAAAAAGCAAGAGTATCACTCCACAGACTGGATCAACTGAGAATCCATTAAAGGAAACAAATATATGGGGTCTATGCCAAGCAGAAAGTTGGGAATACAGGTGAATCCAAGGAAAGCAATCAAAAAGTACTGCTTTACTCACCAGAAACTTTTTGCTTCTTTTTTGGAGGTTGTCTGCAGTCTTCTTCATCACCTTGTTCCATCCTATGCTTTGCCTTGGAGTGGGAATCTCCAGCTTGGGAGAGATACCAAGATAGCTTTTTTTGGGGGGGGGTTACAGTTAAAAAAAAGGCAAATATAGGTTCAAGACAGATGCAACCATAGCCTAACCGATTTTTTTGTGTGCACCTTCAAGTCAGTGTTGACTCCTGGTGACTGCCAGGACTAGTCCCTGCAGTTTTCTTGGCAAGATTATCAGAAATGTCTTGCCATTGCCTTCTTCCTAGGGCTGAGAGAAAGTGACTGGCCTAAAATCACCTAGCTGGCATCATGCCCGAGGTGGGACTAGAACTTACAGAATTAACCCTAACCTTAACCACTACACCAAATCAACTCTCCTAATAGAAACATTAATCAAATAACACCTACATGTTGTAGCTGTTCACCTAGTCCCTCTTAAAAAGATCGAATTTAACACAAAATAAGACTAACTACAAAGTGGCCATGCAAAATGTCAGGAAGGAGCAATCTTATCTGAGCCCATAACTTTAAGTATGGGTCAATTAGTTTTGCAGCTAAAGTATCCATCGCTGCAATTCATTGCAAATAAAAGCTTTAGGCACAGAGAATTCCCTCCCCTTCTCCTTCTTTCCTTTCCAATTATAATCAAACTCTGACATATAATTAGATTTAAATATAATTTAAATCTAAAAAGAAGCAAAGTGAAAGCATCTGTAATTTGCACTCACTTGAGAAAAGAAGGCATGCTATATAACATCTATTTCGACATGGGAATGTTATATATGAATTTGACTTTAACAAATCATTAGAAACTTACAACTCTCTCAAGTTCTAATCAAGAGAGACCAGGAAAATGTATTATATTCCAAATGAAGAAATTTCTTTCTAATTTTAAGGAGACACCAAGCCCAGAAATATATATGAGTTTTATTCATTCACTCATGGTTCTAATTTACTGCCAGAGTCCCCCAAACACTCCCAATGGTTTACAATATACCCAATAAAACCATAAAACCAATGTATAACATAAAACCCATAAACTCCATTATGCACACCCTATTTTGTCTGTCTTCAAAACTCACCCATACCTTTCTTCTCCTCTTCCATAACAACCTTGACAGAAGGCTTCATCCTTTTCATCTCAAGCCAGTAGCCTGGCCTGCAAATGGCTCCATTATGTCCAAGGTCTGGCTCTACACTTGCTGGCTCTGAAAGGAGAAAGCATCACTTTCTTACTGTACTACATACAGTAGCTAATCAAGCCATTTATATATCCAGCAGATGCATTTGCACGTTAAGCTTCATTACTTTTAATACTGGTCTGCCTTTTTGTGTTTTAGCAGGTGAGCAAACTAAGCTCATGAGCATGAAACTGAGCAAACTCAGGGAGGCAGTGAAGGACAGGAAGGCCTGGCGCGATATGGTTCATGGGGTCACGAAGAGTTGGACACGACTTAACGAATGAACAACAAGAAAAAAACCTAAGCTCATGTGGTTAACTTGTGGCTCAATTTATCATACAAGCCCAGAAAATAGTTTAAGTCAATTGACTCAATGACCAAGTTAAGCATGTAGTGTGAATGCAGCTGAAGTGTCAAAACAACTTCAAGTGAGAAATAATCAATGTGTTTATTATTGGAAGCAGCATATAAACAGTAATTGTGAGAAGTGGAGAATTTGAGTTCTTCAGCCCTTTACTGAGTTCCTTGATGACCCCAAAAAACCTTTCAAGAGACCCTCCTCTTTATGAAATAATTGTTGAATTCTAACTAAGCAACTGGAATTGGAATTGAAAGTAAACAGATGCAGCTCCATAACTGATACATAATCCTTGAACTGAGAGAGGCCATTTAACCACTGAGGCCAATCCCTTACACAATACACATAAACAGACCAGTTGCATGTAGATTTTAAGTGTTATTGTTTTACAGATTTTCTTTAACTGAATGTGTTTTACTGGCAATTTTGGAAAAGGTGTGGAATCAGAGTTTTGGTAACTGTAACTTGATTGGTTTCACTGACCATACTTTTTCTAAATTTTTACTGTACAAAGACATGTAATTATTGGTGGTTTTATGTTTTACTAATTGTTTTTCAATTGGCTGCATGTTGTGCACCTTGCTGAAAGGCATGCCATAAAAATTATAAATATGAATGGAGGAATCTAAAATGAAAGCATTCTTAACAGGTAGTTTGTCCAGTCTCCGCCTGAACACATCCAATGATTATTCCATTTATGCACACCACCTAAAATTTCGGGAGCTATATGCTATAGGAGAGCCAGTTTGGTGCAGTGGTTAAGGCATCAGGCTAGAAATGGAGAGACCATGAGTTTTAGTCCCACCTCGGACACAAAACCATCTGGGTGACTGTGGGCCAATCACACCCTGTCAGCCCTAGGAAGGAAGCAATGGCAAACTACTTCCGAAAAACCTTGCCAAGAAAACTGCAGGCGCTACTCCAGGCAGGCGCCAGGAGTCAAAAACTGACTCAAAGGCACAACATAATAAATAATATGCTAAAGACATTTAAGCTGCGTAAAGCCAAAAATTGGCTAATTCAGTAACTAGGTGAATAAGTGAAACGTGCAAATGCACTCAGTGAGCCGTTCCGAACCGGAGAAGAGGGAAAACATGTGAGAACCGATGGTTTCAGGGCAGAATCATCTAAAGTAGGCAATCTTCGCTCCTATTTGGGCAAGGGCCGCGAGCCTTGCTTTCTAACGGACCCTCGGGAGCGGCAGAGCTCCAACCTCCTTCCCCGGAACTGTCCGCATGACTTACCTTTGCGCCAGGTTGTCTTCCTGCGCAGCGATCTGGCGCGGGATCCCGAGAACAAGGGAATGGGTTTATCCAGGGAGCCGCGAAAAAAGAGAAAAGAAAGACGGCGCTTTAAACAGCACCAAACCGACCAGTTCTCTCCTCCGAGCCTCAGAGGAAGCGGAAAGAGGAGCGGCTATTGCTTCCCCTTCCTGGTTGCCTAGGTGACAGAAACTTCACTACAGAGTCGTCGCTCTGGCCCCTCATTATCACTAAAAACATCATTTCCGCCCCAACCTTCTCTTAGAATTAGAATTGGAAGTCTTAGAACTGGAAGCCACCAGTGGCGGTGGTACATTGCAGAATTGTGCCACTCTAGGCTATCACAACTCTATCCTGAAAAGCCATGGCGGTTCAAAGTTCAACAGGAATACTGCAGAAAGAAATTGTAGAACGGCAGTATCTCGTCTCAGAGAACAACGAGGCGGAGGAAGACTCACGCCGTGCCGATGTCAGGGTGGCATCTTTGAAAATGTTCTCTGAGGGACGGTACAGAGTAGTTGAACATTAATGGTCTTGTTTAACAGCCTAATTTTGCGAGAGGAAAAGTCTCTTCAGTGGAGAGTGTTGGGGAACACGACTCGAATAGTTCCCATGACTTCACCAGCCCCACCAATATGAGGTTGTTCATTTTCCAACATCTGTCCTTTGTTCTTTCTTATCTCTATGGTCAAAATCTTGGTTTCCTTTTCCTTTTTTGAGCAGGAAAAAGGGACCTTTCTTCCGGAAGTCAAAGAAAGCGGATGAAACGGCGGCAAAATGGCAGCGGCCGCTGTGGCAGCCGGTTCTGCCTCCGGAGCCCCAGTGTGCGTCCTAGTGCTGGGAATGGCTGGCTCTGGCAAGACGGCGCTGGTGCAGGTGCGGGCGGAGCGGGAGAGGGATCGGCCGGAGGGAGGGAGGTTGTAAGAGGGCTGCTCGGTCCCCCTGCCCGCTTTCTTTGGGCTGACGTACGGTTTGTTTTCCATAGAGACTTGTTGCTTACCTGCATAGTAAGAATTCTCCTCCGTATGTCATCAATCTGGACCCCGCAGTTTATGAACTGCCTTTTCAGGCCAATATCGGTGAGTACGTACTGTGGTTGTCTACGTGCTTTGCTAGAGTTCTTTTCTTTAGGAAAGTATGAGAAGATTTATTAGTTAGTTTGGCTATAAAGCACAAATAGTTAAACCTTTGGCTCAGGGTAGGATTAGGGACTGCAGACATCCAAGCAACTGACAGCGTGCATGAGCTGCCACACATTTGGCCATGACCACACACATGGGCATGGTTGCTGGCTCACTTTTTTTTCCAGATTTTTTTTATCTTACCTTTCTTATTTTTATAAATAAATCAAGGCGGCAAACATACCTAATACTCCTTCCTCCTTCAGTTTTCCCCACAACAACAAGCCTGTGAGCTGAGAGAGAGTGACTGGCCCAAAGTCATCCATGCCTAAGGCAAAATTCACAGTCTCCTGCTTTCTAGTCTGGCATCTTAACCACTAGACCAAACCGGCTCTCCTTTGCTTTCCAAACCTTCCCCCAGTTGTAGGTGCCATTGGCCAGCACCGAATATCCAGCACAGGGATGCTGTTACTCCATTTGTAGTTGTAGGTGCAAATCTTCCCCCAGTTGTAGGTGCCATTGGCCCAGCACAGAGTATCCAACAAAGGGATACTGTTACTCCATGTACCTCCACCACTGCCAACTAAGCGGAGTTGCTGGAAAATGTCAGAAATGTAGCTCTCCTTATGATTGTAGAACATAATTGGAGTGGCTCAGTATTTGTTGGCTTGTTCTGTATATAATTAAGGAATAAATGGTGGATTTTGTTTTGTTTTAGGGAATTGATTAAATTGAACTGGATCACATTAATAGGAATAGATGACTAGACTTGCATACATTAGTCTATAGTCCAGTATTCTAAACCTTTGCTGGCAGTTCCTTAGGATGGATTGGAAATTTGTGTGTTTGGATTATGATTTCCATGATTACCTGATGTGAAATCACCTAGAGAGTATTAGAGAAATACAGTATTAGAGCTGCACTTAGGATGATGAACAAGCAGTGAGAAAGTAGGAAAATTTGGGGGGATGTTACATTTAAAGGTAAATTATTTTTTGTTTGAACAAGTAAGATGTATTCCTTCTAAATTTGTTTTTAATCAGGCTGTTGTGTGCTGCTTGCGATAGGCATCACGACAATCAAGTTAGTTTTACCTGATTAGATAAAAATACTGGTAACCCCCTTCCCACCTCTTTTCTTTTCTTTTTTGTTTTTAAAGATATTCGGGACACAGTGAAGTACAAAGAAGTCATGAAGCAGTATCCTTGCATTATTTAGCTATTTCTTAAAGATGTAGCCATATCATTTCTTATTTATTTGTGTATATTTTGCTGGATGTATATGCTGTCTGACTTTGATGTAGTAGAGTTGGGGGTTAGGAGTAGCTAGGAATGGAAATGCAAACATAAAATTTGGAATAGTTAGGGATAGAAAGTCTTCTGATCTGGGAAACCTTGAAACCCACAACCACTTGACCTTGCCAGGGTTGAGGGGATGCCTGCTCTTCTCCATCTAGAAGGACAAATTGCTTTATTTGTTAACTAATTAATTAATGTTAATTTAGCCTACTGTGGAGGAGGCTTTGCTTATAAGTAATCTTATGACCTGTTAACTGCCAAAGATTAGCAGCTGAGATAGAGAAGTCTATAAAGAGCCTTGTGGCACCTTATAATATTGATTATTGCCTAAGCTTTCATGGATCACAGCTCATTCCAAGATATAAACATTCATACAACCACTGGGATGGAGATTATAAATTATAAAATATGAGGTCAGTCTAACATGGGTGAACACATATACACAAAACCAGAAAATGGTTTCAGAAATTATGCCAGTCCTTTGACTGGTTATACTTTTCAAGCCATTTGTGAAAATCCTGAATTTCTCTTTTAAACTCGGTTAATACTGACAATATCTATAGACTGTATGTGATAGGGTAATTGTAACTACAGCATTCTTTAGGAGACCTTGCCCAAATTAATCAGACTAGTGAGTCTTGGCTGCAAATACTTCAGCTGGATGCATAGAACTCCAATGCCATTCTGAATAAAAAAGAGCCATGATGTTCTGCAGCTTGTTATTGAAGTAAAACTTCCTATTATTCTCTTGTGGGTTTGCACTGGGGAATATGCTGACCCCAGTGATTTGGATTTCTTCAACTTTTCCTGACCTAGCTCCAGGTATGCACTGGGCCCAAATGGTGGCATCGTGACGTCCCTCAATCTTTTTGCTACAAGATTTGACCAGGTAAGTGTTTGCTTTACTGATTTTGCTGGTGAACAGTGCACCATATTGACAAGCTGCTGAATATTCTTTCCTGAAAATTTCAGTATTCTGGGCCATATCATTGCTAAAGCTTGGAGCAGTTAACTGTCAGTATAGCTGCAAAATTGAAGTATGTCACTAATTCTGTTATACTAAGGACCCCTTCTTTTAGTAGCTCTTCTGCAAACTCCAGTTTTGTATACAAACTGTATTTTCTCTTTCATCTTTATCAGGTGATGAAGTTCATTGAAAGACGACAGACTGCATCCCAGTGAGTCAGTGAGAAATCTGATGCATCCTGTTGGGAGGGAGGGGGTGGCTGCTGGGAGGCCCCTTTTTAAGAGGGGAAATATGTGTTGCTTATCTTAAGTAGATCTACCTTACTTAGGATACGTTACCTTTTTTCTTTATAGACCTTATTAACATTATCTTAGTTTTTAACTTGTGCAGTTCACAAAATGACAAAATGAAAAAAAAAAACCCACACCCAATAACTTAGAGGAAATAATCAGGTAATATTACTCAAATTAGAATCATAGGTCTAAAATTAGAATTTAAAATACATACTCAAATACCCAGCATGCCAAAAGCTTACTGGATGAGTATATCAAAGGGACTCAGGATTCTAAAACCAGGACACAGTGATTAAAAAAAAATTGTGTCCAGCATTATTGTAAAATGAATTTCAGATACTAGCAAAGCATGTGGCAAGTCCTCTCTGGGAACAGGAGCAGTCCAGCCACCAGTTACGAAGTTTTAAAGAATGATAGGGATCTTCAACCTTTTTGGAAGCTATGAAAAAATTCTGAAGTCTTTTTGAAGTCATGAAAAAATGTGCTGGGTATTACCTCCATAAATTGGCAGTTAGTGTATGGTCAGTCACAAAATACTGAGAGTAGCCCCCCTACACCTTTTTTTCCCCCCTCACAGGTATATATCTGTATAAACTTTGGGTGTGTTCTTTGTGTGACTTGGAATATTTTGAAATCAGTGCTCAGAGTCCTCTCAGTTCCTAAATGAATCCAAAAACCATTTAAATAGGGCTGGAGTGGCATATGAAATATTTTGGAGATCTTCCTTTGAGCAAACAGTTGTGCCTTGTCTCTCCTGAAGCAGTAGTCTTGGACTAAAGTAGTCATTTACTTTGGATTGATAAGGACAATGACTCATAAAATCATCCTTTATTTTGAAGAGAAATCATTAAATCTGGACTCAGCTTTTGTCTCTGCAGGTAGAAGCTCTTACTTGAATTTCTGAGACAGCAATGGAGCAGGTACACATTGCTGTCCAGCTCCTGTGTGTGCCATCTGAATAAAATGTGTTCTGTATGTTCTGAGTGTGTGAGTGAGCAAATCCGTTCTCTTGTAGGTATGTCCTAATAGATACACCTGGGCAGATTGAAGTGTTCACTTGGTCTGCCTCAGGCACTATCATCACAGAAGCCCTGGTTAGTGACTTCTATTCATCTTACGTTGGGAGGCAATTAGGGATGGTGAAAACTTGCTTTGCTTTGTTAACAATAATCCTGTGATGTGCCTGTTTAGGCTTCCTCTTTCCCATCGGTGGTGGTTTATGTGATGGACACATCTCGCAGCACTAATCCTGTCACCTTCATGTCTAACATGCTGTATGCCTGCAGGTAGGAGGCACTGTCCCACTATTCCTACAGTTCCTCTCCTTCTTTATTGGATAGAGGTCTGCTTTTTTATCCAAATTCATTTATTGTTCCCCCAGTTCTTTTTATTTACATGCACCAGCTGCATGCTCAGCACAAATGTTCTGTGTGTTTAATTGGTTTATATCTGGTTTCCTAAACAAAAACGTTAGGTCACCTTAAAAAGCTTAGAAAAGCCAGGCATATTAACTTTAAAAGCCAGTGAAAATTAGAACACTGGAAAAATCCAAGCACCCGTGGCAGGATAGCTGACTTAAAAGAGGGGGTTCCGCAGAGAGTGCGCTGTCACAAAAAAGTCCTATTTGGTCTGCATCTACTTAGTCTTAGCAGTCAGGGAAATTTGGAGAAGAATCTGCCAGACAAAGGTGCAGGTTGGTTTGTATGGGAAGAAGCAATCTTTAAGGTAATTGGTAGAGCCCTACACAACATGGAGCCAAGTTAAATAAGTATGTTAAATTTTACTTAGAAAAGATAGAATCCAGTGAAGTATTTCAGCACAATTTGTTATCTTTAAAATATTTATCAGTACTGCTAAAGTGATGCTTGGCTGATTATTCAATGAAAGCCATTGTGTATTGGGCAAATTTCTATGTTCTGGTTTGCATCTTTCATTGTTAGTTCATCTGCCATTTTTTAATTTAGGTCATACATAATTTAACTTTTTCCTGCACAAAACCAAAAGCAATCACAGGTAGTCTTTTGGCTAGGTTTTACCAAGATCAGAACTTTTGAAGTTCATCAAAGTTGCTGTATCATCTGCCTTCAGGGTATATACCAGTTGCCGTCAGTTTGCCAAGAACTGAAAACCAAATCCCTGACCTCAAGGACGAAAAGGCAGAATTGTGGAGTGTTAACAATTGCATGCCTTTGTTTGATTAAGGAGGGAACAGCAATTACTTTTATAAAAAACTGGAAACCCTTTGTAGACTTTTTGCTGAAAATGGACAAAAATGGTGATTTCGGGATTCACTGATTAAAAAGTGTTATTTATGGAAAGAAGGGAACCATGATATATAATTTGGGAGGGTGGAAATGGTAGTTATTATGTCTGTAACTACTGCAAAGAAAATCAGAAGTTGCTTCTTTAGATATCTTTTCTTTTTCTTTGGCTGTCTGTCACTTTTTCTTTTATGTTTTCATTCTTTTTCTTTTTTCTATTTTTCTGCTTAAATTTCTGCAGTTTTTAATCTTGTGTAAAATTCTTTCAATAAAAATTATATTAAAACAAAAAACAATTGCATGCCTGAGCCATCTTTTTATCTCTGATCATCCACTTTTCTTTTTAGCATCTTGTACAAAACGAAGCTCCCATTTATTGTGGTCATGAACAAGGTGAGTGGGATGTTTCAGAGTCCACATTTAATGCTAGATAACAATGAGATCAATTCTTAATATTAAACCAACACTATCTTTCTGCCACACTTTCTTGTTTCTCTTTTTTAAAAAAGTAGAGGCTATCTATTCAAACTCAACTCCTGATGATTATATAAAGATGTCTATGTAGTTTTGGCAACACAATAGAAGTGATGTGCTGTTGCCTTGTTCCAGCATTTAGGAAAAAAAAAAAAACTTCACTTCTCAGTCTAATCCCAGCTGTGAGATTTCCTGGTCGTCTCCCATCAAAATATTAACCAGATCTAGTCCTATTTAGCTTTTTTTGAGATCAGCCAAATTCAGTTAAGGTGCTACCATGTGCTGTGACTTTTCTCTTAACAGAAGCAACAGAGAATGGTACGGTTAAATTGTGCCATCCAGCTTAGATTTGGGGTATGTTTTTTTTTTTTTTTTGGTTACTCTGATTTATCTATTTGGAACTGATGTTTTCCATTATCTCCCAAGGAAAAAATGCTTGTGAAAAGAAAAAAGCACAGTTAAAATGGTAATTAAAAGGCAAACACAGTTCAGTGTCAGTAAATACAAAATGAGATAGAGTGGGGCAAAATAATCTTAATGGATTACGCCATTGGAATCTCATTGGATATTAAGTTATCAGGACAGTGACCTTGGGATTATTTCTTTATGAAATGTCAACAATGTACAGTATAAGTACTGTGAAAAGGCCAGATTCCAAAAGGCTTGGGGAACATTTGAGCAAGAACAGAAAATAAAACAATGTATCACAATGTTGTTAGATAAGTGTGTGCTGTAACCACATTTGAAATGCTGTATTCAATCAATCTATCTCATAAGGAATACTGAAGATCTGAAAAAAAGCATTGAGAATGATGCTAAAATGATCAAGAGACACTCTCTTAATATTTCTCTGAAATCTGCTGCCTTGAGATTCTCAACCATTAATCTTAAATGCTGTCCTTTGGAGCACAGAGAATAAGTTTTCCAAGCGTCAGTCCTTCCAATGGTTTAAGAGAGCTATTTTGCTTCTCTAGATTGTGCTGAATAACCGTATCTCTTTACCATTACTTACAAAAGTTAGTTTTCAAACCTCTCAGTATCTTCTTCATGTTCCTTGGAATGTGCTCTAGTTTGTTTGTATCCTTAAAATATGGAGCTTTGAATTGATCACAGTACTTCATATATGGCCTGTTGGGTTCTGATGATACTGTAGTCTTTAATTTTTTATCCTGGCTTTTCTGAGTAAATGAAAGGAAGAGCAATCTGCTTTCCTTGCCACTTCTAGAGAACCAGCAGTTCTGGTGAGGCCATTTGTCCTTGTTCCTGGGCCAGTAGGTAACGTGTTGTACTGGCTTAAATTCTGGCAGAAGCTGTTTCCACGCCTTGCCTAAATGTGCACTTAGACACCCTACCTTCTTTTCTTTTTCAACTCAGATAGACATCATTGACCATAGCTTTGCACTTGAATGGATGCAAGACTTTGAAGCTTTTCAAGATGCCCTCAGCCAAGAAACTACCTATGCCAGTAATTTAACTCGGTCCATGAGTCTTGTTTTAGATGAGTTCTACAACTCACTCCAGGTGGGTGCTCTCCTTTGTACTGCAAAGGATGCTGTACGTTCTATATGCAGGTGGGTTTGTTAAACATGTTGTTGAATAACACAGCTGTTGGTGCTGAATGGGAAGAAATAGGCTGAAGTTAAGCCTCAAGCAAGACATTCATTTATTTTAATCTACATTTCTAAAGCAGCCCAGTTTATCAACAACTTTTTCTTGCAGGTGGTGGGTGTTTCTGCTGTACAAGGAACAGGGCTGGATGAATTTTTTGAACATGTGTCCAAAGCTGTTGATGAATATGAACGGTGAGCCTTCAGGAATAAAGGAAACTAGCAGGAGCAACCTGGCATGCTGTGCATTACCTTTAGGGATATCTGAGTTTGGAACAAACTGAATCTGAGGTTGCCTAGAGAGTCTAGAGAGAGCCAGTTTGGTGTAGTGATCAGGCTAGAACATGAGAGACTGAGTTCTAGTCCTGTCTTAGGCATGAAGGCATCTGGGTGACCTTGGGCCAGTCACTCTCTCTCAGCCCTTGGAAGGAGACAATGGCAAACCACTTCCAAAAAATCTTGCCAAGAAAACTGCAGGGACTAGTCCATGCAGTGGCCAGGAGTCAACACTGACTGAAAGCCACCAAAAAGAGAGAGAGAGAGAGAGACTCTAGGCAAATGATGCTTCCAGTTAAGTTTACTTGTACCCTATGAATATATAAGATAGCACAACAACCTTAAAGAAATCAATTGTTTGCTGTTTATATTAACTCAAGAAGCCTCAGCAGTTAAGCAGTTCTGTATCACATGTTTTGATGCATTGTAGGGTGGGCAGAGTCAATGGCTTTTCATGGGGCGCCACCAGATCATTCATTCTTGGTGCAGATATGAGGCTTACACGGAAAATTTCCTCTCTTTCTATAGCAGTAGCTATATAAACTGGTGGCTTATAGTGGTAATGTCCGTTCAGTGCTGCTGCCTATCTCCATTATTGTCTGTTAGGGTATAAGTCAGTAGTGCCCACGAGTAAATACATGAAACCCATTTTTTTTTCCTTCCAGAGAATATCGACCAGAATATGAACGTCTAAGAAAGAAATTGGTAAATATATGCATATACCTTGTTGCTCTGGGCTGTATTGATATAAGCCTTCCCACCTCCAATTGTGTCTGAACATTTGTTGCTATGTTGTTGCTGGAGCTCTAAACAGTATTTCTTAGGATGGAAATACTAATTCACCTATCAGTTGATAAAAGAAGTGTGAGAGAAGGAAATTAAGCAGGAAATCCTAGAGCTATGGTGAATGAATCCAAATCCCCGTTTGTATAGTCACAGGAGCCTTTCTCTTTCCATGGTTAGATGAATTCAAAGTGATTAGAGTTAACAGACAATTATGGAAGAACACAGATCTCTTTTCTTTGAATAGTAAAAAGATAGTGGTAAGCAGTTATCATGACATACTGAATAAACTATGGTGACTGGGTCCATACATATCAAGCCATAGTTTATTTAATGTAGATTTATTAAATAAACCTAGTTGGCTAAGTCTGAACAATACTGAGCCAAAATCAAAGAAACATACTTAATGTAAACTGTGAGGTAAGTTTCTGTGTCTGTGTTTCTTGCCATAACTCACTGACAGCTCCCTAAGCTTTCCATACATCTTCCTACTCACTCTTAGTTCTTAAGGACCTGGCAGGGTTGGATTTCTGTTCATTTTTTGCCTCTTATGAAAGGGGGATAGGACACAAGTGGGGCTTAGAGCATCCTCTGAAGGGCCACGTGAGGATGATCTTACTGAAATTAAGAAGGTTGCGGTAATCTGGAAACTACATCTATGTCATCTTAAGTTCCAGTGTGAGAGCAAAGTGAGATACAAATGCATTGAAAAAACATGTTATTGGAATATACTCTCTTGGTTTATAGGAAAGAGTTCAGAGGCAGCAGCAGGAGGAACAGCTGAAACGTTTGCAGAGAGATATGGGGCCTGTTGCTATGGAGAACAGCCCAGCACCGTCAGGTACATTGAAAGACCTAATACAACTACCTTTTTGACAGGCTGCCTCTAGGCCTCCAAGCCAGCAGGCAGCATTTGGGAGTTTTAGAAGTAGGTTCAGGTTCACAGCCTGCATCATTTTATCTGCTCTGCACTAAATATTTCAGGGTATAGCTGATGAGGGAAATAGTTGGGTCGTCCCCGAGAAAGCTCAGGGGAGGGAAAGGAAGGGCTGCTGGTGGGATTTGTATACATTGGCTTACTTACGGCATTTACATAAGGCATACGGCACTTCATCTGGCAAGGCATTATGCTATAGCTGTAGGACTAAGCATGTACTGCTGCTGCCTTGCTGAATTTCTAAAGCAGCCCAGAGCCCTCATCTAGGTATCATGTATACACAAACTCTCCTGACCTTGTAGTGTTTGAGATCTGGCATGAAACTCCTGGGCAAAGTGTCCATCCTACTGTACAGGAAGAAGCTGAACAATTGCTTTTCTGTTTGCTTTTGGTCCAAAGGTTCAATGGCAGAATCTTCATTAGGCCCATCAGAACTGATTCTGACACGAGGAACTTTGGAACCAGAAGAGGAGGAGGAAGAGGCCCAAGACAGTGATACTGATGACATTGATCATAAAGGTAATTAAGGCTCTGAAGGAACAGGAGGAATTAAAAATTGCAAGAGACAAGCCAGGAGGGAGGATGGTGGCATTTTCCCATCAGTTGCTTTACATGGAGTTCCTTACAACTCTGTCTTACATTCATTTTACAATCCAGCCAAGGGATGAGGCTGATATCTTCATTTCTGGTGATGCTGGTTGCTATTAGAAAGGGCATTTGGGATCATAAGGCATTAGTGGCGCTCACTTTGTGAACACATCTCTTCTGTTTCCTGTATAGTGACAGAGGAAAGCCATGAAGAACCTGCCTTCCAAAGCTTCTTGCAAGAAGCCAAGCTGCACTATTCAACCAGAAGCAGCCAGTAGAGGAGAGCAAGGACAGTTGCATGGTTGGATGCAGAAGCTGAAGGACACAGAGCTGTGAAACAGACTCACTCGCTGTGGTCTATGGCAATAGTTCTGGTCCTCTCGACTCACAGGGCTACTGAATTCTTTCTGTGGCATCTTTTTTCAGTGGGAGACTGAAGTAGTTTGCCAGAGCCCGATGGTCATTTCTGCAGATGCAACATAATCACTTGTTGGCAGAAGAATATGACTTTGAGAGATCTTGTCCCTGTGTTGCGAATTCTACCTATAATATATGTTTCTGTTTTGTAAATTATTAGCAAATATCTATTCTGCTACATGTTATTGGTGGCTGACTTTTTTTTCTGGCTTAATTATTAGCACTTCACTTTTGTTTCACCCATATATGCTGGAACAAGAGAAGACACAGCTGGGATGTGAGTTCAGACACACAAAGAACGTGACATCAGATGAGGGGTCATTTTCCTAAGCATTTTGAGGACGTAGGGAGGTGTGAAATGCTAAATATAGAATATTTAGCCTTACGCTTTTTCTAAGATCAGCTCTGAGAGAACAGAAACTAGTTATTGAGAGTTCTCACAAGACCCACAAAGTGCGCATAATTTGGTTCTTATGTTGGAGTCCTGTGGAAATAACTTCCTTAACTTGGATTGATATCTTGGGACAAAGCTGCCATAATACATAATAGATGCCATAACTGTGGCTTTACTATGTACCTGATTGTGATGGAATGGAATTATGAAGGCCAAGCTCAGGGAGATAAACATTTTCTTAGCTCGCCAGAAGAGCGTGGGAGTAACAAGAGGATGAGACTGGCACCTCCCTGAGGAATTTACACTGTTGTGGCTGGCTGACTTTGGGAGCTGGGGTTTGAGTCTGGGAAGATTCTTGCTAGAGGTTGTAGCTAATAAACATAGCTGGACTGAATTTGCATTGTCTCTTGGAGTTCCTTGGGCTAGGCCTGACATCAATCTTGCCAGTCTCATCCTCTTGTTACTCCCACGCTCTTCTGGCGAGCTAAGAAAATGTTTATCTCCCTGAGCCTGGCCTTCATAATTCCATTCCATCACACTGGTAAACTTTAATTTGATGGTGGATTCGAACTGAGTCCCTTTTAGAAACCATGTAAATCAAAAGGATTTGTTTCTATTCTGTTGCACTGGAATTTTAGACAAGTCAATATGGAAAAGTAAAATGCGGGCAGGACGTTACTTGGGGAGAGTGACAGGAGCAGTAGGAAAGGAATAGTGTCTGGAAGGCAGCCATGGCTCTTTCTCATACTTGCATTTATGCCTATGGATTGCAAACGCTTGGGTGTCCCTATTCACTGCAATGTACCTTATTGCTACTACAAATTATAAAGAAGCATAGACTTTATATCTGTTCAGAACTAATGCAGTGGAGGCACTCACTTATGGAAAGAAGAACAACTTCTGCAGAAAATAGTTCATTATAAAGATGAATGAATCAACTGAAGCTGGCTATTGCATGCCTGTGCATCCACACCCATGCACACACAGACGTAGAGTTCTTCCAAAAACGACTGTAAGTACAAAAATGAAAGGAGGATGGAGGGTTGCACTTTTTTTCACAGACAAGACTGGAGAGTCTATTAGCTTTGAATATGATTGAACATTTGCTGAAAGAAGCAAAAATGTGTACTTTATAACAGTGTCCTTCTACCCACTTTGTAATATGGAAGTGAGAGTTGGATACATAGGGGGAAAATTGATTGCAGTGGGAATGCACTATTTAAGTCCATGTGATCATTCCAAAAGAGGTAGGCTCAGAACAGAATGGTGTTGAATGAATGTGGATTGAATGCAATCATTTAGGCAAAATGAATGAGGATCAAATATATGAAGGAAGAATGAATAATTAGAGAAGGAGAACGTTGAGAAAGTGGTGATGTTTATAACATCTTCAAATACAGATGAAAAGTTTAAATAACAAAAGGCAATTTATAAAGCAGAGAATGGGTATAGTGGAGGTAAATAAGCATTTGCAAAGACAGAAAGTTACAGACAGCTATAGTGAATGGTACCAGCATAAATTAGATTTAGTGAAATACTTTTTGTCTTTAGCTTTTTTTTTTTTGGCTTACTGATTTTTTTTTGCAAGACTATTCCTTCTCTTATTATGACTTGCTCTTTTCCTATGCAATACTACTGCTTATCCAGAAAGGGAATAAGGGTATGTTGTCCCCTACGGAGTCTCCTTGCTGCTTAGACGAAAGAGCGATTCTTTTCCCTTGCTCCCTCCCTTTGCAAGGAGCTCTCCACTGCTGCAGCGGTGCGTCCCTGAACAACAACAAAGCCTCATAACTTCTTAGTGAAATATACACTGGAAATTAAACCAGGGCTGTACAGTATTCCTAAACATGCTACTTGAAACAAAGGCCGCTCACCTGTCCTCAGCACGGATGTTGGGGGGGGAGTTTCAGGTTTGCTGCTGCAGCTTTCCCTGAGAAGGACCGCCTTCTTTGGATGCTAAGTGCTCCTCTCCGGACTCTAGACTCTGCTTGCTCCTGGTAGAAGTGGGGATCCAGCTGGCATCCTGGGTGACTTTGCAGAGGGAAACAGGAACAGTTGGCTCTCAGCAAAGGCTCTTGTCACCTGGCTGTGCACCCCGTTGTGGCCCAGAAGTGTTCCCTCTGGACCACATTGCGGTTTAGAGCCACCAAGGAGATGCTGATATGGAGAAGGTAAGCCTTAGAGCTATACTGTTGACTGCCCCCTACCTCAGCAAGGGGAACTCCTGGAGACCCTATGGGAGACGAACCCAATCCAAAGGACCAGGAGGCCAGCAGGCGAGAGGACCGTTTCTTGCCCCTGCAGCCTGGAGACACCCGAGAGGGTCCCTGGAGCCGCCTGGCCAACATGGGGTGCCAGTGAGACCCGGTGGGAGGGTTTGGCTGGGCCCTGAGGGTAGGTGCCTCTCCCTGCTGTCACCCTGGGGCGAGAGATCACAGGCACAAACGGCCTCTCTCCCGTCTCTGAAATAGAAGCGTTAGGCGCGGTTATCCGGGCCGCCGGTCGCCGGGTTGGGCTTTCCTGAGCCGGGGACCAGAGACGGTTCCCGACGGAGAGGGGCTACAAGGGTGCTGGGAGTGGGACTGGAAGCCTCTGCAACGCGCCCCACCTCTGCTGCATCCAAGCAAGGCCAGGGTGTGCCTCCAATTCCCGCCCCGGCTCCTTAGGGGACAAGCGCCATGCAGCGGCTCCTCAGAGAGGGAAACCTCCCCGCCGCCGCCCCACATCCTTCTGGGTCGGGACTTGCCAAGAGCAGGAAGAATGGGCGGGGGGGGGGTAGGAGAGAGGCGATCCCGTAGCAGAGTCCCCCGTTGCAGCGCAGGCGACCCCTTCTCCAACGGAGAGCTTTCGCATCCCTCCCAAGAGGGAACTTGCTGTTTCCATCTCACCACCGAGAGGCCTCACAGCTAGTGCTAGTTACTCCTCTGCGCCCCACGCTTAGCCCGTTATCCCTCCATAAGAATCTCTCCTCTTATCCCATGACTGCTGTTGCTCAAAACCCTTTCAGGGTGGGCAGGGGAGAAGAGGGGTGGGGCATGAATGTCAAATGTGTTTTGGACATTCTGGTACATAATGACTACCAGGCAATCCCTCATGGTTGTTAACCCTCTACAAAGAAACAAATCACAGCACCTGGAAAGATCAATGAGGTAAGATTTATCTTTTGCAAAAGCCATACTGAGTATTTCTGAACCATGGGTGGATTCGCACAACACCGTAAGCTCAGTTTAACAAGATGGCTGTGTTCACACAACATGCTATTTCCACCAACAACCTTTGTTTATACAATTTTTTCCCAGTAAGTTATAGCTAGCCTCGATCCAAATAGACCTGTTATAACTTAATAGATGATCTGATTCACCGCGCATACTAAGACAATGGTGAGGTTTGGAGAAGTGAAACACAAACTACTACCCACATTTTAGCCTAGCTTGTTTTGTGCAGACTCTGCCATTAGGTATGTTTTTGATTGTCCTACCTCAGACAGGGACTAGGAATAAGAACAAATATCTATATATGGTCAAAGTGCTAAAACAAAGGCCGGAAACATTGGGGCTTTTCATTGTATTAAAAAAGGCAAATAAGATGTGTGTTGATTTCTGACTGCCCCACGTAAGTAGGAGCTGAGAATGGAAAAATAGTATCTAAATTATTAACTGAATGATTATCTACAATGATCAAGGTGCCACTAAAAACATTCATTTCCTGTTCCTGTTTATTTTCTTTAAAAATTAAGCTTCAGTGTGATAGGGACTCTTCTACCTGTTCCATTCTTCCATCTGGACCTTCTGACACAACTCTTGAGGATGCACACACCCTCCTCCATAGAGGTGACAAACCCTGTGGAGCATGGGATGATTCTGTGCAAGAAGGGACAGAGGATAAAATTCTTCTTCCACAATGGCATCTTGACTGGCCATGTTTTGATGTTAGAAACCCCAGTCTCCCAAACCAGGCCACAACCTGTTGTCTGAATCTAGCAAGATTTGTCATAGGAAAATAATTTTTGGCATTCAAAATTTGACTGAGACCTGTTCCTCTCATTCTTTCTGACCAGTCCTGTTGGCCAACCCAATCTTTGTTTAGGAGCCTCTGTTCCCATGATATAGCCATTTCTCCAAGGCAGTTGTCTAATTATAAAAGTCATAAAACTGAGGACAAATCTCCCCCTTCCCTCCTCTCTCTAGCATGCATTTTACACAAACAGTGGAATGTGGGGGGGGGAGTCATTTTTAGTGTGGCCCTGTGGCATCACTGTTTGCAGCATGCTGCAACTCTAGAACTCTGAACTGGAACCAGATCTTCTTGAAAAGTCTTCATTTCAAACCAGTTTGAAATCAGTTTAGAGCTGTTTGTTTGATCTCAGGTATATGCCAGTGTGCTCCAAACTACACTAAACATCCAAATCTAGAACACTGGCTACTAGCCATTTCACTTAACTGGAATCAACATTCTCAGTGATAAAAAAACAATAAAAATTTGTACAAATATATATATATAAAGTTAAAAGGCGGAGAGAGCATCTTCACGCCACCAACCACACCCACTACTGCAAACCCCCATGTGATCCCCATGCTAGTTGCCAGAGCCAGGTCTTAATGCTCTTCTGGAAGGCCAAAAGAGTGGGGGCCAATCTCACTTCACAGGGCAAGATGTTCCATAGGGCAGGGGCAATGACAGAAAAGGCTCTCATCCTAGACCCTGCCAGTTGAAATTCTGTAGCTAATGGGGTCCGTAATATGCCCTTCCTGCCAGACTGGGTGGGATAGGTCGATGTAACCAGGACAAGACACTTCCTCAGATAACCTGGGCCCATGTCATGAAGGGCTGTAAAGGTCATAACCAACACCTTGAATTGGACCTGGAAGCAAACCAGCACCCAATGCACCTCACACAGCAGAGGTGCTACATGTGCAACCCTAGAGGTGCCCATAACTGCCCAGGCCGCCACATTCTGCACCACCTGCAGCTTCCAGATACTTTCAAGGGTAGCCCCATGTAGAGCGCATTGCAATAGTCTATATGGGAGCTGACCAGGGCATGAGTGAATGAGAGACTGACATGTATTGTGTCACATATGGCTCCTGGGCTGCAATTTTGGCACTTCCACTTTCTCTCCCACCGTTGACTTCCTGGAACCATCTGATTGGCCACTGGGATACTAGATGCCAGATAAGATTAACTTTTTTGATCTGGTTTAGCAGGTCATTTCTTGTCATAAGTCTATTTTGTAATTTAAACTACATTATAGAAATGGCCAGTACTACATGTTGTGGTAGTAGGACCAAGCAGGTGCCAATCCAGATTGGCTGATCTTGTGTTGTCCATCTCTCCACAGGCCTGTGGATACCTTATGGTGTTTGCAACCACCTTGGAAGTGGGGGACAAACTGCATTTGGCTGGCTTTTGCTATGCTATGTCTGACCATGCTGACCTTAGTTTGCCTACAGTCAGGGCTAATGCTGCATTTGGGTTCCCGTGAGCCAGGAATGCCCTCCAAGTCCATGAGGAAAATCTTCCAGGGCATCCAGACTTCCTCAGAGAAAAACAGAACTCTGCAGTACCTCTCGGCTGCCGGATCTGTCAACCGGAACTTAGAAGTTACAACACAGGCTTTGGCAGAGGATTCCTTCTTCTCCAGAATCAGGAAGTTCTGGCAACGCCTTGAGAAGGTGTTTGCTGGATTCCAACAACTCAGAAGGACTTCTCATTCCAGCCTCCCAGCACAGCCCCTACCCTGGCCTGCATGGCAGAAAGAGCTTTCATCCCGAGTCCTGGGCCCTCGTCTCCAGCAAGTCTTCCAGAATTATCAAGCAATGAACAAGTATCGAGTGCCGTCAGGTGCTGGGCAGCGCCCAGGCAATCCACACCTAACTGGAATGGAGCTCTTGTGCCAGCTGAAAAATCGTGTGAATGTATCCACTGTGTTGGGTAATGAAGGACCCTTTGCAGAACCTGAATGGAGGGGTATGCTGCCTCAGAGGAGCTTGGCAGAAGATCTGGGTCACCTGGAGACATGTGCAGTTGTGAGCTCAGCTGGCTCCATGTTGGGGTCAGGACTGGGCAGTGAGATTGGTGAGTGTTAAAGGAAGAGTCAGGCATTCGTATGGGGTGGTTGTGACTCAGCCTACTTAATCTTCCTTATAGAGTTGGTAAATATCTTATTCCTAAACAAATGCTATAATTCATGGCCATATTATTTTTTTTTTTTTTTATTGGAAAAGCCAAGGAATGCAATCCTATGTTGCAGTAGATGTCTCACCTTTCCTTTCTATCTTGTTCTATTCTTAGAAAAGAGAACCTGTTTATAGCTCACTGCTATTTGGATGATCAAAATCATTTTCACTCTCACCCCTTTGGGATTATTCTCTCTGATCTAGGTGCTCCCAGGTCCTGTTAGCTTTTCCCCAGGATTCAATATAAAATATATAGTATCTTTTTCAATACAGTACTACTTGGTTTCATTATAGTTAAATCCCTTCATCAATGTATTGGGATCCTTTAACTCAGTATTTCCCAACCTCAGCAACTTTAAGCTGTGTGGACTTCAACTCCCAGAATTCCCCAGCCAGCATGGCTGGGGCTTGGTTAGGATTATTAGTGTCTTTCTTTTCTTTCATGGAGGGAACCCAGCCCATTACTTACTAACGGCTGTGTATATTGCTTGAACCTACAGTGGCGTTTAAAAGTTTGTGAACTCTTTTGAATTTTCAATATTTCTGCATAAGTATGACCTAAAACGTGACCTGTTCTCCACATAAATCCTAAAACTGGAGAAAGAGAAGTCAGTTAAACAAATAAGTAAGAAACTTTATACTTGTTCATTTATTTATTAAGGAAAATGATCCAAAGCTACATATTTGTGTGTGGCAAAAGTATGTGAACCTTTGCTTTCAATAACTGGTGTACCCCCCTTTGGGCATCAATAACTGCAACTATATGTTTCTGATAACTGTTGATCAGTCGTGGACATTGGCTTGGAGGAATTTTAGCCCATTCTTCCTTACTGAATAGCTTCAGCTCAGCGATATTGGTGGGGTTCCTTGCATGAACTGTCCGCTTCCACATTTCTATAAGATTAAGGTTGGGACTTTGACTTGGCCATTCCAAAACTTTCTTCTGCTTTAACCATTCTTTGGTCATATTACTTGTGTGTTTTGGGTTGTTGTCTTGCTGCATGACCCACTTTCTCTTGAGCTTCAGTTCATGGACAGATACCCTGACATATTCCTACAGAATTTGCTGGTACAATTCAGAATTCATAGTTCCATCAGTGATGGCAAGCCGTCTTGGTCCAGAGGAAGCAAAGCAGGCCCAAACCATGATACCGCCACCACCAGGTTTCACAGACGGAATAAGGTTTTTATGCTGGAATGCAGTGTTCACCTTTCATCAAACATAACACTTTTCATTGAAGCCAAGAAGTTCTCTTCTGGTCTCATCCATCCACAGAACATTCTTCCAATAGTCTTCTGGCTTATCTATGTGGTCTTTCACAAACTGTAGATGGGCAGCAATGTTCTTTTTCAAGAGTAGTGGCTTTCTCCTTACAACTCTGCCATGCACACCACTGTTGTTCAGTGTTCCCCTGAGGGTGGTCTCATGAACGCTGACATTCACCAATGCAAGAAAAGCCTTTAGTTCCTTAGACATTACCCTAGGATTCTTTGAGACCTCCTGAAGTATACATGTGGTTGTGATCTTAGTTGATTGACCACTCCTGGGGAGGGTAACAATGGTGTTGAATTACCTCCATTTGTACACAATCTGCCTGACAGTGGACTGGTGGAGTCCAAACTCTTTGGAAATAGTTTTGTAACCTTTTCCAACCTGGTGAGCATCAACAACCATTTTTTTGGAGGTCCACATAAATCTCCTTTGTTCAAGCCATGAAATACTTTTACATCCTTGTGTTGTGAAGATCAGACTGTGATAGTTAAATACCCAGAATTCTGTTCTTTAAATAAGGCAGGACTTCCCATACTCACACCTGATTATCATCCCATTGATAAACACCTGACTCTAATTTCCCCTTCAAATAAATTGATAATCCTAGAGATTTACATACTTTTGCCATACACCAATATGTAATTTTGGATCATTTTCCTCAATCAACAAACAGGTATAATATTTTTGACTCATTTGTTTAACTGGGTTCTCTTTATCTAGTTTTAGGACTTGTGTGGAGAACAGATCACATTTTAGGTCATATTTAATGCAGAAATATTGAAAATTCAAAAGGGTTCACAAACTTTTAAGCACCACTGTATACAAAGCATTAATTGCATAAACAGGTTAAAAGATTTGGATAAAAGCAGCCATAGTCTGTTCAACTTTGGAGGTTCTGACTTTCATCCTCTCATCTATCAACCTAAATTTGGCAACTCTATTTTCTGCTTTCATTGATATCAACATGCAACATAACTGTTGAGTCTACCTAAGTACTATCATCTCCTAAGATCAGCCCAAAGATTGTGAAAAGTACCTACAAGACTGAGTTGTAACTAAGAGGTCTGGTAATTTACTCAGCCTTATTGACCACCACAATATGTATATATACCCCATCTATTGATGGGAAGATCATCAATCATGGAACAAGATCCTTCCCCCCCCCTTTGTCACCTTATTGCTACCAGTGTTATTAAGTTGGACAGAAAAAAATAATGTTTCCATAACTAAGTTGAAGAATACCATTAAATTCTTGCAACTTAGATCTTGTATTGTGGATAAACAACCCAACCTAGAAACACTGATTTATTATGCAGATGAAGTAAAGGTTCTTTATGGCATTTATATAACTTTAAAAACTAACATCAATTAAGGTAACAAGTTAAGATGTTTGAACACTAAATTGTGATTTGTTCAGGATTGTGTTATGGCCAAGAAAGAGAATATAACTATCTGCCAAGGATATTTCCTGCCCAAATTTAAATGCAGATGGTCCTGTAATTAAAAAAAACAGTACAAATAACCCAGAACAAAGTAAAAATGGAATAAAGGAATCAGCTACTAATCACTGCTAAATCAAGGATACTTCTGACTTTTGGAGGTTAATATCTACTCATATCCACACTGAGCCCTGAGTTGCAAAGGCAGCTGGGGTTGAACTAATTTCCCTGAAGCTGATGAAAAGTAATTTGTGTTGATGGGCTGCTTCAACCCTCGCTTCCTAATTCCTACACACACACACACATATATATATATATATATATATATATACACACACACACATACATATACACGCACAGCACAGCCATGTGTTCTAGAGACAGGGGTATGACAATAGTTATTTAAACCTTTAAGAAGAAAAGAAAAGACTTGCCTGCTAATTACTGTCAAATCAGTCTGTTACATCCTATACAGGTAGTCCTTGTTTAGCAACCATTTGCGATTATGATGGTGATGAAAAAGTAACTTTACGACCAATCCTCATATTTTTGACCTTTGCAAGTCTGTAAAGCAAAGGAAAGCTGAAGTAAGATCATAAGCACATTCACAGTTTCAGTTAGTGACCACTTCACTACCTGTGAATAAGTTGTATATGATATACCAAGGAACTTATTGGCAGACTGGTTGGCATTAGAGAGTATTCCAGTGAAGAACATGTGGATTTTAGATCAGGTAGAAGCACAATAAAACAGCTATCTACACATTACTGTTAGCAAAATTTGAGAGTTTCTGACTCTCCCCAATTAGGATTCAGTCCAGCAGAAGATCAGACATGAAAACACCAGCTGAGATTTTAAAGTTATATTGAAAGCAGGCCAATAGAGTCAGCTGGGGTCTCCCCTTAAGGCAGAGAAGAACCCCGATCACACCCAAAGATTTTATACATGTTTCTTACACAGAGATACAGCAATTAACAAATTGATTGGCTAAAATTGGCATAAATTTGGGATCCTCCTTATTATTGGGGGAAACTTATCTTCCCAATGACCTATTGGTTGCACCCCCTTATCTTCCCAATGACCTATTCAGGGCACCCCCTTTGATCTTCTGATATTTATTGTTTCATGGAATGCAGAGGTATCGCCAGAGCAGCTAAAGGGTGTTCTGAAGGCTAGCAGACTGGGGTCACTTCCTCCCATATCTTTACGGCCTTGACACTTAAGGAGACAGGATGTCTGCCCAATGTCTTTCAACAATAACAGAAATTAGAGAACTGTGTGAAGGTTCATGAACATTAGTTTCCTTGTCATCCCTTTGGCTTCCAAATGTAAGGAAATAAAGATGAGAGAAACTGAGAGCCCTTTTTCATAAGGTTTCATTACAACATAAGTCTGCAGTATATGTTGTATTAATTGACTTCAAGTAAACATTTAATCATATTTCAAGAGCAAAATTATGGTACAGATTTAAAGTTACATCCATTGACTACTGTTTACTTACTCATATCTATAATACATACAGGGAGTCCCTGGGTTAAGAACACCCGGGTTACAGACGATCCATAGTTAAGAACGGAGCCTACTGTAGCAAAATTTGAGTTAAATACACAATGATTCAAGTTAAATACTCATGGTTTGAGTTCATTACACAATACTGCTTATACAGTATTATACAATAACACTGTTCCGGCTTACGTACAAATTCCCTTAAGGACAGACTTGGGACGGAACTTGTTATTAAACTGGGGACTACCTATACAAGAATGCTAATCTTAAAGTAGAATATAACATACCTGATCAGTTTTCTGACTCCATATCCACTGAAAGAGGAGTAAAACAAGGATGTATTATTGTGTGTGACTTTCATGAATCCTATGGTTGAGAATTTGACCAAAACAGACTTTCATCATCTCAAAATTGCAAATGGGAATATCATAGTATTGTTATCAGCAGGTGATGCGGGGATTTTACTGCAAACATTTCTGGAGCTGAGGCTGACTCTTAACTTGTTTCTGCAAGGAACCGCATTCACAGTTAAACTATAGGAAGACTCATATGAATTTTGCAAAAAGACCCAAAACTTGAACAGATAGTGTATTTTCATTACCTTGAGATAATTTTTTTTCTTCCCTCTGATAATCTAAGTCCCACTTCCTACATGCTGTCCAGAAATTAAGCACAAAGGATTATCACAGAGGGGAAAACAGGAGTACAGCCAGCTCCTGTGAACATGAGCCATCCCTACGAATCTGTGCAAAATTCTGAGATAGAGGAAATACTTCAAAGGATGAAGCTAGGATCAGTGCCTTATGAAGGGAAACGGTGGTGCGCATCTTGCTACAGAAACAACAGATGCACTGCCAACCTAGAAAAAGTGGAACAAATGTTTGAGAAATATTGCGGGGTGTATAAAATTGTGTGAAGGAAAAACCATGTTTGCAAACTGCTGAGGAGGAATCTGAGCTTTTTGAGGGCTGGAAAGCTGTCAAGGGCATTGTGGGGGGGCTGGAGGGGCTGTGAGTTCACAGCACTGGGAATGTGTATGAGTGGGCTGTGGGTGCTGAAAGATTTGCAAGAGAAATTGACTGCAGGTAGATAGCAGACTAATCTGGAAGAAGCCCCATGTAGCCTCAGGGAGATAAGGTGAGAAAAGTGTGCTTTCCTGCCACTGCGAGGTGAAAATGAAACAGAAGAAAAGCTAAAAAGAGAGGGAGGGAGGTGTCTAGTGAATACAGTACCGCTCTCATGAGAGTTATCATGAATTGCCCTAGAAGAGATCCACCAATGATGAGGAAACTTTTGGAAAAGAGTGGGGGAATGCTCTTTGATCCAGAATAAAATGAAAGATCCTATTAACAATCTGCAACACACAAGGAACACCAACACGATTACACAAAGTGGCACATTGTGAATACTGTGGAGCTCCTGAAGCTGTTCTGAGTATTAGCAATTGACTCTGGGCAGAATAAACAAATGAGAGGGATGGATGGGAGCGTGTTTATTTGGAGAGTTACAACCCTAAAAGCATAATATCCTCAGCCCATGGATTGGGAAGAGTCCCGTATTCTGTGGTGAATGGCGGAGGAGGGAAAACAGCAGCTGCAGCAATTGGTTATTCAGTCTGGCGTGACACTTAAAAACTGCTGGTTAGATGGCACACTGAGCAGTTTCGAGTAATTCTGTATAACAGGGCTAACTGTTGTCTTTATTTATCCAGAGACTCATGACACATGGCACGAATGCAGGTTTATTACCTTTCTTGTTCCTCTTCTATTCTAAAAGCTTCACTGCCTCACACATACACAGCCTAAGCAAACTATCTAACTCAATGACTAGCTAGCCAAACTAGGTTTGAGTTCTACCATGCAAAGTATTTCAACCTATGGGATGGCTCTGAAAGTACTACAGTTCCCATCCACTTGTATAACTTCCAGTGATGCTTGGTCAGTCTCACTTCAGCACTTTTCTCATGTCTCCTTGTACATTTCCACTTGAGTATCATTGTTTCATCCACTTCACTGGGGAATTTCAACTCTCTCTTGTTTTGGGAACCACTTCATGTTTTAAGAACCATCTCTTTTAGATTCAGAAATCTTAATTCTTGTATTTTTTTACATGCTACAAAAACTAAAATCTTGGAAATATTTGTTCCATCCCATTCTCAAGAAACGATTACTGGACAGTTCATTCTGCCCCTATGACTTGCTTTGAGTGAGTCTCATGTACTCTATCTTTCATATAAGCACTCATGTGGCATTATATACATATAAACCATAGAGATACAAATCAGGATATATATTAACAACAATATGATGACAACTGTGTCTCACCTCCTGTTTTATGTCTTTGCTTGTTTAGCTAACAACCAGGCTTGATTATAAGTGGAATAATGGACACAGTGGGTTTACAAAGGGCACATTAAAAAGAATTCTAATGCACCCACACACCCATACACACCCATACATACACACGGGAGAGCCAATTTAGTCTAGTGGTTAAAGTGCTGGACTAGGATTGGGAAAACCCAGGTTCTAGTCCTGCCCTTGATACAAAACCCATCTGGGTGGCCTTGGCCAATCACCCTCTCTCAGCCCTAGGAAGAAGGCAATGGCGAACCCCAGGGCCTGCAAAGATTTTAATGTACCCGTGGCTAGCAGGGACAAGAAATAAAGGAGAAATCAGGCCACACCAGCTATGTGGTTATTTTACCCACCCCATCTTGCTTTGAGGGAGGGAATGTTATTGTAAAATAAACCCAGGTCAGGGCGGGATGACCTAGGGGTGGGATCTATCTGCTTTCTCTCTCTCCTACCCTTATTTTCTCACTTTCTCAGACTCCCATGATGCTGTCCTTCGTTTCAATGGAGCCCCAACCACTGGCTACGAACATGATGTGGGCACCAAAACAACACTCCGTCTTGTGAATTCCCAGGTGGGCAATGAACTTTGGAGGCCAAGACTGAGGTGTGGGCAAAAGAAAGCAAGCCTGTGGGTAGATAAAAGATAACAGCCAAATGGGGAAAAGATGAAGAAAATCCAATGGTTTTGTTTCATGTGTTTGCCATAAAACAGGCAGTAGCCTCAGTTCACTATACAGTTAGATATCAGCGGGGTCCACAGATAGCCAAAAAAGTAAAAATGGTGGCCAGACCAATGTGATTAAAGCTCTACCCATTTTTATATGCGTCATGTTTTATATCTTACATTGTTACATCAATAGATTTGGCTGATTGTCCTCAAATATATCAACATATAAGAAAGATCTAAAGTCAGATTCAGACAATTACAGACCTAGCTGTTTTGTCAGTAGTAGGCAAATGATACAGCTTTTAATTACAAGGTAGAATGTGCGTTGCTTTGCCCTGAGAGAAAAAGTGAGTTGCCTAGGCTCCTAAGGTTGGAAGAGATCTCAGAGGTCTTCTAATCCAATGTTTCTCAACCTTGGCAGCTTTAAGATGCATGGACTTCAACTCCCAGAATTCCCTAGCTAGAGTGCTGTCTGGGGAATTCCAGGAGTTGAAGTCCACACATCTTAAAGCTACCAAGTTGAGAAACACTTTTTTAGTCCATTCCCTGCCCAGGGCAGGAATCTTTATACCATCTCAGACAAATAGGCATTCAACCTTTGCTTGAAAACCTCACATGACAGTGCACACGCAACTCTAGGAGGCAGGCCGTTCCACTGCCTAATTGTGACCATGGTCAGGAAATTCCTCCTTATCTTGAATTTGGATTTCCCACCCTGAAGCTTCCACCCTGAAGCTTCCATAGAGAGATATGGAAGAATAAATGGCCTGTACCAACCCATCATAACCTGGATCCCTTGGTTAGACATCATTACTGAAGCAGAAACCACTCTCACCCAAAGACAAACTGAGATAGTCCATTTAACAGATTCTATGATTTCAAAGAAGAATTTGGGGCTCTGACCAGCCTTTCTCTAATACAGGCCCAGATTAAGTTGCCTGTACTGGATTTTTCCTTCTGGCATTAAGTGAGGCCTGTCACTCACCTACCTGTATTTGTTTTGTAGCTGATGAAAGGAGAGAGAAGTCTGCACCTGTGAGGTTGTGTTCTGGGACCTGATTGCTAGGTTACTGGGATTACTGTGGGATTAATGAAGAGAAACCTCTTGAAACCTGGCAGAGATTCTCCATCACTCTAAAGACTGCATTACCTGGAGTTAAACTACATGAGCTGGTACTTCAAACTCACCTCTATTAATTTTCCCTTAATCATTTTTAATATAAACCTTGATCTGGCTATCTGAAAAGAATTAGAATATAATCCCAATCAAATAATCTTTAATTAAGTAATAGAAACTAAAATTTCCATATCCAACGGTATCCATGCAGTCAGAAAAGTCATGATGGTGGCTGTGATGACATGATCAAAGCCCTCCCCATTTTTACATGCATTGCACACACACACGTGTAAAAAAGGGGCAGGGCTTTGATCTTACAATCATTGCCACCATCATGCCCAAATCTCTTAACATTTAAGAGATTTGTGAGAAGTCACTGCTGACGTTTATGTCTCAGGTATCAAGATTGCACGTCTGAAACTCAACATTCACTCAACCCACAGTTAATTTATTTATTTTCACAGTATTATTAGTTACAGTATTGATACTAACTGGACTCATATGAATACATTTTGCCTTTATCATAACTGAGACTGTTTACATAGGATTACCATTAAGGTAATTATTGCTGCCGGTTGCTAGCATTGCATTTTGAATTCTTCACTAGCTGCAGGTCAGAGAAAGATCTTTGATCTTTGCTCTAAAAAGTCCTCTCCTCTGAAATTGTAGCAGTTGTTTGCGATATAAGATGGATTGTTGGGAGGTAGTGCTGAGGCTTTTTCTCTATTTCTGCCTGGCATTTTGCTGAATATGCCTGGAATCCAACCCTTAGCTCAAAGTCAAATATCAAAAACAGTAAGATTATCAGAATAGCAGCTTTCAAAGTGTGTATTAATTATTGTTCTTAAGGAGTTCCAGAAAAGTTGGATGACCAAGGAAGGATAAAAGGTAAAAGGGTAGGAAAAAAATTGCATGCCACAAAGGAAGCTGAATCTGAGAGTTGGGGTTCTCCCTCTATGCAAATGTATAAGCTGCTTCTGGGCAATTCTTGCAAAATATAGGATATTTCTCTGATTCTTTCCAAGATATTTCTAAATGGAGGGGAAGTACTCTTATTCTGAGAAATTGGCCAGGCTAGCCATGAACATCACTTGGTTGTTTTCCTTGCAGCTGCGTGGTTGGCTTGAATTAGTGAGTCAAAAATGTTCTCATTCACTTTCTGCTCCACAGCTGATGGCTTCTCCAGAGCAGCATTTTCTAGATGGACAACTCTATGCACAGGGAACTCTGGTCGCATGGGATCCAGCCCCTTACCCAGGGGACCTAGAAGAGGTGAGATTTGCTGGTTGGGGTCACATTATATGCTAGCCTAGGCTAAAATGGGGCTGGGGTAATTTGTGGCTCCCACACATTATCATATCTGTGAACCAGGCCATCATCTTAAGCTATAATATAGTTTGCTGGGGCAACAAGACACAATTGTGTTTTGTTAACCCAGGCCTAGGGTTAATCTGTGTGGTATGAACTTGGTCCCTTTAATATCTGTATTGTGGGATAGAATGGGATCTGCACATACATACATACATACATAACACCCCCACTTCTAAGGAACAGAGTTGGGAACTTATGGCTGATAAACCACATATGTTTAGCTCTCAGAGCACTCAGGACAGAGCTACTGATATTCAGCAGATAATGGATTTCCCCCCCCCTTTTTTTTTTCTCACAAACATAATACTTGAAATAGTTTGCTATCCTAAAATCCTAAAAAACAATAAACCCAAACTTGAAAAAAAATCAGGCCAAAGTTTATGGTGCATTCTTGAGGCTTTCAGTGGTCTAACAAATCATTTGAAAAATACGGCTCTGGGCTGTAAAATGTTCCTGTGCCGTAGGGGATCAGAGACGTTCTCTTTCAGAGTATGGAAGGAGAGTGAATGAAGTATGGTGTTCTCTGATCCTCTGGGTATTTTTTTTTCTTTAAAGCAGTGTTTCTCAACCTTGACAACTTTAAGATGTGTGGACGTCAACTTTGTATTTCGTGAATGTGAATGGTCCTTTTTTACAAAAACATAATTAGTGAATTCACAGCTATAAAATGGAGTGATGCCTCCAACTTGGAAAGCTAAAAAAAGATGTATGGTAAACCATGATGGATAAATGGACCTTTTTTGTTGGAGTTGGACATCCAAGTTCAAGTCCACGCTCACACATAAAAGCTCACCTGGTGACTTTGGCCTGAGAGGGAACAAATGGCCCAATCAACCTTACATTGTAAATTGTCATTGTAGGGAAAAAATGGAGGAAAGAATGCTATGAATGCTGCCTTGAGATTTTAAATCAAAGATGGGATATAAATCTAATGAATGAATGTGCTTGGCCACTTTTAGAAGCACTTGGGTCTGATTCAGCTGCAGCATCTTCTTTTTATATATTTTTTTCTTAGTAATAAACATTTCTAAAGTCTAGAATTTCTTCTCCAGAGTTAAGTAACTGACTCATAGGTGCAGGATGTGCCAATGACAGCTTTCTCTTCCAGAGACAGAAGGCTGTGTTTCAATGACATCTCAGCCCCTACCTCCATCATACACTAACTAAACTTTGTGGCTTACCACATCAAAACTGCCTCTGTTTTGGTTTTCTAGAAACCAGATTTGTAACCAATAACAAACCTGGGGTATAAGTCCCAGTTTGTGGAAACTCAGATTATGACTGTGATTCAAATGACACAGAAAGTGATAAAGGTTGATTGAAGAATTGTACAAGATGGGGGATATAATAGTGGCATGTGTTCATTTACCCTTTGTTTAACTCAGTGTGTCATGCAGACATAATTCAACTGAAGATAATAGATTTTATCAAATCAAAGTTAAAACTATTAAGACACTTGAAAAAGCTAAATTAAAGAGCTGTATCTTGACACCCTTTCTCAAAGTCAACAAAATGGGGTTCACTCACAGAATGAAAGGGGCGTTTCTGCAGAGAAAGCCTTTTCCATTTCCCTTGTGCTTCTGAGATGTCCTCAAAAGTCCTCTGCAAATTCACTCTCCCCATTTCAGGAAAGAAGAACTCAAACATTTGCACTGTTGGAAAACAGACTCAATTTTGTGAGAGGGTTGTTGTTGTTTGGAACTTAGCATGTTTTGGGAACTCAGGCCAGTTGGTTGGTCTGTGGCTCAGCCCATTATGTAAACTCACCAAAAGGTTCAGTTAATTCAGCAACTAGCTTAAATGCGTTGTGCAAATGCAGTCATTGCATCATTAGAAGCTGCTGAACCTCTCTGCTGAATTTGGGGAGACATGGAGGTGAAACATAACTCTGGTGTTTTGGGTAGGTTAGACCGTGATGTTATATCTTGACAGATTGGTCTTTTCCCTCCCCAGTGGTACAAGACCCCTGATTATCCTCTCTTTGAACCATTCCGTACTTTGCGGGCCAACAGACCTTGGCAGCTGTTCCATCTCTTGCACCCACGACTGCAGTGGGAGCTCTGGCAGCTGGTGCAGGAAGGGGCTGATGAGCAGGTGCAACGCAACCCTCCATCTTCAGGCCTGCTGGGTAAGTCAGAAAGGAAGATCTTCAACCTACCAGATTCTCTGCAGCCCAAGTACCACATCCTTTGAATTTGCTTGCAACTGCTTTCCACACTTGCAAGGTCTAAATCATTGCTCTCTTTACAGTTGTGGCCAAGCCAGTATTTTGTATTCCTTGTCTCACTGCTTGGTTTTGCTCAAAGTTTCTGCACCAAAAACGGTCGCTGCCAAGATGCTTGTCCTGGTGACTTGCTAGAGTGAAATTGGGTGGCCCAAAAACATTTGGAAGGCATTCCTTCCTTAATCTCAAGAAGCCCTTTCTCCTAATTACAACTTGGGGGCAGCTGAAATTATTTAGTGACAATGGCTGAGTTCACACAACACTCTAAGCCTGGGTTAACAAAACACAGTTGCTATGTTTACATAATATGTGAGGCTAAGATTACCAGATCTGATTTGCAAAAATGCAGATGACCACTAAAGGCACCAAGCAGGATAACTTTTTAATTTTTGCTGTCATCTAGTGGTTGCAGGGACTTTTAATGGCCAAGATCTGCTGGCTTTAACTGTATCCAAGCAAATTAACCATTGTGGAGTCAAAATGCAGGACCCAAAAGCAAATAATCAAGGCTTCACTGCAGTGTTTATTAAACATTATGTACTGGAGGGGACCCCACTGAGGGATAGGGAGAGACACCCCTGCAAACAAAAGAGATGCACCAATATACATTTCAGGAAAGGGGAAGGGAAAAATGATGCATACATACATATTCATATGATGATGCAGGCATAGATAAGTAAGTGATTGATCTTGAGTTACTTCCTGCCCCTCTTGCTATCTACTATCTACAAAGAAAACAATAGGCTTACTGAGGAAACAAATCAATTCAGGGTGTCAAATGCCAGGAAGAACACATCCTCCTTCAGGACAGATGCCTCGGTTGCTATGGGGATGTTTTGATAAGGTCTCTACAACCAGCCTAGTTCACACCATCTCCAAGGCTGCTGCGCTTTCCTTTACATTTCAATTTTGTTTGAATGCTCCCATTCATCTGAAGACTCTAAGCATTTATTTTCTTCACCTAAAAATGTAAAAATGTTTCCTGACACCATATTATAATGATTCACCTCTACTGCTAGGTTCCACATGTAGCTGAATCCAACCCGCTTTTGACCTAGTCAAGCACACTGTGTGGACCCTGCTAATCAGAGGCATCAGCATGGGTAGGGTTCAGATGGTGAAAGCAGCATCATGGTGCTGCCACACCCACTCCATCCCTTTTGTGCATTAGTCATGATATTGTACATATCACATACTGGAACTTGCATTGTGATGATGTAACCCTGCCTTCATCATTTGGATAAGCACCGGATCCTACAGATGCCTCTATAGCCAATGAGAGGGTCATCCTGCACATGCTCAGAGGATCTATCACCAGTATTGCAGTGCTGATGAAGAGATAGCCCCATCTGAAAGGACTCTGTCTTGCCTTGGTAACAAACCCTAACCCTAACCCTAACCCTGAAGGTCCCTTACGCACTGGTCACTTTATTCAGTCTGGCTCTTTTTCTTTTTCTCTCTCGCTCTCCCCTCAATATCTAGGGACAGTGCTAATGATGTCCTTGTGTGAACTTGTCCACGTGTATGAATTCCTACCGTCTCAACGGCAATCCCACCAGTGTCACTATTACCAGGATTTCTCTGATGACGCTTGCACCCTAGGTGCTTACCACCCACTGCTCTTTGAGAAGAACCTGGTGCGGCGCATGAACCGTGGCACACAGGCTGACTTGGCACAACGGGGCCGTGTGACTCTGCCAGGCTTCCAAGTCCTGAACTGCACTCAGAAGGACTAAAAACTGCAGCAGGGTCTGAAGCAAGGTGAGGCAATCTGTTTTACATGGCAGCAGAGGGGATCATAGATACCCTGTGAAAGCAGGCATACATCTCATCATGGTGTTGTCAGATTGCTTAAGCTTGAGCTTTTGATGCAGTGCAGCGTTTCTCAACCTCAGCAACTCTAAGATATGTGCCCTGCAACTCCCAGAATTCCCATGCTAGCAACTTTAAGATGTGTGGAGTTGAAATCCACGTATTTGAGAAACACTGGTGTAGTGAAACGACTGGCAATGTAGTAGGGATATTCCAGGAAGTCCAAATAGCTTTTACTGTACATGACATTGGGGGGCGGGAGCGGGGGCAGGAGAATGGGGACCACAGAAAAAAAGAGGAGTCAAGTGAAGCCCCCTCATCTGACCCCACAGATTGTAGGAATGAAAAGACACTCAAGGGTTTAGAGTGAGACATGTGATGAAGTGAGCTGCAGCTCAGGAAAGCATATGTCTTTTACTAAAATATGTTAGTCAGACAAAATGCTACCAGTTTCCTGATTCTTTAACCATTTATGTGATCCCTCTGAGTCCTGGTGCTCCCCATTCCTTGCACTCTGATGATCATCAGCTCAGACTCTCCTCCATCAATATTACTGAGATGCTGCTTGATGGAATAAGTTCTATTTTCAAAGACAAGGGATTCAACAAGGAGGTACTATGTTTAGCTTCCTGATGGTCTGTCTTCCCCTGAGAAAGATCTACTGTTATACAACTATAGGTTCTGAGGTGTGGACCTGATGGATTGGTAATGCAGCATGCTAAACCCAAAACTGAATTAACAAACACAATTGCTGTGTTTGCATAATGTGCCATGTCCAAAAAAATGAACCCTATTGTGGTTGAATGTGAGATCCTAGTTCATGGAATAGCTCATATGTTGGGCTATCCAGTCCAAGTTTCCTGCAGCACCACTGGGGAAATGTTCACCTGGGGTAGTGTTTTAATAAAATCCAGTTAGTTTTACTGATCAAGAGAGCTAATATGGCAGCTGTCGGTCAAAAAAAAGACCGCTGACAATAAGTCCGCCTATGCATCCTGAAACACTATTGATTGCTTTGAAGTGAGGCCTTTATGAGCCTTTGGCTTGCTTCACTGCTTTGTGTTACAGTGGTCTACCATACATGGATTGCATAAACCTGTACAACCACTTGATGGCAGCAGAGAGTCTCTGGTATCTCCTTGCTGCCATCTGGTGTTCACTGGGATTTTTAAAGCCCAGATGTAGCAGGCACTCTCCTTTTCTAGAAGAGTTTACTTGTTTGTAAATGTAGATCATAAACTCCATAGAAGCCAGGAACCATTTGCTTTTGCTTGTAAGACATTGTAACATATGATGTAGATAGCGCAGTATATATTTTAGGAGAAAATTCTCCTTTATGGGTCTGCTTAATAATGGAGACCAGAACATCCATTTCATAGAAGTGGAATAGAATACAAATCATGGTTTTTTATGATCCTGGAGGCTGCAGTAGCAATCCTAAGAGCTGCAAAATCTTCAGACAGAAACTTATCATACTCTTTTGTAAAAGCAAATTAGCAGTCTGCGCTAGACCTTGGCTGGCTGGTACAGATTATTACATACACAAGAGTTATTTATGTTTTTATATTTTTAAAGGGTATGCACCACCTAACCTGGAAAAAAATACACAAGGCAGCTGGAAACACAGTAAAAAAACCATCAATCAACACAAAATGCATCATGAAAAATCTATAATTGTCAGCCCTGAAGTTGGAGTTAAGATCAGTGAAGGAAGCTGGAAAGTGGATGGATCGTAGGTGGGGGAAAACCCACAAATCTGATTAAATACAAGTTACAGGCCATGACTGAGCTAACTCTGTGGCAGTGGTGGAGGGGAAGAAGAATTTTTCCTCTGCGTCTCTCGTTCATCCAACAGAACGTTCTTGAGTGATGTGCAGACTTTTGAAACCTAGCCTGGAAGGGGGAATTAGTGGAATTCGCAGTAGCCTACTACTGTATAATACACGCACAAGACATTTGTAACGTTGCTTGCTTCCATTATGTGTTTGACTCTGCAAATGATGTCTAATGGAAATGTCCAGAGCACTATCTGCCCTAGTGGACAGGGGTTATTTTTACTTATTAGACATTTGGTTATGGATACAGTGATTGTGTGAGTTCTGGCTAAGATTATATTGGCACTTCCACTCTGGTACCATTTTCACTTCCCAAATGCAATTTGAAGGTGACTTTTGACTGTCCTCACTTCCAGTGAAATTGAGCTGCTGAGAAGAGAAAATCATGTAGAGAAATTTAGTTGGGTTCTTGAGAAAGGGGTGGCAGAGAAGAACCATTTACTCAGCCTGGGAAAATAGAAAGTGTGAGAGAAAGATTCAGAACAGCCCCCCCCCTTGACCTTTTTGTCCTTAAAAAGGGCTAGTGATTTGGACAGGCTTTTAAGATTCTGTCAATATACCCTACAACAATAAAGTAGGATTCCTGCAATCCCTGCAGGATCTGCTTCTTGACTTGGCCTGCCTCATAGGGCTGACAATCACAGACCCACCCCAAGCTACAGATTCTCTAGAAATAAAAACCACCTCACGCCTACTGTACAGAAAAGAGAAGGGAAAAGAAATCAAGCAGCCTGATATTTCATCTGCCAGCTCTTGGGTAGAAAGGAAGGCGAAAACTAAAAAAACTCTTCTCACTTCATCCCTATTAATCCTATGGGCTTCAAAGTGAGAATCAAATTTACAGAATCAGCCCTTAGATAACCAAAAGTCCAGGAGCTGGGAGGAAAGGTGGTGCAGAATCATTGCAGCTAAGAGAACCATAGCTTTGTAGTAGTTTCAGCTACACCACAGCTGAGCTGGGAATATATCAGTTCAGCTTTCCAGCACAGCTGGTATCACGGGGTCCAGAGATCTGGACCTGCTTTCAAATCCTCATGTCTTCTGCAGCTCCTTATATAGTAACCATTTCAGCTGATAAATTAGTGAGATAGAGCAAGATGGATTGGCCATGATTGTCCATGTTCTGATAAATGTATCCCATTTGGATACATTTACATTTTGGACTGCCATTGATAATAGTGCAGAAACTTCCATTGGTTCAAAACAGGTTGCAGGGATATTAATTAAGACTGGGCTTTTGATCACAGTATGTCAATTTTTTTAACCACTGCATGGCTTACAATCTTCCTGAATGAGAGTTTTTTCCTAAAACGAGTGGAGACCAGGCTATATTAGGGTCATCACACTTTTGCTGCCACTTAATGAGCATCTGGTTTTTCGCAGCCCAGATCTGGTAGCCTTAGATTATGCGAAATAGGACTTCAAGGACTATGTTGTCGTTTGACGCTATCTTGTATGGCCTCTGAGTGGGATAATAAATTGAATAAATCATATATCTTCAGTTTGACAGGAATTTGTTTAGCTGTTTATTATTTTGCTTTTTAAATGTTTTGTGTATTTTTAATTTGCTTTTCCTGATAATCACCAGATCTTTTAGTTTGCTTTCTGACAGTGGATTGTTTTAATGAGGATGCTGTAAAGCCACTCTGCCTGCATTCAAACAACAGGGAGTACCATATGGGCAGAAAGAAAGGTCAGTTGTTTAAATAACAATAACAGGAGGAACAACATATTTTTTAAAATATTAAGTAAGTAAAATGCTTTTTCAGGTTACTGAAACTTCCACTGCTTAATAAGAATACTTAAGAAATATATATGGTTATTGCAGCTATTGTTCAGGGGAGATGTTGTGCTATATTGGATACTGCAAATGAGTGAGTTTCTGAAGTTCTTGGTTAAAAAACACTTTCAGCTTTTTAGGTCCCTAGACTAACTCAAACAGATTTCCTTCAAACTGATTGCTGGCAAAAGGATATTGTGGAAAGTGAACAAAGAGCATCCTGTTTTAAGCAAATTCATATTGTATTTGTCACAATACATTTAACTGTGTCATGTTATATTTGTCTAACATGCTAAGTATGGTTAATTTTCATCTTGGTTAATATGTGATGCATGGGTGATGAAATTTTGTCAAAATGACTCAAATGTATCATAATGTCACAATGCAAGTTCTACCCCTTGTATATTTACATATGATGTCACAACACATATAAAAGAGGCACAGTATGTGTCACACATGTTGTGGAATCCCCATATGCCCACATGTCAGGCTTAGTGTGTTATAACTGGTGGTTATAACAGTTATGGTTATATGGTTAACAGTTATTAACCATAACTGGGTTAATTTAGTAACCAAGTTATGCAAATTCGGCCACTGAATATTTGAAGATAGATTCCTGCCCAGGATCAGGGTTTGTAGCTCTACTAGAGGCTTGTGTGACTCTTAAAGATTCCCCTTCCTATTAACAGAATGGTTCTAACTTTATGCCTTGCAGAGTTTTACACTCCTGGAGATCTTTTGCCTTCCCCTACCAGTGAATAGTTTAGAGAAAATATTTTGAAATGCAACTCAGCTTGCACCATGGCATCTGCACAAGTGCTGAAATGACTTCTGAGAATGTGGTTTCTACCATAGGAGGTGGGGTATGGGTTTTTTTTTTCTGCTTAACATTACGAACAGCAGGAAGGAAGATGATTTTGCTGAAGACATACAAGCAGGTGATCTCTTCAAGCAGCTCCTAATTCCTATGACCAGTCATTCCGGAATGTGAACATCTGTGAGTAAGTTCTTTGGAAAGCGAGCAGGAGGTAGATCTTCTGAACAGGAGAATACCTAAAGGAGAGGTTGCTGATTTGAAAACCCGTAGACTAATTTCCCATCCTGACCTATATAGTCACTCTCTGTTAAGTAGACAGAAACAGATATCTTGGATTGTTATGATTATTCTTAAATGATTCTTTTTCTCCATTCCTTCACATAGGTGCAGCATCATAAGTTTTTCAAGTTGGAACAGAATGAGATGAAATATTCAGTAATAGCAGTCCAAATGGTGCAGATTATCTATTATAAATTTCACACAGATTACCTTGAGGGGTTCTATGCAAAGAAAAGTAGTGGCTGTAAAAAATAAGGATGCCTCTTCCTGAATGTGGGGGAGCATTTTGCCAGGGCATGAGAAATTAGCTCTTTGTCCCAGAATAAATCGGTGTTAAGCCAGTTAATATGGCTCCCAAAACAGGGTTACAGAACTGCTCAGAATGAAAGACTAAGACTGGGAAACTTTGGAGGGTCTAGTTCAGAACTGACTAGGTGTGTTTGTCCAATGCTCTAGGCTAAAATGGGATTGAGGAGTTTGTGATATAGCGTTGCTGTTTGAATCCAGCCATTGTCTTAGAATGTTGTGCAAATCAGGTCATCACATTAAGCCATAACAGCATGTTACATGCTAGTATGTAATTGTATTGCAGAAATTGTATTCTGCTATTCATTGTGATGTGTGAATATATTATACTAGAGATTTCTGACTCATAGGCACCATTGGAGTTAGAGGAAGATCTACTCAGAATTATCTTGCTGTCCCCTAGAGTTCGAGCTTCGATTGAATCAGTATATAGCTGAATAGGGAAAGGAACTATGACTCAATCTTGAAACTCTTGAAAGTTAGCGAAGGATTTTCCAGTGCTCCTTCATGAACTTGAGTTCAGTTATTTTTTTCATCTCTTCCATCCAAACCTAAAGTAGTTCTGGAAGAACCACTTCCTTAGAGCAACTAATAGTGGTTAAGTGACATGTCAGCCTTTGGCTAAACCCAGAAATAAAGCAATCCTGACTTATAAAAAATGTCTAGCACAGCTGGGAAAGATGCAAGTAAGAGTAACTATAATATTCTGATATTTTTAGTTCCAAGAAAGATTAAATCTTCCAATTTGAAGATAAGGGAAAGTTGGGATATGATATAAAATTATGCATGGCACAGAAAAGATGGAGACAGGCTTTTCTCTTTTTCGGATTGTAATAGCTCTAATGGTGTTTAGTGTGGGGAAAAAATTAAGTCACTGGGCGTCAGGTGGCATATACATTTAAATGATGATGATGATGATGATGATGATGATGATGATGATGATGTTGCTTTAAGACATAGCCGCAGGATGTTGGGAGCTGCAGGCTGGGAGCTACTACGGGCTGCTTAAAAGAGTACTAGTTTGACTGGATTTAGGGAAAACTCATTCTGTTTCTTTCTGTATGGCTTGCCCCAGGTCAGTTCAGTCATTCTCTGTGTTGCTAACAATAAATGTTCACAAATTGGCGCTTTTCTGCAATCGCATGTGCGCACTTTTCAACAGCTACCTAGTGATCTTCTTAGGCAAAAGCTTTAAGACAAAAAATCTCTCTTTCTTGCCTAGCGCATTGTTACCTCCGATTGAATTCCTGATTCCCCCTAACCTAGATTATTTTAAAAGGGGATGAACCTTTCCAAAGAAGAAAGCGGGGGTGTCTGTCAGGGCTGGGGGAGCCACAAAAATCCAGTGGCAGCTGCAACTGGGTGATTGCACTTATTTGCGTGTCTCAGAAAGGAAGAGGTTTCAGCTATGTGGTCATAACTGCTCTCTTGATATTTTTGAACCCCACCCTTCCCCTACTGATGCCCTTAGAAGAAGTGACACTTGCTTTCAGAGGCTAATAATATAAGTAAAGCAGCACTACAGATTCATTTATTTAGTACATTTATATCTTGCTATTTAGCAGGGCAAATAGAAAAAAAGATTTTAAACAAGATAAAATGCACATAAAATGCAGCGGGACAACACATTGAAAGGAAGAATCCAGCTATCCAGCCATATGTATCAATCATACTATTCCCTTTTGGTGTAAGCATTGTTATATAGAGCAGGGTTCCTCAACCTTAGCAACTTTAAGATGGGTGGACTTCAACTCCCAGAATTCCTCAAGCAGAATGGCTGGCTGGGGAATTCTGGGAGTTGAAGTCTACCCATCTTAAAGTTGCTGAGGTTGAGGAACCCTGATATAGAGGACAGAAAAGAAGTAAGAAATAGTAAGTGAAAGAAATTAAAAGCGTGAAATAGGGAAAAAAAGAAACCATAGCTAAAACTAGTTTACCTTTCACTGTATCATTTACCAACCTTTCTTGCTTCCCCTGTGTCCATACGTTGCTTCATGCTATGTCTTTTGCTCTTTAAAGTGGCCTCTTGTTCAAGGTCTCATCTGCTCCATCTCACCACAATTGTCTTGGTCTTTTTTCTTCCTCTCGACTCCATTTATTTATTATTTTGCAATTCAACCCTCATGTCTTTTTTCTATAAGACCAAATCACCTCGGCCAACTTCTTTGTTTCTTCTTCTTTTTTGCCTTAATTCAGTGTTTTTCAACCTTGGCAACTTTAAGATGTGTGGACTTCAGCTCCCAGAATTCCCCAGCCAGTAGTTGAAGTCCACACATCTTAAAGTTGCCAAGGTTGAAAAACACTGAATTAATTTATTTAATAGAACAGAACAAAGTAAAAAAATGGCAAAAGAAAAAAAAGGGGAGGGAAGCAATAAAACAGAAAAAATTTACATAGATAAGGGTTTTTCATATGTGTGTGCATAAAAATTTATACAACATTTTCAATAAAGGATGAAAATATTTTGCTGTAATCATCTAGACATGATTCACATTCATAAGCGATTCATTCATAAGTCATAAATAGCATAAATTCTTCAATGTACTGAGTAACTGAGGCCCAACATATTTTTTTCCCAATGTTGAAGGATTAGTCTCTTAGCTAATAGTAAGAATACTCCATACTCTTAAGGTATGGAGCATTCATTTCTTCTGTCCAGCCATCATTTCCCATGTAATAGGTTTGTAGTTCAAAGATCATGGACATCTGAAAATGTTAAATGCTGTCTCAAAGTCAAATTAATATATATAATTACTTCTTTCCAGAACATAATACCTTTAGGGCATCACAACTTTACATGAGTTATTCTCACTGAATCTGCAACAACATGAAGTTTTACTCATTCCTTTGCTATACCAACACAATGAGGTCCAATAAATCTGAATTTGTGTTGTTATTGTTGTCGATGAAGCTGTAATCTATGACCTAGTTACATTTTTGATATTAATGTTAAAACAGTTTCCTGTGGTCCCACAACAGAATGAAGATCTTCAATTCCTAATTCCATTTGAGCTTTAAAATATGCATCTTATATTGATTTATCAAGAACAGGTATTTATAAAGAATAATTATGGGCTTTTTTTTTCTTGTACTGTGTTGTGATCAGCCTACTTCTTTCATTCCGGTTAGTCGCATTCATTCAGCACTTATACATTCATAGGGTGCCTAACCAATGGTTAGGCCTAAATATGCACTGTGACATCACAATCCAGGCTCTGCCATTTTGTGCTTATGTTACAATGTTGCACAAATGTAATAAGGGCTCCAACTTGCATCACATTGTCACAATATGTGTTTTGTCAGTTGCCCCCTTGTGCAGAAGCCCATGAATAGATTGATGCTTAAACCATGTAAATGAAGTATTTTTCTAAGCAAATACTTCTCATCCACCTTTCTCATTCATTCTTTCATCTCCAAACAGCCCGATCACTTTTTCTATACTTTCTTTTGTTTCCATCCATCCATTCATATCACCAAGCTTAATAATTTTTCCCCTGAATCACATTCATTAAAAACATTGCAAGATCTACCCCACCCCTCCCAGTAATCTCTGGTGTTATTGTCATTACCCGGAGACGAATTTGCAACTATGGATTTCTACTTTCATATGCACTTATAATAATCTAGATGACACCAATTCATACTATCTGATAAACATTCTAGCCCTTTAATTCATAATGAAACCTACAGCTTTACTTCCCTGCATGTTTTCATCTCCATTCCACAAAATCTGATCTATACTTTCTCAGTTATAGTTGTAGCACATGCAGTATTCCACAGTCATAGCAAGGACGATGGCTATTAATTTTGGCATATTTTGGGCAGTATGCCTCAAGTGCAACCATAGCACAGAACATAGGCATCTTTTACAAACCACAATGACAACAAAATGATGATGTGTTTCTTAACATCATAACACAAATGATGCAATGATATACTGTATCACAACACCTAATGCAGGTATGTCATGACACCCGTGCCAGTATTTGCCGGTGCCACCTCTGTTTTACCACAAGCATGTTCACACTATACAAAGTTAGGAGCACTAATCTAGCGACTATCTTACAGGTCAATATTTTGTTGCCTGCATCCAACCAACTGGAAGGTATAATGCAATGTTTCATTGCATTAAATTATGGGGCAGAGAAAATTGCTTTATATTAGTGCAGTCTATCTGTCTATCTACCTAATGTTGTCTAGTTGAACTGGCAGTGGTTCTCTAGGAATTCAGCCGGAGAAAGGCCTTATCATTTACTGCTTGTTCTTTTAATTAGACATTTTGTGGACTGAATTCAGTGCCTTCTCCTTAAAAAAGGGTTCTGCTACTGAGTTATTATTTTTTTCTCTAAAAAGACATGACAATGTTTAGATTGGATATATTAGGACTTAAAAGAGGCATTATTTATTTTAAAGTAAATAACATGGATGTGGACTAAAGCTGCACAGACAGGGTTAAGAGGCCTGCAAGACTTAAAGGTGATAGACTTGGCTTAGCAGTCAGCAATTAGAAGCCCCTTCTCTAGGGTTTCAGCCCTAGGCTTACCAGGCAACCAGAAAAGGGTTTTGAAATAGAATTAGCACATGGTGAACCAAGAAGACTAAAAACCTCTTCATATTCAGTTCTTCAGTTTTACTTAACCGTATGCTGGCAGACCCTTTCTAAAAACAGGAATAGTAAACTGTTTTGATTTGAGACGTTTCTTACATCTGAAAAGCAGTCACATATGATCCCACTGTCCCATCTCCCACATGTTGTTCAAACCTAAAATGGCCATAAACCTTGTTCACTGTAAACTGAATGTTGTGACTTACAACAATGTACAGCATCTGGGGTGGTAACATAGCACTTACAAATCAAACCAATTTACCAACCAGTTTCTAGCTGAGCATATCAAGAAAAAACATTTCATGGAAGAACTGAGAAGCCACACACCATTATTTTTTACAATAAAAGGCATGTGACTGCTTTGGCTGCTTTGAAAAGCTACTTGAACTTTTGGATTTTAAAAGTCTTCCTGATTATCTGGAGGATGGGAATAGAGTTCCTATTTTATATCATAAGGAACTAACTAAAGGTCAGGGAGAAAACTCAGGATAGGTGAAACCTCCTTAATTTATTCACCAATTTCAAATATTATGGACTAATTGGATAGCTCTCCTACTTTATGGGGCTGGGGCAGTAAGACCCCATTACCCTATTCTACTGCATCCCTGCAACAAACTTCTTGCCAAATTCTAGATCAGCTAAAGAACTCAAGGGTTTCCGATGCAGCTGCCCATTGAGAAATTCTGGCTGTAATGTGTGAGGTGTCCAGCTCCCTTTGCAAGATCTCAGTCCCCAGATGTAAGTTTTGCTGCTATTATGGGATGGAAACAAAAGCAGCCATTTCCTGGGCCTCTCCCTGCTGTACAGATCAGAGATCATAAATTTAGATTGGCCTCTGACTCTTTGTCAGAACACGAGAATATTTGCTGATTACTACTGGACTGCTTCCTAACCGGGCTTTATTGCTTTAGCTATTAACTTTTTTCTCCTTCCCTCCTTGCTATGTTAAATGCCACCTCTGGCCCACTTCTTCCTCTGCAACATTCTGAAACACTAAGATTTGGTCTATGGATTAGTTGAACTTTGCCTTTAAAGGACCTAATGGCAGTTAGCTAAATTTCCACTGCAGTGACACAGCTTCCTGTCTGACAGGTGAAGTTCAGAGGGAGTCCAAACTCTGTTCAGATTTCAGAAGTAAAGCCTAAAAGTGGGGGATGACTAAGAAAAGCCATTATTTTGGAGGAGGAGTCCCACCTTGAAACTTGAGATAAATTTCTCATGAGCTGCACAAAACTGATTGTCTTTAGCCCCAGTATTGTTACATGGCTTTGTAAAGTGTCACGCACCCAGTATATGAAAAATATCTGATCCCAGCAATTACAAATGTAATACAAGTTGAAAATATATAATGTCTTATTTTTCTCTTAAACTAGGAGGAAGGCGTCACCTGGTTCATGCTAGCCAGGATATATGGCCTTTCAAAAGGACTGTGGAGTGTGGATCTGCTGTTAGGCGCTTAAAGATGAATTCCAGCAGCTGCAGTAACTGTGCAAGGGGACATGATCTGGCCTTTGCCAGTAGCTACTCACTGATCTTTATGATTGGCCTCCCACTGAACTCTGCAGCTCTGTACTTTTTTATCTTTGGAGATGTTGTCCGCTCCATCACCACAATCTACATGAAGAATCTAGTGGTCTGCGATCTTCTGCTGTTGGCATCACTGCCGCTGAGGATATACTACTATGGCTGGCAACCCCAGCTGTCTCAAACCACATGTGAAATGGCAGGGCTGTTGCTCTTGGTTAACATGTATGGCAGCATCTTTCTTCTGATTTCCATCAGTTCAGACCGTTGGATGGCCGTGTGCTTTCCGCTCAGCTCCTGGGCCCAGGCCATACGCCGACGAGCCAAGTACATCTGTGTGAGCATATGGACTTTGAGCATTGGGGGAACCATCCCCACATACTTTGTTGGCAAGAATGCTATGAAAAATAGCACTCAGTGCTTCGATGGACATCCTCAATATATCGCAAATGTTAGTATTTCCAGTGCTATAGTGCTGTGCTATGCCATTGCACTGGTTGTCATGGTAACCTCCTCCTTTGGTCTGCTGCATGTTTTTCACCGGAGCGCAAGTGTTGAGATGGAGCTGATCAATATATCCAAGATCAGGTTTATGGTAGTGATGAATGTGGCCATTTTTCTGGGCTGCTTCTTGCCCTACCATTTGACAGTACTTGGCTATCATGTACCAGGGTTGAACAAAAAGTATTTAGATCAGGTGTACAAATATGTCCTGCTCCTATCCTGTGTGAATGCTGCTCTAGATCCTCTGGCCTATTATTTTATCACTGAGACCTTCCAACATCTAATGCCCCTACAGCCCTTCCTTAGGAGCCGGATTTCACACAGTGACTACATGGAAGGAATAATGCTGTCTGGCCAGCCCTTGAGAGCAGAGCCTCCCCCTGCTTTTGGCATTCCTCCATCTTGAACAAGGAAGAGGCCACTGGATCAGGGCAGCTTTTACCACACAAGCATTTGCCATTTTACATGTGGTCTGGTGTAATTGCATTGCTAAAATAAGAAAGGCATTCATGCCAGTAAAACATTCAGAGTCAGAAACAGGTCTGGGTAGACTGGGGAAGTTTGCTGACTATTTCCTTGGGAAATTACAAACTCCCCAGCTCTAACTGGGGAGTCTACTGGAGTTGGGCGGCCAATAAATGTAAATAAAACCAACGAACTTGGCAGAGCTTCCTAGACCCTTGACTATAACATAACTAGATAAGAATCCTTTATTGCATACTTGAATGAAGCCACTTCAAATAATTGATTGTCCTTAGTGCGTGGTGTTCAGATCTGAAGCAAGAAAAAGTGTACTAAATCTTCACGGGCATCCTTTCTATACCAACTGGCTGATCCTTAAACAACCCTGCCTTTCCCAAGGCTTACACACTAGCAGAAAGGGCTCAGGGAAATATGTGTTTGAGTTAAAGAAGCATTAAGGAGATGGTAATATGGTGTAACATTTTGCCTTAACTCAAATGATCATTTTCTTCCATGCAAGTTTTGGAAAAGGCATGGCTCCTTTAAGGAGCAGCCAACAGATGAAAAGTGAGTGCCCTTGCCAAATCCAAATATGACAGTACAGTTTCCTTTTAGGTCCAACACAGTTTAAACCCAGCACTACTTTTTCCACTTTTCCATGGTTTAATCGGACACTTTATTTTGCTTTTCTCAGGCTTGGTGCTAGATGACAGATAATTGACATAATGGGCATTGCTGTTCAAGGAAGCTGTAGCTCTCGATGTAATTTTATAGGACATATTTATAAGAGGAGGAGGACTCTGCACATAAAAGGTACAGCCCGTTTTTCTGGCCAGTATCTGAGATACCCACAGACATTCTTGGTTTAGATATCTGATTTGTTTCCCACTATCTGGCTGAATCATAGCTCAGCATCTCTCACAGAGATTTCCAGAGGTTAGTCTTCTGGCACTAATACAATTCCCCAAAAAGAGAACATTTGTAGAGGATAAAGTAAACTGTCTATTCAGCAAATAACTGCCTACCTCTGATGCTTGGAAGATTGACTATGTTACAGATATGGAAGATGAAATTACCAGAAAGACTCTCATTTCAGTTTAAGGCATTGTAAATGGGATTCAGCACCAGTACATGTTTTGACTGAAGTCACTGGAATAATAAAAACCTTAAGCATATATCGATTCTCTTTTATTATACACTTGAGATATGAAGCTGGATGTCAGATTTCGGGGTAAGGTCCGGGGCACACAATGGTTCCAAAATCTTTTTCTAAAAATGAATTGGGGAAGGAGAGAAAGGCTGGAGCTTCTAAATCAGGGATAGACAATCTTTTTGGGCTAAGGGTGAAGTTCTGAGGGCATACAGTGGGCACACTCGAGAGACTTTTCCATGTGCAAAATTGGCTGCTGTAATGGGTATAGTTTGTAAAAACCCCATATACCAAAAGCCAAACGAACACTACAGGGTGCTTTCTAGCATCATAATGGAACCCACTGTTGCCAAAGACCTGCACGAATATGTTCAGGTAAGTCATCAGGCATTGAACTTGACTTGAAGGACAGTTTTTTACACGTCATTATGCATTCATGCATATGCGTGCACAAAGGCAGACATGGAGTGAAGCAGTGATTCCCAATTACGGCCACAGTAGCGCTGGCTGTATGTTTGAATATTCAGAAAGTGGCAGCAACTGGCTGGTCTTGTCTGAGGTGGGAAGTGAAACAGGGCCAGGCCTGGTTAGTACATGGATGGGAGATCACCAGGGAATTCTAGGGCTGTAATTATGCACTGGAAGTTGGAAAACCATCTCAGCAAATGGCAATAGAAAAGCAATTCCATATTTTTACTCAGGAAACTATATAGGCACCAGGGCTTGAGCTTAACACAAAAGAGACTTGACTTCTTTTAATATGGTCACTGATGTTCTTTCCCTTTTCTCCATACAGGGCAAACAAAACTGCACATATGAGCAAAAAGGAGTTTTGCAGAAGCTCAGACAATGTTTGTATTTGTACAGTGGCTTAATCAGCTCTGTTAAAGACCTTGAGGCTACATTTGCACAACATTGCTAAGTTTGGCTACTGTGAAACCATTAATTTTTCATGGTATGGAAACCCAGCCCATGTGGTTAGTTTATAGTTTAGTGTATGATGCAAATCCAGAAAAGAGTCAGTTCAGTAACCAGGAACTTGTGTGAACCTAGCCTGAATAAGTTTTTCTCCTTTCCCTTAAAACAGTGTTGTCCAAACTTGGCCACTTTAAGATGAGTGGACTTCAACTCCCAGAATTCTCCAGCCAGCAATTCTGGGAGTTGAAGTCCACTCATCTTAAAGTGGCCAAGTTTGGACAACACTGCCTTAAAAGTATTCTGTAATTACTCTAAGGTGTTTTGAAACAGGTTAAAATAATGAATGCATTCACTCCAGCCAGATCACAGCTTTGCTTTATTATTCTCTGTCCCCTCAGTGTGACATTACCTGAAGCAGTTTCTAGTTTCCACAGTAAAAGCACTGCTATGTGAGTATTTCCATTCATATCTTTCAAAGATATATTTAGTGCAAATAGAAGAAAATAGGCTGGTATCAAACACTAGCTGTGTTTGGCCTCTTCCCTCCTATGCCTCCCCTCTCTGTGTTGAACCAAAGGAAAATGAGATTACAGACTGGAGCTTACTGATTTTCCTCTTTTTCTCATTAGAACTAGGTTCTCTGTTCCAGATTATTTCATGGTGGGCAGAGATTTGCTGGACTGTGACAAGCAGTGTAGATCAGGGTTCCTCAACCTTGGTGACTTGAAGATGTATGGACCAACGCCCAGAATTCCCCAGCCAGCATATACATTAAGCTCTTGCTTCTATCTCAATAATGCCATGGGGGAACTTGGTTCTTCCTCTGTCTCATCTGGTAGTTCCTGGCCCAACTCCCCCTCTGACTGGAGTTGGGACTTAGAAAGAAAGCCACACAGAGGGAGAGAGAAGAATGCCATGCTGGGGTCTAAGCGTCCTCATTTTGCATCTCCAATCTTTATGCAGTTCCCACCACAATCCTGCACCAACTCCCAAGCACTAGGACCCAACAGCCGATAGTTTCTGCTACGATAGGTGCTCACATTGTAGAGACGGCTGGTACGGGTATCTTCATAAATTTGTTGGACAACAGGTGGCACAGGTGGGAATCCAGCAAGCTGAGCTAGGTTGTCCATATAGCTCCACTGTTGGATCCTCACCTTCAGGAAGTACCGGGCCAATCCTCCATTCTTCAAATGTTGTTGCAGCTGTCTTTCGACCTCAGACTCCATGTCAGCCACAGAAGGGAGGGGACAGCGCCCACTTAGCACAGCCAGTGCAAACAGCACCTGGCAGTGGAAGTGTGGGAAAGGACAAATCTGCTGACAAAGGCCAATCAAGAACAGCGAAGGGTGGCGGGGGGGCACTAAATACTGGTACAGGGGGCCCACCCCATAATCTGTCTCTTGTAAGCCCAACTGGGCCAAGTCCAAGAAGGGGAAGCTGTATTTGTAGCCTGTACAGAGAATCAAGACATCAGCTGGCATCTTGGAGCCATCTGTGAACACCACTGTCTTTTGTCCCACTTTCAGAAGTGGGGGCAGCTGTATCACATTCTTGGGCAGCCCACACACAGGTTGGCCTTTATGGCTGAGCACTACTTGAGCAGCTACAGGGGAGAGTTGCAAGGCCAAGTCAACTCCTGATGGACCAGCACCCACCAGCACCACAGACTGATTGGCAAATGGCTCTGGGCAGCGGTAGGAGTGGCTGTGTAGAAGACGGCCTGGGGAGAGAGGAAAAAAAATGTTGGCGAGAGGGAGGGCAAGTAATAGCTTCCACCTCACCCCAGGCATTCCTGGATAGGGTACAACACATATCCATCATATATGCCTATTGCTCTGTCTCCTTGTAATGGTATGTGGGAATGACCCTGGGAAACAGGAGGAAGAGCCACAGACTAGACAACTGTCATGCAAAAGGTGTCTCAGCCCACAGAAGGAAAAGGGGCATGGGAAGCATCTCAGAAGGGACCCTCCCTAGTTTTCTGGAAAGTAAAAGCAAAGGAGGGGAGAGGGGCTTTCAGACTTCTGAAGCATAGTAAGATTCTATTACTGCAACTTTACAATAAAGGTAGCGTTAGTACTTGTGCTTCTTGTCTGGACTTCTCTGAAAGGCTGACACTCCTCTACTTTCCTCTTGCCAAGACCTCTTTGCCCATTTGTCATACCTGCTGGTGCCAGGCACCAGGTAGTGGTGAAGGTGACTTTGCTCATTTGATCTCTCCAGGACAGGAGGGCAGAAACTGGAAAACTGGAAACCAACATTGCTGCAATCCCCCAAAATACAGAGGGTCTGATTGCGTTCACAAGACATGCTTAACTTGTACTGAATTAACCCTTTCTCTGGGTCTCCCCAATACATTGGAACTATAAAGTCACCAAATAAGCTGGGTTTGCACACAATGCCAAGCCACATAAGCCTAACTAAGGTTAGCAGTAATTAAACCTTGGATTTGACTCAGCTGGGCATATGAGATATAGATTATGGGTTGTGCCATAGTATTTGCTACATCTTTGCCTGACCTTGTTAAATGTGTTGTATCAATGCAGCCCCCAAATTCCTTTCTAACTTCTTCCCCTTCTTATGACATCCTACAGATGCTTGAGCACTCTGACTCAATGGGAACTGTCTTCTCTTGGAGTATTCCTCCTGGCCTATTCCCAGAAACAAAAATAGGGTCTGTGTGCTTTCTCTGGAGCATTGTCTTCCATTTTTGGAAGCTAAATGGCCTTCATTTAATGAAGTTACCTCCTCTTTGTTCTTGTTTTTGGAGTCCAGGCCTGGTAAAATGCCTGCAGTGCTTCCAGGAGGCACTGGGATACAAGAGGAGTGATTTAGCAAAGGGGTATTGCTTGCTCTTAAAATTTAAGGGGAAGGAGATAGTTTGTTTCTTGACTTACTCTTTTATAAATGAGCTATTCAACCATGTAACAACTCTGGGCCCTGAAGCAGAAACTTTGCATTCTCTCCATTCCCTCAGACAGAGCAGATTATGGTAACAATTTATAAAACAGTATTATGTAGTATTATAGGCATGCAGTAAAAAGTTTAAAACGATGCACAAAAGTTACCGGTAAGTAACTAGGTGTCAAAGTAAGTAATAAGGGTGTTGTTTTTTAAAACGGTTGTCTCATGTAACTCTGCACTGCAACAAACAACAGCCAAACTGATCAGAAAAAAGAAAATCCATATTCAAAGCATGAACGTGCAAGGCAGAACTAAGTTCATGGAATTGGCTGCTTACGACGTAAGGGCGGCCACTGGCTTTACATAAGATCAGGCACATCCATGACAGATATATTCATTACTGACTATTAGGCACTGGGCTGTGCTAGTAGCAAGTTAAGTAGTAGTACTTACTTAACTTGTAAGTAAGTAAGTAAGTAAGTGAATAGTTTATTGAATAAGTCTCCAGACTATTTCAAGTATTGGTTGGACAATGGAGAAAGTAAGATGCTGGACCTGATGATTTTAGCCTCATCCAGCCAAGGGTGATCCACCCTTGTCTTTTAAAGAGTAAGGAAGATTTAAAGCTTACCTTGGAAAGTGTCCAGTCCAGGAATGGGAGGTATAAACGGGACGGTGTAATGGCTGCAGAAACAAGGCTATTAGGATGGAGGTTGGAGAACAGGGACATGCCAAGCATCAGAGCCTCTTCCCCTTTTCTTATTTGATTCACAAAAGCATCAAGCAACTTGCCTAGTCTTCCATTCATTCTAACATGATTTGGCAGGAATCACTGGGAGGACGGTCATTTACACCCTCCAATCTCACTTTCTTTGAACCTTGACCATCCTCGTAAGGCAAAAACAGCAGCAGCAAAAACTTCACATGCTAAACTTGGAAACAATTAATGTATTGCTCCTTCTCTTCTTATCAAAACTGCTAGCTCTGCCCCATCCCAGGTCAACTAGGACTCACCCGGTGCAGACCATGATGGCATCAAAGTGCTCCGTGACTTGCTGGATTGACTCTGGGTGCTGCAGTGTAGCTGTGACAAACCAGCCACCTAGGCTGCCCTCATCCCTCTGGATAGGCCTGATGTCCTCCACTTGCCATTGGAACTTGTGGAGAAAAAGGGAAGAGAACAGGTGAGTTCCAGGAACCAACTAGTTCTAAATCTGTGAGGCTGACTATGATTATTCTGCAGGAAAATTAATTGGTATAGTGGTTAAGGTGCTGGGCTAGAGACCAGGAGACTGTGAGTTCTAGGCCTCCCTTAGACACGAAAGCCGGCTGGGTGACTTTGGGCCATTTACTCTCTCAGAGCCCACCTCAAAGAGTTGTTGTGGGGAAAATAGGAAGCAGGAGTATTACATATGTTTGCTGCCTTGAGTTGACCATACCTATCCATCCATCCATCCATCCAAAATATATTAATAATAATATGCACAGATGCAGCCTTTACGTTGTAAGACCTAGACACAAGCCTTGGCATCTTATTGTGCTCCCCCCTCCCCCTCAAGGATGAATGTGCCTCTATTTGACCTGCCACTCCCTGCTTCTAAGAGCCCATCATCTCTCACCCTGATATGGTCACAGACGCCAAACTGCTCTGCATAGCTATCCAGGTAGGCCAGAACTTCCAAGTGGTGCAGGAATGAAGGCAGCGATGGGTCAAAGGGGAAATCTGGAAAGGCCATCGCTTCCTTGGGCAGGTTGGTCCTAGGAGCAGAAGCAGCATAAAACACCCTTTCTGCACTGCACTGCCCTTCACTCCCCTGCCCAAATTCCTTCCTTTTTGCATTTAAAGAACAGCTGCCTGAGGCCTCTTCCTAGCCTGAGAAGAACCCTGCCTGGCATGCTGGGAGAGACTGGCATGCAAGAGCCCATCCAGAAGCACAGAGAGACTGCCACACCTAAGGTCACGGTACATGCTGGAGTGGATGGTCCTTCCCATGGCATCTTCTTTCTCATTCTTCTCTGTGTAAACCCAGGTGCCTCCCAAGCGGTCCGAGGCCTCAAACACCACTGGTGGAGCAAAAGTCTCAGGAGAGGCAAGGATGTGCCGGGCAGCACACAGTCCTGCAGCTCCTGCCCCAATTACCGCCACACGCAGCTTTGTTGATGCCATTTTGCAGAAGGGCCTGGCAGGGAACAAGGAGGAGATACACACAATGAGCATTGCAAATGAGCACTGCAGTGGTGCTGTTTCAAGAAGCCTGAGCAGACAGATATCCCTGGGGCTCCAGGGGACAACACAGAACAGTCACCACACCCAAAGTCCATAAGATCATAATTGGAATAACCGGTTGTGGCAACACTTGGGGCTTTATAGAACATTTTGTTACAGGCTGAGGGGAGGGGAGAAGTAAACAGATGGGACATTTGTGAGTGTAGAACAGAAAGAGGTCATATTCCTAGAAAGAGACAAGATCCCAAATCATGGAGCCTCAGGCACAGCTATGCTCCTTTTGCCGAGCCAACAACCATCTTGCATTATCTGAACATACGATATATGGGGTCCAGAAGTCTGCTTGGTTGCATTTAACTGGAAATGTGAGATTAACAAACTCAAAATTCTCTGTCAGGTACAAGTGATCAAAACTAAGAAAAAAGAAAAGTCTGTTTTGTAACAGGCTTTGGGATTTTCTGCAAACAAATAAACAAAGTTAATCTAGACTAGAAGCAGCATGTCTGGGAATGAGTACTGACATTTAATCCCAGGAAGGCACACAAAAAAGCAAGAGTGCCCAGAATCTCTCCAACAGCTCCATCGCTAGGGCCGATGCTAAGCAGATGAACAGAAAAAAGTATGTCAAAAATGCTCCAGAGCTTCACACTTGAAAATATATTTGCTGCATAAGCATAGAGCTTAAACAGTGTCTCCTCCAACAGGTCATTCTGTTTAGGTTGTACGAATAAGAGCTGCATGAAATCCCCTCCACGCAACATTACCACTGCCCTTTGTTCCTTGTTTCTGAAAGAGACAAGCCAACATATTGATGATTAATTGGTTAGCTTGTGGATTAACTGGATATGCCTAGTCATGCTTGCTTTCCTCTTTGACTTTGTTCCTTCCACCAATAAAACTGCAAGAGAAAAACTGGAACAAGACCATAGGACAATACATTGAAAAAAGAAAAAAAGAAGAAAAGGGGAATAAATTATCCTCTGGAAGCAATTTTCAGTTGCAGCGTAAGATTGTAGTACTCCCCTATTCCAAGTATTGATTTTTAGTCTCCTGTAGGCAGGAAGAGAGAAATCAAATACTGTAGGCCCGTATCTCGATATTCCTGGACATAACCAATTCTTTACTGCCTAGGCTGAGCCTAGAGACCCTCATCCACTGAGGTGGCATGGCATTCTCCCACTTGGCTTAACCTTACCTCTCACTCCCTGCTGAAGCAAAGCTTGAGTTACATGCCAGCACGAAGGCTGTCCATATTCAGCTCCTTTTCCCTGTAAGCTTGACCAGGACTCATTGAAGTGACCAGTGCAATAAATAATCTCTGGCTGAGTTTGCACAACACTCTTGATTAGGTCAGTTCAAGACCTTACAGTTGCAATCACGCAACAGGCTAAGCTTGATTAGGGTTAATTTTGATTAGCTGTTATGGTGGCTCAGTCTGTTATGCAAACTCAGTCTATTTGGTTACTTTATGATTCAACACGTAAACTCAGAAAATGAGTTAATTCAGTAGATAAATTAAGCACACTATATAAGCCCAGCTGTGATGACACACGACTGACATTGCCAGTTTGGACTTTGAGAATGCCTGACAATTAGGGCTTCCCTAATCTTAGTTTATCAGCTTCTTCGTGCCTGGAACAGCTCTTCGCAGGCTCAGGACTACTTTCTTTTTAATCAAAGGGGCAAATCGACTGGTTGGGCTGAGAAAGCATACCCTTGGCGTTTGGCAGCTGGAGTCCAGCAGCAATAGCCTCAAAGCGAAGGAGCTTCTTTTTAAGAACAGATGCACAGCTGGGGGGGCACCAGAGTGTTCCCCAGTAACTGGTTCCGAGAGCTCTACAGCCAATGCCTACAACCCCTTCTGAATGATACAGCTCGAGAAACTGCCCATCTGACCAAATTCTAGTCTATGTCAGTGTTTCTCAACCTTGGCAGCTTTAAGATGTGTGGACCTCAACTCCCAGAATTCCCCAGCCAGCCACGAAGTCCACACATCTTAAAGCCACCAAGGCTGAGGAACACTGCTCTATGTGCTGTACGAATTACTTCCTTTGAAAGGTCCCGTGTCCCCAATCTCCCACCAGTCTGATTCTAGGGGAATGAGTGAGTGCCTGTGAAACCTTGTCCTGCTCCAACATCTTGAGTGGGTTCCCACAAACACTTGGCTAAAATGGTTAGCGTGGTTCAGCTTGGTGCATTATGTGATTCACGTCATCACACGAAAACATAATGTAGCTCACTGTTTTGGACAGACCATGTGCAGTGGACACAGCAACTGTGCTTATTAACCCAGGTTTAGGATGCTGTGTGAAGCCAGCCTTGAAGTCAGACACAAGGGACCCTACGCCTGGCTGTGAACTGATCTGAGCTGCTGCCAGCGGTGACAGAACCATTCCTCCCATTTGTGACTCTGCTGCCAGCGGTTCTCCGGCACTCGTCCTTCTAACATGTTGTCAAGGCAGGGAAGGACACCCCAGCAATGGCAGCAGGACAGCGTGGAGGACACCCCAGGAATTAGTGGCCCAGCCGAGCTTTTTGCAAAGTTCCGGGTTTGCTCGCGTCGCAAAGCTTCCCTCGGCCCGCCCATGAGTGTCTCAGGGCTGAGAATGACACTCCGACCGGTGTGGCGGCGAGCTGGGCTAGCATTTGTCCCACCACCTCCCCGACTGATTAATTAGGGTCCTCCTCCTGACCTGGGAACTTTTCGTTGCCTGCAATGGATGGCGCGGCGGGTCCCGCTCTGCTTGCGTGTACGCGCGATTCTTCAGCCGCCGACCCCAAAGCGGAAACACTCACCGCTCGTACTCCGGTCACAGCAGCTCCAATCTCCGTCCGTCCGTCCGTCCGTCCCCGGTCGACGGGGCATAGTCCAACGGGGGCAGACCCTTCGCTTCCCCGTAGCAGAAGGGAGGAGGCGGGGCACGAGCAGCAACTCTCGGCTCCTCCTGGCTGCCTTGGGTCTCTATCCACGCTCTGCCAGGGCGGGAGGGAAAGGGAGCGCGGCCAATTATAGGCCAAGGCCAACGGCAGCGCTGCCCCTCTCCCCGAGGACCACCCTCCGCCCTTTCAAAGCCAGCCCCTTGGCACAGGGAGGTGGAACGGCTGACAGACCGTGAACGCGGCTGAGGATCCCCGGGGTTATCTCCTCCCCCGTCGGCCGCTAGGAAGAAATTGTTTACTGCGGGGGGCAAAGGCATTCTTCTCCCCCCCCGCCGTCCCGCCAATATCCCTGAACTGGAAGGGAAATAGATAATCAGCATCCTCCAGTAAAACCCTGGAATTGGAGGTTTCTAATTAAACCCATTTTCACCAGTGGCACAATTCACTGAATCATAAATTAACCAAACAAGGAGGGTTTGCCTAAGCCCCCCCCTCCCGGCCCAAATTAGCGTCAGGGTTATATTAACCAAACTAAGCTGGGCATTTTTTGCAAATTCAGCTGTTAGGTCGGGGGTGGCAACCTGTGACTATAGGCATGTGCAAGAGAGTTAGCAATTGATGATCCTGGCATCTACATCAATAGCAAACACTGTGTTGCAGGTGCTTGCTTGCATCAGAAATCCTGACAAATGTGTAATTGTGGTATTGGTATGATTGCAACATCACACACATGTCATCATTTTGGCATTGTCACAGTTGGTTAATGGTGCCTTTCTGCAGTTCTTGGAGCCTCCTTTGATTGGGAGTGTTGAAAACTGACATGATAGTTTCCAACCAGTTTTAGTTGGGAAATGCATTTTTGTACAAAGAGTTATTAATTATTTATTAAATAAACCCACACCCCTTCAACTTTTTAAGGGGCTCTCAAAAATGGCTAAATATTGATAAATTATTCACTTTTTCGGTACAATCAGTAAGTCATATAGATTGTTTGGGTGTAACAATACAGCTATTGTATTTTGTTAACTTATATTTAGAGTTAAATATGTTATGGAAACTCAATCTAGTAACACCTTAATTCTTCCTTTTAAAGTGAGTGTGCTACTTTGAATAAATCATGATTCTTTCTTGTCATCTTGACTTTAATTTCCCTGAGTATCATCCTGGGAATATGTTTTAAATTCAACCTGAATGGTTAAACTACAGTACAGAATAATGTTCCTTCTAAATGGTTAAGGGTTATATTCTTTATATAATAAAGACACATTTAATGCTACTAACTACTCAAGCATTAATAATTAAAAGATAGCTGTCTCACATTTATGTTTTGACATTAATATTTGTGTTTAGTTTGGTTTTTTTAATCTGCAAATAAAAATTACTAATTTCAACATACTCCTGAATGTATTACTGCTGTGCTGTTTTAAGAAATAGAAAATAATACTTATTGAACTAATTCTAACCCTAACCCTTGCTTAACAAATGTATTTATTAATAAACACATTCAAAGCATCATTCTTAAAAGCTTCAAAGTGTCAAAAGGGCCAAAGTTCTGCTAGCTTTGAAGGTTTTGATGTGTGACAAACACATTCTGCTTTCTTTATATTTCCTTTACTTTCAGGTAAAACTCACTGTGCTTTGTTTTACTATTCTTCCCACCTTTGCTTTTCAGTAAAATTGGACAGTGTAATGCCCTTTAATTTGTGTTTTATTTTGCAAAATATACTGGATAGTATATTAGATATATAGGGATTTTTAGATATTGCAGGAGCTGCTATAGCTCCGGAGCAGGCAGTCTGATGAGTTTTGCAGTCTCTTATAGCACAGCTAGAGGGAGCTCTGATCAGCTCACAGTATTCCCTATATCAGTGTTTCTGAACTTCAGCCACTTTAAGATGGGTGGACTTCAACTCCCAGAATTCCTCAGCCAGCCATCCTATAATACAAGATTCAGAGGCAAGAGTGAGGATAATCATAGGGCTGACTTGAGAGCTCTTTGGTGGGACTGGAGATTGGCTGTGCTGGGGCTGATTCCTTGGGCTCCGTGGTGACCTTGCCCTTCAATCTACCAGCTGCTACTGGATTCTGCAAGTTAAGTGGAAAGTTAAGTGGGAAATTAAGCTTTTCCTTGGAAGCCATTTTTCTCACTGGAAAACACCATTCCATCAACTTTGTGAGCGATTCTGAAAAAGTCAAATCGTGTTCTTACTTCGCAAGGTTACAAGGTGATGGGTACGTACCTGTGTATGTTTCTTCAGTGCTTCTGCAGCTGACTTTATAGGCCCCTGCTGTGTTTCCCTAAAAGGTTAGACAAATTTTTGCAGTAGGTTCACAACCCCATCCCCATGTAATTGTTCCTTCCTTGACTTCAAAGCCATTGCCTTTTTTTGTATACTCCCAAGGAAAGCATCATATGTTTGTTTGGAATCAATCAAAAATCACTTGCCTGGTCCTTTCCTCATGTGCCAAAATGGGAGCTTCTCCACTAGAGGGTTGTCTTAGCAAAAGGGTAGATCCAAAAGAAATGTACCTTTTAGTGCAATTCAGTACAAATTCACCCCACATTTGACAGTTCTAGAGTTGTTATTCTAATGAATTTAAAATTACAGTGCCTCTGTTAACATGCTGAACCCCTTTTACTTGGGGAAACTATTTTTTTTTATTAAAAAAAATTAAATATGCAATGATTCAAGCCAAAATCTACACAGGAGATAGGCGGAAAAAAAATCAATGCCATGATATATATTAATTTGATTATGTGCCATCAAGTCATTTCAATTCCTAGCAACTACATAGAGAGATTTTCTCGAAGACAATCTATCCCTAACCTGTTCTTTCAAGTCTCCCAACAGTGTACTCATTGCCTCTGTAACTGCTGGTTGTCCTCTTCTTCTCTTTCCTTCCACCTTTCCCAGCAGTAGAGCCTTCTCCAGAGAGCTGGGCCTTTGCATGATGTTTCCAAAGTAGGATAATTTGAGCCTGGTCATTTGTGCCTCAAGTGAGAACTCTGGGTTGATTTGTTTGATAACCCATTGATTTGTTTTCTTGGCTGCCCGCAATATTCTCAGGAGTTTTTTCCAACACCAAAGTTCAAAAGTGTCAATACTCTTCCTATCCTGCTTCTTTATAAATTAAATATATTAATTTATTTGACTTATATTCAACTTTTGAACTTGAGGTCAAAGTGTGTACATACAGTAATGCTTTCTTCCATTTCCCCCCCCCCCCCCCCCGCCAACAACCCTGTGAGGCAGCTTGGGATAAGGCAGGGCAACTGGCCCAAACTGAGCTTCCATGGCTGAGATGGATTAGAGCTTTGATCTTCTCAGTGGCAGTCCAACATCTTAACCACTACATCACACTGACTCTAGTCCCTAGAGTGATAGATTGAAACTAGGAAGATGGGCATTTAAATAATAATAAAGCCACTCTAACAGGAACAAAGTTGAAGCTTTGAAATAGGATCTGGCCTATTTCTGTCAAAGTCATCTTCCTTACTCTCTGCAAATGGATACTACACCCAATTATCTCCAGAAGAAGGGCGGGGGGGGGGGGGGTTGGTCAATCTGTGATAGCAGACAAGCAGGCAAGCTTTTTTTTCCCCCTCCAAGTTCCAAGACTACAGGATAGAGGGAACTAATGTGTTGTCAACATTACGCAAGGCAGCCTTCTCTACATGTTCCTGCCAACACCAAACCTGTCCAGGTAGCATGTAAGATAAAGATGCTCAGAGTGCAGGTCATCTGGTCCAGGAGGTCATGGTTTTCAATCTTAGTGGAGATGAGCCAAGAGCCTCCAAGGCATGTGCCAACACAAACAGATCTGCTGAGCTGGGGACCAGATCCAGAGTGGTTATGACTCTGTATCTGGAGAACAAACAGGGACATGCTCTGTGCTGGCAGATTAAAGTCAGTAAGTAGAGGCTGTTTTGGCAACTAGACATCCTGCCACAAGGAAGCTATATCAGAAGACCGAGAGAATATTTAAATAGTGGTGCAGGAAAAGGAACCTTGTAGCAATAACAGCAGGATTGGAATTTCTGAGATTCTACAAGCTGGATAGGCAAGGAGCTGTTGTCAAATATCCTGTACAACAGGGTTCCTCAACCTTGGCTACTTTAAGATGGGTGGACTTCAACTCCCAGAATTCCCCAGCCAGCAAGGTTGAGTTGAAGTCCACCCATCTTAAAGTTGCCAAGGTTGAGGAACCCTGCTGTAGAATACTGACTTGAGGTCCATCCTTCTGGACAAATGGGAGAGTCTCTTTCAGGGCATCCCTATGTGTGCTGTTTTCTTAAGGGTACAATTCTAATCTCTCCTCATCTCCCATTTCTTTTCATGGGATTTAATATTAGTTTTCAAGGAACTGACCACACTCCCCTTGAATCCATTAACAGTTTCCAATGAACATTCTTGGTGAGAAAATGACTTTCCTAGTTACTCTAAGTTCAGCCAGGAGGGTTAGTAAATTAATAGCTCTATCTGTGAAGGAAGATTTATTTCTTCTACCAGGTTAAGGTGCTGTTAAGATCAGAACCATTCCTCATGCCTGAGATGGACTCCAGTTTTATAGGGCACAAGGTTCCACATAAACTTTGTTTTATGCCTATGGTGAACTCCAAGATTCATTGTGGTTCCAAATTTCTGTCCAAATCCTTTCCTTTCAAGAGATCATAGTTGGCATAAGCTAGATGTGTGTAGGACCTTAAGAGCTTACATCAGGCACAGCCAAGGGCACAGGAAGACAGAGCATCTGTTCATTTCCTCTTGGGCAGGTGTTCTAGGAAGATGGGTAATAGACTTCTCCATCAGCAGATGGGTTAAGGAATGCATCACATTGGCCTATTCAACTAGCAACAATCAGCTACCCAGGGCTATTATTGCCCACTTGGGCAGAGGAATAACAGCCCTGTCAGCGAGGGCTACCAGGTTAGACGTTTGTGGGTGGTGACATGGTCAGAAGCATCAACCTTCATGAAACATTATAGGAGGACAAGTTTGTATTTACAGAGGCAGCCTTTGAGCGGTCTGTTTCTGAAAAGCTTTCCTTAACTTTTTCTTACTTCCCATTCTTTTCTGATTGGCTCCATCTTCAAGTGCCTGAGAATGGCACTTGGACAAGACTTATGAGGTCATCAGAGATGGACCTGACAGTCCCACATTAGCAAGGACTTCATAAGGGTCTTTACAGATACCCCAGGAAATGTTTATGCTCTTTAATGAATACTGAACCATCTGACTGTTAGGTAGCATATTGCTGATTTACAGCTACATCACTTTCTGTGTAGTTGGATTTTGAGTAATAAAACTTCCTTAGGCATCTTTCAGCTGAAGTCACTTAATGCAATTGAGGGGTGGCAAAAAGTTTAAGATCTGCCTTTTAGTCAGACGCCGTAGACTTAACCCTTCCCCACCAGCAGCCAGATCCATCTTGGGTGAACAGGAAGACCTTCGCAGTAAGTCAAAGTCTATTTTGAATCACGGCTGCACCCAAAAGTGTTTGATCCGTGATTGTAATAGCATCTTGTATGCAGATATGGACAATCTGAATGCCGCTTGCTTCTCCTAGATACGCTTGGGCTTTTCTAACATGGGAAATCCCGATTCTTAATTTAACACCGCTAAAAAATAATAATAATAAAAAAATCCAGACAATTATGTCGCGACCACTAGCTATTGCCGCTCCTCTCGCGCTCAGCAATGGTCCGCGAGGAAAAGCACATCCCGGGGGATCAAGCCCCGTCCCACCACAGCCTTTGCAGCCACGCCTGGTTCGCTCTCCCCCGCCCTGTATTATTGACCCGGAAATCTCCAAGATATTCCCGCTCTCAATCCACCTCCGTCCCCCCCCCACGATTTTGCAGCCACGAAATGGTATATTCGAACCAATCAGCAGCCACGTTTTTCCCGGTCCGCCCCCCCCGTCTGCTGAATGGTTTGTCCTCTCCTTAAAAGAGACCGCGTGGTGTGTCTTCGTTCTTTTGCGAGCTTCGTCGCTGCTGTGAGAGTCGTGGGAGGAAGGTGAGAGATTTCACGATGCCCCCGAAAAAGGGTGTGAGTTGCGGGGGTGACTGGTCCTTCCTTTTCTAGGCCTTTTGCGAGCCAACATTCTCCCTGCTGTTTGTGCTTCGCGTGGGCCTGCGGCGCCTCGCGTAGGCCGAGAGCGAGGCTTCAATTTTTTTCCCCCCGTCTTTCTTTTGCCTTCGCGGGGTGATGATGCCGAGATAGGAAGTGCCGTCAGATGCGAAAACTGACGAAAGACTCCTCGCGGCTGACCGCGACATGCCCTTCCCTCCCTTACCCCGCCATTATTTTCTCCCTCCCAAGAGAGGCCTAGCATCAGTCCGGACAGAAAAGGAGAGGAGGGGATAGGTACAGGCTTCCACCCTCACTACAGAAATATTTTAAAAATACTTTCATCTATCTTGTGGATTGTATTGCAGGTTTTCTGCCATTGCCATGTGGAATCCCACCTCAAAAAGCAGTAGGGGATGTCAGTCTGCCTCTTCCGTCTTAAGGGTTGAGCTGCCCAAGAAACAACCAAAGGTAAACATAAAAAAGCCTCTGAAGTTGGGTAGTATGGAATGAAGGCTCACTATGATGATATAAAACCTTATACATGCTGGAATTACCGGCAGACTCTTGCTGTTGAGATGGTTCTTTCTGAGCGGCCTTCGTGAAGGGAAAACTATTGTTTCCCAAACACTTGTGTTACAAGCCTGTCCTCCTTTCTTCAGGGAGCCAGAAGCTGTCCTCCAAGATGAGCAGTTGTGATTGAAATGGCACCCTGGCTGGAAAGATGTAAGTCAAGTGGATGGTCTTTGGCTTGAAAGGGTGTGCACAAAACACATAAGTATTTCAAACCCAGAACAAACCATTATATCAAAAGTTCTGCTAAGAAACCAGCTTTGGTTGTTCTGGATTTTTAGGCAAATAAAAATCTGGACAAGGCAAGATTTTTCCTGACTATCCTATTTGAGAGAAGACACAAGCAGTGAACAAAGTTCCTTGAGATTTGCCCAGAGACTTTTTGTTAGATGTGCACTAATTGTACTGCCCTTGTTCACAGTTAAAATCAGACTGGAGATGAGTTACTAAAGTTGAGAAACGAAAGTAGAAGATCTTAAGAGGTTTAGAAGAGAAGAATATGCTTCCAAGATGCACCTCAGAAGTAGGTATGTATCAAATCCACCCTTTGTGAAGCTGAGACCCATCTGGTACTTTGGGCAATTTGAAAGTAAGCATACTCATACTAAACAAAATCTCTAAATTGGAGTGCTGGAATCATAATGTATTTTGTTTGGGATTGATTTTTGCATCTTATTTTCAAAGGGATATGTGGATAGATATGGGTTTAATTAATTGGCCAAAAATACTGGTTAGGAATATCACCCTTTTCCCTCAAGTGTGTTATAAATGAACATTTACAAACTTCATATAAGAAGCTGTTAGTAATACAAATAAGTAGAAAATGAGTGGAAAGTCCTTTTGATTTGTGCTTAAATGTACTGGTAGGTTGCTAACTAATTTATATGTAAAATCTGTTTCAGGATTGTACAGATATTACTACAACTTGATGCGCTCAAAGACTACTGGAAGTATCCACTTTTCTCTTGAGCGCCTCTGGAGACCTACATATTGGGGCACAGAGAGATTCTTTCCTGCATTATTGTGGAACTAAACTTACAGGCCAACTTCTGTTCTCTTTGTTGTATACAATCACTGAAAGCGCCAAGTTTCAAAATCCCTGTAGATGGCATTCCCTCAGGGAAGGGATCTTTAACAAGCCCTCTTGCACCTCTCCTAAAACAGGCTGTCTCAAAGGTATCCAGGTCCTGAGCCATCTAGGGTTTTAGAAGTGACAACCAGTGCTTTGAATTGTAGCCAGAAGCCAACTGGTTAGCCAGTACAGCTCCTATAATGTGGTTAGGGAGTGTTGAACCTAAATATGCCCCAAATCTATCAGATGCTGTACTAACTGAAGGTTCTGTATGGCCTTCAAGGGCAGCCCTATGAAAAATGAGTCGCCAGGAGGTGTCAAGGAAAGGAGTACCGGTCAATATGCAAATGCACCTTATAGTGAAACTGGTATGTTAAAAGAGAAGCAGACTATTCCAACCATTTCCAGTTTCTCTTCCTTTTCTGTAACCCTTAAGAGTTTTTTTATATACGTATGCCTGTTATATAAGCAACAATTCTGCAGCTGTTTTATATGCAATAAACTTGGTGTAAAAGGCTAAATAAACAAACTCTTCTAGTCTTTTTAAATGCCCATCTTTCTATCCAGGTTATGTGAAAAAAATAACAGCAGCTGAACTGTTCGCATTAATTCAACAAATATAGGCTGCTTGCATACTATTTAAAAACTGAATTTTTAGCTCTGGTTGAAGCCAAAATGGCTAGGTTTGCACATAACACTTGAATAGTTGAAACAAAGTTACATTACAATTAAGCATCATATATGAGCTAAAGAAATTGAAAATTTTAACTTTGCTAACACTACTGTTCTGCCTTGCTGACAATTTTGTATCCCATGTTGGAGATTCAAGTGGATTATGGCAACTCTTCTGCCATTATGTCATGCTTATCAATGTAAGAATTGTGCTTTGAAAGGAGGCTCCCAGGAAGATGGGTTTTTCTTTCCTGAATGTTCCTTCTGTGATTGCTTGGCTCTTGTACCCAGAGGTAGCAAAAAAAGATGGGAGGCATGAAAAAGCTTGGATATTGCTACCTGGTACAAGTAGGCTTTTATTAAGAGGTGCACAAAATATTTATAGGCAGATGCAGTTAAGCTATTGCCTGACTTTAGGGTGAAATTAATCATTGCTTTATAAACACATGCATTGACATGTTTATTCTCTTAATTTTTTCCCTGGAATTTTGACTTGGGCCAGTTTCCTAAAGTTTTGTGGGTGGAGAATATGGGCATTTTTTAAAAAGCCTTTTGCGATATTAGACCAACTCCATGGGAGGAGAAATGAGTCCCAGTTGCAAATTTTGAGTTGCTTTACATCTTATGGTTCCTGCTTTTCTGATCATATTGCGACTGAGGGTTTAGCCAGCATGTTACTTTTATTCTGGCAGGAAGCACTTTGACAATACCAGTGCCTTATTTTATCTCCCCTTTTAAGAAAATTCACATATTTTAATGTACAGACTGATTGTGTGATATAAATTGCAAAGAAGCCAAGCAAACTTTAACCAAGCCTCTTGGGAAGCCCTCAAACTGTTTTGAATAAATGGGTTGAAGTGACCATGGGTAAGAGCTTGATGGAAGGTGTAACTACATTACTACCTGTATATGCATGATTACGCTTGGTACTTTTCCTCCCTGTATAATTCAACACAATGATTCCCAGCCCAATTCAGCACTTGCACAAGACTCTGTAGCTTCCCGTTCCCCCAACATGCATTTTCGCCAGGAGAAACAACTATCTTTCAAACAAGTTTTATTTGTTGACAAAGCATATAAAAGGCATTGGCTACATGCAAACTAGGACAATAAGGAGCTGTGGATGTCTATGAAGTACCAGATTGACCCTATTGAAGAACATGCATGAAAGAAAATGGGCACAATAGCCAACTTTGCAGTAGGGCTTTAGGGAAAAAGATCAAATTGGTCAGATCCTTTTGGTTATGAAGAGACATCCCCCCTCATCCCTAAGGCAGACTAATATGGCAGAGCCAACTCAAAGTATCAGTCATTACCAGGTGCTCCCCAAACCTATCAGGATGAAGTGCTTTTGATGTACCAAAACTACAGCATTGAAAGCTCACAAGGAAATGGATGAGAGAGTTAACTTGGGTAAGACTCTTCATGGGTAATTCAGAAAAGCAACAAAGCCAGTATTTACCTCATGATGATCAAGTGCTGCAAAATATTGCTGACTAAAGCTCCCCCAAGCATTTAATGAATCCAGGTATCCAAGAACATTAGGAAAAGTTGAGACTATTAAGCTGAATTTCATAGATTCTACTGTCTCTTCTGTGTCACAGTGATGAAAATCCAGAGTAACTGAAAGCAGCTGTACATACTTTTTCCACAAAGTCTGTATAATAAATTACAGCAACTTTACACAACTGCAACAAATGCACGGAACGGCCATCGCTCACTTGCTTCGTTCTCTGGTGCCTAGAGCAAGGGCTTGTTCAGCAGAAAAGGCATCGCCCACCAGGAAGGCACATGTTTTTAAGTACCACTGATTCACGCCCATTGAAACGGAAAGGAATGAGATGTTTTTCATTTGTACTGTTTGCTTTATGGACCGATCTAATCTACTCCATCGTCCACCAACACATAGTGTCTTGCTTGTCCTGTTAAGTGGCTAGACTTGTGTAGAGTGGAGTGGTAGAAGAAAAAAATTACACAGCTGTTGCCAGTGGGTTTTCCTCTTATTTCATTCTAGAGGGAGTAAGAGTTCAGAGGGTACAATTTTTTCAGCCCTGCTGGCTCACACTGTTGTCTTCTATGAATTACATTTGAAAACCAACAGTCTTGTAGCACCTTAAGATTTTACAAATAAAACTCATGGACTACAACCAAATTCATCAGATTCATGGCATGTTGTCCTGAGACCGGAACTTATACGCATCCATGGCTTATTTGGGGCAGGAGACAGTAAATGGGTTGGAAGAAATTGAAATGCAGAAGGTACAGTAGTGATGACTACCTTCTTGGCAGCGGTTATTCCTAAAACAGTGAGACATTCAAACTTGTTTTGATGAGTTGATTAACACGTCTCTGTTTAATCCATGGGATTAATTTTTTTTCTATCCAGGCATGGAATTTTCCCCCTAAAACTTCTATTCAAAATAATTCATTTGGAAAGTAAAAACTCTAATGAGTGCAGGATTATCTGTATACCTAATATGAAAATTCTGATTAGTGTATTCAACTAGAAATTGTTTAACCTGAAAAAAAAACAGGCTCGATAGTGGCATTGCATTTTCTTTTGTGTCTCTCATGCTCTCAAACCAAAGAGTCAATTAGTAATCATATTTGTGGTAATTACAAGGTCTCAGGAATTAAAGGGATGCTTTAATTTGGATACTGCACTGAGCAACTTGTTGGACATGATGGCCTCAATAACCCCTTCCAATATAATTCCATATAATGGTACAAATCATAGCACATCATTAATATGTGAATTGCAGCCAATTTTGTCTGCAATTCAGTCTCCTCTTTTTGGCCCTGCAAGTTAAGGAATTAAAGAATTTATTACAAGAGAGCTTCATCAGCATAAACTAGCCAAGATTCTTTGTTGTTATAAAGGGATCCATTTGGCACATCCTGGGCGAGTGAGAGGCAACTGTATTTCATGTTTGAAACAACCCAGTAGAAATCTGTTCTTGATTTGTAGATTCATTTGGCAGCAGCTTAACCTCAATAGCTTCACCTGTCCATACCTGCCTGGCCTTAGTGTCATCCAGGGCACCATCATTTTGGTCTTCATCCTGTGACGAAAGACCTTCTTGGCTCTCAAGGTCACTCACCTGACCTTCACCAAACTCAAGAATAGTTGGGAGATTGCTTTGGGTAGGGCTTCGTTTCTTAAGGCTGACCAGAAAAGGCTGTGGCAGAGAGAATATGTCCACATTATTGCCCAGATCAATCCAAGTCATACTGGGGAAATTTCTGGTGTCCTTCAGAGCTTCAGTCAGGTCCCGGAGGATGGCCTTTGTCAGCCTGTTGCCATTAAGGGAAAGAGTTGTGAGGTGAGGTAGGGCACTGAGAACTGGCAAAAGCTGGAGGAACATCTCATCTGTCAGCTCTGTGAAGCAAAGCTCCACATTTTCAATATACTCAGAGCTGTGCTGGAGGTATGAGATAACCCTGTCTAGTTCCTTTAGAGTCAAAGGGATGCCAGACAAGTCCACTGTGTTGTCCAGAGGATTCCCCACCAAGATCGTTTTCAAACTGCAAAAGAACAAAAAAGGTAAGCTTTTTGATCCATCTCCAGTTTATTTATCAGCTCTAAAAGTTGTCAATTCTGTCTGTGGGAAAATGATTCTGACAACACTTAATAATAATTCATACGGGAAAAAATGGAATACTGTAAATCCATCATGTTTCTAAGAGAGATTGCAGGCAATTTTGTTAATATATAATACTCAATGACTACATTCACACAATAGGCTTAATTTGATCACCAGCCCATTTTGGGGGTTTGCACAATACACTGTGCCATTAAGTAAACAGGCTGGATTTGCACCATATGCCAACCCATTAATACAAAGCAACATTAAAATTAACCATGCTTACAATGTTATGTAAATAACAGTCATTTGGTCTTTTTTTGGGAACATTTGTTCTGTGAACACAATATTTATATAACAGGCAGCCCACATATCCAAAGCTGTTCCTATATATAATCTCTCTTATGCAGACACATAATAAACATGGAGGGTGGAAAGAGGTTGAATATGAGAAGGATCAGACAAAACCATACCATCCTGGGAAGTCATTATTTAACAAAATTCATACCAACAGGGCATACCAAAACACACGAAGCTTATGAGGTGTCAGGTTCAGCCCAAGAACAACAATGAGGCAATCCAGTACAGTTCAGTTCCCTTATTAGCTTGCACCTAATAGACAGAATCTCACCAGACTAAAGCAACCAGTGGATATACCCCGTGAGACTCTAGGGAGGGGCCAGCCTCATCCTCTTCGTCTTCCCACACTCTTGTTGTGGGCTGAGGAGGTGCTTGCTCTGGAATGCCTCTCCCCCCTCCTGACAACCTTCCCCGCTCATGCCATCCATTACATAGGTAGTGGCCTCTGTTTAAAATAGAGAACCATCCAAGGAAAGCCGCTTATGTCTCTAATGCTCTTAGCTGGCATCTGACAACATATAGCTTAACAGAGGCAGCAGGGGAGGCACAGGGTAGGGTCAGGATTTTTTTTTTTAATCCGTTCAATCATGTCCGATTCTTGGAGACTGCCTGGACAAGTCCCTGCAGTTTTCTTGGCAAGGTTTTTTCAGAAGTGGTTTGCCATCGCTTCCTTCCTAGGGCTGAGAGAGAGTGACTGGCCCAAGTCACCCAGCTGGCTTTATGCCTAGGTGGGACTAGAACTCACGGTCTTCTAGTTTCTAGTCTGATGCCTTAACCACTATTCCAGAATTACTTAAGGCTAAGAAGGATCCAGCAAAAGGGATGGCACTGAACTATGTTTTGCCTTGAAAAGACAGGTGAGATAGGATACCGATGTCAAATACTTGAAGGGGTGATACTTGAAGTTCAAAATATCTCTTATCATCCAAGAGTGCAGGACACACAATAAGGGCTTGCTTATGGTAGCTTTCCATAAAATGTTAAGAAGAACTTCAGGGAGCAGTTTCAACAGGAGAACCAGTCACCAAACAAAACAGTGAGGTCCCATCACTGAATATCCAAGCATAGTCCAGACAGATATTTGTAGAGAATGCTTCATTTTGGATTTCTGCCTTGAGCAATAGGGTGGGACACAGTGGTCCAATTCTATGAATAAGGGAGTGCAAGGTTTGCTGAGACTATTTCCCTTGTCTTCTCCTGGCAACCCTCTTTCTCCTGTTATTTTAGCATAACCTTATTTTAGCATAACCTTTTATTGATTCATGAAATCTGAAATTACCACCATCAAACAGCCCAAGGAGTATGAAATCATCTAGATGTTTTTTTCATATAGAGTACTCACACATATGGGCTGGCACAGAGCTCCCTTCCTGGGGGCGGGGGGAGAAACCTTAGCGAATAGGAGTGAAACCACTGCATTGCAACAAGGTGAGGATCATAAAACATCATTCTGCTTGCAGAAGCAGCAATTCAGAAATGCAAATAGAGTACATCAAGAGAAAACGTTATGAAAACCTCTCTAGAATCTTCAACCGATATCAGCAGGGGACCTTCAAGTGCAGGAAACACAACAACATGGGGAAGAAGACCGACTACAGTGTTCTGATTCATAACACATTTCCACAAAGTTTTACCAGCGCTTTTTGGAGGGTTCAGTTTAGACGGCTTTTAGTAAATATGCCCAGAGACCTAGTTAATAGGAGCAAAACCTCATTTTACTTGTCTTTTCACTGCCTGAGACTCCCATCCCTTGCACCTTATATCCTAGCTTTAAATAAGGTACCAAACTGACTTGCAATAAAAATGATCATAATGGAATAACCAATAGAATAAAAAATTTAAAAGATCAATAAAAACACTGTACAAACAGTCTACCTAAAATAGATTTAAAACTAAGGAAAATGGAGGTGGTAGAGAAAAGTTATTTGAATGGCACAGAAAAACCCAGTAAGATGCCAGATATATTTCTCTAGGAAGAAACTGAGTTTGCACAATAATCTGAACCACAAGAGGATTTCAGCCTGCTATGTAGTGTGGACTAAGGCAAAGGAAAAACTCCCAAAATTGATTTGAGAAAACTGTGTTAAATTATTATGGATTAGCATGTTGTGAGAACACATAGTACCACCATTAATATGGTCTTTATCCTATTACCATTCTAGAGGAAGAATCCTACAAACTATTACAGTAACTTCCTCTAACTTCTATCCCTTTTACTGTTTCAAATTCCCATCATCCCTGAGATGGACTGATAGGTTTTGTAATCAATAGCATCTAGATTGGTGTTTCTCAAGCTTGGCAGTTTGAAGATGTACGGACTTGAACTCCCAGAATTCCCCAGCCAGCATGGCTGGCTGGGGAATTCTGGGAGTTGAAGTCCGTACATCTTCAAACTGCCAAGCTTGAGAAACACTGATTAGAGGAACTGTTGTTAGATAAGACTATGCTAACGATCATGCTCTGTCTGTCAAAGCTTAAGTGTATATCAATTTAAACTAGTTCATTAAGAGGAAGCACATCACCTATCTTATCTTCCAACCAATGAATATGTCAGTACACTGACGTGTAAGATTCTCTTTGGCCCAGTAAGTAGTTCATGCTAACTTAAGACTGTGCCAATCTGAAACACCCATATTAAAACGTAAATATATACAGCTTCCTACCTATTTTTAGTTTGGCAAAGATGAAACTGCAAGGACTAGTCCCCACAGTCACCAAGAGTCAAGACTGACTCGAAGGCGTGCGCACACAGACACACACAGATGAAACTTGGACAAGGATCAAAATTTGTTAGACGTAAAATATTTATCTTATTCATGTAATGACACCAATAAGAATGAATGGTCTCAATGCAGAAGGGATTTTTCCCTTCTACCTTCCTGCCTATATTTTCTGATCAAAAGAAATGCAAAATGCCAAAATTTTCACATAGAAATAGCTTTTTATTATTTCTATAGGTTTTTCACAATTTCAAAATTCTGATCCAGTCTGATGCAGTGAAAAAAGTATATTCAGTTCAATTTAAATTAGGACAAAAATAGCCCAAATCACTGAAAAAGTGGCACAGATATCTAAACCCATCAACAGTAAAGTTTCCTTGAAGTCAGACTTGACTTCTATTGGATTCTTGGACACATACATGCAGTTTTCTTTTCAGCAATATATAAGTTTTGCTACTGCTATATTCTTCTTCTTCTAGTCTCCCATTCAAACCCTAATCAGGCCCAACCCTGCTTAGCTTACAAGACAAGGTGCACAAGATTCTATATGAGGACACCACAGTAAAACTCTAAAAAAGTAATATAGAAATGCTTTTATGTTTATCTGCACAAATATAGGTTTTGTAAAATTCAGTAACTGAAAAAATGAAGATCTTTACATATCTAGAGACATTACTGTACTAAATATAAGAATGTTAACCACATATTATAAGTAAATTGCTATAAATTATGTATGATTTATGGAAACGTAAGGCCAAAAAGAAGGACATTTCATTGGTACATTAGATTCCATTTATTCTTTGTTGGAATAATAGTTAACCTCAAATGCATTTTGTAGATCAGCTTCACCAGTTTGTTCCTTGGCAAACATCCAGTGTGGGGCTAAGATATCTGAAAGGATCACTTTGTTCTATAGCAACCTGCCTGTTATTTATGATTATCATAAATTGTTGTAGATTCCATCAATTTAATAGATTAGCTTGGCAGGTACTTGAAAAGGATCTTTGGTAGCAGTACAATGACTGACAGTAAAACTTCATCTAAGCAGCAATTTTTTTTTAATATAGTAGTAGGGTTTTAAACATAGTATAGTGTTTTGTCACCATGTAATATTAATGTAATTCTCAAATTTAATTGTATGAGTTTTCTTCTTACATTTTTTGGTTTTCTATAATGTGGTGTTATCTTTACTGTACAGTCTCAAATGTTTAATGAGTAGTAATATTCACATGGAAATACTGGTCAAAGCAGAATAGGGAACCTATGACCTTCTAAATTATTAACTGAACTTCAATTTCTAGCTTCTTTCTCTGTTGGCTAGGGTTTTATGAGTTGTGGCTTAATAATATTTGGAGGGTTCCTGGCCTTTATCTTAAAATGAAATATTAAAGAGTATTGTTTTCCTAGATTTGATTTCTTATACACTGTAAACATGTGTAGTTAATCTGTATGGTTTATTTTAAAACCTCTTTGTATTTAATTAGAAATGTGGAACATATCCTGTTGAAAACTTTGGGAAAAGCTCCTGCTGTATTTATGGCTCAGATTATAATTCTACGCAAACAGAAGAACTGTTCGCTAACATTATTTTTAAAATAAAGCGTTGCCTTGTTGACAACTAAAAACTAAATGCCAAAGTTATAAACATCTGCTTGTCCATGTTCTTCCAAGGTTTAGAATGTATTCTCCCGGGGAAGCTTCAAAATGTTTGCAATTACTAGAGCAGAAGGCTGGTTTCTAAAATCAAATAGAAATTAATCTTTCAATGTATCTAAACTAAGATTAAAATGATGCAGGAGAGGGAGGCATAAAAGAAATAAATTGTGATCATTCTCATAGGAGCCAATTGGCCTCTTACATTTTACTCTGTAAACAAGCAACATCTCTTAAAAAGAATAATGAAAGAGAGAGAGACAGATTCATGCACATATTCCAATCTATACACTTGATTTCTACAGCTCTACAGCAGCACACTGCATTTCTCCTTTTTAATTTTCCTTTGCACAGAGCAGTAGCTGTCAGAAAGAAGCTTCAGCTTTATGGAAGAGGTGACTCTATTATACCCAAGGTTAAAAGCATCTTCAACAGTGTGTACACACAAATAAGATAGTCAGGACATAAGAGATAAATATTTTCAAACACAGAAAAAGCCACAAAATGGTTTATGACCATGCCTTCACAGATTCACTCTGTACTGTAACACAGAAATGTAACAGGCTTTGGTTCATTTACAAGACACAAAGAGGCAAACATTTTGAAGAAAAATGGGTCCTCAGCTGGTGTTTTGTAATCTGTAGGGCACCGCCTTCCTCCAGGCAAGAAGCAGCAAACCATTAAATACCGCTTTAACATTCATTCTATCCTACTTCTTTATGTACAGAGATACACAGCTACTGCTGTATGCTGAGGAGGCACAAAGAAACTTTTCAACTGCAAGAATCAATCAGTGCAGTGCTTTCCAAACCTGGATAAATTACCTAAAATTGGGTAAAAGTGGTTTTTCTTAGGATAACGATACATGAACCCATTACCCATCACAAGGACATTTAAGTTGACTTAAAGTTTGCCATGTGTACTAAAATATATTCAAAAATCTCCCAAAGTATTCCTATTAAGACGAAAATCTATGAAATTACCAATGGTAATTTGCTGAAATGACATAAAGATCATTCAATGACATTGTTTTTATAATATCAGGTAGTCCTCTAGTTACGACCATTTGTTCAGCAACCATTCAAAGTTACGATGGTACTGAAGGAAGGGACTTACGACCGGCCCTCAAAGTTTTGGCCATTGCAACACCCCTGAACAAAATTTGGGTGCTTGGCACCCAGCTCGCACCTTACAATCAGTTGCAGCGTCCCATGGTCATGGGATCACCATTTGAAACCTTCTCTGCCGGCTTCCCACAAGCAAAGTCAATGGGAAAGCCAGCAGGGGAGGTCACAAGTCACTTGGGTAAGCCTCCCCCACCCACCCTGGCTCTTTGCTTGCACGCACCGCACTTTCCTTCCCCCCTTTGGTCACACACATGCCATACGCACAGAGCCCTCCTTCCCTCCTTTGCTTGCTTGCACACACTGTGCCCTCCTTCCCCCTTTGCTTGTTCACACGGACTGTACCCTCCTTCCCCCCTTTGCTGGCATGCATGCACCCACCAGCACCCTCCTTCTAATAAGAGGTTTTAGGTAATGAAGGAAAAAGTTTGGGAAGCACTGGATTAGTGCATTGGCGGGGGGGCATGCTGTAGGAAACAGAACAGCTGTTAACAAATTCTGTTGACTGCCAGACTTCACTAAATGTTTTCACAGAAAATTAAGAGGTAACTTGAAGGTCATCTGGCCCAACACTCTGCTTTACCTATGCGGGAGAGTCTTTGTCATCCAACAGGGAGGATGGGCTTTTCAAAAGGAAAATTTTTTTGAAGGAGGTGGAAAAGCTAAGCTCCTTCCCTCACAATTCTGCTTTGAACTGAGAGTCCCACATCTGCTTTTCTTTCAAAAAGAAGGGGCATAAAGCTAAATTGTTTTGGATTTAGTTTGACTATAGCTGCCGTTTCAATTCCACCAATTTGCTCAGCTACACTCAACGGTATCCCCAAAGGGTAATTTTTTCTCCCCACCTGCCCAAGGATGTAGCAACAAGAACAACAGTTGTACAAATCAATACAGACTGAGTAAGCACCTCCTTTTCTAAGGATCTTTAACAGCACCTCTTTGTCATATTTAACATGGCATCTGAGTTAAAAAAAAAAAAAAACTTTCTAGGAACATCATTCACTAAATGCCATTAATAAAAGAAATAATCTTGTAGATCAGGGGAATGCCAAGAAAAAATATATTTTAGTTTCACCAAGACTGTCAACAAGTTCCCCCATTGGCAGGCTTGTAAAATGCTGACTAGAAATGGTAATGTTGAACAGATATATAGCTGATGACAGATTTATTTATTTATTCAATCAATTTATATAGTGCCCACCTCAACAACAACTCTGAGCAGCGAACAGTAATAAACATTATTATCCCTTAAAAATGTTCAGAAATGGTTCCTCGCCAAACTGAAGTTGTAACTTTGGATTGTTTTGCATAGAAACATTAAATATTATTTGGATAAAAGACTAGAAGGAATGCTCATCAAAGTTACAAAGCTGGGGAGAGTTTAAAATACTTTAGAACTGAAAAGAGTTTAAAATACTTTGTGATCCTTATGGACCACAGAACAGGACCAAACCTAACATGTATCCCAACAGAAGAAAATATGAAGTTCTGCATCCAGATAGATGCACAAATTCAAGGTGAGTGACACCTGTCCTGAAAGTACATGCAGAAAAGAGGTACTGGTTTTACTGAACCTCAGACAAACCTTGACTCAGATGTATGTTTCTTGGTGCAGTAACAAGGTACACTGCCCAGACTGTGAGAAAAATTGGATCGCTTGAATCTGCTTGGGTCAGGCTTCAATGGAGTACTATTTATTCTAGGCACTAGCATTTAAAGAGAGTATTATCACGGTCGATTAAGTTCAGAGATGGACCGTGGAGGTGGTGAGAGTAGAAATGAAGTCCTACAAGGAAAGGTTAAAGGAGCCAGATGAACCGAACTCAGAGAAGACATGATTAATAAACAAATCTTCAAATACTTGAGAGGCTCTCATACAGATTATGAAGCAAATCTGTTTTCTGTTGTTCCACAGAATTAAGGTTAGAACCTAAAACTAGGAGTTCAGATGGGGAGGGATTTAGATGAGACACTAGAAACAGCTTCCATGCAATACAAGATGTTTGACAATGGAACAGGCTGCTTTGAAACTAATGGCCTTGGCTTCATTATAGGTTTTTAAGAAAAGGCTTGATTGCCAACTTTCAAGGGATGCGATAATACTAGAAATCGTGAATTGGCAAGGGGCTGGACTAGGTGATATTTGAACATTCTTCCAGCACACAAAATCCAATTTAGTAGATTCTGGCAGAAAGGGGAAGAACTGCTTTCATACTGCAGTCGACACTGGCAGAGTTCATTTCTTAATTACCACTTTTTCTCTTATGCTTTTTAAAGTCTTCAATTCTTAATCAGAATTCCTGGGGGTAGTGGAGGAAAGCAAGGACAAAATAAGTGTGCCTTTTCTGTGGTGCCACCTGCCTTTTGAAATATACTATCAGAGGTTAGGTTGGCCCTGACTCTGCTGGCCTTTCAGAAAAACTTTAAGAATCATGGAAGGGGATCTTGAGGTCATCTAATCCCACCCCGTCAGTGCAAGAATCTTCAGACCATTCTGGACAAAGGACAGTCCAGTCTTTTCATGAAAACCTGCTCCAGTGATGGAGCACCCACAACTCCAGGAGGCAGGCTGTCCCATGGCTTAATAGCTCTCACAATCAGGAAATTCCTCCTTAGTTCAAGTTTGGATCCTTCACTGTAAAGCTTCCACCCACTGGTCCTTGTCCTACCCTTGGGTTCCAGGGAGAATAAATCTACTCCTTCTTTCCTGTGACATCCTCTCATGTACTGGAAGACTGCTATCATATCTCCCCTTAGCCTTCTCTTCTTTAAGCTAAACATACCAAGTTCCTTTACCCGCTCTTCATAGGATTTAGCCTCCAGACCCCTGTCCAAATCTCATTGCTCTTCTTGGCAGATTTAATATTAATAAGTAACTGAATACCTACACTTCTACTCTAAAAGCCTTCTAACAAAAAAGACTTTGAAGAAATAAACTCAAGAACCTAAGAAAGAGCATTGATTAGTTACATCAAATCTTAACCTTATTAGAGCATATTCACAGATAATTCTCACTAATATTAAGCGGACTTGGTCAAAAGAAGTGCATGTAGAACTGCTTATTGTCTAGTAATTGGGGGGCAAGGACACAGGTATGGAATTTGCCCAGATTAGTAACAAAGGTGTATCCTTTAGAACAGTATTTCTCAACCTTGGCAAGTTTAAGATGGGCGGACTTCAACTCCCAGAATTCCCCAGCCAGCCATGCTGGCTGAGGAATTCTGGGAGTTGAAGTCCACCCATCTTAAACTTGCCAAGGTTGAGAAACACTGCTTTAGAAGATAACTGGCTCATGTCTACCAAACAAGACATACAAGCAGAAATGCCTGCAGGATATGGTAAAAAAAGTCAAAATGGCAGCTGCAGGTTGACCATACCATGTGGACACTTCTGCTTACAATTTTAAAAAGAGCAATTGAAAATGCTGGGAATGCACTTATTTTACAATCCCATAGGGGTGTATACAGGAAGCACTTATGGGCTGGGTTCACACAACTTGGTAATCTGGTGCCTAAGTGAACCCATTTTCTGAATTTAAACAATGCAACAAATCATACACTCGCCAAACAGTCTGGGACTGCACAATATGCTAAACAACAATACCATCACCAAGGTTAAAGCTAATCAAGCATGCTGTGTGAATGCAGCCATTAAGTCTTTCCTAGAGCTGCGCAAAGCTTCAAAGGGATGTTTCGCTTTGAAGGTTCATGCAAAGCATCTCTGCTTTGTGAAGTAAGTCTCCACCACACGTCCAGGAGCAATGTCACTCCTCTTCACAGTGCTTCTGCAACTCCCTTTGGCAGTTCCCCCTGTCAACCTAGGCACAAAAGCTTCTTTTGACTACTGGATGCAAAGCAGAAGCAAAGGGTCTTGATGAGGCAATAACACCTCTGAAGCCCAAAGCAACTCCCTGAGGCATAAGGTTGCCTAGGCTTGATCTTTAACTGGCCTTTTACGTGGGTTCTACAGATCCAGAGCCAGCCTGATGTAGTCAGTGAGAGCCAGTTTGGTCTAGTGGTTAAGGCATCAGGCTGGAAACCAGGAGACCGTGAGTTCTAGTCCTGCCTAGGCACAAACCCAGCTAGGTGACCTTGGCCCAGTCGCTTTCTCTCGGCCCTAGGAAGGGGGCAATGGCAAACTACTTCTGAAAAAACCCTGTCAAGAAAACTGCAGGGACCTGTCCAGGCAATCTCCAAGAATCAGATGCGACTGAACAGATAAATTAAAACAAAAACCACACAAACCCAAACCCTGAGACTTGCCTAACTTTGACTCCCCAGGCTTCCTTTCCCCCAGGCCTTGACAAAAACCAACACCTGACAAAAGAGACAACAGCCTGAACGATTAACAACTTTCAGGGCAAAGCCCTTTGGGGGACTTGCATCTCTAAATGAAAATAATCAAATCCATTACAATTTGACAAAACAGCTAATGGAGAGTGAGACTGGTAATTAACACACACAACCCAACTCTTTAATTTACGCTTCCCCAAACTTCAAGCCCAGCCAGGTCTCCACAATGGACCAGGCTTTGTGAGGCTCTTCCCTCCTTTTGTTAGACATTAAATTAGCTGAAATGGTAATTGCTGGATACAAGAGCAGCAGAAACTTTTGGATAGCATTGTCTCAAGCCATTCAGGCGTTTAAATCCAAGGAGTCAGGGCAGCCATCTGCAAGCCCTCCTTGTCTGGCAAGGGCTGCGCAGATCGTGGCAATGAATGAAAAAACATGTTCTGGCAGAGCGACAGAAAGAGACAAGCTACCTAACCAATCTTCCAAAGGTGGAGGAAGGAAAGGTCTGTATTTAACCAGCAGTGGTCAGCCTGCAGGGGGAGATATCTGGCTGCTTTTAGCCTCTTATTAATTTATTATACTGTATTATACTTTAATTCTGTATTATACTTTATTGTACTTTGTTCCTCTAAAACAGTGTTTTTCAACCTTGGGAATTTTAAGATGCGTGGACTTCAACTCCCAGAATTCCCCAGCCAGCATGGCTGGCTGGGGAATTCTGGGAGTTGAAGTCCATGCATCTTAGAGTTCCCAAGGTTGAGAAACACTGCTCTAAAAGCTCAAGGCATCACATATGAGATTTCCCCCCTAATTTTAACCCCACAAACCACCATCTTGTAAGGGCTGAGAGAATGTGACTAGTCCAAAATTGCCCAACAAACTCAAGCGGTGATCTAGATCTGGTTCTCCCAGGTCCCACTCCAAGGCCTTGCCCACTGCACTGGTTCTCCTTTGTGATACCTCCCTTAACAGGTACAAACCAAGAGGCTTTGGAAAGGGGATATAAAGAATGCCGAGCTGGGAAATTCAGCCTGATTGGCAATTCCACTTTGTCAAAGGATAATACCAATAAAAATGCCCACTTGCTGCTTAGCAGGACATGATGAGAAGTCTCTGCTCAGTGAATCCATTCATAATGGTCCCTGAGTCGAAAATGTGTGTTACCATCCCATCTCTGTGTCTGTCACTTGGACTGGACAAGCCACCAGCAGAGGTAAACCTGGCTGGCAGATTCTCCCATATTGTCATTGCCAATACTCCATCCTGCCTATATGGCCAATATTCCACCAATACTCCACCCTACCCAATTCTAAGGAAGAAAAAAACGGGGCAATTCACTGACTCATGAACATTTCTTTAAGCTTGCTCACTACCCCTCTGACAGCTTGCTTAACAATAGAGCATTTTTTGCATTCTCGAGCTGTTTTCCAATTTCTCACACATCTTTACCTTAATCCTTTGTAAACCTTCTGTTTTAAAATTGGAACGTGGAGAGAATTTGGTATTTTTTGTGTTGCCTGAGGATCTATTCGGTTTCTGTTAGATTGCTTGTGTCTACAGGCTTGGCCAAAGTTTGGGCTTCCTCGAATGAGGACTTGTCACTTTACTAGGAATTGTTACTCCCTGTCTTGGGTTATAAATTCACCAATCTCAGGAGACGTTTTGGCCTGAAGACAGGAACACAGAGAACAGCAGCAGTTTCAAGTAAACTCAAGGAGACATGCTCAGCCCAGCCCAGCCCAGCCCAGCTCAGCTCAGCTCAGCTCAGCTCAGCTCAGCTCAGCTCAGCTCAGCTCAGCTCAGCTCAGCTCAGCTCAGCTCAGCTCAGCTCAGCTCATATCAGAGGAATTGAGCACCTTCCTTCACATGTGTCTGCCACCAATTTCTTGGCAGGGGATACAGCTTTGCTTTCTTTTATCATGTTCAGCCATGTTAATAGGCGACAGTCAATCATGACATGAAAGGGAAAGCAAGGAAGCCATTCCTGAGTCAATCATCTGCCTATTTTGCTACTGTGAATATAGTTTAAGACATAGTCGCTGTTTTCACCCAGCATGCAACACCTCAAATTCAGGTTAAGAAATCATGGTTGTTGGGTTCACATAATATGCTCCCCCCCTCTCCTCCTCCATTATGGCCAAGTGCAGGAATATTAAATGCTAGAAAACAAAACAAAACATTTATCGACATTGAGGTAGTCAACAGATAAGCTGATTATAACTATGGGAGACCTTGCACTAGTTGTTGCCTCATTTTCATTTCTGCTGCACAGTATTTGCTACAATTTGGGTTATAAAAGATTTGAAGTCTGAGAAAAGTAACTCATAAAAAAGTTGTTCTTTCAGGGTACTGATGAAGCAGGAGTATAACATTAAGTGTTGCAGAAGTCCTTATAGATGCTACAGTAAAATAAGACATACTGAGCTGTCCCATGTGAGTAAATTCCTTTCTAGTATGGGTGTTAGAGTACCTTCCCTGTAATAGCGCTGAAGGCAAAATACTATGTCTATCCCAGAATAAAGCTTTCCTTAACTTGGGAAATGTAAGCAAGGAGAGAGAACTTGGCCACTTCCCAGATGCCCTTTGTCATCCAGGCCCTGCTTCCCTGTGCCATGCTACTTACCACCATCTGAAACCTGACATTGTTTAGTTCCTGCAGAAGTGTATGCTTTTGCTATCCCTCAAATAAGCAAGCCAATGGTTCTTATAATACACTACAGCAATGGTTGAGTTCCCACAACATACCGAAACTCAAAGTGCTCAGCCCATTTTACCTAGTCTACCTGGATTTACCTAGTGCAAATCCAGCCAACAGTATCCCAAGTCCCATATTCAAAAGGTTCTTCCTCAGAGATTAAGACTTGATCATAACCCTCCCATAATCTACATAGACTCCCAGTGGTTTGTAACAGTATACTGTTGTAAGCAATAAACTGTTATCTGCAGGATCCACAAAGTAGGGCCTTCTCAGTTGCTGTCCCCAGAAATTAGATTGGCCCCCACACTCCTGAGTTTTCAAAAAGTTATAAAGACCTGGTTCTTACAATGTGCCTTTGGGGCCTGATACATTATCTTGTTCCTTCCTGTAGGAGAATATCTGTATATGAAGTGTTTGTTAATGATGCCTGGAGTATTTTGGTTTTTATTTTTACAGCTGTTTTAATCCAATTGCTATATTGGGTATGTGTGCTATTCAGAGTCTACTATGATGCAAAGAGCCTATAAGCCCAGTGAATAAATTAAAGCCAGAGAAAACAGAATTAAAGCCAAAAAAAATCACAGATTCATCAGGCAAGAAACAGATGGCATCATTCCCCAAATGCCCTCAGGTACAAACCAATTTTTACTAGCTTGTGGGAGGCCATGAGGACGGCACTAGCCTGGCCTTGAGAAGAAGCTGGTTCCAAAGTGTAGGGGCTACAACAGAAAGACACTAACTGTAAGCCCCCCTCCCCTCCACCTCCTATACTGGGACCACTAATAGACTTTGCCAGGCAGCATGTACTGAAGGGGTCACTTCTGCATGGAAAAGGAGGTCCTGAGGGTGCCAAGTAATTAGTTTATATATGGCTTTTTAGGTAAAACCAGGATTTTGGATTTCCTCTGGAAACATCTAGGAAACCAACACAGAGCCCACAACACAGTTGTCATTTGGGTATTGTGACTTATTCACCAACCTGCAGGCTGCTGCATTTGAGATCAACTACAGACTAATTTAAAATGTCTTGAACTCCTTTCTCTACAGAGTTTAGTGCTACCCCTCACATTTTCAAGGCTTCAGTCTGCTGCTGTGACCAGAAGGATGGTCTCCAGCCATCCCACTTTCACTCACCAAGCTTGTGGCTTCCTCTTCACCATGCCCTGTCGTCGCCACTGAGAGTGGGGGCTCAGATGGTACGTCAGCTGCCTGCAGAGCTTCTCCATAGCCCCTAGTGAGTCCCCCTCCTGCAGCAAGAACAAAAGAGGAAGAATACTTATTGACAAGGAACCCATGCCAAGGAAATAGCCTGAAGGAGACTGTCTTTGTAAATAATGTGCAGGACTTCTTGAGAAGCTATCTTGATAGAGGGAAAGGAGACTAGACACAGAATAGCTTCTGCAAGACTCAGCACTCTCTGGATAAACAAGTAACCAGTTCCTAGCTGACTGAATGGGGGGAAGAAAAGGGTTTGAAGCTGGCAAGTCCTCTCTCCCCAGTGTTATCAATGCCACTTTTCTACAGACCAATTAGAATTTTAACATAAATTCCCAGTTTTATTGCAGGTACTCAAACTCTGGCAATCTAATCTGGTAATCTGAGCCAATATGGTCGATCCATCTCTTGCTATTGCCACTGTTTCTTCCAAGGTTTGATTATCGATTAAGATTTTTAGTCTGCTAAGCAGCAGCCTCAGATTGCCCCAGCCAAGCCCAGTGAGATATAGCCAGTGCTGAACCTGCGAGCACCACTGTCGATCAGACAACACCTTGCTTGCACCATTGTTACCTTAAAATGACACAAGGTTCTTAGAACTGATCTACCTCCATCTGGCTTTCACTCACTGTGCAGCATGTAATGGAGAAATGCTTAGCTCTGTTCGGTCATTGATTCAGGGAGCTCTGCAGCAAGGTTAGTATGCATAACATGTTTCCACTGGAGAAGAATTCTAGCCCACAGCCTCAGCAATGACTCAGGAAGTGCAATTACTTGGCTTGGCTCGCTATCTTTCACACAGAAGTTGCTGTGATTTCACCCTGCTACCAACCATGGCGGTTATGGTGGATTATGCACAGGGCGAATTCTACATGCCAGAACTCCCTCTGTGTGCAATGAAAGACTCTGTGCAGACCTCTCCAAGAGCCCATTAGAAAGATGGGTAAAGCAATCTACTAACGAAACAGCCTCATTTACTTATAGGAAGATTCTACTGCTGTGCTGCACTGCAAACATCGCTACATTTTCTCACATTCCTTGTAAAAAAGCAGTCAGAGGAAACACAGCAGATCCCAGGCAAAAAATCCAGGACATGGCGAGTTCAAAAGATAAACATCTTTATTTCAGGCAGGCTCTGGGAGGGATGGGGAGGTGCGTCCCCTTCCAAGCTGCATACATCCACAGGCTATCGCCAGTGGCACGCCTGGGCACGCCTCTTGATCTGGCAGCCCCCGCCATCCATTGCCAAGGAAGTAGCAACAGAGAACCAGAGGAGCAGCCAGAGGGGCTATGCCTCTCATATGCTGACCTAGTTCCTCTTCCATTAACTACAGTCCATATCAACCTTGTCCTCACTCTCCATGACAATATCATCAGATCATCTTTTTAACCTTTTCCTAATGATGCCCTACCAAAAGGACGCGAGCAAAGAAAACCCCACCAAAACATGGCTAGCAGGGCCCAGCGGTGCCTTCTGACTGGAATACACAGTTGCTCAAGAACATGTGGTAGGGAGAGGGAGATAGCTGTGCAGTTGTGTGGCTGCAATCAAATCAAAGACACCGATTGTATCGGAGCAGGAGAGGGTGGAATAGAAGTCCCCAAGCCAAACGGGACAAATAGATTGGGCTGCCTGACCAAAAAAACAAGTTCAAATAGCAGAACTTCCAATATAACAAGTCTGAGATTAAGCAAATGGGCATAAAGCAACATCCTATTAAAGCCAATGATGGAGGGAAAAAAACTTAGCAGAGCACATCCTAATGCTGAGGATTCAGCTCAGTTTCCTCCAACAGAACCTGCTTTGACCCAAAGGCAGCAGACTTTTTATTAGTATTTATTTGCTGATTAATATCCTGTCGTTCCTCCAAGTGCCCAAGATGGGATACATCATACTTTTGTTTCACCATTGCAACGATCCTGTTGGTCTGAGAGAATGATCTGCCCAAGAGCCTTCATGGCTGAGTGTGGATTTGGATCTGAGCCTCCCAGGTCCTAGTCCAACACTGACACTCTTCTCTGATTTAGACATGGAACTATCATTGCCAAATCTCTCCACAGCACAAAGTAGCCATCATTTTCTCACTAGATCCATTTCTGCTAACTGTCCCACGTCCAAATAATGCCTGGGGATAATGCTTCCTATTTTAATCACGGAATCAGAGCTGAGTATTCAAAGTGAATTAAAAAGTCTAAGTGAGATACATAGCTGCAAATGCTAAGTCCTGGGAATGTGGAAAACATTTTAAATTTGTATAGTTTCAAGTTGTCTGTGGTTGTTTTGATTTTAAATTAGGTTGTTCCAACCTTACTGGACGTTTTCAAATGCTGTTCTCACCATTCTGGAAGTGTTTCCCACTCAAAGTAGGGCTGTTTGAGGTTCCTAACCCTTCTTGAAGGGTCAAAACTGCTTTGGAACACTTTCAGGAAAACCAGGGCTGTCCATGTTAAACCAGGAACAGAGAGTTTTGAATCTGAAAGTTAACATTGTAACAACTTGGCTCACTTTCATCTTGCTCAATGGGAAGTAGACAGAACTTGTTATTTAAGACCTGCAATTCCCAGAGATAAAGCCCCAGCGAAGGGCCCCTGGGGGAATGCTAGTTCTATGCCTCCCAGTCTTCACTTCCTAAGCTGCCTCCCTCCACTCCTTTAATTTATCATCTTCAAGTGTCGCAACTAAAAATGGGTGCTGGAATGTTATCAGTACTGGGAACTCAATGCTACAGAGCTGCAGCCAGTAAAATTCCAGGCACGCATTGAAGTCTGCCTGATTTTCCATATTAGGGGTAGAGAGGAACCTCTCCCACCCAGATTTAGTCATACGCCTCATCTCTTTGCTAGGTTGGGAACAACTAACTGTAGTACCCGTGCTCTTCACCTATGGCATGCTAACTGTCTGGAAGACAAATATTGTTTGGGTAGGGGTAGCATGAACATTGCAGAATTTCCTGATTTTCAGCAATGTTTCTGCTGTTCAAACATGGTCTTTAGGGCCAAATACTGTTGTTAGTATCCTCCACTTTGGACCGGATCCATCCGAGTTCTCATCACAGGGAATTTGTAAAGCTGAAATTAACCACTGCCTTTATTTCCAAGTCAAATACCTTTCTTGGAAAGAGATGTCATAGAAAGGTTTTAAAAGTCCCTGCTATGCTAGGAAATCTCCTTTTTGGCAGGTCACTTTCCTACATTCTTAGGGAATTTAATCCATTCTGGGAACCTGGAGTTCTAACCCCAGGAGGGAGGGAGGGGAGGGGTTTTTGGCTGCTCAGAAAAGCATTGGTTTATGCCCAGAAATACTGTGTAACATGTTCAAAAATTTAAAAATGTGTGTTCCCTAGCTGAGAGCTTGCTTGCCCTGAGCTTCATGCAGAAACAAAAAACCCAACTTTAGTGGCAGCTTCTCAGTCTATTTCTAAAGAAATACGTTGGTGGGTGGGTGGGAGAAGTATGAGCAGGATATGCTGGCGAAGGCCAGATTCCCTGGGCCCACCATCCACTCCCAGGGAAGTAATTAATTACTCTATTGGATCAACCCCCTACTGAATTTGGGCATGAATTATTTATCAGGTCCTGTGAAATATTCATGGTGACCTATTTTACATAACAAGGCAGGCCCTTGCTGTAGGTTGCCTAGTAGCATATACCTATGGGTTGAAAACCTGATCAGGAAGTTTTTTGGAGAAAGGGAATTGACGTTTTGGAGAACTTGGCTTACAATTATAAGACATGCCAATATTATTCTCAAGGTTTGTTTGTTACTGGTACTTTTTAAAATTAAGCTTAGCAGCCACTCACCAATCTTTCTCTCTTGCATACATCCTTGACACTTGTTCCCAATTTGTAATGACCCTAAGCAATTTCGAAGTCCTTCAGCTAGCGAGTTCAAGTATTCTGAGACTGAATTCTCTAGGCACTTGGCACAGCTGTGGATAGTAATATCTCCCAAATAATACCTCCTACTCATATACGCTTTAGAGCTTACCCCTCCTAGTGCCCAACAACTCTTATTTTGCTCAAATGCACTGATACACAACAGCACTTAATTAAGTGTCCTCAAGTCATGTCGACTTTTAACACATGGATAGATTCTCCCCAGAATTATCTGTCTTCAATTTGGCCTTTTAGATCTCTCACTGGTACATTCACTGCTGCTGTAACTGAAGCCATCCATCTTGCCTCTGGACGTCGTCCTTTTCTTTTTCCCAACTTTTCCAAGCATAATGGACTTCTCAAGGGAGCTGAGTCTCCACATAATGTGTCCAAAATATGATAGCAAAGCAGCAGAGTGTTGTGGATCAAGCATGGACAACCAGAGGCTCACAAGCCCCTTGTTTAAAGCTCTAGCAGCCTCTTCCGACTATGACTACTAGAAACTGAAGGCAGTGTCTTCCACATTTTTTGAGGTCTGAAACAGATGAAACAATAGTGTAAGCCCTAACATTAAAAAAATGCTACAGTATATCTGAGACATGTTTGACTCTTGGTGATTACACAGACATGCCATTTTTTCAGGTATTAGATGGAAGTGGGTTTATTGTTACTTTCTTTTCTCAGATTTTTTCAACTTCCCAGTTTGATGTACATCCACAAGATTTCTAGCTAGACTCCCATCCATACTTAAAAATAAAAAAAATCCTAACCAGAGGTCCAGTTCTGATAGCTTGTGACATTCAGTTTAGTGCTGCCACTAAAGCTCTAGGCAGGTATGTATATATGCATGCATGTATGTGTGTGTGCATGTATGTGTGTGTGTGTGTATATATATCCTATTGATTGATTAAATGCCATCAAGCTGTTGTCAACTCTTAGTGACTAGATAGATAGATTTCCTTCAGGAGGAACTGTTCTTAACCCAATCCTTTGGGTCTTCCAATAGTGTATCCATTGCCATTGTAATTGAGTCCATCCACATTGCTGATCATCCTCTTTGTCTCTTTCCTTCTACTTTTCCCAGTATTAGAGCCTTCTCCAGAGAGCTAGGTCTTTGCATAATATGTCCAAAGTGGGATAATTGTATTTTGTACCTCAAGTCAGAACTCTTAGGTTGATTTATTTGATGATCCATTCGGTTCTTTTTCTTTTTTTTGGCTGTCCATGGTATTCTGAGGAATCTTCTTCAACACCAAAGTTCAAAAGTGTCACTACTGTTTATCTGGCTTCTTCAAAGTCCAGCTTTCATTTCCATAGAGTGTCCCAAGGGATTTATTGCAAGGTTCTGATCTCTATAGGTATAGATACATCATGGCATTTGAAAATCTTTTCCAAGGCCTTCATGGCTGCTCTACCAAGTGCTAGTCTGTGGCATATTTCTTGACTGCTTGTTCCTTTACTGTTAATGGTTGATCCTAAAGCTGTCTACCCACTTCAATATGATATCTTCATTGTCAATTCCAAGGCTGGTTGTTTACCTATTGTCATTTGTTTGGTCTTTTTTATATTTAATTTTAGTCCATTTTTCCACTGTTTTCCTTGAATTTTATTATTAGAGTTTGCAGATCCTTTGTGTTTTTGGCTATCAGAGCAGCAGCAGCAACATTGTGCAGGTTATTGATGTTTCTTCTTCCAATTTTAAGATCACATTCATCTCCTTCCAATCCAGATTCCACACACACACACACACACAACATACGCATATGCAGCATATAGAAGTTCAGCTTCACTGAATATGGAAAGGCCTTAGACTGCTGACTGTGTGAAGATATATAATGTCCTTAGGAGAATGGGAATCCCAGAATATCTCATTTTCCTCATGCAACAGGACAGGAAGCCACAGTCTAGACAGAACATGGAGAAACAGACTGATTCTAGATCAACAAAGGAGTGAAACAGTATTGTATACTCTCTCCTTATGTATTCAGCATATCTGCTGACTATAAATTGAGGAAGGCTGTACTGGAAGAAGAAAGGGTTAAAATTTAGCAGGTAAGCTGGCTCTCCCAAAGGGTGGCTGTTCTTCAAAGGCATCCAGGTTTTTGAGCAGTAATGTCATCAGTCATTTTCACCTCCCCTTTGTTTTCAACAGGTATTGTCTTCTAGTCTTCTCTTTTTTTCTCAGTGAGTGAAAGACTCCCCCACATTCACAGGTAAATATTTGGAGAAAAACTAGTTTTCCTATACAGACTATAGCTGATCCACAGAGTGAAAGTAAAGTGAGCTCCGAATCCTGGTCAAATGCATCTATTTCTTCCCCTCTCCATTACAAAAGAGAGATTCTACTGCTCTTCTTGACGAAACACTGCCCGATGTTCTCAGGATGGACTTTAGTTCAATGACAGAGATTCTTCTTGGCGTGCAATAGGTTTCAGGTTTAATGCCTGCCCTTTCCAGACAGAGCTGGGAAACACTCTGGTCTCAGACCTCGGATTAACTGATTCTAATCAGCACCCACACAGAAGGGCCATTGTTTGACTAGGCATAAAGCCGTTTCCCACGTTCCTATTTTATATCAAGAGAAGTTGTCAAATTTATCACCAAACATATCCAGTACGTTCTTAAGATTGTTACACTGCATATCTGTCATGGAATATGACACAAAGCAACAAAGCTAACATATAAGCAACTTGAAACACATTGTTATACACGCAAATTACAATTGTATCTTATACTGCCACTTTGCTCTACCACTTCCTGGGAAAAAGTTTCTACAAATGCCTGTGATCTGAGATACCTCAAGAAATTCCAGATCCCCATCCTATAACATCTTATTGGGACACAGACACAGACTTAGTTCCTTTTGCCAGGAGCACCTGGGAACCTGGTGTTATGTATCAGCACAACAATGCCATCACAAGCATCTCCTCTTATTAACAATAATCTTGTGAACATCCCACCACTGAACTGGCACCTGACATTTCAGAGTTAAGTGGAAATACTGAGAAAACAGAGAGGAGAAAGAGTGTATAATATCTGATGCCTATCAAAGTCAAGTCAGGGACAGGCAGCACTTAACCAACTTTGGCTGATCTTGAAAAAGCTAAACAGGGTCAAATCCAGTGATTAATGGACAGGAAACCATCAGGAAATCCCCAAATTGTAGAGTAGACTAGACAGGCACAAACATCCCAGAGAAAGCAATGGCAAGCCAGTTGCCAAGAAAATGTAGTCACCAGGAGGTGAGTTCAACTTGAGGGAGATGTTACCTTTTTCAAAATCAGAGTAAATGCAAACATTCCTTCCTCCCCTTTATGATAAAAGCAACAACAAATGGAGCAACTCATAACTGATGGGAATCAAAATCTGGGATCTTCTACAGAGTGTCCTAAAAGTCTTAGTGCAGTTTTAAGCTTTAAAACTTTTGGGACACCGTGTATTTGTCTTTACATTTTCCTGCACTCATTTTCCATCATTGCAGGAGCCAGAGCAGTGTTTCTCAACCTTAGCAACTTTAGGATGCTTAGACCTCAACTCCCAGAATTCTGGGCTAGAGAACTGCTGAGAAAGACAATGATTAAAAATGAGAGTTAAAAATCTGATACAATGTTCTTCCTGAACATCCAAGTGCAAGTGTTCAATGCTCTCACTGCCAAAGCCTAAAGAGAAATAGTCCAGTCAGCAACATAAGCAGATTCCTTCTCTATAAGCCAGGGTTCCTCAACCTTGGCAACTTTAAGAAGGCTGGCTGGGGAATTCTGGGAGTTGAGGTCCACCCGTCTTAAAGTTGCCAAGGTTGAGGAACCCTGCTATATGCAATTGCACTCATAGCAGAGGCAAGCCCTAACATACTAAAAGGTTGATTTAAGTCCTGGCGCTTCTGTGAATATATACAAAACATGTACTGAAGATTCCATTTTCTTTTTTTTAAACAGAATGATATACAGTATAATTAAATAGGCGCCACTAAGTTGGGTTCCACTCCTGGTGACTGAATGGGCCAACGCTCACTATTTCAACCTGTTTTTAGTATATAGCACTAACCTGTAGCGCTTCCAAAACAGTCTTAAATCTCTTTGATTCTATTCATCCATCCATTCCCCCTTTTTTCTACTTTCCCTAATCTTGCCAAGCATAATCATTTCTTTCTAGACTCACATCCACCAGCCTCATATGTGGATCACAGTATGCCTTAAAAAAAAAAAAAAAAAAAGGAAAGAGAACACACTCTACTTTAAAATGAAGCCTTAATTAGCCCATGGGAAAACAAAAATAAAAATCCATATGGTCTGCTTTCCTGTTTAAGTAACAAACCATGGGGGTTGGAGGAAATCTGCCTTGAGATCAAGCATGGTAAAAATATTGCTATGCTACAGGAGACAAAGATCACCACCGGGCCCAAAAAAGTGCTGTTCTAAAGCTAACTACTCATTTGAGTAATAATCCAGCTGGTCAAGTATTGCAATTTGTATCATTTTCACATTGCAAACATCTATTACCCACACTGTTAGGAAAAATGGGAGAGTTTCTAAAGCTAAATAGTAATTCAACTACCCAGAAATGGCTTTGTTTAGGGTAGCTGTTGTATTCAACCTCCTGAGAGATTTGCAATGGGTGCAATTAATTTCTAGTTATCATCTGAATGCAGCACCGTCAAATAAAGAGTGATTGAACTATTCAATAAACTAAGCCCATTAAAAAAAAAAAACCTGGTGGAACTCATTTCTAAACCAATGAGTTTTAGCAATCATTATTATACATTTCTGCTTAAGGAATGCATAGGATTGCCTAGCAATCAGGTTTTATCATATGCCTTAGCTTGGAAATGTCTTACCAGAGTATGCCAATTTCTAAAAATCGTGCCCTACTTGCTGTGCGTGCCCCATGTGCAACTTTCCTTTTGCTTTCCCCCCTCTGCTCTAGAGCAGGGTTTCTCAACCTTGGCCATTTTAAGACGTGTGGACTTCAACTCCCAGAATTCCCCTGGGGAATTCTGGGAGTTGAAGTCCACACAACTTAAAATGGCCAAGGTTGAGAAACCCTGCTCTACAGCATCTAAAGGCACCTGCTGTATTAAGTCATTCATTTATCCCAAATTCAATTTGCTCTTCAGCACTTATGCGCTTAGTCCTTGTGGTAGGACAGAATAAAAAATATTTCAAGCATTTAGGGAAAGCTCATTTCCATGTAATTGGCACTCAGTATTGTCAGGAAGAAGAAAAGTTCCAATCATCGTTCTGCAAATGTAGAAGAACCAAGGATTGCCCAAGAGGGAAAGAATCAATACAGTGGTTACCTAGTCACATTCCCCCATTATATTCTTAAATTAAGTGAATTCAGGTGGCAATTATTCTTCCAAAACATCAATAAAACAATGAAGGGAATATCTTTCTCCACAGAAGAGCAGCTTTTTTTCACCTGTTATATGGACACAGCAGGAGAAGGTCAGGCTAACCCAGTATGTATCTGTGTCTTGGGCGGGAACATCTCCTTGGTCTAAGGCAGTGTTTCTTAACCTTAGCAACTTTAAGATGTCTGGACTTCAACTCCCAGAATTCCCCAGCCAGCATAGCTGGCTGGGGAATTCTGGGAGTTGAAGTCCAGACATCTTAAAGTTGTTAAGGTTGAGAAATACTGGTCTAAGGCAACATTCTGAGGCTGGCAAACATTCTGAGAGTGTTGAAAGTGTGTCACAGGCACTCTTCCCAAAAGGCTGCTGTGGAAGGCTTGCCTAGTCACCAAACAGCTGCCAGAATGGACATGACAAAATGGTCTTTCCCCAGAAAATGGCAACATTGCTTCCTAGCCCCAGAGCATACCTCTGCCTAGATATCTTCGGGAGATGTGTGTGCATGGAACAGTTCCAGCAACAGCCTTTGGCTGCAGCCAATTACTAGTTTTATGTTCTAAGAATGTCTATAGGAAAAAGGAGCAATTATAGAATGAGCGAGGCCCAAACAAGGCATCAAAAAATTGGAACCAGGCTGCGATAAACCCTTAGAGTTTCTCTCCTGCATGAAAAGGCCAAATCCTGCCTTCAGAAGCAGTTGCAGAAAAGCTAGACTATCCTTTGGAGGCAGGTGGTTGACGCTTGTGAAAAATTTCCAATGAGAAATACAATCTCATTATAGAAAACAAGCAATGAGTATCTAGAGAAAGGAATGCAATATCCCAAAAAGGGGGAAATAAACCCATTAAGAAAACAAATACAAGCACGGAATTCCCAATGGCAAATAATGCGCAGCTCCCATTAAACAACAACGACAACTCTGCTAAGAACAGACTTGAGCTCAGATATCAGAAGGAGGAGGGTGGAGGGAACGTCCCTATTTAGGTCTGCTTCTGCATAAACCATTCAGTCAGAGCCACAGAGAAGCCGTGTGCCTTGCATACACCCCCGGATATTTTGCAGTTTGAACAAAGGCAAATTCTCTTCCAAGTCAGGCTCAACATCTGGTAACTTCATGGAACATTCATGTAGTTTTCTTGGCAACAGTTCAAGAGTGGTTTCCAATTGCTTTTTTTTAGGATGTTTTTTCAACTTCTTAATCTAGCTAACCTACAACCTTGGTATTTCTTGGAGGTCTTCCATCTAAGCACTAAATAGGTCTGGCCCTGTTTAACTTTGCAAAATCAACTAAGGTCAGTTAGATGCTGCCACCTAACTTCTGTGGATTGTATAAGAGTTACTGTGATAACTCTTGTTGTGGAATGTTAGATGTCAGATGAAAAGGCTTATCAAGATGACACAATGATTGAGTTCACACGCACTTATCCTGATTTATAATTTAACCTAGTTAATACACCAAACCATAAACTAACAAGACAGACTGAATTTGCACTTTATGGTAAACAATCCATACATAACGACAAAGTTAATGATAACTGCACATAGTATGTTGTGGGATGTAACTGGTAGTTCTTCATCTGACCTGCTTAAGTAAGTTCTGTGGATACAACTTAACTTTTATTAGCTACCATAGTTAGAGTCTTTCCTCCCTTGTGTCAATGCCCTTTTTTCTAACATAAGCTCATCTTTTTCATCCATTTTGGTCCAACAGACTTTCCATCACGAGCCCAAACTTTTTGCCCCATCTAATCACAACTACTTCCAATCTCAGCAGCCCTGATTGCAAATACTCCTCTCCCAACACTGCATCCACCAGTGGCTTTTAAAACGTTCCTGGACAGTTCTCTGCATCCTATAAACCCAGCCCCAGAATCAGTTTCTGATTCTCCACTAAGCAAGGTGGAAAGCTGAGCAAAATGTGAGCCAGTTCTCAGAGGAATCAATTAGCAATTCCTGCTAAGGGATGTGACCTCTAACATCCCTTCTGGGCCAGGCAGCAGTTTTACTCTTTCCTTGAACAAGGCCAAACAACTGCAAGTGGGCACTTACTGGTTTTGGGCAGTGGATGTATCTGGCAAGGCTGATGATCAGGTCGTGGGTGATTGGATCAACGAGGTTTCTGAAGCTGGCATAGCGATATAAGACATCGTCCAATGAAGTTGATTCCATTCCCAAATCCTGCAGAGGAACAAGTAAATAAGCATTTTGGAGACATCTGTGCATACTTAGCTTCCTCAGTGACTGGATATATTGATGGGTACAGCCCTACAAACAGTCACAGTCCCATTTCCACCACATCCAACTCTTTAGGGTTTGAGATTCTCCAGAAATAAGAACTCATACAAACAAACATATACATGTACACACACACGCCCTTGAAGATGGGGAAAGAGCCACATGCCATTGGTTTGGTCAATCAACCCACCAACTTGGGGGCCCTGGTGATGTCTTGCATAGATGACACTCAGCCTGCAATCATGCAGTATACTTATCCTGGTTATAGAATTAACCCATATTCTGGTCACACAATACTGAACCATAACATACTAACATACTACCCCACTGGAAAGTAACCAGGATACTAAATGGCCTAGTTAAGGATGTTGTATGAATGTAGCTTCTATGTAGCTGAACTGGAATTGTCTGGAACAAGGAAGGGTCTTGGCTAGTATTCTCCCTCCCTCATAAGTCATACTCCTTAGCTTCACAGAGAAAAATATAACTAATGAACTTTTCTCTATGGGCTGCATTAATACCCAATCACTCGCTTTTCCCTCTTCTAGCAAATTCGGCAGCTTCCCTTGCACAGAGTGCCTAAACAGGCATCATGAGAAGATAAGAACTCCATACAGACCTACTGTTGTTCCTGTAATGGGGATCTTTTTCATGGCAGGATGACTCACACACAACGTAGGTCCTAGCTAGATATATGAGCATTTCTGTTCTCTTTGCATTTCTGTAACTGAAGCAGAATAAGCTATAATTTAATTTATTTACTGCTTATATTAGTCATTTTCAAGCTGGAGACCCTCCAAATGTAGTGCCATTCCTCAAATCCCCCAGCCAGCATGGCCAGATAAATCTCAACATATCTGGAAAGCACTGGCTGGGAAGAGTGATTGGAATTAATATATATCTGTCCTGACCTTCTGGTCAAATTTCAAGTTTCAGTGGATTAGCTTGATTCTAACATTGTGAGAGAGGGATAAAAAATTCTCTCTCTCCATATTAACTATGTATGCAATGTATGACTTTACGTATCTCTATCATGTCTCCCCACTAACCTTCCTTTGTTCTAAAGTAAATTGCTCTAGTTGCTTTACTCGTCCCTTGGAGAAGACTTGCCCCTGATAATTTTGCTCGTCCTTCTTGTATCTTCTTCAGCTCTAATATTCTTCTTAAGCTGTGTTGACCAGAACCACAGATTTATAGAAGTTCTGTTTTCAGTTATCTTTCTAGTGATTCCAAGTATGGAATTTGTGTTTTTTAAGGCAGCTGAACACTGAGTATATATCTTCCGTGAGCTGCCACTGTGACTCCAAGATCCCTTTCCTGGTCATGCAATTCCTTATTCCTGAGTTCATCTCCTTCCCAACCAGAGCACTTCAATTTTCTCTGGATTGCAGTCCAAACCAAGACTAATGTAAAAGCAGCCACTGTCATTGCTACAAGAGGAAATAATGTTGGCTTTGAAGAGGCAAAACAACCTGAGCAGATATGTCTGACTCTTCTGCAAGGCTTCCATGGCAAGGTGAACAGTTAAGTCTGGTAACAGACTTTCAGCAACTGTTTGGGTTTAAGATGAAGTGGGAAGGAACAGTCTTTGTTCATGGCGGGGATTGCACTTGGAGAGTTCCTTCAGAACTACATAGCCTAACTTACTTTTGATGAGAAATTCAATACTATTCAGCCTTTTGAACTGGTCTAAGATCCTGATTCTTCTATACCACTAGTACTACTGTATATCCAGAGCTTTACCCATGGGAATGGTATCAATTCAGGCAGAGGCTAGAAACAGCTATATATCCATCAAGCAATGAGATCATTTCCATATCCATTCTTACCAGTCCTGGCAAATTTTCTCCCTCCTGCATGGAGCAAAATACAAAGCAAATCAGACCTGAATGGGCCAATTTGCCTTTCAGAGTGAGTACATAAGCTATCATTACTGGCCAACTTCCCCTCTTGCGCTACATGTGCAAACATATTATTGAGTCTATTTGGAACATTTAAAAATGAAATGTGTATGAGGAGATTCTTGACAAAATTCAAAAAGCAACTATTTTATGCCTATTTAACTGACAGATAATTTTCTGGAAGTCTTCAGCAACATTATAGTTATTGATGCAAGCCCTTCAGGCCCACTGTGTTTGTTTTTTTAGGCAAAGCAATTTTGGTTCAAGCCATTTGCAAAAACTCTCAGAAATGGAGGTTATTCAGCAGGAACAACAACATACAGCCTAAGATCTTGCTTCCTCCCATAATGTAGTATGAAGCAGCAATCAGGGGGTTGTCTCTTTACAAAACATCCTGCTTTTAACTGTCTCATCAGCTAACCATTCTATAAAGCAGAAGAGAATGATGGCAACTTTGCTTACATAGTACAAGCTGCTTTTTGGATGCAGTGCCCTGCTGGATCAGACCCCTAGCCCAGCTAGTCCAGCAGTCTGTTCTCACAGCGGCCAACTGACTGCACAAGGAAGCCCGTTAGTCTGCCAGCAGATGCCCTTCAGAGGCAGTCACACTGCTACTGGCCCCCATGATGATCTCTTGCATTGTGATTAGACTTGTGAAGATGGTTTACGTAACAGCTTCTTTACTGAAATTCTTCCATGGTGGGGAGAATTGGCAAGGCCAGGCATTAGCTACTGAGTTGGTTTGCCAACACAGGCCACTGTGACTAGGAAACAAGTTCTCTTTACTCTTCTGAACTGCCTTGAGAGGCACATGATGTTTGTTTTTTTTTTTTTAATCTGCTCTCAGTCGTTACCGACTCTGCAGTGACTGCTTGGACGAGTCCTTGCAGTTTTCAAGGCAATTGTTTTGGAAGTGGTTTGCCAGAGCCTCCTTCCTAGGGCAGAGCCCAGCTGGCGAGCGCAGGAGGCAGGGTTTCTGTTGCTTCGCGCCCTTTTCGGGCGTGTGTGGTTTTTTGCGCTTACCGGCAACTGCTCCTGACTCCTTTTGCAAGGCGCTGCACCAGCATTTTTCCTCCCACCGGAGTGAGAGTCCCCATTTATCTACTCACGTGAGTTTTCGAACTGTTGGGTTGACAGGAGCTGGGGAGGAACAGGAGCTCACCCTGCTAACGCGAAGGCTGGACTCGAACCGCTGAAGCATCGACCATTTCTGGCCGGCAACTTTCAGCGTCATTAAGCCTGCTGCGCCACCGCGTCCCCTTTGATGTTCTTTAGGATGGTGCAAAAAGGAGACAAGACCATAAAGCTCAAGGTCAATTATTGTACAATGTACATTCACAATATGAACAAAGGCAAAAGCGGACAATGTGCAGTGGTTAGAACTGAAGTATTTCCCCAAATATTTTCCATGTTTCATAAGTGTATTAGTAACAGATGGCAACTGCAAATACAGTATTAGATTAAGATAGCAGTTTTAAACGATTTTTTCCTTAAGTGGTTATCCTTAGAAGATACGTGAGGGAACTACAGTGCAAACCGGCAATTTGCTGATGTAAATTTCACCTGGAAATTAACTTGATTTGAGAGAATTCTTTAATTCAAATTTTCCCAAAATCTACACCATTAGCAGTATGTTAAAACTACAGAAACAATATTGAAATTTAAGAGTCATCTGACCATTAATATGGAAGGAGTGGAAGGCTTCTGCAGTCAAGAGGTAGAAAGTTGGGGAGGAGAAGTCAGCCCAGTGGCACTTGATGTACAGGGTGTGTCAAGAGTCCTCTGTCCTCTGCTTTTTAATATTTATATGAAGCCACTGAGAGAGGCCATTCAATGGTTTAGGGTTTGGTATCATCAGTATGTTGATGTTATCCAACTCTATATTGCTACTCCAGACCATGAGAGAGATGCTGTCAAAGTTTCCTGATGTCTGGAAGCTGTCAGAGTCTGGAGGGGAGAGAACAGACTGAAGCTGATCCTTGGTAAGTTGCTATTGATACACTGGGGTTCTTAGATGCTGCCAGAGTTGTTCCTAGATGGACAAGCTTTACCCATGAGGGAGCAGATTCACAAACTGAGGATTCTTCTGGACTCACAGCTCCCACTGGACCAGCAAGGAGAAGTGGTTGCCAGAAGGGCCTATGCTCAGCTTTGCTGATGTACTGGTTGTGACAGTCCCTGGGGAGGAGGACCTGGCTACAGTGACTCTTGCCCTCATCATCCATCCACCCCAGCTAGACTAACGTAATGCACTCTACTTGGAGCTGCCCTTAAAGACTACTTGGAAATTGCAACTGATCCAAAATGCAGTGGATCACATACTTTCTGGTTCCTGGCACTGGGAGGACATAACACTAGTTTTGCAGACCCTGCATTGGTTGCCAGTTGGTTTCCAGGTACAATTTTTGACAAGACCACCTACCCCAATCAGTACCAGCCTGACTGATCAGATTAAACAGGAGAACCTGCTATCAATCTCACATTTTCAGGGGGAGAAGAGCTGAAGTGAGAAGGTGCTGCTTTTCTTTTGCAGCACTGATGCTGTGGAACAGCCGCTGGGTGGAGATTAGACCAGCCCGCTCTTTGTTGACATTTCAAAACTGTTGAAGAGGGAATTGTTTTGGAGTCTTCCCCTGATTTTATGATGCCATGTTTCACTTTCAGTTGTATTGTCTTTGCGGTTGTTTTTGGCTTGGTGCTGTTTTTTATTGCCATTATTTATAAAGTTTTGGTGTAGTTTTAGATGTTACTGTGGATGTTTTAAATTGTCTTTTTATATTCTATAGTATGCAGTCCACCAAGGGTCTTTTTTATTGCAATGAGATGGAAATTAGTTTAATAATAAATCAAGTAAAACACTTAAATCAGAGGATCACAAATAACACAGGCAATGACAACTGTAAAATCTGGTCAAATTTGGCAAACTACAATAGTAAATACATAACTTCTATAGCTTACACATTTTGCATCTCTCTATTACCAGGAAGAAAACATTTTTAAAAACTGAAATCTCAGATGATCAGCCCATCAGCTTAGATAGGAAAATGTGTTCTGAGAAGGCAAATGTTGTTGCTAAAGAATATATTCAAGCTTATCATCAGAAGACCTTACAAGGACTGTGTGGTGTTAAGCACAATCTGAAGTGCCCAAAGAAAACAAAGTTATAGATAATGCCTCTTAAACTGTCCCTTTCATTAATTTCTTCTGAGCTGTTTCAAAGCTTCCAAAACAAATTACATGAAAACAGAGTCAAATTTTCATCCCACAAGTTTTTGAATGCTTGAGCAAAAACATCTTAGGCATATAATTAAATTAAAATGGCATTTAGGAAACAAAACCGTAGATGGGAGAGCACTTTAACAGGAAACTTTGAAGCTGGGCTGCTCTGAAGGACACTAAGACACTTTTAAAAATGCCTTTAATTAAATTCCAAGAGAGTCAAGCTTAATTACATCCTGCCTTTTTGCATATTTTTGCCTTTTGCAACGACTTTCCTCACAAAGTTGGGATAGCTAAATTGCCATCAGGAACAATGTCAGTCAGAAACATAAAACAAATTCCACAAAGAACACCAATTGTACCAAGCTCTCAAATGTTCACCAGCTGCTCAATATTATGGTAGACATATGATGGTTACTTCCATAATATCTAATCATGCTTTGGCAAGCATTCACACTGAATGCTTACCAGAGCAGAAAGGCAGGATATCAATCAGATACAAATAAACAACTGTATGTTTATGATTTCAATCCAGGAGGTGCTCCTACCATGAAAACTATCTAACAGTTAGGCGTGGGAACATAGTGTTGAAGAGGGGTGGAAATGACACCAAGAGAAATAACCAAAGCCATGCAGAGGGGAGCAATGGTAATACAAGTAGCAGTGGCCTGCAATCTAAGAGTGAAACAGTATCTTCTCTCCCATCTCTGATGCGTGTTGAAGATTTTTGGTTTTCTTGTCATGCAAGTCAACAATGAAGTGCTCAAAACTGTGGGAAAAGACGAAGGAATGTAGGCATAAAGCCACAACTGCCACCAGGACTGGAAGTTTCCTTTCCCAAACTAAGTGCTTCTGGGGCATCAGACAATGAAATGACTCCTAGACTACTAGAATGGGAAAAAGCACTCATGACAAGTTGTATAACAAGGAGGAAGAAGTTGTAGCCTCTGTATCCTCCTGTGACCACTACTGGTGTCACAAGTTCTCATCATTTTGAAGCAAGAAGCACATAAATCTCTAATAAAAAAGATGTATTAGGAGCAACATAGTCTAAAAAGCAAAGGAATATCCCCATCCCCAGACCCATCCAATGTATATAATTGATCTACCTTCTATGGCCCTCAGGCTTCTAATAAATGTTAAGGGAAACCCCTGGCCTGCAAAACATTGCCCACCCCTGCTGGACAGGCAGTTTCTGAGAGCTATGGAGGACTGATGGTTGCCCACCAGTGCACTAAAGCAAAAACTAATGATAAACCAAGAAAGGCTACCCATAGCTATAATCAGAGTTTAAGCAGAGACAGTGTAGTGGTCCAGGTGTTAGTCTGGGACTGATTCAAATCCATCCTCAGCTGTGAGAACTCACTGGGTGACTGAGCCAGTCAGTCTCTTTCTCAACCAGCCTATCTTATAGGGTCACTGTTGTGGGAATGGAATAAAATAAAATGAAGGAAGGTCTCCGTATAAACTGCCTTGAGCTCCTGGAGGAAAGGTGGAATATAAATTTGGCAAATAAATATAAATAAAATAGTGTGGTTTTGGTTAAAACAGTACAAGGGAAAAATACTTTTCAGTAGTTCTCTTGGCTTTTTGAAAATCTACATATTCTACAGTACCTACACATTAGGTACTGTATCACTAATAAATTAGAGTAGGCACAATGCCTGTATTAGCAACAGCTCACTTCAGGATTAAAGCAAAACATCTCTTTCAAATCAGATTAGGAGGCCCATCTTGTTCCATTTATTACACATTACATTCAATACCCAAGGGTTAGTCTGGAAGAGTTAGTCTTATGATAAAGGATATTATCAAATTTGCTTTTCTGGAATACATCTAAAAGCAAGCTTGTTGAGTTGCTATCACACAGACTTCTTTTAGCCAAGTTTACTGAACAAGTCATAATGGCCTGTTAACAATAATTAAAACTACTGGGACATAATATGGCCTTTCTCAGCCTGAGCACCTTCCATACATATGGACTTCAATTCCCAACATACTCAGCAGTGACTATGTTGAGAGGCAATTCTGGGAGTTGAAAACCACACATTTGGAGAGTATACCAGTTGAGAATTACCACAATAGGTGAGTCACACCATGCCACACCAGGGTCTGCACATTACACCAAGAGTATACATTTGGGTTTAATATGAATTAGGTCTCTGGCTACATCAGTGGATGCAAATGAACTGGCTGAGCTAACAATTAGAAATTCCAGATTGAAAACTTGCTGGTCCTACAGAGGACTCTATGCTGAATTTCTCAGTAGTAGATCTAATAGCCCTTTTACTAAATTCATGTTTAGTATGAATTAATTTATTTTCAACTGCCAAAAAATTCACCAGGCAACTTTTCAGAACTTCTACTAATATATGGAGTGGAAGAGGGGATGCAAGAAAACAAAGGATCTCAAAGTTATGTGTGTATTTATTTGCTAGAGGGGATTATCACATCTGGACCCTGATTCACTGACTTTCTCATAAGAACATATTAAAATTTAAAACATATGCTTAGCTTCCTATAGACAACAACATGGATATAACAGAAAATCTCACTCTGCTCCTTTGGCTAGTTAGTGCTTTCAGCTTTCTAAGATTTTTTTTTTACTAGATGTCCAGAGGCAGAGCAGGATCACTCTATGCAGAAAGGGCAACAGAGTCAGCTTCCCATGCCAAGAAACCAAGCCAAGCTAGGAAAGCTGAAAACAGCCTTCAGAGGGAGGGAGTATTAAACAAATCAGCTTTAAGATAGGAAGACTATAGTAACCAATTCCAGAGGGATAGATGTGTTTTTGGTGGGTACATTTGGATGACACCACAAGCCAGGCTTGTGGCTTAGCCTGGAATGTGCCAGGTTACGCCCTCTGCTTCCCCTGTGCACAGGCCAATGTACTGGCTGAATTATTACTCATTCTGCAAGCTTGTCTTGCCATGTTATTTGCTGCATACTGCTCAGGCATTGTTCTGGTGTGTGTGTATGCACCACACGTAAGTACTTCCTTTATTGTACTTGTGTGTGTGCATGCACGCATGCACAGAAATACATGCACGCAAGTACATCCTTTATTGGATGCTGGCTTTCCGCCCAAAGTTTGCTTTTCTTTTTGCTCTTCCATCTGAAAGACTTCAATTTTGGGTCACTTATTTGATCTAGTGCCTGGGGAGGAAAAGCACATTGGCCTTATCTCTGAAATAACTCCAGAACAAAGACCTAATTGTTAGTTATACAAGCCCTTCAGGACAGTCGAGCCAAAGAAGCCAGAAATCACGCCTCTCTCCCCACCATCATGGTTTCTTCCAACAGCATCAGCAGCTCCTTCTGAAGTCACATAGGGCAAAAAGGAAGATAGATGCCTATGGGGGCAAACAGAATTTTCCCACCTAATACTTTAAACTCCCGGATTTGTTTCCATAGGAGGCATAGGTTTACAGTCACAGATATACTGTGGTGCAAGCCTACCAGAGAATTCATGACAACAAGCCACGTGGTACGAGGCAGAGGATGAAAGCATGTTGGACACTAGCAGAATCAGGTGTTGCCAGGTGGCAGATGGTGGTGCTACCCCACCGCACAAACCAACAGGAAGTAGGAAGTGCAAATGAAGGTGGCTCAAGTGCTCTAGAAACTTCCCAAAGCCATCCTCCCAGTCAACTGTAGCATGAATAAGAGCAACATTTACTTACTCTTTCACTTCCTGAAAATGGTTAGCTCCTGAACTTCTGCAAGTGTTGGCAATTTTCTGTGTATGTTTCACTCTGGTCACATTTGGTGCCCCAGGGCCAATTACAGTACCAGGGCTCTTCAGTTCTCCTTGTAGTTTCTGGAGCATCCTTACAGCACTCAGAACTGCTTAAAATAGCTCATGTGATATAGCTTATGACCACCCCTTTAGATTCTACAGTAGCTGGACATAACAATGATTACATTCATACAACCCACTGAATCACATTAATGAATTAGGTTCCTAAACCATAACCTCATTAAGTGAACTGCATCTGAGCAATACACTAAGCCACATACACAACAATAGCCAAGGTTAACATTAGCCATGCTTAACATTTTGGCTGAAAACATTTTCTAGGCTTTACCTGACCCAATTAAGCATGTTGTGTGAACACAGCCTAACTGTGCCCTCTGCTATGTACTAGCTTGTCTCTTCTTTTCCTTAATGTTAGTCTAGTAAAGGGCTCCCCCACCCAAGGGTGTTATATTCTCATTACAGCCACAAATCGTTTTACAAGCAAGGACTTCTTTAGTAAGTGCGGCTGTTTACAGCTGTCCTCAGCTGGGCATGCAATGGAAGGCAGAGGGTTGTATATGGTCTCCATTCAAACACAGGAGACTCGCCCACCCCACACCATGAGCTTTTTTCCTACATTTCAGTGAAATGTCTCTGAAAGAGTTCCAAACAAGGTAAGGTGTCCCTATGAATCCTTTTCTCAGGCAGAGCCTAGCAGAATGTTTATCAAAGCAGATTTAGATCTGACGTAGAAAAAAGCATATGGTCCACTCCCTCCTGGGATTATATCAAATCCAGATCCATGCAGACAGCTCAGAAATACAAATTCTTCCCTTCACTGATTCTTTCTGGCCAGCCAAAAGCTAGCATGTCTAGGTGAAGATGGTTTTAAAAAACAGGAATTCTTCAAAATGCCAAGATGATCCTTACTGAGGTGCCTGGTCTCATGCCCCCAACTCAAACCCATCTTCTCTAGCAACTGAAGTGGTTCGTATTTTATCACGGCCTATTCCTTCCACAGGCATTGAGAACAAAGGAACGGACACAGATGAGCAACAGGTAAAATCTCATCCACAAAACCTCACTCCACAAAGTGGACTGCGATCCACAAAAGCTTACGTGAAAATAAATGTATTTGCTAAGATGCTCCAAGACTTTAGGTTTGGAGGGGGAAGTGGGGACTGCCACAAGAGGCAAACCCAGCTACCTTTTTAGAATCACTGAGGGAAATTGATTCTTGCAACGCAGAGCCAAGAGTGGAACAAAGCATTTTTTGGGCACCGGTGAAAAAAGCGGGATAAAGCAGGAAGCCAGAGAGGTCTGCTATATGTGGGGAAAGAACAAGGAACTGGTGGGCAACTTCCTACAGGAAAGGGCAAGCTCAGACCAGTTTGTGACTTCAGCAGAATCTTTTTTTTTTGGGGGGGGATTCAGACAATATTCCAGCAGATTCCCCTTATTCTCTGTTATGTCATCCAGGCAAAGTCTGTTCAGTCCGTTCAGCACTGAAAGATAACCTATTCTGAAATGTTGGCACTACGGAAACAAGAAAAGGAGTGGGCAGGGAAGGATATCAAGCACTTTCAGAAAGATAGAATTTGAGGGGAAGGTATGAAAATATAGTCACAAATCTAAATTTGATTAGTTCACCTGCATGCACCAAATTTTGGAGCAGAGGCCTAAAGTTTCTGCTCCTACTGCAGCATTTTTGCATATCTACTCAAAAGAGAGTCAGACACGAAACAGAAAGAACTGGGTTCTCGCCCACCTTCAGGCCACAGAACCACACTGAGTGACCATGGGCCAATTACTCTCTCTAAACCCAGCCTATTTCGGATAATTTTTGCTGTGTGAAAAAATAAGAGGAAGGACTACAATATACACCTGAACAAACTGGTTCCTAAAGCCATGGTTCAGACTTCAGCTGCACAAAATAAGGGTGTCTCTAAAAGTGCACAGAATGACAGAATAACATAGTTCATCCTACACATCTTTTCCCCCACATTTGCTGCAAGGACTGCAGCAGAGAATATGGTCTTTAAGTGTTTAGGATTAAAAGAAAGATCTTTGTGAGCAGAGCATGCAACATATAGGAGAGATGGTGCCATGGTACAAAACATTTACTTTCTGAAATGACTAAGCAGAATCACCCTATATCAACAAGACATAGGTATTTTCTGCAGTGTTCTTCCAGATTTCATGCTAATCTGAACTCCTTGTCCATATACTGTTAACACTGTCAATTGTAACAAGCACCTTGGGAACTATATTGTGTTCAAGTATGGTAGGAGCTATGCAACTGGTGTACAGTCTCCAGTAGAAAGCCATGCTTTTCCGCCCTAAATGCCCATCTGGCAATTTCACAGAAAAGCAGTTGTCCAACCATTGCATTTTTTCATGTAGACTATGGATTACGCAACATATATTATGCGTTTCCTTCTAAAACATAAGGGGACAGGAAGATGAAATAGCTTCCATGAAAAACTTCCAAGGAAGGAAGAAAGACTGTACAATCTGTCCAGACAGCACACTCCCACACCAAACAGTTCCTGACTAACGTTCAACTTGCCTGTTTTCCTTGCAAATTGCTGCATCTTCCAGAGATACATGCTGGCCCTGAAAACCACCATTATGCCCTCTATGGCCTGCAGTCTAACCCTCAGGGCTGGTGTTTCTACTTGTGGATTTGCTGAGAACTAGGGCTATACGTTAAACAAATCCTCACTGCACAAGTGGCTTCCGTAGGTTTGGGGGGCTTAATTTTAAACAGGAGAGATTAATTTACAAGTGGCTGCAAGTCCAGCTGCAGACTGAGTACATGTGAATACATGTACATATGAAATCGCCACTCAAATTAAGACTTTGCTCCTATCCTTTCTTAACCTCAGATGAATTCTGAATCCTTCTCCTGGAATCAATATTTGTTCCTGTCACTTCCACAGCATCATTTCCTTATTATCTGCCTCATCTAAGTGCCTGATCCTTTTATTTCATGAGGCTTCAACAGTTCTATCTTTAGCTTTCTTTCCACCCTGATCCCTTCTTATCCTCATCTAAGAGCTTCCAAATGCTACCACTTTCGCATGACTTCAGCCAAGATGAATGGAATGGTAGAAAACCAGTCCACCTAGCAACAGGCAAGCTGGGCTTCTGCTCTCTCTTCTCTCCCCCTCACCCCCTGCTCATCAGCAATTTTCCCCAAGAACACAGAATTAACGCACAAGATACTGGGAGCATCTTCCAAGAGGCATCTGGAGGATGGTGGGATTTCCCTGCTCTGTCTCACATTGTATAATTGCAAAATGGAACAGAGCCAACAAAAATCCCTTCCCCTTTTAACATATTTTTTATGCAGTCTCTGCCCCCCCTTCATTTTATTAGGAATCAATATTTTATTTTCATCTCTTGACAGAAGGCAAGATTGTAAAACACTGTATAGGCTTTCCAAATTATACATGCTTTGGACTGGACCTTTTTAACTCTGGCCTGCCCAAGAGGTGAGGGGAAGGGGCACCCAGCAGCCGCTTAGAAAGAACAGATTGCATTTGCCCAAGCATAAGTCTTTCTCAGTCTATGAGCAAATATTAAGATTATATGTGCCAACTGCTTTGCAGGGTGCTACTTCGTATGGGTGGGCCAGTTTTCTCAAACTTTTAGACATTCCACACCCTGGAATTTTCCACAAATAAAGGAACCAATTCCACAGCTAGCAGACACCTACCTGTGTCATTAATGGCATTCTAAAACTTTGAGGAGCATTGAATATAGAGGTGAGATTTGAAATATGATGCTGGCAAACTGCTGTGCTGTAATCAGCAATAATAGAATGCAATCACAGCAGGTATAAGAAGACCTGCAAAACATGAAAGATTCTCTCCAACTGCGGATTATTCCTTCCAAGCAACCATCAAACACCAGGAATCATAAAACCGAATTACAGTAGCCCCGTGGCCACTCTATAAAGGGAAAAGGGCCATGTAAGGGGCAACTATGCATGGAGTTTGCCACTACTGGGGGGTTGAAGGATAAAACAAAATTAAAAGACCCACACACACACACACCCCTTGAATTCTAAACAGCTTAGGTGAGGAGAAGGCAACTTATGCCCCGGAGCACCAATTTGCCCACAGGCACCTTCTATGGTATTTGCAAGCTCCTTGCTGCAAATTATTTCTTTTTTAAAATCTTTCAATTAAAAGAAACGAAAGCTTGGCATGCTACAAAGCAAAGTCACTGCATCCAGCATTACTTCCAAGAAGGCATTTGGGCCCCCACAGGAATTCTTAGAAAATAGAACTGATGAATGGCTGCAGCTTAGCGCTTTTCTTGGGCAGCGTGCTCGTCGGTTCAGAAAAAAAGACAAAGGTGAGCCAGAAGGGAAGGAAGATGCTGGAGAGCTGTCTTGCAGTCTTACCTTTTGGAAAATGTTTTGTAGCTGGCTCTGTTTACTATGACAGCCCCTCTGCAAATGCACAAATATTCCCTCTCCCACGGAGGCATTTTATTAGCAAATGATAACATGTGCCCCCCAACCATTTCCTAGCCTTCATCTCAATAATACTAAAACACCTGTTGTATCCAAGACTGGGTTCTACATGAAAGGAGGAGAAGTATTTCTACAGAATCCATCTTCTAATAGTCAACACAGAGTCCCTGTAGTGTAGTGTTTAAAGGGCTGGGACTTGGACTTCAAAGACAAGGAACAAGTCTCGATTCAACTACAAAACTCACAAGGTGAGTGAACTGGTCGCTGTCCCTCAGCCCAACCACCTCCCAGGGTCGTTATGAGCATAAAATGAGGGGAGCCTTTCATGTACACCAAGGTCTCAATGGAAAGGTGTTAGATACATGCAATAAAAAACACATAAAAGGAAATACACTTACTCAGACCTCTCTCACAGCCTTAGACTAAGAAAACCATTAAGTCCGCAACAGGCTCCAAGAAAGGAAAAGGGCATGATCCACAATATAAATATCAATACTTATAGGTGATTAAACATATACATTCAATTTAATATATATGATTCTCATCTGTTTGCATGTAGACTGAAAAAGGAAGCAATTCTTAGGCTTAAAGAAGAACCTTTGATGGCAAGCTTACCAACCACTGGACCCCACAAAGATACAGTAATCCAATCCCCATCTTGGTCAATTGCCCCCAGAATCTTGGCTAGTATATTTCATTTCTGAGTAGCAGTGTGCAATTAGACTTCCATGGCTTGAGACCAGCGTAGCTGAGCAAATACTTACAGTATAACACACCAAAATGCCTGCAAATTGCGATAATCAGTGGAGACCAACCAAAGTAAGACAACTGGAGGAAAAGGCTTTCTGAGACATGGTGTTTGGTTTGGGGAACATTCTGGTATTCCTCTGGGGCAATGGGCCTTTTAGTTTTCCCGAGTTTTAAACAGCCTGTTATTTTTCTAGATGTTTTACAGCTTTTGTGATTCTAAAATAAAGACTCCCTTAAATGGAACTTGATGCCTAATGACTACATAGATACATCCCTATAGTTTTCTTGGTAACAATATGGCAGTGCTTTCCAATTGCCTTTTTTTGGATTGTATTTCCAGTCTTCAATTCCACTTTTGCATTTTAGTGCAGTCTGGAGGGGGAAACATCTATCCTAGAACTGCTCCTTAAAGAAACTCAATAAATAAGGCATCTTCCTAAGGAGCCATTTCCAAGCTGAGCTCAAGAGACCATCCAGAAAGGGGTTTTAACGGCAGGACAATCGAGAGATCCGGATGCCTCTGACGCTGTCAGCTATTGTGGTTCCCACCAGAACAGAGCCTGTTTTGTTAATACTACCATTTGTATTCTCTCTCTGGAACATCCAATTCATCTAAGCTGGGTGACCCTTTGGCTAAGATTTCCCAAAGGAACAAAACAAATTAAAAACAATTCCTGCTCCTGGAGAAAGCTGGGAACTGTACTTTAAATGGGAGAGGGGCAAGCAACATCCAGCCAGGAATTCTCAGCACCCAAAAATGATAACTTCCATAGGTTTGGGGGGCTGGGGTTAATTTCAAACAGGAGAGATTAATTTAATTAACCCAGCTTAAATGTACCGTATTCCTGTGGGGCTCCTCGCATTGCAACGGTGCAAGGAAATATGCCAAGTTATCCACAGGGCTCACTAGGCCAGTTCAGACTCCCTTTAATTAATTCTCAGCAAATGTAATTCAATTACTGCCAAGAAACATCGGGCAGCACATTTAGACATGTTTGTTAATCTATCGACTGTTGCAAAAAAACAAAGGAAAACAAAAAAACAGTTATACAGGCATTTGCATTAGATCTTGGCAAGTGTGGCTGAAGATTCGTCCACCCCAACCCCCCATCTGTCCACCTAATATACAAATCATCTTCCAAATTAGAGTCCTCTCTCCCGTACACACGCTTGCAATGTAGACTGGACTACCTTTGCTACTGCAGAAAAATCTGCACGCTATGAATCACTGCATCCAGATTAGAGAAAAACCGGAACACATCAGGTAGTGAGTGCCAGAATTTCTCCCTGCCAGCTGCAGAACAAAGTCAGTCACATACTTAAGATCATTGCTACTCTTTTCACATACCAGGTCAAGTGATACACCTCGACAGGCCACATCTAGGGGTCTCACTGAGCAGACTGTGCAGTCCAACTGCTCTCAACTCCTTCCTCCAATCCATCTGCCTAACAAAATGCTATGCCCTGGCTCTGGACACTTCCTTTATTATTGCTGTGCAGAGGTCCAGATTCGAAGAGAAAAAGGTGATCCAAAGGACCCATAAACATGCATGAAAGCATCTGCTGGAAACCCTGTAAACTGTCTTTTCCTGGAATCGTGCGACAGCTGCAGAGGACAGCCATGTATGCCCAGGAAAAGATATGGCATCTTTAAGGAGCTGCCAACAGGTGCTATATGTGCACCCACGGGTGTTCCGAATCACTTTTCCCTTCAAGGATCTCTGCACAGCCCTTAAAGGCCATACAGCAAAAGTATCCCATATAATTCTTTCCAGGGGTCCCCAAGCCCATCAGCGGTAAGGGGACAATGACTGAGCTACAACTTGCTTATCCATGCTTTTCTGAATAATACATTGTGCCACAGATGTATGTTTTAGACACCACAAAGCTTGGTTTGCACAGCACAATCTGGTTTAGTAAAAGACATGAACCCTGTCAGAAACTTTGAAGAGAATCTTCTTTTCAGCTCCCAAGGTGACTTAGCTGGAGTTTCACCATAACTGAGACCAGCTCCTTAATGAGAAGGACCAGTCAATTCCAACCTACCTGGATATCTTTGCAGAGCAAGAAAACATAAAAATGACCATGCAGTGATAGAGCTGAGAACTGAACAGATGCAAAGATCATTTTGAAGAGACTTGTGACAAAGGAGTCATTCTTTATTTGCTCACCTCGTCACACAATCCTATTTCGATCTTACAGGTTTTTCATACCACTTAGCTGCTTGTTTCTTCAAAGCAAGCAGCACATATGAAGCAAATCATTTCGGACAAGACTTTCCTCCATTCCCTTGTCATAGATCAGGAAATTACAAGGCAGTGAGGAATAAGTCAGCTCAAGACCACAGTTTAGAATAGATGTAAAAAAATAGGCAGTCCTTGGGTATTCATCCAAAATTCATCAGTCTTAAGGTTTGCTGGCTATACTTGCCTGACATGCTAAACTGTAAATAACCAACTGCACTTTAGCACAGTATCTAGTGCTTCATAATTAGCTCCTGGTCCAATGTATTGCATAAACCTTGTGGAGTTGGGTTGGACAAACCATGGTTAGGTTAACCATGAATAAGTTTGTCATGTGAACAACAACTGAATATGTGTCCTTTGTTGGAGTTGACAGAATACATTATCTTCTGGTGGCAACTTAAGAACCTTGGAAATACATCTCAGAGCTCATGGCAAACCATCTGTGAAAGCACACTGGTCCAACTTCCTACAACATGTGGAGAGCATTCTTTTCAGGGACCTCCAGCTCATCTTCACTCAAAATAAGACATTCAAATCCCCTCTGAAAATGCCTTCAAGAGCTCCCTCCTTCAACTGTACCCTTGGCTTATGCCCAAGAACCTTCCTGGCTCCAAGTCAAATGGAGAACTTTGCCAATCTGCCACCTTAGGATGCACATATCATATTGGCTAATGCCTCTCAGCCAGTAGCTATGCAAATTTAGTCACAACCCACTCCTAAGCTCTCATTCCTAAACTCCTCCACTTCAGTGAGCCAAACCCCGACTCCATGGGTGGGTTGGTTAGAGCAACTCTCTGGCTTCCTTGGCTAAGTAAATGCTAAGAAGCCCAGAACCCCTTATGATGCCCAGTAGGAACTAAGCTCCAGTACCTGCCTCCAGACATCTGTTACCACTGCTGGAGTACCTCCCCCCCCGCCCCCCCGCCGGCCCCGAGATTCCTGCTAGGATCCCACCCCCTTACCTGGCGCAGGTGCTTCAGCAGATCGGTCGCCTCCTCGTGCTTGCCTTGTTTCACCATCCTCAGCATATCTTGGATCAGGACGATCCGGCGATGGTATGGGGGGAGGCCGCCGCCGCCGCCGCCGCCAGCCCCCTTACCAAACTTTTCACTCGATCTTACCACGAGGGACGCCAAGAAGTTTCCTCGCTCCCGAGAAGGCAAAATCCTTCGGCGACCGGCGGAGAGGGGACCTTGGGGGCTGCTTGTACTACCGCTACCGGTGGAGCCGGACAGCGAGCAACCCTTGGTCTGTTTGGCGCCCATGCTGGAGCAAAGCCCACCCTTCCTCGCCCCCTCCCGGCCTTCAGGAGGACATCCTCAGCTGCTGCCCGCGAGAGAGAGACGCCAACCGGAGCAGCCGCAGCGCCGAGAGGACAGAAAGGACAGCGTCTCCGAGCATCTCCTGCCAGCACAGCGGATGGATGGATGGACGCCCTCTCCGGTTCCTCACCCGGGGCGGGCTGCCTACCAGCCTGTCTGCTCTCGTCCTTCCACCCTCTCGCTCAAGAACCTTCCGCGCGCCCGCCCGCTAGCTTCGGGCGCAACTTCAGGGAAACTGTTGCACATCCGGACCGAGCGCAGAATGGGCGTCGCCGGAGCCGGGAGGAGGGCTGCGCGGGCCGGGCGAAGGGCGTCGCAGCCCAGCCGTCTGGAGCCGCCGACGGCGAGCGAGCCAGGCCGTCTCCCTCCTCCTCCGCTACGATCCGCCTCGAGCTGCAACTGGGCTGGGCCAGTCACAACCCCTTCCTGGCTGGTCGCGTCTCTGTCTGCCTGCCTGCCTGCCTGCGCGCGCCCGTCCTTCTGGCTATCCTCCTCGCTCCGCCTGCCGAAGGGGGCGAAATGCACAACCGCCGCCTCCTGTTGTGCCCGGGAGCACGTGACGAGCGTCTCTCTGAGCACGTGCAGAGCGCGCGTCCTCTCTGGCGCGAAAGGAGCCGAAAAACATCTCCTTTGGGAAGGCGGGGGCGGGAGAGGGAGCGACTGAGCGGGTCCCAGCTCCGCTTCCGCTGCCAGCGAGCGAGCGAGCGAGCGAATGCCTTCTGCCTTCTGGCTGCCCGCCACTCGCCATCTCCGAAAAGTAGCGTCTGGAGCAGCTGCTGCACCCGCTGCCCTCGCGGTCCCTCGAACTCCCGACCCGAAGCCAATTCCCGCCGCACGAACATTGGATCGGGGAGGCGGGTGGGGCTGGAGCAGCAGCAGCGAAGGCCTCTGTCGAGCGCTGCCCTTCTGCTTGAAAAGCGCCTTGAAGCTCCCTCTTCGCGTGGACGTAGTAGCCGCTCGGGTCTGAATGCACCGTCTCGGGGGGGGGGGGCGCCTGCCAAGGGGACCTTAAGGCAAGCGGTGGCACGCTGAATAACTCACTGGTCTTTTAGGTCCCGTTGAGTTCGGACAACCCGCTAAACCCGAGTTACAAAAAAGTAGGTGCTCTGTTCGCATAATACGTTATGCTGAACCAAATCATATTATCAGATGGCTTGGCTCACACAGCATGCTGTGTTATTATTGGTTCCCCGCGAGATGCTTAACCAAAATTACCCAAACTCAGTTTAGCCTACTGAACTCAGGCTATCCAGTCTGTGCGTATCACTATCGATTGCATTCAGATCCTGCCTTTTCTCTGAGACTCAGGTGGAGGTGGGAAGTCTTGCTAATTTTATTCCCCTACCAGCCAGCCTCTGTGGTAGCTTGGGCTGGGAAGTTGGCTGAAGTCAGGGAATTTTGTGGACAAATTACTATTTCTCATCTTTTAAAACTAAGAAGTTCTATCTGCGGTCCTGGAAATAATGCAGGATGTTAAAACCAAAGAGTTTTCCTGAAAAGCTCCTTCAGAATAGTGTCTGCTGTTCTGTGTCTGTACCTTAATGGTTTAATCTGACAAATCAGTGGGCCACCATAACACCACTTTAACCTTTTGATGCCTTCAGGTCAGTGTTAACTCCTGGTGGCTGCCTGGACACGTCCTTGCAGTTTTCTTGGCACAATTTCAGAAGTGGTTTGCCATTTGCGTGGCTAAAAATTGGATTTTTTTAAAAAAAGAAGCAGATTTCTTCTAAATCTTCTTAGATTTCATTCAGCATTTCTGTGTGGTTTAGTGCTCTAACTACTGCACCAAGTCTTCTCTAAGATACTTACCTTTCAGTCTCTTACAGTTTTTAGCTTCTCTGAGATATGCTTTTAGAAATGCTAATCCAAATATCATGGGACCTCCTTTTAGTTTCCCAGCCAGAAATAATGTGAGCAGTCATATTATACACATTATGAATTGGTTTTCCACTGGGAAATGCCATTTGAATCAACCAATTGTACCAACTGTATAGAGCCAAGACAATCAAAATGATCACAGTGAACATCACTGTACAATATTTGTTTATGAAACAAAGACGTAGCCAACCTTGGGTGATTTCAGAAAGCGGTATTGGACTTGGATGGGAGAACTAGGAAAATTTAGCAATCTTAAATAAACTGGGAGGTTGAAAAGGCCTCTTCCACGTTGGTCCCAGGAAACAATATGGCTGTGTTCATGAAACATACATCTTTATAGGACAAAAGTTTCCAGTTCCGGCATTTGCTCCCCATTCTAATGTCAAATGTGCCTGCAGAAATGACGCTTTCAAAATCAGTAAGAAACGTTTTAGAATACTCAGATACTGACACAACTAATGGACAGTAGTTATAAACTATTATGTCATAATAAATGTTTGATCCTTTAAAATACCAATATGACAGTATACAATATAACTATGAAACTATACTGAGGTATAAAAATATTAATACCAAATTAATTCCAGGATCCCAGAGGATCCTCCCCATGGCTTTCAGAGGAACTCAGGGAGATGAAGTGAAAAAAGATACCTAACGCACCTCGGGAGAAAGATAAAGAGCAAATCTGGCCAAACATGGGTTAAGAAACTTTATTAAGGATTATACCATGGGAATAAGAGAGGCAAAACAGGTATTTTTCCACTATTTGCAACCATGAATTGCTGTCTGGCAACCCTGTTTAAAGTAGCCCATTCCTTCCTAGGGAGGGATGGGTCAGAAGATGATTTGATCTTTGAAAGGACTTTTTGAGGCACCTATTGGATAAAATTGTTTGGATTTACTCTGAGTTGAACTCTGCCCATGCAGGTCCTGTTCAGCTGGCTGAGGCATGGTCTGGTGTAATTATCTGGGATGAGTTTTAGCCTGTTTGTCTTGAGGAATGGACAGAGTCCTCGGGACTACGAGTGTGGCCACTTGTACATTAGATCCATGTCCTTCCTGGGTTGCTCAAGGGCTCCCAGTCATTGGTGAATTTATCCTTGAGTGAGGGAGTGGTCTACTCCTCCTCAGGAAGCCATTTTGGAGCCATTTCCAACCTTCTGTTCTTGGGCAAGGTTGTGGAGAAGTTGGCTGGGCTGCAGCTTCAGAGGGCTCTAGATCCAGGATTATCTGGATCTCTTTCAGTTGAGTTTCAGGCCTGGGCACAGTACCAAGACAACATTGATTACACCTGTGGTGGGACCAGGGTGGAGGTACATCCATCCTGGCCCTCTTTGATTTCTTGGTGGCCTTTGATACCATCAGTCATGGTATCCTTCTGGACCTGCTTGGTGCTGCGAGTGGGAGGCATGATGTGGTTCCTTTTCTCCAGGGTTGGTTCCAGATGGTATTCATGGGATGGGGGGAGAGGAGGGGTTCAGCCCTTGACCCTTGCTTTGTGGGTACCCCAGGGCTTGATTCTGTCTGTGCCTGTTTAACATTTACATGACACCACTGGATGAGGTCATTGGTCAGCATAGGGTTAGGTATCATCAGATGTACCCAGCTTGTCTCAATGACTGGAGGGGTGTGGATCAGGAGGAACAGACTGAGAATCAAGGTTAGCAAGACTGAATAACTGGATTTTGAGGCCTCTTGGATCCAGGGATTTTTCCATCTTTGGTTCTGGATGTAGTTGCACTCCCCCTAACAGACTTAGTATAGAATTTGAGAGTACTCCTAGACTCACAGTTCCTCCTTGAAGGGTAGGTGAGAGTCATGGCTTGGAGGACCTTCACCCAAATCCATCTTGTGCATCAGTTACTCCAATTCCTGGATCAGGAGGCCCTACTCACAGTCCCTCATGCTTTGGTTCCCTCATCTGGATCACTAAAGTGTGTTTATTGAAGACCACTTTGAAACTATAGCTTCCAGAACACAGCAGCATGAGTAGCTATGGGAGCACCTTGGTACACCCACATAACACTGCTATCATAGCACAGGTCCTGGTTATTTACAGGACCACCTATTTCCAATTACCTCTGCCTGTTGAATAAAAACTGATATGCTTGGCATGCTCAAGAGTCCTGTCATTTAAGCAGTGACATCTGGTGGGACCTAGGGGACATGCGTTCTCTGTTATTGCACCTGCTCTATGGAATCCATTCCTCCTAAGATCCAGATGGCCCCAACATTGTCTTTTGTAAGGCTTTGAAGACCTGCTTATTGCCCCAGGCATTGGGTGAGGAGGTCTTATGAACCTGTCTGGATTGTTTTTGGTTGCTGAATTGCCTCTGGCAAAATTTGCTTTAGGTCTGGTTTTATATTTTTGTAGTGTTGTTTTAATTGTGTACACCATTTTGAGTTGCCTGTCAAGTGGGCAGCTATAAAAATTGACTAAATTCACAGCACCAACAGTTTTGGTTCTTTTTCCATTGCCATAACCAGTGACCCCAGAGGTAGATGATATTTGGATGTTCCACCATAGGTTCAGTGTTTGATTTAGCAAGTCCCTTGGAAGAAACGCAGAAAGAACATGTATGATGGTGCTGTATCCGGATCAAAGCCACAGGTGGGCTGCAGAGTTTCCAAAGTACCCATGTCTCTTAATCAGGAGTTTCTATCTGGATCCCCCATTTCATACACTAGGTTTTTCCTACTCCCTCGGATTTCTGACTAAGCAAATTTGGGACTTGGACAATGTTGTCCAACTATTCCGGACCAGAAATCATACACTTTCATGGGACCCATAAATGCTGCAGGCAGTGGAGCAGATGTTAAAACCCTCTGCTTTGAAAAATCTCACCTTGCCTTCTCTAGTTTCAGCATTTATAGCTCACTCTTCTGTGCCCAAAATGGGGCTTTGGATGAGTTCTTTGTTTGGAAAAAGGGATTGGTCCAATCCATGCAAAGCATTTTTTTCAGGGAATAATAGCCAAGACCTGAAAATTGAGTTCTTTTATACACACACACACACACACACACACACACACACACGCTAATCTTGCTGCAAAGTATACAGTGCTGGACAGAACTCAGTAGGGAAAGATCACACCTTTACACCATGGTTCTCAGATTGTAACCGCATCTGGTTTACAATTCTTATAATAACAGAGTTGTTGAAAAAGACTGAAAGGCAGTTAATTCAATAGGACAGATATAATTCTCAGCTTTCCTAATACATGGAAAGGAATACAAAGATAAAGTTGCAAGGTCCCAAACATAAAGTGATGACAAAGATCTGAAAACACCTCTATCAACTACTAAGCACTAATGCCTGCTATGCTCAACTGGGAATTTCGTTTAAAGTCATTTTACTTCCCATTCTTTGTTTTCTATTTATTACAGAACAGGGTTGATCTAACTATTCCAATTTCGTCTACCAAGACGCTTAGAGCTGTACCTGATCTTTGTTTGATGCCTTTCCTAGTTGCCTCCATTCAACGAGGCAAGGCAAGTGGGCAGGAAATAGGGATCTTTTCCATGGTGGCATCCCAGTTTGTGGGAACTCCCTCCCCAGAGTCTTGTTAGATGCCTACACTATAGTATTTTTAGCACTTGGTGAAGAACTTTTTATTTTCTTCAGCACTTTAAGAACCAGTTTGGTGTTTTAGGATTTTAATGCTTTGTTGCTATTCTGTGATTTCTCCTGCATTAACCATAATTACTTTTGCTATTCCTAATGTTTATGTTGTGCAGTTCTGCTGATTTTAATACAGCGTTTAATCTATATTTATTTTTATAATAATTTAACTTACTGTATAATATGCAGAAAATTCCTGTCATGGCACAATGTTTTATTTTTCCAACTGAGAAAGCTGGCATAAGATTTCCTTTCAAAAGCCTGACCTAAATCTCCTCCAAGGAAATCCATTTGCATCTCACCTATAAAGAACAGACCATAACATGAGCAAACAGAACGAACCCACTCACACTCAGTAAATAAAACACTTCAGGTTTCCATTTTGTCAGTAGGATTGATGATAATAAACTTTATTTTTGCAAAGCAATATCCACATCTTACAAACACAAAAAATTAACCTAGGAGAAAAACTGCATTAACAAATCACTGACCACCAGGCTCAGAGACAAATTACCTGCCATTTTAATTCTACATCTCCTGCTGAGAAAACTGCAGGCTGCAGTGGGAGGCTGGGGGAGGAAACTAAAGTCGGGAACCTTCATATACTGCCAGAGACTAACAGAAATGGCAGATTCTAAAAGAAAACACAGAATCAAACTGATTCAAGTAATAAGCGAACATGAAAAAAGAAAAAAGGCAAGATCAATATGATCCGAACAACCACTGTGGTATTCCGTTTGTACCCTCTCGCCTGGATGTTTTTCACCAATACCCCATAATCCATTGTAGCCCTCCATTGCCTGGGAATCACTCCTGAATCTTCAGTAATTCTTATCTAGAATGGACCATAAAAGCAAAAAGTAAAAATACAGCACTTTTCCCCCCCAATTCCACAATCTACTTCCCAAGCTAGCACATTTAAAACCACTGGGGGAGAATTCTATTCAAAGACACAATGCTATCTTTCTTCATTTCAGCCCACTCACTGTTCAACACGAGAATGTGGACATCTCCCCCATCTTGGAAATATTTCAAGATACCAAGCAAATAAATCAACTTATTAAGGAATCCCTTTGAATAAAAACAAGCAACATATTATTTGATGGAGACACTTAAAAAGGACATCTACTGTGAGAATCATCATAGCAGAAAGTGCAAACAATTGCCAATGCAGAAAGATGCTGGTACCAAAGAAGAAAATGGAAAAGTCATTAAGGCAATTAGCAGTGTTTTCAAAGTAATGGTAAAGTAGTCTACATTCCTTGAGAGAAGCTGGCCAAAATTATGAAAGCCAGGAAGTCATGAGAGGGGCTGAAAAGGAAAGAGCTGCCAGGAGCAAAACTCTGCAATGTCCAGAGCTGAACAGAGTTCATCTGTTCTTCACAGCTCCGGACAGTTTGTCATCTCTCTTCACAAACTCTCTTCACAAATCTGCAGAGAAGTGCTTCAGGATGCACCAAGGCAATAGTCTGCCCTATCCAGAGATGGTCTGCCCTTTTCTGTCACTAGAACCTCCCAAAGCCAAACTGAAGTTTCAAAGAGCAACAGCTAATCTACACATGTAGATAGAGGAGTTTCATTTCCAAATGCTTTACTGCATTCAAATGGTGCAAATATCCGGACATCCAAATACCTGTGTTCTATAACCTGGAAGATTCTAGCAAAGGCAAAACATACCAGTCTTTGACATACCCCAACTGTGTCAAACAATGCAATCCAAATAATTCATTTGCATATGCAAATTGACATAAAAGGTTTCTCTGCAGGCAACAGCTCCAACTTGGGAGCTAGCATGAACAATGGACAATTGGCTTATTCTGACGTAAAAAATTTAGTACTGCTTCAAAAGAAAGGGAATGTGAACTGGAACACTGCCCCTCTTGCTTTTTCCAATCTAAAATTACAAGCACATGACCTTTCTTAACAAGTATTAAAATGTGATTGAATGCTGGTGGTTGTTGTGTGTGTGTGTGTTTTAAAAAAACTAATCTAGAAAAGTTGGGAACTTTTTGCAAGCAGGGTGCAAATGGGAAGGAGAAAGCAATCTCTCTCTCTCTCTCTCTCACACACACACGCACACACACACACACACACACACACACTCTCCAATAGAGCACATCACTGACTTTGGAACTGTACTGTCATAGCAGAGATGTGCACTGCCTGGAACACTGGACAGACCACTGGGGGAAATAAGGTGCTTTGTCTGAGACCCTCGCAAAGGCATCTACACTGCCCCAGTGCAGCAAGACATGCCTCTCCAATCCTTCTGATGCAGAGTCACACAGACACAAAACATTCCAACAAAAACAGAAAAGGGTTCCCAATAATCTTAGCTGCATTGGCATAATCTGTTCCAAGTATACTCTTTATATAAATAACCATTACAGGCACTTTAAATGTCTTTGGTTGGAATAATCCAACATCTCATGATAACAAATTCGTAACCAATCAGGACCCAGTTCTGGGTTCAGCAGACAGTGATTGCAGACTTGGTCACTTTTGGAGGAAGGAGGCAATGGATCATGCTTCTGAGAAAGCAACCTGGGGGGTGGGGAGGAGAGAAAAAAGGAGACCATACGGTTAGATTTCAGCTATCAGTTGTATAAGTCATTATAAATCACTGTGTGATCTTAAATGGGAAAATAATGAGACAGATGACATATGGGACTCCTTGGATGGAACCTAACATATGGATTGCTATAAAGTAACTCAGATCCTGACTTGTTAAACTCCGTAACTGTCTCTCCTGTCATCAGATAACATGGTCCCCTTGGACAGATACACCCATATACATATACATACTCATACACACGTACACCCCCCATGACATATCCTATTAGGTTCATGAAGTGCCCTGTTGAAAGCTGTGGTTTAATTTTATATTTAGATTCACTCCTTTCAGGCAACCAGAAGTGCTTAAAAGAATTAACTCCGTGTAATACCCCCAAGTCCCATATAGCCCTGGAAATTAAAAGTGGCAGGGAACAACAGAATAGTGCTTCTCTTGTATGAAGTTTATAACTAGCCTCACCCACCACAGCAGACATTTTGTGCACAAGCACTCCAACATCATTAGAATCAGTTTAGAATAGATCGGTTTAGATTAGAGCCAGTTGGGTCTAGTGGTTACGGCACCAGGCTAGAAAGCAGGAGACTGTGAGCTCTAGTCCCACCTTAGGCATGAAAGCCCAATGGGTGACTTTGGGCCAGTCACTCTCTTGGCCCAACTCACTTCACAGGGTTGTTGTTGTGGGGAAAATAGGAGAAGGAAGGAGTATTAGATATGTTGCCGCCTTGAGTTATTTATAAAAACAATAAAGGTATGATAAAATCTAAAAAAAATCTAAAATCTAAACATAGCAACTATTTGGTGATGCTGCCCATGACAGTCAACATTCCAGAAATGTCCTCTAGAAGTGTCTAGCAAAGATTCTTCAGATTTTCAGTCATGGATCTTACTTGGAAATGCTAGATAGGAGCTTTTGACTCCTTAAGATCAATCTACGTAGTTCACATCATGGTTCTAAGCAAGTCACATTCTCTTAGCCTACCTACCTTGCAAGACTGTGATGAAACTAAAACAACATATCTTTGTATGTCACCTTGTGTTCTTCAATAAGGAAGAACATAAAACTAGATGACAGAAGTCAAAGGTATCTAAACAAGCTGGAATGACATTCTGCATGGCAGGGAACAAAAAAGTGAATTAGTTCATTTTTAAGCTTCTTTCCAACTCCAATTTTATAATTCTGTATAAAACACAACGGAAATAAAATAGGCAAGAGCCAAAAAGTTGAGGAGTCCCAAGTAGCTTCCATTGGATTCAGAAGGCAAAAAAGCTGTTGAGTCTGCTACCGGTCTCCCTGTGCCACGAGCTATAAGAGAAATCACATCCTGCATGTGTAAGAGGTTGTGCCATTTGGGAACAACTTGGGGGGGAGGTGCATGAGCATCCTTTTCAGCCAATGCATGAGTACAGCTTTAGTGCTTAGAGCTGCCTATGAACAATTCCCAGAATGACAATAGTTGCTAAGGTTCCCTCCCCCAAGTTAGCTCCTCCACAAACAGTTTTGCCACTTACCTTTTCAGGACAGAACTCTGAGCTGCTTTGTCGGAATTTGATTGGTCTGCCTCTGATGACCGCGTAGCAGAACATGGTGATGACCATCACAAAAAGAAAGTAACTGGTGTGCATTAAGTGCAGATTAATTAGGGAGCGGTCATCCTGAATGGAGGAAGAGACAGCATTTCCTAAGGCTGTAGAGAATCCACATGCAACTGCCTCTGGGAGGTGGAGGGACATTGCCGAGGCAGAACTATTCCAAACAGAGGCTTTTCCCCTCACCCCACACATATATTATGGCAAGATTTGGACAGTGACGTAATGGACAGAGCATGTGCACTTCTAAGGAGAACATCTCCAAATCTTGCTCATATAAGCCCAGTCACAGTTCACAGCAAAGTGGAAAAAAATCACTTACGTCTGGAACAATAACCGTCAATTTGGGATTTAATGCATGATAGACTTTGCCAATGGCTCCCTTGTAACACCAGAAAGGGTTGTAGTCTTGGGCATATTTTGTGTTGGAGTCCCTTGCAGTTGTGACGATCTTGTACCAGAAGGTTGCGTTAATGTATGTTTCCGGAATACAGTGTGGTGGCTGACTGTAGAGCAACACACAATTTTGAGCTGTGTATCCCAGTCTCCACTATCTTTTTCCACTGGGTCAACCATCCCCTCCCCACTGCTTTCCAGTTTGTAAATGTACGCTGTCTCAGAGCTTATCCACTCAAAAGCACTATTTGTTTGCTAGGCAAGACTAAGCTAATTGCTATGTCACAAGCAGACATAAAAGGGAACAGGAATACGTTGCAGGCTGCTCAATGGGATGCTCCCTCTTTTCCACACTCCTCCCTCCCCCATTCTTTCCACTCCTGCAAAATATAACTATCACTCATTTGGGGAAGTGGTGGTGAATAAACTAGAAATTCCTATTTATGACGTCTAGGAACACATTACAAACTCTTTTTAAAAATTAAAAACTGGAAAAGCTGCTTCCTTCTTGTCTCTCAAGCAGCAAACCTGAAGGCATGAAAGGCTGCAGTGAACAGCTTCCCTGGGAGAAATCAGCACTGTTAGAGCCTTACACTGTGACTGGAAAAACTGTCGTAGCTGCTGTAACTGTCATGCAAGTCGTGAAGACAACTTGGTCACAGTGGCCATGCAGAGCACAGTCATCTGAATTCCAGGCAGTAGGTAGAGTGAATGTGATGTTGATTTCCTCATGAGCTTCTCTGCCTTTTGGAGTGGAGCAAGGGGAAGAAAGGGAGAAAGCATGGAATGTCAGCAGCAGGAATTTAGTTGTTAACCATTACATCATTTAAAACCAAGAAAAAATTATGGCTGCAAACAACTTTCAATAAACTACTATATTGTGAAGTAAGTAGTTGATCAAACCCCACCTCAGCAATTGTGCAAGCCAATTATAATGATAAGATAGTGGGAGTGGATGCCTATAGGAAAAACAAGAAATTGTGTGGTGAACTATTCAATAAAAGCACTTTCTTCTCTTGTACTTTTCAGAAAGATGATTTCTAAATAAAGAACATCCATTAAGAAGGGTAGAAATGGATCTCTTCATCTGCTTTAGCTATTCCTACTTTCACTCGTAGAGCTTTGGACTCTTAACTATGACATTTGAAATAAACGGTACCTGAGAGTCCAATTTGGTGGCCAAAAATGGTAGAACATAAGCTTGTGACATTCCGGGAAAAGCCCCCAAAGGGTCTGAGGGGGTCCAGAGTCAAAGTGATGGCAACTGAAGTATTGACAGGACCGGAATCTTCAAGGGTCTGTGGTGAAGGCGTGGAAGGCCGGGCTTGGCTGCTGGTCATGGCACTCTCTGGAGTTGTGGTGTCATTTATGAGGTGCTTTAACGTTTCGTTCTCCGAAATACAGAAGTCCAAATCATTAAATCGTAGAAGGAAAGTGTTCCAGTCCTTAAACATAAACAGATCTTTAGTGCCTTATGCTAAATTACAGCCCTCACAAAGCCAGCGTGTATGTTCTTATACTAACAAATAGCAAGGTTAATTCAAGAGAGCCTGATCTCACCCAATAACAGCAATAATTTTGGTTTAAGAGATGTAACCATGGCAAGATTCTGCACTTCTGGTTAAATGAAAGTGGTTGGGGCATCTTGAAAAAGACTACAATTTGAAACAACTATCCTTTAATCATTTATGGGGAAAAATAATCTAGGAAAAAGGTATGTGGCACAATGATAAACCATGAATCAAGATACATTAACCTGTAAATATCAGAGGTATGCTTCTATTTTTACCATTTTAAATTTGAATTGCTAAACAGTTTAAGATCAGTCCTAGAATGGCACTGGCAAAACAGACGGCCTTTACTTATAAGGCAAGATTGACTGACCTTATTAAAATAATGTGCCAGCTTAAACATTTTGAGTGTTCCTGTCTCTGCCCAAGGTTGCCCATATCCATCAGACACTCAGAGTGAACCAGGAGTCCTCCTGGGTATATACAAGCCACTCATTGTTCTCCTCATCTCCTGTCCCATCCTAAACAGAACTCCCATTCAATAAACTACAGAATTTGTTCCACTCTATCTGGTCATATTCCTTTCTTGAGGGTAAGTTTTAGAAAGCCCTAAAAGACAAATAGACAGTTTCCAGCCCGAGATATTCAGATACAGACTCAATTTGTACTTTACCTCTGTCATTTCAGGGGACTTGATCTCTTTGATCTTAAAGAAATAACCCAGAGTCAGAAAGGCAATGGCCATCGCACTGACGCTGATCATAAACACCACCAGGGGTGGGCGGCTGCTGATGTAAACCCTGAGGTTCTCCAGAGGGTTTATGCTGAACATTATTCTGATCAGGCCCACCTGCAGAAGAGCAAGAGCACAAACTATAAAAAGCATCACATGTTATCTTAGGTTTCAAAGAGAAACTGTATTATCTTTAGGTTCCACGGAGATCTCGCACGTGAACACAGAAAGCCAAATTTCTCTGAATGGCTCTGATGTTTGGCCAGGACATGCCTATAGCTAGTCCTTCTAATCATTAGATACAACAGCATTCAAGTGACACAGAATTAGGCCTTTGAGATAAATATGAGAGAGATGCTTTTGAAATCTCCATTACTTTACTGTACCGTTTGTTTCTGTTACTAAAAGTGAGGAAGGAAGTTGACTCTAGCAATCTGTGCTGAGATTGCTGGCAACTAGAAAAGAGGAAGTCTCCTGCCTTGCAAGCTGTTCAGTACGACTGGCAGCAGCGAGGGTATCAGCTGAGTCCCAGTGGATACAGGCTATTTCATCTATACAGCCAGAATGGACTGGATCTTTGCTCCAGCCAAAGCCAACTGGCTGGGTTCTTGTTTACTTAAAAAGTCCCAAGGGGACCCTGCTTGCTCTCTTCAGTTGTGGAGACACCCTCTTCCCAGGGTCCAACTAACAGCATTACAGGCAGTTTGTTAGCACACACTCAGCCAAGGAACAAATGCAACTCCACACACAAGCCTCCTTTATAGGTTTGGAAATACTCAGGCTCTCTCCCAATGTCCACATTCTGGACTTCATCATGCTTTAATCAAGGCAGAAACAAGTACTGTTTTGCCATACAGCAAACTGAAGCACGTGTTTTGTTTTAGATTTAGTTCCATTGAGAAATAGGGTATTTATTATTCTGCAGCATTAAAATTCTGCCCTTCCTTCATAGAGCTCAGCAGTGTTTTTTATTTGAAAACTAACATCTACCCTGGTTAAAAGACTCTGATGAACTCAAGACCTCTCAGACAGCAAGAAAGCTAAACACGGACCTGAAATTTCATTTTCCGCTTCCAAATCTATTACTTCACAGCACTGCTTCTCCCGAAATATGACTGAAAAATGAAGGCTTTGTATTTATTTTCAAAGAGGCACAATCTCTCTGACTGCCCCCCTTCAATTTTTGCCCCAGAACTCAACAAAAGCAAGCAGAGGAGCTCAAATCTTCTTGGGCTTTATTATCAACTCAGCAGTTCATGGTGACTGATGTAAAAGAGAGGAGGATCAAGATAGACAGGAACCCCTGGTATGGAGAGAAGCTTCATTCATAAGCCAAAGGGATAAAATTGTATTTAAATGTTTAATATGCTAAAATAGTTTCTTAAGGTACTTCAACAATGTCTACATTTTTTTTTCAAAAATCAAGATTAAAAGCTGTTTTTGTAATCCATGCTTTATTTTTGCTGTCCATCTCATAATTTCAGATAACTTCCATTTGCAGCATAGATCTTTGTAACCAGCATAAACTATTCAAAAACTGCATACAGTTCAAGCTTTAAAAAGCTAAATTAACATATATCCAAAAGAAACAACAGAAAAGCTGTATTAACAAGAAAAGAAAAAGGAATACTACCCCCAAGGCAATTTTTGCTTTCAGAGCAATATCAGAGATACACCACCTTGCTCCTCAAACAGAAAAGTTAAATACATGAATTTCAAGATGCTACACCTAAGCAAGAACTGTACCAGAGAATTCTGGTTTCAGCAGAACTTTTCCCTCCTAACATTTTGGAAAGCAGTGAAGAAGCCTTAAGGCCGAAGGTGCCACATAACCCGAGACAATTTCCTGACAGTGAGAGCTACCACCTCTGGAGCAGGCTCCCTCATTGAGTGATATGCTCCCTTTCACTGGATGTCCTCAGACAGCCCAACACCTGCTGTCCAAAAGACTTTAGCAAAGTCTGCACTGAACAGGGGACTGGGCTAGATGATCTCTGATATATGTTGCAATTCCAGGATTGTATGAACTGCTCATGGGGGAAATAAGGATCAGATGATGACACAAAGTATAACATATTGTCTGTTTCAATACGTTTTTATGGCTTTCTTGTTTGGATGTAAGCCACAAAGCATGCATAAATACATTTAAAAAACCAAGACACCAAAGGAAAAGCTGAAAGGATCATATATGAGCAATTGCACACCAAGGCAGTAGCTGAGTAACTGGCCCAGTGTTAATACCAAGGCCTTCCTTTCTATATGCAATTTCCTGCTTTCTTTCTCCCCCTTTTCCCCTTCCATTCTCTTACCCATTTCAAAACCCAAGCCAGTCCATTCTTGGCATGAACTAATGTACCTTTCCAGGTGACAAGGCTACGTGGAAACTCCTCCCTCCGGGTCTGGAGTTTTCACACCTTGCAGGGTACACTTTGTGTTCTTTGGCTGCTGCTGTCAATCATTACCCAAAAACAAACAGCGGAGTGAGACTCAAGTCTTGCCAAGCAGGAAAGGTCAGTTAAAGAACCTGTCATCTGCCCCTTGGAACACATCCTGGGTGTGTGTTACGGTGACGGCTGGGTCTTTCCTTGCGGGTGGTTCTGTATTATGTCTTTAGCCTGATTTCCAGATTTCCGAAAAAATCCCAGCCTCTGCCCTCTGGAATTGCGTCCTCCAGGGAGACAGGTACAGCCTCCACTCTCCAGGTGCTTTGGGCTCTGTTTCCAGGCCTGAGGTTAGGCTGTTTTGCAGAGTCCTTGTCAACTTTTCTGAATGTTATTTAGGTGGTTTTGTCCAAGCAGCCATGTTTCTTTAAAATATGCATTTTTAAATATTGTAAGATGCCCAGCGTCTTTTTGGAGTTGGGCAGCCTCAAAATCCAAGTCAATAAGTTCACGACAGCTAACAGCAAAAAGTAAAACAGACTAAAAGCACTGGCAAGACATTAATAGTTGACTGGAAGGAAAAGAAATAGAACTCCAGTTCTAACTGTAATTCTGAGGTCATTAAACACACCTTTTCTGAAAAGAAGGTATTTATACTACTGAGAAAGACCATTAAGGAAGTAGCAAAGTAAACTGCACAGGACAAACACTCCAGAGTTCTAGCATAGTGACTAAAAAGTCCCTTTTCTCTTTCATTTCAGTCAATAAGTAAATACATTTAGGACAAAGAATCATAGAGCATAATGATTGGAAACGACGTTGCAGATCATTTTGTCCCGCTTTCTGCCCTCTTAAGAATCAGGTCTTTCTTGATGTCATATTAGGATAGCCTTATCATGCAGAAAGTGAGCCAGTTTGGAGTAGTGGTTCAGGCACCAGGCTAGAAACCAGGAGACCGTGAGTTCTAGTCCTGCCTTAGGCACAGAGCCAAGTGAGTGACCTTGAACCAATCACTCTCTCTCAGCCCTAGGAAGGAGATAATGGCAAACCACTTCCAAAAATCTTGCCAAGAAAACTGCAGGAACAAGTCCAGGTAGTTGCCAGGAGTCAACACTGACTTGAAGGGGGAAAAAATGGAGAAAACAATTGTTTGGCATGCTCTTCAATTGTCTCCTCTATGTCACTCTAGATGCCTGGTTTTGCCTAGCTATATCTTCAGCCCATATAATGCATTTCAAGCAAGCAAGTCAAAGTCTTACAGAATTAAAGCACAAATGGGAGCTGCAGAAAGCATTCTGTAGGCCAATCTGTCCTTCCCTGAGGCCAGATGAGACATTTTGTGAAAATATACATTTGGAAAGCACAATCACCAATGCTGCCGACTGTCACTCAACACTGTAGATGAGTGCTCCAAAAACTGGCTGTTTTAGCACTGCCTGCAGGTATTTTAATAGTATAAACAATAAACACCAAACTATTTCTCCAAATGTGAAATCCATACGTAAATTTGCCAAGCATCTGCCACAATATGTCACATTAAAAAAAGGTTACCAAAAATTGTAGATAAATGTGCAATATGCAAAGTGGTAAGAAAATGTTTTCTCTAAGCTAACTATTAGTTGCCTATAGAAGCAAAGAGACCCCATCCTTGAGGACAACCTTTTCTGAATTAATCCTGAAGTTCAAATGTTCAGGAATATTAAACTACAACATTGGAAGCCACATGAACATGGAAAAAGCTGCACAGAATCTTACTAATTTTTCCATCAGTTCTTATCCTTTGCATTCAAAGATAAATTAACTTCTCAAACATATGCAAGCAAGCAATCACTCACTGTCCAAACCAGCATCATATCTGGTGGCCAAGCAGCTAACTAGTTAAAGGAAGTTAAGTAGTGCAACATTTGAGTTTCTTGTTCTCAAAGCAATGCTCCAAGTCAGTCATCAACATCATCTGTACATATTAGGAAGATTTAGGAGAAAAGTGGCGCAATATGGTTCATGGGGTCACGAAGAGTCGGACACGACTTAACGACTAAACAACAAAAAGGAGAAAAGAGACAAAGAGATCACTACTGAACAGATGACAATGCTAAATCTTATCTCTCCCTGGATTTACCCAACAAGATGAATTTTCTTCCTCAGGAAATGCCAATGTTTGCCATTGGAGGTGGGATCTTTGCCCCCCCCCCTACACTTTGCAAAGACTCTGCAGGACCTATTAAAGCAATTTGGACAGAAGCTATATGGACTGTACTAAGTAACATCACTGGATAGAGTTAGACATTAATCAATAGGACTGCTATTATCTTTTCTCCGGGCCTCCTCATCTTTTCTTCTAGCACACTACAAGTCTAGTGACCCAATTTCTCCATTCCCAAATTATGTCTTCCCTTTAGATTCAAAATAAGACACAGAAACACTCTAGCAAATTCAGTCAGAAGGATTCATACTTAGTACACAGATTAGATGGTACTGGGGGAAATGGTCTTTGGTAACTTGGATCTTAAATCTTCTAAGGGGTTATAGACCTTAAATTGGATTCAATAATTCACAGAAAACCAGTACAGTACTATCAATACTGGTATTATGTAATCCTATTAGCAATTGGAAAGAGAGATTAATGTATCAATTACAGCTTCTAGACTGTCTTTGAGGACAGTCTCATGGAGTATGTTGCCGTAATCCAATCATAAGCCTATTAGGGCACAGATCACTGAAGCTAAGTGTCAGCCTTACTAGGTAGACCAGAAAGGAAACACGGCCAGATGAGCTAATTCTACTTTACTGTAAAGCTACATTTATAGAATCTTGCAAGTTTGAAAGTACAATTCTCTCCCCCACCTCTCTTTTGTAGCCCAAGGAGGGTCTCTTCTGAGCCTCTTGCCCCACCCACTATCCAGCTGCAGACTATGCTGTCTCTTATCTGACCGTTTCTTAGGCACCATCTCTTGGCCCAGTCTCCCAGGGTCTTTCCCACATACCATAGTATCACCCTGTCCTTCAGACTCATCCCCCACCCTCCCAGGTGAAATTGATTGTGGGCTGTGAGAACAAAATGTAGCTGTGTTGCTCCCCTCTTGGTAACTCTGATATCACAGAAGGCGTCCTGTAAATCAGCTGCACCTCCATCAGGAATCTGTCTTCCCCCTTCATGTCCTATATGGATGATGTGAAAGGAGCTGGGTCTTTTCCCATGCCCCTACTTGGTCTCTTGCTATCCCGAGGGGCCCTCCACCCCATAGAACTCCTCCTGCTCATCTTGGTCAGCACCTAACTTCTGCAAGGCCAGTAGCTGTCGAGGACAGGGTATTGGTCGTGAAAGTGGTGCACCAATTGCAGCACATGCACATCCATTTCTGCCTCCCACAACCTCTTCGACTCTGGGTAGCCTTTCCAGTGTATCAAGTATTCAACCTGCTTCCCTCTGCGTTTAGAGCCTAGCACCACTTCCACCTTGTACATTTCCACCCCGTTTACAAGCATGGAGTGGGTGGGTGCTGTCTGTAAATGCAGAGTGCAGGGAGGTGTCTCTTTCACTAGCAAAGACTGATGGAATACAGAATGAACCTTCATTGTTGCTGGCAATTGCAAACAGAATGCTACTGGATTTATTTGCTTAGTCACTGGGAAAGGGCCAATAAATTTCAAGTCTAGTTTCTTGGAAGGTCTCGCGGAATTCAGAAATTTTATAGAAAGCCACACCAAATCCCCTTCTGCAATTCTAGCTCTCTCTTCTCTGTGTGCACCTGCTGCTTTTTTGTATATGGCCTTTGCTAGTTCTAGCTTTAAGAGGCTTTGGGCTGCTTGCCTCTCGTGCAGGAAATCTGCAGCACAAGGAACAGCGCTTTCTTGCCTGGTTGCTGGTAAGACCCATGGGTGGAATCCATAAGTTCCCTGGAACAGGGACATACTGATAGAGGACTAGTGTGGCATTGTTGTAAGCAAATTCAACAAGAGGTATGAGATCTGTCCAGTTGCCTTGCTGGTATGAAATACAGGATCTTAAATATTGCTGCAACAGTTGGTTAACCTTCTGAGATTCTCCATTGGACTCCAGATGATGTGAGGAAGACAAATGAATTTAATATTTAATAAGTACAAGAGGGCCTTCCAAAATTTGGAAGTAAACTGACTTCCGCTGTCTGAGATCACATGATTGATCAATCTAAAAATGAGGTCCAAAAAGAGTTGAGCTGTTGCTAAAGGAAACAGCTCAACTCTTATTGGACCTCAACTTTAGATTCAGCAAATTCAGCACAAAAGTTACTATGGCGTGATCAGTGGGAAACTCCATCTATCTGCTTGCCTGCCATAAACATTTCATATTGAGCAGTAAATGTCCGGAACTGATCCTGGTCCTGTCAGGCCCAGCCCAAAAATGAAGCAGTGAAGTCTAATATGGCGGCTTTATTTGCTTATACCTTATAGACAGAATCTTGCCAAACTAAATCTATACTACAGCAACTAGTGGATATACTCTGTGAGATTCTAGAGAGTGACTACCCTGAATCTCTTAGTCTTCTCACGCTCCCCCTGCGGACTGTGCTGCCTCTTGTCTCCTTTCCTCTCCTGGAATGCACCCCCTTCTTCCTGATAGCCTTGATCTCCCACATCACTCTCCTCCTCGTAGATCCATTCCATCACAGGTCCCCTCTGAACTTCTGTATCAAGGTCCCATGGGAATACAGGAGTATTGGCTGAGCCGCAATTTGCTGTGCTGCAGCAGTTTGGGGCAAATTCTGCCCCAGCTGTTGTGTTAGTTATATCATGGCATTCTGCAAATTGGTCATCTATGCATCCACTTTCTGCTGGTGTTGCAACAACACTGCTGCCAGATGCTTGGCGGATAGCGGAGTTCCTTGAGGATTGGAAGCCATTCCTGAAATTCCTCCCTTTGGAAGAGAATATGAGACTTGCAAGATTGATGTCAATCTTACTAGATAGACCAGACAGGAAATACAACGAGATGAGCTAATTCTATTTTACTGTAAAGCTACATTAACAGAATCTTGCAAGTCTGACAGAACAATTCTTCCCCCTCACCATTGCCTTTACAACCCAAGAAACTAGGGAGGGTCTCTTTTGAACCACTTGCTCCACCCACTATCCAGCTGCAGGATATGCTGTCTTTTATCTGACCGTTCCCTAGGCAGCTTCTCTTGGCCCAATCTCCCAAGGTCTTTCCTGCACACCATTACACTAAGCTATCCTGGGCCAGTCAGAATTATAGCTAACATACCAGCTGCACCTAGGCATAGAAGCATGGACTGCAATGAAAGAGAAGCCCCAAGCTATATACCTGTTCCTTTACAGCAGGCTTTCCCAAACTATGAGGTGTACCTCCCTTGGGGAGGTGCAGACAGAGTCCAGGGGAGGTGTGAAGAACCTTTTAGTTACATTGTTACAATAAATTCACCTTTTCCAAAGTTTCATTGTTTTGTTTTCATTATTCATTTTGGTGTTTGGATTTTTAGAGGAGGTGTGCACATTAAGATTACAGTAAAAGGAGGTGTGATGGCAAAAAGTTTAGGAACCCCTGCTTTAGAGGAAATAGTGCCTCATCCAGAATAGATTACCTACTAAATTCTCAGGCTTAAGCATTATTTATTTATAGTCTCTATACCAAGCAATATTGGTAGGAACATGCTGCTTTCATCATCCTGGTGAAAGCAGCACCATGATGTTGTGCTTCAAACTCTGCCCCACTGCATTACAAGCTCACGTAAAAGGGCGGTATTGCTTCCATTATTCTGCTTCCATTATTCTGCCCTACTCACAGACATTGCTATCTGTATTTTATCTGGATTCAGCTTCACTTTGTCCAGTCTATGCAACTTTCAAGGATCCACAGTTTCTCTTGAAAGAAGAGGCAGAGTTTAATGATATTAACATACTGATGCCATGGTATCCAAATTTCCAGATGATCACAGTCAAAGGCTTCATATAGATATTGGACATCGACAGAACCTGTAAAGTCCCCATAACACAAGCACCATGGGTTCAAACAAATCTCCTGCTGCCCCTCTCTGATTAGCAATCCTACAGGTAGGAATGAAATGTGTGACACTGGCTGGGTTCACATAACACACTTACTCCCGGTTAACAGTCATGGACTACACAATGCAATTTTTTATGTTTGCACAACTTACTAAACTGTAAATTCATGATACAAGCAAGGGTATCATTGACCAATGGCCATAATAAAATATGTCGCTGTTGCACAAATGCTAAGCTAAAACACAGATGGTTGGCAGTTTAGGATATTATGTAAAGAAAGGCAATGAACACAAGTTCCAAAATGACCTTAGTGAAACTCATATACAGCAATGGTCACTTAACAAGAGAGCCTCGATCTCTTCAATCTTCTTGAATCCAAATTCAGAAGATACCCAATAACCAAGGTGAGTTTATGTAAACATCTCAAAATACTAGAAACATCACATCCTTTCCTCACCTTCTTGCACATGCAACCAAGCAAGAAGGAGAGAAAAAGGCTAACCCACCAAGCCTTCCTTCACTTCTAACAAACCCACTAATCATGTCTCCTTACAGATCCCTCCGGATTGCTAAGTTCACTCAGTCCCCAATACTTCTTCACATCCACCGAAGATGCACAAAAACAAGACACACCTATTTACAGCATAATTAAATGCAATCAGTTTTCCAAGACCAAGTTGGCATTACCAAACCCAAGTCTTCTGTGGCAGAAAGATTTTCATCTCAAGTCTGGCTGGCCCAATGCCCATGAAAAGAATCAGCCTGCAGCACTGCTCGAAGAAGCTTCTGAGAAGCGGGGAAGCAATTCTTCCTCCCTTCCTGATGCAAAGCTCCGGTTCAATGCCAGGCCTGGGGCTGCAAGAGAGACAGCGCGGAGGAGGATGCAGGATCAGGAAAGCTCCGGATGGGGAACAGGCAAGCTTCGCCACTCCCAAACCTCTTTCCTCCCATGGCCCATCCCTGAGCAGGTGGGGAAGGGAGGCTTCTGCACCAAAACGGACGAAGGGAAACCCCTCTCTCTGAGGTGGACGTGTCTCGCCCCACCCTCCGGGGGGCAACACGAGTGGAGCAGCCAGCCACGCTCATCTCTCTCTCCCTGCAAAGCAGCGCCATACATCTGAATCCCTTCCCCCAGAAAGAGCCCCAGTGGGCTTTCTCCCCTCCGATCACAGAGGGAGGGCGGGACGGGTCCCCCATGTTCTTTGCGGCCTGGCAGGATTTTACTCCCTCTCTCTTACCCGCGCCGAGCTCAGCGCGGAGGCTGCCGCATCCTTTATCCTTGCCCGTACGTCCGCCCTAATAGAGGAAACGCCGCGCGCCGCGAGGCCCGCGAGCAGCCCTGCCTACTGGGAAGCGAGGACGGCGGCGCCGCGGGGACAACTTCGTCCTTCCTCGCTCCTGGCAACCCAACTCGCCTCGCCCTCCCCTTCTCGGAACGGGAACGGCGTCGTGACGTCATCAGCCTCCGCGAAGTTGCGCACGTCTTCTCAAAGTTCTCCGATCCGCGTCCTGCTTCTTAGGACGCGGAGGCGGACACGGCGGGTTCGCCTAAGGCGGCGTTTCTCAACCGCAGCAGCTTTAAGATGTGTGGACTTTATGCTAGCTGGAGAATTCTGGGAGTTGAAGTCCACACATCTTACAGCTGCTGCGGTTGAGAAACGCTGCTCTAGCTGATAAAACCTTTGATCTCCTTTTGTCTCATCACGTTCTGCCCCCACCCCCACCCATGTCCTCTGTGTCAGCTAGTTATTGTCCCTTGATAGGCTTTATCGTATTATCTGCTAATGACAATTTAGCTCACAATCTCCATCTTCAGTCTAAACGTCAGATTTTCTGGAGAGAACACCTGAATTCATGTTTGAATTAGTGCATTATTTCTTCTCCTATCTTCTGCTTTTAATACTTTTTTGCCCCATGAAAAGTTTTGGAGAACTTGAAAGTTTGTTTACTTGTTCACTTGGCATTTTGGCTAATCTTTAAGATTTTGGTCAACTATGTTTTGGGCTTCTGTGATTTTGGGGAATAGGAGACAGATGGGGGAGAGCATCTTCCCTTTCTGATGCCATGCTCATCTGATTGTTGTGTACATCCCACCAAATTCCAGTCCTATCACATTGCCATCCTGCTGTGCCATTGTTTGAAACTAGAGCAGTGTTTCTCACCTCAACAACTTAAACTTGTTGAGGTTGAGAAACACTCAACCTCCAGAATTCTGGGAGCATGCTGGGTGGGGAATTCTGGGAGTTGAAGTCCACACATCTTAAAGTTGCTGAGGTTGAGAAACACCAGTCTAGGTTACAACGTGATAGGAGAGTACGTTATTCAATATTTCCCGTTGTGGGGAGATGGGCGGGGACAAGTCAAATAAAATAAATAAATAAATACGTTGTGGGAACCCAGTGTTTCCTAACATGATAGCTGCTTCACCCAACATGACAATACTGTTCATTAATTTTAGCATAGCAGATTATGTGAATCCAGCAATTGTGTTTTGTTCACCCAGGTTTAATTGGTAGTGCATTGTGTGAACCCATACAATTTACCTGTTACTACATTTTGAGGATGTCTGGATCAGCCAAGATGCAGCTTGAATAATTCATTCTATTTAAACAGTCTATACAAACTGCTGAATTGGATTATTCAGTTTGAAGATCTAGTTCAATAAAAATGCATCTGTGAGCTCTCCAACCAATTAAGTGATTAGAATGAAAGGGATAATTTGACTGTGTTTAATCTTTGAATCAAAACTTCTCACATTCTAGTAAAGTCATTGGCTAAAAGTTTTATTTTGCACTACCTGCATGAAGTACACAAAATGAGTCAGTGGGATTTAAGGATTGACTTTTTATAGATCATTCCTGCCTGCAGGTTTCAGGAATGGATTCTTTTGCCCTGAATTTTCCTCATTCTTAATACTGATGATGAATCACAGGTACTGTTCTTATTACTGTAATATTTTCAGAGGGATTAGACTTCCCTACACCAGCCCTACCTCCAAATAACCTATTGTTATTGTAAATTTCCAGACATGAGAAATAAGTCAGGCCCTCCCACCCTAGATCTCTCCCACATGTAGGCTAGTGGGAAAGCTATCTGTCTATGTTCAGATGTTCACCATCCCATATTCTAGAATGTTGCCCAACTTGGAAAAAATGAAGCATTTTATGCAACATTGTTTCAGTGTTTTGCTGTCTTATAATGGACTTTGTTTTTTAATCCTTCCAAGCCATGGAGATTTAGAACTAGTCTGTCTACTGCTTTACTAATAAAAGCCATAGGACAGACCTCTCCTCGCCTCACTTCAGCCAATGGCAGCAGACACCATGTTAGGAGAGGTCTGTCCTATAGATTTAATTAGTAAAGCAGTAGACAGACTAGTTAAGAGGGATGAAAAGACAGATCCTCTCCATTTTTGCTTCTTATTTCTCTCCAACTACATATTTAACTTATGTAATTTATTTGGGAATAATTAAATTACAGCATGTGAACATACTAGTACAGCATATGGGACACAGTGTTGGACACACACATTATACGTTGGATTTTCCTGATGTGTCACTGGTGAATGACTGAGGGAGAGATCCTTCCCTCTTTCTCTAGAATATGACAGCCATTCACCCCCCATCCTGCCCCAGAGAAACATTTTGTGGATGATACTGCTGGGACCTGCCTGGGTCACACGATACACCGGCTCTGTGTCCTCATGAAACTGCAGAAGAGGCAATGGTGGATAGAAATTAAAAAAAACAAAAAAGACTGCCACCTGTCTGCTAGCTAAGTTTACTGCTGTTATAACTTCTTTGCTATAGGAAAGCAAAGCAGGGTTATGCAAAATGCAGAAAAAGAGTGAGAACTGAGAAAATTCAATGAATTAAATATAGCTATAGTTTAATGCAGCGTTGTCCAAACTTGGCCACTTTAAGATGAGTGGACTTCATGGCTGGCTGGGGAATTCTGGGAGTTGAAGTCCACTCATCTTAAAGTGGCCAAGTTTGGACAACACTGGTTTAATGCCATTCACCATACCTCTTCATACCCTTCTATCCTTGGAAATCATCCTTGTTTCTACCACATCTGTACGCTGCCTTTTGTTCCTTAAACTTCTCATGTCTGTTCTTTGTGGATTCCATCAACTCCATCCAGCCATGACATTCTTGGTCTTCCCCTTCCTCTTGACCCATTCTTTCTTTCTTCATATATTTGTTTCGTGATTCAATTCTCATTCATTTTCTCTATGTGACTAAACTATCTCAACATTCTTTCATACGGATCATTTCAGTGCAGATCTTCCTGAGCCCAGAGAACCTCAAGGAAAATATGTAAGAGTCTGGGCTAGCATTATTCCAAGAGATCACTAATTACTCATATTCATTCAACATCCATTCATTCTTGACCTTCTATCTTTGTTTACCACACGTGCTTCTTAAATAACCTATTCTGAATGCATTTAATTTATATGTGTTTCTCCTGACATCCAATTCTGGCTTGCATATAATAAAGTGGGCAAAAGCAAACTCTTATACAGTTATTTTTTGCTTATTTAAAAAATAATAATTCCTCACAACAGCTACCTAATTATTTCTTGTTCATTTACTTGCTCTAATTTTTTTGCCATTCATATATAACTTGCCATTCAATTTTTCTGTCAAACAACCATCGTGGCCTTCAATACATTAATTTTCAGATCCATATTCCTTGCTACATCTAACATTTGCAGCAAATTTGCTATTTTCAATTTTTATTATAGTTCATTTATGTTGTCATTTTATATTATTATAAATTATCTTTTATGATTTTTTAATGTCTGAATGTTAGCTGCTCAGTCTCCAGAGCAGGGTGGAATACAACTGTCAGTTGCTATTATTATTATATGATAGCCAAATGATATTTTAATTATTAGGTTTTACAAGATGCCCAATTCTGTAAGCCTCTGGGCAGTGTACAATATTACAATATTAAAAAAGCAACAGCAAAACAATAAGAAACACAAACCATGTACATCTGGAAAAGGCAATCCCACAAATAAATGAAATCCTATAGGGCAGTGTTTCTTTAACCTTGGCAACTTTAAGATGTGTGGATTTCAATTCCCAGAATTCCCCAGCCAGCATGCTGGCTGGGGAATTGTCAGAACCTCACCATCAATTAACCAGCTAGCTTGCTCAGTTCTGCCATGATAGTAGTGGGGGGTGGGGGGTTAGGTAAATGGCTGTTGGAGCAGATGGCTCGTTATCTAGTTCTCAAGAATACCAAGGTCGTACCAGCGGCAAAGCAGGAGAAGGCACCAGAAGGACCGAGGGGAGGAAGGGGAGCAAGGAAGAGGGGTTAAGAAAACGTCGCTCTATGCGGGCTTTTCAGTTTCAGTAATCTCTGCATTGGACTGTATGTTAATCCTCAATAAACTGATTTTCTTTTGGACGTACTGAGTCTCCAGAGGTTTCTTTTTATTGGGTAGAAAGCTGCAGTGCCTGACATTTTGCTGAAGTTTCTCAAACCTTTGAGTTTCCACCGAGGGGTTCACCTATCATGGAAAACCTGAATCCTGTGCTAGCGAGTGCTGTCCGGGATGGAGGAGGAGATCGCTGAATGCGGAGCAGACAGCGGCATGGAGGAAGAGTTAGAGGGGTTCCCCAGACCCATGGCTCGCTTAACCTTGAGATCCGACAGGGAGTGGCGAAAGGTGCAGGCATGGAGGATGCCCGAGGAATACAGGGAAGCATCCTTTCTCAGCATAGAACCCGAGGAGTGTTGGTCCCTGGCAGCGGGTCGAGTGGAATCCACATAGATGACCACTCTGGAGGGGTCCATGAGCATGGTACAGGCAGATATTGCTACCATGAGAGGAGAATTGAGATGGATAGGGGAGCTGGTTCAAGGATCGCTGGGAGCTTGATATCCGGACCTGGCGATGGCCGGCATGCTAGGGGAAGAACAAATGATGGAGGAAGCCGGAGAAGGGGTTCTACACATCCCAGCAGGACCACCACCCGAGCCAGCTCCACCTGCTCGCAAGCACCGCCAGCACCCGCAGTGCAGCCAGCTCAGCCCCAACCAGCGCAGCTGGCTGCGAATCGAGCAGAGGTGCTGAAGGAATGGGGCCTGATGATGAACTACAGGGGGGACCCAAAGGAGCTGGCCAGTTTCCTAGCCCATGTGACCATTTGCATGGAGAACTATGGTCATTTCTTCCCAAACGACATGCAGCGGGTAGCCTACATAGACTGGGCGTTAGTGGGACGGGTGGCAGAATGGCCAGTAGAGATGCACAAAGCTCGAACGCCCAAACTTCACCATCTCCTGAGATTTATGAGGATGCTGCGAAGGAGATTTGAAGATCCAAGTGCAATAATGAGAGCCAGAACGGTCCTACATAGTCTCAAGCAGGGAGACTGCCCGGTCGCTGATTATGCCCTGGAGTTCTGAAGCCTGGCGGGAAAACTCTGCGACTGGCTGGAGTAGTTCAAGGTTTCCTGTTTCCAGAAGGGCTTGAGACGGTGTGAGACTAGGCTGAAGCTGCCATAACCTAAAGATGAAGCAGGCAAGTAAGCAGAGAGGACAAAAGCCAGGAATCTTATCTATGAGATCCCTTCAGGGAGGTAAATAAGAAGGAAGCAAGTCGTTAAGGAAAATTAAGGAAAAAACAAAGGACCTGAACCAGAAAGAGGAAGTTGGGCCTGAGCACATGACCTGAACCAGAAAGAGGAGGTTGGGCCTGAGCACATGGAGGCCCTCACCCCAATCCCATCAACTTGTCCTTTTGGGGATAAAAGGGGTCCCAAAGCCCGCCCACTCTGAGTTGTCTGAGTTGTCTGAGTCTTCTTGGTCATCTGAGTCATCCAGACTTGGCGGCTTCTGTCCCTCTAGCTAGTGCCTGGCAGCCTAGTTGGGAAGGACGTGGGTAAGTGTGTGTGTGTGTATGAGGAAGAGCAAATATACCTTGCAACCAGTAAAGTTTTGCTGTTACTTTAAATTCACTGGGTCTCCGTGTATTACAAAGAACCTCTTGTGCCTCAGTGTTCGGTTGGAAGTGATTTGTGTGTATCCCTAATTATTTCCCCGCTGTTGACCAGGGCTGTGTGTCTGTCTGCTCCAGCCGCACCTATCTGGAAAACCCAGGTAGAAAGCAAGGGGGATCTGACAAGATCCGCGTGCCTCAATAGGCTGTGAGTGTGTGAGTGAGTGACCATAAGCCGAACCTGGGAGCAGCGTGTGTAACAACGGGACCTATGGCAGCTGGTGTACTCGCGGGGAAACCCGCCAACCCTTGAGGGATTGATTGCTCTGGTGGCAGAAGTGGAAGCAGATTGGATGGCTGTGGATCCAGGGTTCAAAAAATCCCCAAGCACCCCACTGACCTCCCACCGAAAACCGGCTGCTAAGCAGAGAGAAGGCATCCCCAAAAAGCGCCTGAAAGACCATACCACCTTCAAGTGTGGGGAGACGGGGCATTTTGCAGTGAGCTGTCCTAAACCTGGTACTTTGTGACCGGCCGGCCAGGCTAAATCATCTGGGAAATCAACGAAAGGTCTGGGAGCAAGGAAAAAGGGAACCACGGCTGCTGGAGTGAATGATGGATTTCAAGACCAAGTGATTTTCAATGAAGGGTCATCGGAGGAAGAAGCTCAGCCAGTGGGAAACGCCAACCACCTGTCCTAAAGCACACCGGATGGCAGGTGGGGGAGCAGTGGCGTGAGGATGAGGACCTGGAAACAGATGAGGAGGAGGATGGGGTGAGTTTATTAACTATGGGGGTAAAAATAAGAGCCCTATGAACACTGCACACTGCCCATTTGACTGCTTTAATAGACTCAGGTTGCACCTGCTGTTTAATTAGCTTGGTGCTGGTGAATGGACTGGGGGTGTGAGTGTGGAAATTAAGAACTCCTGTGGTGTTCAATCAATTAGATGGGTCCCCGACAGGAGGAGAGGCTGTGCAATACCACACTGAGGAATTTGAACTGAGACTGGGCACCCATCGAGAGAAACTAAGATGTCTCGTGGCCCCCATAGCTGCCCATCCTCTAATTTTGGGAGCCTCGTGGCTCAGACGGTGGAAACCACAGGTGGACTGGGGAACTGAGGGAACTGTGTTCAAAGATGGGGTCTACCCGGAGCCAGGGGAGATGGCGGGAAATGGGGAAGTAGCAGCAGTGGGGACCGAGAGTCCACAGCCATCCTCCAAGCCCACGATCCCGGAGCAATACTGCGATTTGGAAGCAGTTTTTAGTCAAACTGAGTTGGACCAGCTACCCCCCCCCCCCATAGGGATATGGACTGTGCTATATAAATTAAGCCTGGGGCGAAATTCCCCAAATGGAAAACTTATTCCATGACTCCCCGAGAACTAGAGACTCTGAGGGAGTTCATTGACAAGAACTTGGCAAGAGGTTTCATACAGACCACCAAATCACACATGGTGGCACCCGTGCTCTTCTGGGAGAAGAAAGATGTGACTTTGCAATTGTGTAGAGATTATCTGGATTTGAACGCAATTTGCAAGGAAAACAAATATCCCCTTCCGTTGATGAAAGACTTGTTGGTGCAATTATCGAAAGGGAAAATATTCACGAAATTGGACCTGAGAGACACTTATTTTTGAGTGCACATCCGGGAAGGGGATGAGTGAAAAACTGCTTTCAGCTGCCCCCTGGGTTGTTTCCAATACCAAGTCATGCCGTTTGGGTTGTCGGGGGCTCCGGGACTGTTTATGCAATTGATAAATGAGGTGCTGCGCGAATTTCTGTATGGGGGTTGCTGGTGTATCTGGATGGCATTTTGATTTATTCCAATAATCTTGAGGACCATGTAAAATTGGTAAGGAAAGTGTTAAGAAAATTGTTGGATGCTCAATTATATGCAAAACTGTCAAAATGTGAATCCATAAAATGCAAGTAGACTATTTGGGGTATAGGATTTCACACCAGGACATCGAAATGGATCTGGCAAAAGTGAGGGATGTAATTGGCTGGGAACCTCCAAAAACCCGGCGGCAGCTACAAAGTTTCCTGGGATTTGTTAATTTTTATTGGCAGTTCATACACAACTTTGCCCAAGTAGCTTTGCCCCTCACAGACTTGTTAAAAACTAAGAGGAAGGAAACAACAAAAGCTTGAAAGCCCGGAGCACCATTGAATTGGTCAGAAGAATGCCAGGCGGCATTCGAAACATTAAAAGGTCTTTTTACGGTGGAGCCTGTTCTTAAACACCCTGATCCCGACCAGCCATTCGTAATTCAAGCCGACGCCTCTCATGTAGCAATTGGAGTGGTTTTATTGCAGAAGTCGGAGGAGGGCTGCTTAAAACTTTGTGCGTACATTTCCCGAAAATTTACTGAAACAGATGCTGGCTGGTCTGGGAGAAAGAAGCTTTTGTGGTCCACTGGGCTCTGCTGACTTGGCATTTCTTAGAAGGATTGCGCCACCCTTTTGAAGTTTGGACTGATCATAAAAATGTAGAGGCTCTGATGGCGCCCCGAAAATTATCCCCCAAGCAGGTTCACTGGGCTCAGTTTGTTAGCAGATTTAACTTTGTGCATACAAATTTAATAATAAATAAATAAAATAAAATACATTCCTGGGGGAAAAAAATTCCTAGCAGACACTTTGTCTAGGCTGCCCCAGCAGAATAACAAATGAGAGCAAGTCATTGCCCCAGTAATTTCTAGTAACCAGGAAGTACTGCTGGCCATCACAAGAGCGCAGAGCAAAAAGCAGAAACTGGTGTCGGAAAATGGACTGTTGAACAAGTTAAATAAAGCCCTTGAGAACGATGATTGGTTCTTGAAAAATAAGAACTCTTTGACCAAGGAGGAAAAAGTTTGGTGGTATAGAGACAAATTATACATGCCTGAGAAACTGCGAAAAGAAATTCTAGAGAGAGGCCATGATAGTAAAACTGCTGGACATTTTGGATTTGTAAAAACCTTACACCTTCTCTGAAGGCAGTTTTGGTGGCCTTCTATGAGAAAACACATTACAGAATATGTGAACTCTTGTCCTACATGTGGCATGGCAAAGAAACGGGGGGGGGGGCAAACCCATGAGCGTCTTGCAAACCATGGCAACCCCTAACAAGCCATGGAAGCAGATAGCGATGGACTTTATTGTAGATTCACCTGAAAGCAACAATCGAACAGTAATCTGGGTAGTCACAGACCTCTTTTCTAAGCAGGCACATTTCATCCCTTGCACTTCTATTCCTACGGCAAAACATTTAGCCAAGATGTTTATACAACATATATATCGTCTCCACAGTACCCATGAACAAATAATCTGGGAGTTGAAGTCCACACATCTTAAAGTTGTCAAGGTTAAGAAACACTGCTTAGGGGCTCAACATCCAATCTAATCTAAGACCAGGGGGACAGCTAGGATTTCAGGTACTTCTTGAACAACATCAGTGTGGAAGCCATACAAATCTGGCTGTTCCAGAGCTCAGGTGTTGAGATAGAAAAGCCACGATTTCTGGATCCTGCCAGATTACATTGTTCATACAGGGACAGAAATCATTGGAGACAGGTGGTTCCTCAGATAAGGCCCTATCCCATGAAGAGGTTTATAGGAGGTAACCAGCACCTTGAATTGCACCTGGAGGCCAATTGGCAACCAGTGAAGCTCCCAGAGCAGTGGTGTCACTTAGTATATTGTGGCATGTTCATTACTGCTTCTGCTGCCACATTCTGGACCAGCTGTAGCTTCCAAGTGGTCTTCAAGAGCAGCTCCATGTAGCGTGCATTACAATAGTCTACATGTGAGATAACTAGGGCGTGACAGTCTAAAGGATCTCCCAGTCCAGGAACTAGCAAAACTGGAGCATAAGATGAAACTATGGAAAGGACTTATCGGCCACAGCTGTGACCTGCTGTTTTAGCAGGAACTGTAAGTCTAAGAACCCCCAAACTGTGCACTAGTTCTGAATGGGGAAGCATTATCCCATCCAAGACTAAAGCGGGAAGATATCCAGAGTTAGGTGACCAAAATATCCACAGGCACTCAGTCTTGCTAGGGTTGAGCCTCAGTGTATTCCTCTCCATTCAGAACCTCACAGCAATACTTAGGCAATAAAATTGCTCAAATTTATTCAAGTCTTGATTCTGTACGAACAGTATATATGGTGATGACAGACACAAGTCTTGTAATGCATTTAATTTCATTCTCATGGAAATGGATAATTTGCTGCACGGTACAAGCTCTGTCACATGTGAACTAGTCTCCTGTCCTACCTGGTTACTTTGGGAGGCAGGTGGAGTGGTGATTGGCTATATCAGAAAGGTAATCAACACCTTGCTGCGGAGCAGGTAGTGCCATTCACCTTGAAAGAGGCACGTAATTCTAGTTGGTGGTGGGGAAGGAGAGGTTTACCCATTGGCTACTCCAGTGTAGGATGCTATAGAGTTTCTCCTGCAGTTTAATATTTACATGAAGCCACTGGGAGAGGTCATCCAACAGTTCAGGGAGAGACAATATGCTGATGATATCCAGATACGCATCTTCACCCAGACTAGACAGTGATGTGGTAGAAGTCCTGACTAGTATATGGAGGGGGTTAGGACTTGGATTAGAAAAAATAAGTTGAAGTTGAATTCTTGCAAGATTTATTTAATTTGTCCAAAAATCATTTAGCACTCTAACCACTCCAGTGGTAACTCTGAATGGAGTAGCTCTCTGCCTAAAGGAACAGGTCCATGATTCAAGGGCCCTCCTAGACTCACAGTCAGTTAAATAGGCACATGGAGACTCTGTCTAGGGCACATTTTCCCAATTTTGGCTGGTGTGGCAATTGTCGTCCTTCCTGGAGAAAAGAAGACTTGGCTATAGTGATTCACATATTTGGCACCTTCCATTTAGATTACTATATGGAGCTTCTCTTGAAGAGTACTCAGAAACTGCAATTGATAAAAATATGGCAGCCCATTTGTTAGCAGGTAAGAATGTGTTACACACTTATGTTGCAGGTGCTGCGTTGGTTGCCAATAAGCTCCAAGTACAAATCAAAGTGCTGTTTTGACCCATAAAGCCTTATATGAGTACCTGCAGGACCATATGCTTCAAGTAGATCCTACCTCTCCCTTGCACATGTCCTTGATGGGTAAGCTGATGGTCTGTCTCCTACAAGAGATTTAGGGGAGAGCAAGCTAAGTGTTTCTCAGGGGTAGTACCCATCCTCTGAGGATGTGGATGATGCCTTCCTGAGTTTTAGAGCTATTCACAAGAATGTTTGAGGTTGAGATCTGGTTGTGGACACCTAATTGTACTAGTTGTAATGCTACTGATGAGGCTATGGTTTTATTTGCTTCTTCTTTAGTATATTATGTTGATTTTGTTGTTCTTGTTTTTAATTGTATATTGCCACGAGTGGAATGTGGTGAGATAAAAATAAGGTAAATAAATAAAAATCCATAGTCATTCAGGTTGTCAGCCAAGATTATAGGGCCATTTACATACAAAAGTGCACACACATTCACAGCCTTAATCAACACATCTCTAATGTCACAAGTATACATTTATCCACAAATACACTAAGCTACTAAATGGACATTGCTTACTGTTCAGCGCTGAACCATAAGCATATTCCATTTGTTCCCACACATGCTTTACCTCCATCATTTACCACTCTTACTGCATCAACCAAGCCACACTCATGCAAAACATCCCATAATTTAATTTCATTCGCTTTTATGATAGGCTTTCTCCAAATCATAAACATACAATCAACTTCACATTCCCCCATTATCTGTTGGAAAGGAACAGTCTGGTACAACCTTTCTCCAGCGTAAAGCTGCATCGCATTCCCAAATTATGCTCATCATCGCCTTTTATATCTCCTCAATTAGAATTCTGCCAAATACCACCCACGAGCTTAAAAAGGAATCCACCTGCAATTTTGGCATTCACTTTTGTTACTGTTTCTTTTATATAGAGGAACAGTAATGACATTCTTCCAATTATCAGACACAGATGCATTCTTCACATACATGTTAAGTAAATTATATAGCCACTCCATAAACAAAACACATCCCTACTTTTTCTCCAGTTACACCTTCTAAAACTGAAGCCTTATTGTTTTTCAACAATCTCACAAAAATTATTTCATTTTCATCAGTTGTTTTTGTGGATAATAATCTTTATATCTTCACTTTGATTCCACTCTTCAATATTATCACTACCATTCTCATACAAACCTCCAAAATACTCCTTAAACATTTCCTCACTTTGGTTTCATTCTAAATCATTTTATCACTTTATTTTTAATTCTATTCATTCTATTTGAGGCTCTCTTTACACCTAGTTCCAAAAGAATTTTTAAAAATTCCCATAAAAATTGCTCCACATTTTCTCTGCCTCTTTTAATCTTAAAAATTCCTTGCTCTCTTTGAGTACATTCTTTACAACTTTTTCTCTCTGTATACATTATACAGTATTTCTTTGTCCTCATTTTTCTTTAGCATTGTCTTACGTGCACTTTTTTCTCATTCAGTCATTTCCCAATCATTCTTTTTCTGTGGTACTTCGTAATATAGTTCTATTCACTCTTTTCCAGGCAGCTTCCACATTACCTTTCCTTACATCCCCTTTAATTAATTCAAAAACTATGCATAATGCATAACAAAGCCTTAACAGCTAAAGAAGTTCATTTTTGCTTATGTTAGTTTGTTCAGACATTATGTTGAAGAGAAGCAGCTGTTACTTCTTTGTTAAACTCCATTCCATGGTTTTATGCTGGCACATGAAGTTTATTTAAACAGAGCTTCTTATTGCTTGTTATACAACATTTCAACCTGTTTTTAAAATCCTCTTGGCTATCGGCTCCGTGGTAGAAAGCACTGTGCGTGGGCTACAAGACAGATGTGTTTTTGCAGTCCAAAGAAAATTAGTGAGGGGAGAATTAGTGAGGTGGCTCCCTTATTTTTAACATCCTTTCAGTCTCTGTTTTGTTTTTATTTTTATATTTTTAATGTATTTACTGACTGTTTTTAGCTTTGTTGTAAGCTGCCCAGAGTCACCTGTGGTGAGATGGGCAGCTATATAAATTGGTTTAATTAATAAATAAAATAAATAAAAATGAAGGAGCAAAAAACTTGTTTTGCATTCCCATTCTTTCTCCATGGCAAGATACTTTTCAAGTCTTGTTCTATCTTTCTGATGAAATGTTCTGATTTGATTGTTTTGTTCCATGCTCATTAATACTTTTTTCCCCTCATTCCATATCTCCTAAGAGCTATTACCTATGATTTGTTCAGCTGAAAGCGTAGCTTACTTCATTTCTAAGATTGGGAATACACATAAAATGTACCACTGAAAGATTCAAGGAAAATGGAAGTTTGAAGACATCTTAGCTCTAGCCCCCAAACTGATCCTGTGTGAGCTCATGTTATTCCACAGAAAACACATACTATTTGAACTACTATTACAATCTTTAGTCCCCTTGCCAATTCACTTCCCTGTGTCTGAAACAATCCACTGTTGGCATAAACACAAAAGACAGATTTACTGACCATCCAGTCTCCACGAAAAAAGTGTCCTATTTTGTACAGCCTTTTTCTTCTCATTACTCTAAATACAAACAATAAACTAGAGTGAAAGTGATAGCTGTAAAGTATGAACCTGCTTTGTTGGGCCTATCAATTCTGTCTGTTACTGATTTACTGACTTGAAAGCACTTCCCATAAATCAGAATGAGCAGGCACATGCATTAGCACTCTGCTCCCGGATCACAGTAAGACAGGAATTCTGGTGTATCACTATGTGACATATGATCAGTTTCCTTCTTTCAGCTAGCTTTGCTTCTCCAGATTATTTTGTAGTCACAACTGAACTGTATGTCTGATAGATAGCAGAGATGTTGAGATATACTATAGTTAAGATCAGAATTTTATTTGTAATACAAATATTGTTATATTAACTATGTGTGTATATATATGTGTGTATATAAATAATTAGGCTTTAGATGAGGAAAAATATGCACTTAAACAGTTCCTTCAGTGATCAAACATCACATTTACTTTGTCATTTATAATCTTTAGAATCCACATTTAAACAAATGAAAATCAGTACAAAACAGGAAAGTCCTCAAGACCTTTTAACTGACCTCCTCCTCCTTGCAAGATTTGTTAATGGAAGTGGTTTACTAAGCCATGTACTGCTCTTCTGTGTCACAAAACTCCAAACTAATGATCCAAAGCCCCCAAGCTGTGGAGAAGAATGGGGAATGCTCCCATTTTGTCAAAAGGAAAAGATGGAAGACCCAAGAAATGTATTAAATATGGCACTAAAGAGGTACATTCCCTGCAGAAGTCTAGCAGGCTGGGGAAAAGGTTTGCTACATGTCTTACTGGCCAGAAACTTGAAAGATACCTATTTCCTGCATTGGAAGAAGCCAGGGGATGGGGGAAGCTGCCCAGATAAAAGTTTATCACTTACCTGTCAAGATAAGAGCGCCAAAGAAACAATACAATTTAGGGGATACGGAGGAGAATCTACCACAGATATCTATATCATGACAATAATAGTGACAAAACATATGCACACCTCCAGTAACAGGGCTATGATTTACCAGAAACTAATCTTTACTTAACCTCTGCTCATCTCGAAAGGCTTTATGCAGAGGCTTTTATTGGATGCTATGTGCCGAGATCCACTTTATACACATGCACGCATGGGTGTGCGCGCACACACAAACACACACACCATATATATATATATATATATATATATATATATATGGTGCATATATGAAGCCACAATAGTAGCTTTTACTGTAACCAGCAAAAATCTCTGCCACAAATAGATATGTGTGTGTGTGTGTATATGTGTATGCACACACACATGCATAAATTAATATTCCCACTGAACATTATACACATGGAAATAAAGTTATTTTCCATAATGAACAAAAAGCACCTTTTAGGATTTCATCTGTTCATTTTAGGTAAGAAATTACTCTCCAGCGTAGAGAGCCAGTTCTGGTGGAATCACATTCGGAACCGCTGACATGAATTGAGAGAAGAAAACACTTTCATTGTCCTTTCTTGGATTTACATTCATGGTCATTTGGAGAGAGAGAAGCAGAAGCAGAGCCAGCCCTAATGGCTCACCAGAGAAAAACCAGAAAGGCAAAAGTGATCAACCAAGAAACTTCCGTATCGTTTGTGGGAATATCAGAATCTTGTTTCCATCTTAATGGAAAACCTTAAGAAGATACAAGTCTTCTACAAATCCTGACTGCTTCCTAGGGCAATAATATACACACATACAAACACATTCACACTTTCATTCTGTTAAAGTCACCTCTGCCATGCAAGATCATCTCGTGCCAGAGATTCCTTGGACATTTGGCAGAGAAAGGCTGCTGGGCCCAGGCCAGGCAGTCAATTTCGAGCCATGGAACAGTCTCCAAGGAGTGCACTAAAGGCCATCATGATTCCGTGTCCGAGCCTGAGCTGCTCTCCTGACTGATTTCAATCTGCAGTGATGGCAAGTTATCAAGTCGGCTTTTCTTCTGGCGTGACTGTTCCTTTTCTTTAATGAGAGCCCCCCATGCCCGCTGGAGCTCAGAGTCGTCATCTTCTGGTGATACTGATGATTTTTCTGCTCTCTCTGGGACTTTTTCCTGTGTTTTTGATGCAGATCCCAAACGTGTCCGTAGATTTGCTGTCATTGTACAAAGAGGAGAATATAGTGAGAATTGTATGCAGACAGGTACTAAGCCTTCACTGACATAATCCAAACTAGGATTTTACCATCACAATGTGCTCTGAACAGTAAAAATAAAGTATTGGGCATACATATGGCTTCTCTTGGGGTAATGCCTCATGTATACTTAAAGCATGTGTATCTCACTCTACAGCTGTTAAACACTTCCACAGTGGTTTATATAGTATCCACCATTTTTTACATCATTCTCTCCCCCTCTTACTGATACATAAACATTCCTGCCTATCTCAGTGATAAACTGCTTCCCCACCTCCCACTTTCATTTACTCCAGCTAGAACTATAGGATCAGAGTGCTTCACTTGCAATTCATACAAGATAAAATGGCAAAATGCAACTCTTTCTTTAAATAGCAAAGCACAGATCTCTTTTCAAGATAGTGCTAAAACATGGAAAGGAAATGGGTATTACTATCCCTAGAATGTCTCTCTGAAGAGTCAGATGTTGGTACATGAAGTATTGTTTTTACTATTCCCTATGAGCAATATTAACAATCCAGGGCTCTCACCCATAAACAAGGACACCCACATTCATTCTATTCATGTGCCTGCTAATGGTTTGGGTACGATGGTACAGAAACCACTGTATTGTTTTATTTAAATCAAAATAGTTAAGGAAGCCCAGTGAATCTGAGTGTGGTTTCCCCAAACCCTTTTCAGTGAATGAATTGCTCTGATGTACAGAATTAGTAATTTAAGCCATATTTTTATAAAGTTTCTTCTTCAGATATTCATTTATTGTGCAGAACTAATTCAACCTACTCACTCTAATCTTCCAGAGAACTGAAAGCAGTTTAGTTTCACAATCACTGGTGAAATAAGCAGGAAAGGCAGCCTAAGAAAGCGGCTTGCTCAATCAGCATCAGAGTTGAGCAGAGATTTGAACCTATGCTTCCCAGACCACTGCTCAGTAACGAAGCCACTACATCACACTACTTCCCATGCTGTCTACTGCAATAAAAAGTTACTTATGATTTTTATAAAAAAGAAGAAACAACCAGCACTGAATTGCAAGCTCTGCTTACATCCTTTGGCCATCACTGCTTCTAGAAGCAACAGAAAAGTTGACTGACACAACACTGCACAGAACTGACCGGATTTCTTCTCTCTGGTGTCTGAATAAAGGCCTTTCCCCTCTTGCCTGGGGATCCCTAGACGACTATGAACATCAGACATAGGCTCACGATGAGATGCAGAGATGCTGCTGGGCTGAGGGACTTCTGGTGAATGTGGTCTCTTGCCAAGCCTCTGTCGGACATCTGGAAACAATATATGGATAACTGTGTATTGAATGTTACTCCACTTACTATCACCCCTCATCCCAATGAAGAATCTGAACGTAAGTATTAAGCTGAGTATACCACTGGTAGCACATGATCCAAGAGTCTGATAGGAAGGAGATTGGGGGCAGTGCGTGCGTGTGTGCAGTATCAGGAGGGTGAATTATCTGAAACTTCATAATGGTGGGCCAAAACAACAATGCCATCTCAGGGGTATCTAGCATTTGAAAAACAATCATCTTGTTCATCTTATTTATTTTAAATTATGCAAGTAATACAATGATGCTTACAAAACAGGTCCTCCAAAGTATAAGTACATTGGGATACTCAACAGCAACAAATCCTTTACCTGATTTCACAGAGCTCAGGGGCTGGTGCAGGCCAGGATTCCCATGCCTTTTTTCTTCCAACAGCAGTCTCACATCAGCAACTTTCTCTGAAGCTCCTTTGCTTCCAATACGATTCTTGACATTGCTGGAAGCTATGCTGTCCGCTCTCATTGAATTTCTACATTAAAAAAATCTTCCATGAATCAAAATACTTACAAACTCCATCAGAAAGCCTTTCTGTGTAAAGGGTGTGTGGGTTAATAAGAACAGGTTAATCTGTACTCCAGAATCAAGGTTCTAGTTGCTCTGGAGCTAGAAGGTGCTCTGTTCTATTCAACATCTCAAAGACAAGAAAAGATCACCCTCAGCCAACTGAGGTTCTTAACACTAGGGAAGGCTGAATTTTGGGATAAGCAAGGATTCCCCAAGTGTGATCATCAGTGTGAGACCAGAGGAGCCCCAGGACAGCAAAGGTATGCATGTGTCTTGGCCAAAATAAGGTGTTTGAGTCTCCCCTGGCAATTGCTGTTCCACCCAAGTCTCACCATCTCTGTTAGAACCTTATAGTTTTCTGAGACAGATATCATTCAGAAAGGCTTAATTTGGATATTTTTTGATGTTCTGCAAACAAGAAAGATGACACTGTAACCCAAGAACTACCTGCACTGCCACTTTTAATATGCTCCTGGATAGAACCAACAAACAATGAGAATCTAAAGTAGAAAGCAAATTAAATTTGGGGGTGGCATCAAACACATAGTGGAAAACCACATCATGAGATGTCATTTTATGTCATTAAAATACAGTGGTACCTCGGGTTACGAATTTAATCCATTCCGTGACTCTGGTCGCAACCCGATTTGTTCGCAACCTGAAGCAAATTTTCCCATAAGGTTCAATGTAATTACCATTAATCCGTTCCAGCGTCCGTGGACCACGCGTCAAGGGTGGAAAAATGGCCGCGGACTGCGCGGCAGGGCGGAAAAACGGCCGCGGACCGCGTGGCACGGGCGGAAAAACGGCTGCGGACTGCGTGGCACGGGCGGAAAAATGGCTGCAGACCGCGCGGCAGGGCGGAAAAATGGCTGCGGACCACGTGGCAGGGCGGAAAAATGGCAGCGGACCATGTGTCACGGGCAGAAAAATGGCCGCGGGCCATGTGTCACGGTGGAAAATGGCCGCGGATCCGGTTCGTACCCCGAGGCAGAGTTCGCAAACCGAGGTAAATTTTTGCGGCCAGAGCTGGTCGTAACCCGAAAAGTTCATAAGCAGAGGCGTTCGTAACCCGAGGTACCACTGTATACAGGTATCTGTAAAATGCTGACACAAACAAAAGAGGGGCTTCTTTTTGGATGCTAGAAGAGATACTGATGAATTCCTTCAAACTCCAGGCCTTTAGCCTCCCCTAAGATGGAAAGGCAGACCTTTTTATTCTTTCTTAGATTGTTCAGGTTCAGATAAAGGTGGTAATAATGCAGAAAGTTAAGAAAGGTAAGGAAAGAAGTTGTGAAGGGGGAAATAGTTTCTTTAATCAGATAGATTAAATTATTCTAAGAATCTTGAGTGTCCACTGGAATGGTATATACTGTATATGTTCTTTACATTTAAATATTTAGACCACTTAAGTGTGTTTACAGTATGAATGAAACAGGCAAGGAAAATATATTTTAATATACCCTTACCTCTTTTGAATTTAATAACTTTTTTTCCTGATTTGATTAATGCTCAATTAGTTTCTGATTTACCTTTTATTGTAATCTTTCAGTTACACTGCAATTGCTACATTTATTCTTCTTTAAGCTGACTATTTCATTTCATGTTTCTATTGTTTTTCCATGATATCACCAATAGGTCTATTATTCCAATATATTTTGAACCAATTTTCCTCCTTTATGCAGCTTTAATTCAATTAGCTCACCAAGTAACCTAGGATAAAGAGATAAAGGAACCCAGCTTTCTGAATGTAAGCCAGCCTTACCTAATGCTCTTCAACTGAGACTCTACTTCATCTGCATACATAGTCATTTTCATGCTTTTCTTGGGGGAAGGAGTAGAGATCATCTTCAGCTCAAGATCATAGTCCATTTCGTCGGAGTCAGATTCGCTAGCACTGGACCGCCGAGCACTCCGTTCACGAGACTGCTTGTAAGCCTGCAGTTCATCTCTGTATTCCACCACTACACGATCATCTTCATCCATATACTGATCATCATCTTGGTCCTCCTCCTCCTCCTCTTCAATTGGTTCTTCGGGAACATTTACTAATCCTGGAAGGCAGGAATGATCATTCTAAGAAGGCTAAAACCTCACCCTGTATTTTAAGTGGACAATTAATTTGACACAAAAAATAAAAACCTTTTGTTAGGTGGTACATGGAGTACCTGCAAAGGAAGCCAGAGCTGGTCTCCCAGCCATCTCAAAGCATAAGAATTCAGTAAATATTTTGCTGGTTTGGTCTACCTCCTCTTTCCTCAAATGACTTCTATTGAAGCAGTAAGCACATTAGAAATCTATTTTGCTAATTCCCATGTTACAGAATCATGTATCCCATGTACCATGTATCATGAATTATGATCATGAGTAATAACCTCCCTATTATACCAGCAATGACTGTGGCAAGTCAATATGGGAATAGACAACCTTCTAATGAAAAGGGAAGAGATCCAGATAAAATCATGAACCAACAACATAAGAAAATATAGGAAAGAGGACTTCTGGGGAAGCAATGGCGAACTGAAGACGGCTCTGTTGAGAGTGGAGCTGACAACCGCAGCAGAACAAGGAGCTGGCATATGGACCAGCTTCTCAGAATTCCTCTCTGGATAAAGAGAGGACTTGGGATTGCCCACATGCACTCAGACAGAAGCTCCCCGTGAGGAGACCATAAGACAGCGGTCTCTGGTGGGTTTAGAGCTCTGGGAGCCGAGAGAACACCATCTTTGCCCAAGCCATAGTTCGGAGCCTTCAAAAGGACACTGGGTTTGCATACTTCCTCTCTTAATCACTTCTAGAAATTGCTTGTTAACTGCTTTTTGGATATTAAGAACTTTGAGAAAGGCAAGTTTCATTACACTAGGTGCCTACGGTTCCTTCAATCCTTAATGAAAGAAGATTTATGCAAGTTAAGGATTTTAAAAATTCTTATTTTGGAATAAACAGCAAAAAGGCAATTAGAACGTTGATTTTGGAAAGTTATAAATGGACTAAGGGGCCAGATGGATATGAAATAAGAATTTGAAATTAATTATAAGAATCCTTCCTGTGGGTTGTTTAGAATTCCATAAAAAAAAAACATGAAGATTTTGAAATTAAGTATAAGAAATCTTCTCATGGGAAAATACTGATCAGAAAAAAAAATGATAAGAAGGGACTTTGAAGGTTGGACAGTAGAGGGAACCAGAAAGAACTGAAGGTTAGAATTAAAGGAGACCCACTAATACAGAATGGAGCAAAATACTCTAGAAGAATTCAAGGATATTCGGGAACAACGCACTCAGAAATTTATTTATTTATTATTATGCTGCCCATCCTCCCTCTTAAATTACTTTTAAGACTGTCTACCATTATAACAATGGATTTAAAAGAGGTTATAGAAAAGGACAGGTTTTACTGGACAAAACAGACATTGAGGCTGATTCTAATGTGGACTTAAAAATGACAAATTACAAGATTGATATGGAAAAAGATGTTACACTGGATTTACAAATAAAGCCAGTTGATGTCTTAATAATCAAAAAGGATATACAAATAACAAACCAGAAGAATGACTTGGACAACTTTCTTATTTTGCATTTACAAATGAGACGTGTTAAAGTTCTGAAAGAGCTTCTGAGAAGAGACAAAGAGAAAATGAAAAGAAATCAAGTACTGGGACACTATTTAAAGGGACTAAAGATCAAGATAGCTAAAACCAAAAGGAAGGAATATACAGTTGGTTTATTTGATCAAGGTTAAAATATATATGTTGTTGTTTCTGGTAACTCTTAATAGATTTCTGCTGATTAGGACTGAATGACAAGGCTTTGAAAATTTATAGATAAGAAATGAGATATGGGAAGAAGAGATCTTTTTTGGTAGCAGAGAAGGTGATAAGTTCCTGTAATTGTACTTGTCTTGATGAAGGGTGAAGTAATTTCTTTATATATCTTTTTCTTTTTTCTTTACTATATATGTTTCTATATATATTTTCTCTGCATTTTTTTTTTACTTTTTTACATTTTTCTTAGTTTGTATTAGTTTTTTATTTTTGTATTTTTAAACTTTAATAAAAATTATTATAAGAAAATATAGGGAAGAAAAAAGCCAGGACAAAATTTTAAAAGGTTTCTCAGATGAACATGCACTCAAATTCCAAAATAAACTTCTTTATTTGCAGATAAAGATGATCTCTTATTTGTCATTATCCAATTCTCAATAGGAAAGGCTCTGAAATCATCAACCAATTAAAACAACTAGAGCTTAGCTCCAGAAAATATCATTAAAATTAGTAGCACACAGATGGCATTGGACGCTTATTGAATTACACTGACTATTACCTTCTAGTCCATCTAAGTGTCATAGAGGCTATGGGGAATCAAATCTTTTCTGCACATATGGCTTACCTGCCCAACTGTAAAAAAAGTCTATTTTATTTTAACTATTATGAACATATCTGGTCAAAATACGCAGTTCTCTGGGTCACTGTTGCTCCTTTACTTATTAATGGGATAAGTGTTTAATGTACTGGACATTAATTAATATGTTACACAGAGCAGCAATAGATAGTAATAGCATCCTCTTGGATGACAGCAACTCTTACCAGGTAGAATCAGATGTCAGAAATACTAAACTTGCCTCTCTGAAAACATTAACTGACGGTATTCAAAAATCAAGAAGCAGGAATAATAAAGACACACTACTGGAAAAATGTTTCCTTTTATGTTCATTCTTATTCTAATAACTTTCTAGAAGCCACTCTTCTAAAATGGTAACTTATTTTCTGATGGTAAGCCAAGCTTCTCTGTTACTGTTGTTCTCGTTTTAATATTTCTATTATGGAGTTTATGTAATAACTTGATTTCAGTTCTTAATTTTAATAACACTTAAAATTAAAAACAAATATCATGATAATAAATTGTAAATTGAAGCCTCCTTTAGTTGACTCAGTTCCTGATGACTACGGGAACATGAACATGTAGTCTTCCTGGCAACAATATGGAAATGGTTTGCCACTGATTTCTCCAAGGAACTTTTTTTAAGTTCTCATCTCACCTGCAGCCTCAGGATTTCCAGGTAGCTCCCCATCCAAGTAATAATTGGGTCTGACCCTGCACAGTTTTGTCAAGATCAGCTAGACGCTGTCACCTTCTTTACAGAGATTTTATTTTCTTAGAATCCTTGAAAAAGAGCTTAAAGTGCAGGATCAATCACCAGACGTTAGCGTGAAAGTCTCACTGAAGTTTTCTGTACAGAGAAGTAACGTTTGCTCCCTGATAATTTTGTAGTTTGCGTGTAGATGTAATTTGTATGTGCAGGTTCTTGGGTTTTTTGGTTTTGCAAGAATCAAATTCTAAAGGCTGAAACAATGGAATTAGTTTTATCTGAGTTTGCAGCTGGATGATGAGGCCTACTCCTGCCTTAAAATATTTATCTAGTGTTTTTTCCCCCCTATTTGTTATTAGGGTGTTCTTTGCTCCATACATTGACTTGGATTCTTAAACTATATTGGCCTACATTCCAGGAACGACATTGTCTCTTGTTTTTAGAGAGAACTGAAGGTACAGTCCCAAAGCCTACTCTTGTAGAACACTGTGACCGCCTCCTTCTCACTATTTTGATTTCACAATGCTATTCCCCAATGCAGACTTTTTTTTTTTTTTTTTTTACTGGAGAGGCCATATACATGCAAAACCAGGTAGCAAAGGCCTTTACATCAAAAGAAACACACGCACACACACCAGTTTTATAATGTACACAGACCAACTGTGCTAGAAATAGTTATCATGTGATTGCATTACAAAAACCGTCTCCACTTACCTGAATGATGATGTTTATATGGGGGTGTCAGGCCAACATCATCCCCAATGAGAGTTCTTTTTTTAATTACATCCCGGTGAAGCCGGCGTGAATGATACCTCCGCTTCCTGCAAAGACACAAAAGATCTACAGCTATCAGATGCACCGCCAACCTAAGTTCTTCCTATAACCTTCCACTAAAGACTGGGCTAAATTCTAGGCAAATGCAGATGTAACCAGTGAATTCTTGCTCAGGGAAGACTTATGTGTGCCCCCCTCCTTTTGCAAATGACCCAGAAAAGGGATGAACTTTCACTTTCTCTTTTGTCACTACCATATTCTCAGCAAGTTCATATAACACCTTAGACTAACATAAAATGAAGCTTGAAACTATAATGTAGTTATAGTTCAGTGTTCTGTGAGAACTCAGCAAATGCCCTGCTGGGTTGTATGAACCAGACTATTATGTCACACCATAACACAGTTTACGTTTAGTCATAGCATGCTATGTGAATATGCTGTGTTTGTTATGAACATAGCAATTGTAATTTGTTAATCCAGGATTAGGGCTCAGCATATTGTGTCAGTCCAACTATCACAACTGAGAAACCCGCCTATTCCCCAACCCATCCCCAGATATTCAAATTAATTTGCATATATGTAGGCAACTTTTCTCACTACAACTCAAAATTACATGGAGGTCTGAGAATCTTTTCTAGATATTTCCTGCATCCAAGAGCAAGGTCATCCCTATCCCCAGTATTCCTGAGTATTTATTTCTTGTGCTGTCTGCTGCAGTTCTTCCACTTGCAATGTCTTCTTCTAATCAAGCATGTGCCTAATTCCACATCCCAAGAATATACTAAGCTGGGCCTGTACTAAAGACAGCCCTAAGGAAACCAGTGCACTAACTGATGCTGCTGTACAGAATGAAGAGCATATTGAGAGTGTACTTCCCAGGCATCTTCCTGGCCTGACGGATACATGAGATACAGGGAAATGAAAGATACTCCGGAACAAAGGAATCAGACTAACACAATAGCTCATTTTGGATACTGTAATTTCCAAGGGGTATCTCTCCCCAGCTCACCATGAGTTGCTCAGGATGCCTTTCATGCCTCCGTAGTTAGGATTTCCATATTTCATGTAATACTGGCTTCTCCTGGCAGCTCCAAGCTCCTTCTTGTCATCTGTAAGAGTAAAGCAAATGCTAAGTGGATGCAGGGACATTCTGTACTACTATGGAACTAATCACAAATTATTTCCAGAGTGGGAATCAATTTCAGTGGCTAAAATGTAACCCTAATCCTTTTTAATGTTGTGGGCTTTTTGGTTTTTTACTCAGAGTAGGTGGGCTAAGTCTGTAAAAGCTTAATATCTATATTTAGGCTGTTCTTCCACTGAAAATGTTTTAAAAAGAAAAACTAGAAAAATAAAAAAAATTACTTTAACAATTAACAGTGAAATCATGTTTCACTGCTATGTTCTTAGAAGCCTGTGGCCCTCATGCAGTCCATTGACAGCTGACACCTGATCTACAAGGAAACCTATGGATCTGAGAGTGGAAAGCATTAGGAAAGGATAAAAGATGAGATGAAAACCTCCCCAGATAAAAATTATCCTCTGACACACTTGGCGACTACTAAGAGATGGACTTCTCTTTAGTACCATCCTAGTTATGGCAGACCCTTCCAGAGAGGGTGACATGGCACTCATGTTTTGATCATTTTAACAACATATTACATTTTATTACCTAGTTTTTAAAAATCTTAAAATATTTTACAGATTTACAAATGCTTTTAATTCTTCTGGAATTTCTGTGAAATGTTTGGTTAATTATTGTAGTGACTATTTCCAACAATAGTCATGCTTCTATACTCTTATTTGTACTGTCAAGAAATAACCTCCTCCTAGAAAATGGTGTAAAGTTGCATAATGGGGCAGCTTTAAGTTGAATTTTCATACGTTTAATTTTTAAATTTGTGATTTACGTCAAAATCCTCAAAGCAAATGAACTGGCTTCATGGACAATCTTTTATTAATAATCCATTATCAACAAGAAAATTTACAGTGTTAGAGGTTGATGTTTAACTGCTGCAGTGACTGTTTCATGTATTCAATTACGATTAGATTACATTAACTAAGTTCAAACTGGAGCAATCTAGGTTTCTATCTGATACATTTTCTTCGGTAAGAAAATCATAAGAAAGTGGAATTCAAAAGTGGAAAGGGAAGGCAATTTTGGATAAATATTAGCAGACAGGTCCTAGCTATTATTTGGAAAGTGGTAGGCACTCCTTTCCTAGAAGTATTAGACTGACATCCACTGATGCTACCCTAACTACATGAATTGCTGAATCCTGCTCTCAGAGGGCTCTGAATTAAGTGACTTCAAAAGAACTTTAGAACAGTAGGTAAGACCAGCTAATAATTCAGTAGCTTAAATTTCCAAATATGCTGGTAAATAAAGCCAAAAATGTACATCAAGTCATTGCTTGTGAAATGCTTTTTCCAGAGAAATTTAATAATGAACTTATTCTTGAAAGCACCAGATGAAAACAACTGTCTGTGGCCAATGCAAAAAAAGAGCCACTACAATTGTAGCAAGATCACAAATGAGAAAACATTACACCTCATTAATGGAGGGCCAAACACAGAATTAAACTAGCTTCTTTACACATATTCCCTGAGCTTTAATACTAACATCTATATTTAGGGGAACAGACTCTCAACTCTGAAACAGCATTCCTAATTGGGAAGCAACGGTGCTAAGCAAGGGAATCATTGGCTTAGCTTTCTGGCATAATGGTTATATCTTCTTCTGTAAGCATCACAGTATAATTTATGGAAGGTTCTGCAAAAAATATTTATGAATGAGAGCAATACAGAGGGTCCATGTAATATTTCTGTGGGCCGTAAAATCAAGACAATATCACTGGGTCATAACTCTTCACTGTGTTGTAATGGGCTCTTTGTACTGGTCAAGCTCTTTACCTCTGGTGGCAAATCTCATGAAGAGCTTGTTGCCTTTGGCCAGCTTACTGGCGGGACGAAGGTCATTACGCAAAAGGGAATCTTCTTCCACCTGGGATAAAGTGTCCAGCTGTAGAAAAAAACACATTTCAGGCTATTTCAGGAGAGACCATGATAACAAAAGGCCTGATTGCAACAACCACAAAGACATAGTTCCAGTTTAGCTCAGGTACCTCAGCTTAAAGAAACCAGCCCAGTCCAGTTTCACTTAATACTTTGATTCTGTTTTCACAGATCTTTTCATTCAGTTCAATGAAATTGGGAGGTGATGCATGCATGTCTTTGAGAGGAGCACAAAGCTGAGCTTGAGGGGCCTGTTTTGGTCTAATCCACAGCCAATCCCAAATCCTATGTTATAATTACATTTTATTTGTGGTTGTCAACCAAACTTGTTTCCTATGAGAAATCAGACTCTAGATCAGTGGTTCTCAACCTTAGCAACTTTAAGATGAGAGGAGTTCAACTCCCAGAATTCCCCAGCCAACTATGCTGGCTGGGGAATTCTGCGAGTTGAAGTCCACTCATCTTAAAGTTGCTAAGGTTGAGAAACATTGCTCTAGATTTTTATCAGCCATATTCTGCTATTTATTTCAGCTTTCCCCAATCTTGGCACTCTTTAGATATGCAGAACATCTCCCAGAATCCCTCAGCCAGCATAGTAATCACTAAGAATTATAGGAACTGTAGACCACATATCTAGACAATGCTCAAGTTGTGGAAGACTTATATACAGTGGGGCAAAAAAGTATTTAGTCAGCCACCAATTGTGCAAGTTCTCCCACTTAAAAAGATGAGAGAGGCCTGTAATTTTCATCATAGGTATACCTCAACTATGAGAAACAAAATGGGGAAAAAAATCCAGAAAATCACATTGTCTGATTTTTAAAGAATTTATTTGCAAATCATGGTGGAAAATAAGTATTTGGTCACCTACAAACAAGCAAGATGTCTGGCTCTCACAGACCTGTAACTACTTCTTTAAGAGGCTCCTCTGTCCTCCACTCATTACCTGTAGTAATGGCACCTGTTTGACCTTGTTATCAGTATAAAAGACCCCTGTCCACAACCTCAAACATTCACACTCCAAACTCCACTATGGCCAAGACCAAAGAGCTGTCGAAGGACACCAGAAACAAAATTGTAGACCTGCACCAGGCTGGGAAGACTGAATCTGCAATAGGCAAGCAGCTTGGTGTGAAGAAATCAACTGTGGGAGCAATAATTAGACAATGGAAGACATACAAGACCACTGATAATCTCCCTCGATCTGGGGCTCCACGCAAGATCTCACCCCGTGGGGTCAAAATGATCACAAGAACGGTCAGCAAAAATCCCAGAACCACATGGGGGGGCCTAGTGAATGACCTGCAGAGAGCTGGGACCAAAGTACCAAAGGCTACCATCAGTAACACACTACGCCGCCAGGGACTCAAATCCTGCAGTGCCAGGCGTGTCTCCCTGCTTAAGCCAGTACATGTCCGGGCCCGTCTGAAGTTTGCTAGAGAGCATTTGGATGATCCAGAAGAGGATTGGGAGAATGTCATATGGTCAGATGAAACCAAAGTAGAACGTTTTGGTCTAAACTCAACTCGTCGTGTTTGGAGGAGAGAGAATGCTGAGTTGCATCCAAAGAACACCATACCTACTGTGAAGCATGGGGGTGGAAACATCATGCTTTGGGGCTGTTTTTCTGCAAAGGGATCAGGACGACTGATCCGTGTAAAGGAAAGAATGAATGGGGCCATGTATTGTGAGATTTTGAGTGAACACCTCCTTCCATCAGCAAGGGCACTGAAGATGAAACGTGGCTGGGTCTTTCAGCATGACAATGATCCCAAACACACCGCCCGGGCAACGAAGGAGTGGCTTCGTAAGAAGCATTTCAAGGTCCTGGAGTGGCCTAGCCAGTCTCCAGATCTCAACCCCATGGAAAACCTTTGGAGGGAGTTGAAAGTCCGTGTTGCCCAGCGACAGCCCCAAAACATCACTGCTCTAGAGGAGATCTTCATGGAGGAATGGGCCAAAATACCAGCAACAGTCTGTGAAAACCTTGTGAAGACTTACAGAAAACGTTTGACCTCTGTCATTGCCAACAAAGGATATATAACAAAGTATTGAGATGAACTTTTGATATTGACCAAATACTTATTTTCCACCATGATTTGCAAATAAATTATTTAAAAATCAGACAATGTGATTTTCTGGATTTTTTCCCCCATTTTGTCTCTCATAGTTGAGGTATACCTATGATGAAAATTACAGGCCTCTCTCATCTTTTTAAGTGGGAGAACTTGCACAATTGGTGGCTGACTAAATACTTTTTTGCCCCACTGTAGGTAATCTCTCTCTTGGTTTCAGTTTCTTTTTATGGTTTTTATCCAGACAGACTTGGCCCTAGCCCAAACATCCCGCACTAACCTCTGTATCACTTGGATGATCATCCTCTACTTCGCCTTCCTCTGTTTCATCATCTGAGCTTTCCTCCTGTTTTTCTAAAATAAACAAAAATATCTTTTACAATTGTTACCTTCTTGTTTCTACTTAGTAAACAATGCCTTAGTTGATCATCCAGAAGTGCCAAATACGGAAGTCATGAGATGAGGCAGGATTTCTCCACAGGAATGGGGCAGAGCTGGCTGTTTTAACCCTAATATTGACTCTCCAGGTTCCCAGCACAGAGCCATGTAGGACTCAGAAAGGGAAGAGGAGGAAGACCGAGCCTCCAGAGGAACACAAAATGAGCCACACTCTTATGAAAGAAATACATTTTCTACCCGTTCTTGCAAGAGCAGGCAGCTCAGGGGCAGAGAACCTGATTCACATGCAGATTATCCCAGGTCCAGTGCTAAGCACTCAAGGTTAAAAACTTTTCAGATAGTAATGCAACTGGCATTACTACTTGGCTTGAAACCATAGAAGAGCATAGGAAGCAGCCTTGTATTATGGAAGGCCATTGTCTACTTAGCTAAGAACTGCCTAACTGTTTGCTGTAGTTTGATCAACTAGAAATTGGAGATAAACTGGAGTCTTTCCATACTTTCCTACTATTGTCAGAATTGAACTTAAGAGCTTTGTATATAAAACATGTGCTCTACCATTGAGGTACAGCTCTTTCCACAGCATAGGCAATACAAGCTCACTGAAACCAATGATCCACCTCAATAGAGATTCATGCAGCAAACTTATACAAAAGACTCAGGAGACCAAATAAAATTATTCAACTATGAAGAGAAGGAGCTGCACCAAGACCAAAAAGCTAACCAAGAAATGTCTTTCCCTTATATTTTTTGCTTTCTATTTGTGTAAAAATGGAGTAAATGCTTGATTGGCACTAAGACCCTGCAACTGAGTTGGTTCTTCTGAACACACCCACTACTTCACATATTCATTCTCCTTTACTATGATCACTACCCTTCTTGAAAATACTTTCCAGTCCTGTTACCTAAGGCCTTTTCACATTGGTGAAGAAAGAATATTCTATGGATGAAATATATGCCCAACATTTAGAGGCAGAGTTTGAAATTATGCTTTCTGCAAACAAAACTATCACTGGAGCTGCATAGGTGGTTTCAGCAGTGAATTCCACAGTCCCACTTAACACCAATTAACACGTGCCCAGATGTGTAATTCAAAACCCTAAGTCCTGTGGCTATGGAACAAAGTGTCTTTTACCTTTCTTTGTGGAGTCTTCTATTTTCTTACAGTTTTCTTGGGGTTTTATTTTTTCCTCCCCCGGCATAGAACTCATGTTGATGAGTGCTCGTGTGGCTGTTACTTCATCAAGCCAAACAACGTTGCCTCAAAAGAAAGAAAAAAATCAGTTAGTGATCGTGCCAAAATTACAAACACGTAATGAAAAATGCAACAGTTTCTCAAGTGTGAGAAAAATGTCATAAGGAAAAATCCACTGAAAATTTAACAGAGAATAAAGGTTAGAGTTCCCGTAGAATAAATCATCTTTCTTTTTAAAACAAAAAATTCCCATAGTTTATGTACTCTCAGGTACTTACAAGATGTATCATCCAGCCACTCAATGTGAGCAGGGGGATATTCCTTGAAATAGGCAAAAATATCTTGGGTGCTCATTTCATCAACACCATAAACATATATGGTATCTAGTCGCAATTTGGGGATGGCTGCAAGAAATTCAAAATCTAGTCTAAGTGTCAGCAACTGACAAAAGAAAAGAAGCAAACAAAACAAAAATCAACATCAGGCAACAATGCAGATAAATCAACTTCCCCATCACTTATTTGAAGGTTCAAGATTAAAAAAAAGCTCAAAAAAGGAAAGAAGGCTGATTTGCCCCACCATCACTGAGATTTATCTAGATGAAAAATCTGGAAGGGGATTCGTTTCATTCCCTTTTCCATAGCACCAAATCTTGACATTCTTTCCCTAATGTAGGCACAGCAAGGTTAAAGGAGCAAAAGGGGTCATCTCTCTTTTGAAAACACTGAATAGTGCACATTGTGAAAATCTATTCAGAAGCAAATTCCACTAAATTCAATGGCATTTGTTCTCATTTAAGGATCACAGGATTGCAGTTGCGCAGAAAGGAAGGAGACTTTAGCTTCTTCAATGTAAGTATATTTTCATGTAAAATTATTTTATCTCCTGAAGTTCAATTCTGATATCGTCCAGTACTATACTAGCCTAGATGGACTAATGATTTGACTATACGGCAGATAACTATGCACTAGAACAGACATTTAGCCACCTACTCCTTCTACAGAAGGTGCCTGACTCCCAAACTGCTAGCATAACTGATCTCCTCTACTAATTCATTTGTTGAAGCTAAGCAACGTATCATTTGAATTCTTTCCTCATCTGTACAAAGTTTTCCACTGCTTTAAGCTCCAATGGAAGGGACTTTTCAGTTTCTCCTGTTTTGTTCTATCTGGACTTTTTTTTCCTTTCCTCTTTGAAGGTTCCATCAGACTGAAAAATTTACCTAATTTTTATATGAATCCCTCCCTCACTGCATAAAACGTATCAGTATGACCACAGATATGCTGATGATTGTTTTCTTAATATTCCATGTAAAAAAAATGGAAATAGTTTTTGTTCCATAGTGGCACTAGCAAATTCTACATTTGTGATTTTTGTTAGCCTATAGATATTAATGCAAGCTTCAATTCAACATGTTATTCTTCCTATAAAGGATTATTACAGTCCATTTTTATTTACCAATTCTAAATCCTAATTTTGCAATCCTGGGTTTGACTGCCCAATCCTTACCAACCATTTTATATCCCCCATATCACTTCCTCAATATTCTAAATAAGCCCACCAATCCAAAAGGGTATTAAGATCTTGTCCTAAAGAAAAAAGCATTCTGGGGGAATGTTTCACATATGTATATTACAAACAATTTCTTAAAAAACCAAGAAGGCTTATTAAAAACTAGAAGTTTCCTATTCATAGTTGCTTCCTCTGAGAATTTCTGTATCCTCCAAACAATAAAGTCCTAAAGGGAAAAATACTCATTAAGGAGGGTCAATCGTACATTTCATTCAACCTAGAAGGAAAACCAAAGCACCAATAGTTTTACAAAGCCTAGAACAAATGGGAAGATTTACTTGTTTAAAAAACACACAATTCTCAGTACCTTTTTTCATCATATCTCGATCCAGTGCTACATTTCTTTGAGCAAGATTGATTTCTCCACGAAAATGAAACCGTTTTGCTCTTTGCTCCTTCTTCTCAATTGCTTCCTACAAAAAAGAAAGAAGAGGTGATTGAACATCTAGGTGACTGGTAGTAACAGCAGCTGATATTTGCTTTGCAAAAAAAAAAAAAAAAAAGGCTGTCATAACTCTTAAAACCTAAATTCATTGTTGTGCTGCAGTGTGGTATTACAACATTACCTGGTACAGAATAGCAGCAGAAATTATGGTCTGATGCTTTATGCAGTATAACTGGAATAACAGCTTGTTCCTTCTATCAAGTCTCCACGTGATGTAGAAACATTTGACTCTCCCTGATAGAAGGGAGTGATGCAATTGGGAAATAAAATCCAAGCCAGCATTAAACAAGCTTCTGAACAAATTAAGACAGCTACAATATGTTAAGTTCACAGCAGGAAGATAGGTAGCTTACTATTTAAGAAAAATATGCAGGAAGCCCAATTGTTTCAGGATACAAAATCTTCTCATAAATTGCTTCGTGCAATAAAATACCAGCTGTATTCAATAGCCTTGCTAAAACTGGAGTATAAGTCCAGAGTGCCATAGCCCAGTCTCTGCAAGTAACTATCAGAGAAACTAATCAGAGAAGTTGATGACAGATGACAGGAAAGAGCAACAATTCCCAGTGTAGGCATACTGAGACCAAGATCTTGTGTCACACATTATTTTCAATTATTCGAATATCACAGTCCCATTTAAATATTCATTGCATTGGGGAATGGAAATACATTTCTTCAGGCTCAGAATTATGTATGCAGGGGACAGCCAGCTACGAAGGGAAGCTCACACTGAGAGATTCTAGAGAAAAAAAATAATGATAACTATTATGTTTGCCATTATGTACTTATTAAAGAACATAGGTAATTTACAAAATCACAAAGAAAGTGTGATTTGAATCCTGCAAACAACCCTTATTTTTAAAGAGAGAGAGCAACAGTGTACAAATATGCCTGTACACTGAAGTGCAGTGAAACTCACTTAATATACATACATATAAAAATATGCATATGTGTAGATCAGTGAATCTGAAATTTCACATTTTCCAGGTTTCCAAAGTGGATAAAAAGCACATCATGGTATATAAATACCTTTGAAGTCACATCTATTCCAGTGATGAAGCTCCCAGCTTTGTTTTCATATCTTCTGCTAGTGTCCTGAAATAAAACAATCATTAATAGAACAAACTCCAGCCAGACAAACTGTGTCTTTCTGTAGTGTCCCCAATTAATAATGAAAGTTATAACATACTTTCCTAATCTGAAGTCTCTCCTAGTAACCCTGCTCTAACCTTTTGTCACCTCTCAATTCCACCCAAAGATCCAAACCAACTTATTAACAAGGGCCATCCAATCTGCAAAAACATTTCAGCTGCTCGCTCTTGTTCTTCTGAGGCTTTCTGTTAATTTTAAACTGAAGTAATCTGCCCTTTATTCACAGATGCCTTGTTTTTTTTAAGCCCAAAGTAAAGGACTGGTAAACGGCTATTATTCCTCACCAGCCTATTAGGAGCGTTCCCTCCAAAAGAGCATTGCCACCTGTGAGAAAGCCACCACCTCCACCATGTCCTCCACACAGGGCTCTCCAAGAGCCCATGAAGCATCCCAGAGAAATCTCCTCAGCTCTGCTGCTTTGTCTGTGGACTGACGAAGCCCAAGTAAGTAAACAAATAAATAAAGCTCCTTTTTAGTGCAAATCTGCCGGAGTATCTTGGGAAGGCTTTTATCTGGGGTCAGGCGGCCAAGCAAGCAGAACTGGAGGCAGAAGAAGAAATGAGGGAGGAAACCGAAGAGATCTTTTAGTCTGGGTCGCACTGCCTTTTTGTCAACGTCCGCATATCTCGGTAACTCCATTCATCCTGACACAGCGAACTTAGTCCCTCTTTTGGTCATGGAAATGCACTCTATACATGCACAAAGAGTGCCCTGTTTTTCAAGCCTCGGATCCCAGTTTATGTGTCTAAGGGCCTCCGGAAGCGGCAGACTGTGACCCCTCCACCCGGCCCGTTTCCCCGGCTCCGTTACCGGCAGCAGCTCCCTCAGCGAGCGCCCGACCGGCAGGGTTAGTTCCTCCGCCGATGCCCTCGCCGTCTGAGGCGACGTAGTAGCGGGGGCTCCGGCCTGAAGCAATAGCTCGCCTTCCTCCACTTCCATGGGCTCCGGCTCAGCCGCCTTCACAGAAATACGGAGGCCCCGTACAGCCGCCATCGCCCCACAGGCCCCGCTGCCGCCGAAGGAGGGCGAGACCGGAAGCAGGAAAAGTGAAGGCGGAAGCCATAGAGACACGTAGACCGGCTGCTCAGAGCGCCACTTGAGGGAGACTCTACGCCGGTCAGAACGGCGGACTCTGGAGGCGATTTTCGCAATCTTCCTTCGTCCCGCCTCCGGAGATGGGTTGCAATGTTATCTCCCCTCGAGGTCGCCGGAAAATAGGAAAAGGCACCTGTTAGGTGAACCTGGTAGTTATCAATGTTCTCAGTTCGCACAATACACTGAACCTAAAACTGACCAAATAAGATCTCCAACAGCGTCTTAAGCCACACACACACACGTCCGGACAGCAAAGAGATCCAGAAAAGTAGCTATTTTTGCAATCCAGATCTGTTAGCCCTGCTCATAGCTTATTATGTGAATGACGCCACAAGGTATTTAATTGACTTAATTAATCGTATTACATCAACATAGTCATCACTTGCGATCACGTGGCGTCCATTCATCAAATTCCAAACTGCCTCAACAAAAGTGTGTAACTATTAAATATGCTGCTGTGCAGATTCAAGATCCTCTCTCCCCTTTCTAGCCCCAAATGCCAGAGTCAATTATCACAGTCAATATTCAAGAGCCTTCAAGTAAGTTTTTAACTCCTGGTGACTGCCTGGACTAGTCCCTGCAGTTTTCTTGGCAAGATTTTTTAGAAGTGGTTTTCCATTGCCTCCTTCCTAGGGCTGAGAGGGAGTGACTGGCCCAAAGTCTCCCAGCTGGCTTCATGCCTAAGGCAGGATGAACTCATAGTCTCCCAGTTTCTAGCCTGATGACACCAAACAGGCTCTATTCAAGAATTAGCTTTCAAAATAATAGATACAGTTCCTTGCTTTTGCAGCCTGGCCATGCAAATTAAGCTTGTACAGCATCCCATCCCAAATACACAAATGATAGAATGTAAGGGTTGAAAGAGAGATGATATAGTCTGTTCCCCTCCCTACTGCAGGAGTTGTACTACTATAGATCATGAAAAGATGGCCATACAGCCTTTGTTTAAACATGTGCAGCAAAGGAAAATCCATCACCTCCTCTGGCAGTCTGTCCCATTGTTGAACAGCTCTGACTTGTTAGATTTTTTTCCCAATTAAAATAATTTCCTTGTAATTTAACCTTGCCCTGTCTTCTGGGACATCTCTGAACAATTGTGTCTCAGCTTCTACTTGACAGCCCTTCAATGCTTGAAGACAGCAATCATATCTCCCCGCAGTTTTCTCAAGGCTAAACATAAGCCAGTGTTTCCAACCACTCCTCATATGTTTTTCCTTCAAGACCAATGCTGACTAGAGAAAGATGCTTGGCCTCCATGATTTCTCAAAGATCAAAGACAATGGCTCCAAAATGGCATTTCCAATTCTTTCAAACTCTTGAATAGAATTGATTTAGTCCTGGAGGCTTAAGTTCATTCATGGTAGTCAGGTACTCTGACAAAGTCACTCAGATTCACTCAGAGTTGGATTCTTGACTGGGCAAGTCCAAGTGAATTTCCTGGGGTACAGTCTTGTTACATTATCTGGACTGAGTTTGATTCTGTTACACCCAAAGAAGTGGACAGGATCCTTCTCTCTGTTAATTCAGCTATCTGTTTTTTTAGATCCTGTCTCCTCCTGGGTTATTAAGGCAGCCCAGGAGGTGACCTCAGGGTGGGTCCATGTAGTAGTTTCACATGGACATGCTGACGGGTGCCCATTACTGCTTGCTCTGCTGCATTTTGAACCAGCTGTAGCTTTCAGATGGTCTTCAAGGACAGCCTAATGTAGAGCACAAAGGAGGGATCCAGAATAAAGTAGGACAGAACTCTCCCATTGTATCAGGTGGCCTCCCTCCCACTTCATTCCATGTATGCCCTTCTTCTGCTCTTGAAAGCTTTCAAGCTGGGCTTTTTTGAACACAGGTTTAGTGCTCTTCCAAAAGAATGGTAGACCCATATTCAGAAATAGCCAGAGTGACAGGTCACTGGCGCAAGGCACGTTGGACATCCCCCTCCCGTTTCACACTGCACCCTCGCCTGTGCCTGTGGCCTGCAACTCAGCTAGAAGGGAATATAGACCGAACTTTTGTTAATTGCAGCCCAGCTACAATATCTTCCAAACTGACAAATACTCAAGGAAACAGTAGTTCTGGCAGCAAGAGGCTGTCACTGGCAACACTCAAAAGTAGCCTGAGAAGTAGATAAAATAGCCATAGGAATAGACAAAATAGTGTTGCTCCATCCAAAGAAATAAAAACATAAAAATGGCCACATGAAACTGCTTTTCAGCAGAAATAACAGAGAATCTGTAATGCATTCATTTGGAACATAACTAGCAAACTCATAGGTGGCAGAACACATTTCTCTATCAGGAGAATGATCAATATAAATTTTAATTGTAACTTGCTTACAGAGACAGCATTTTGCTAGCTGAGCAATTCTATTTAGAGAGTTCCAAGTTGTAAAAAATTCTGCACAGCAGTGGTTCTGGATGGGTGGGATTCAGAAGTTGTCTAAGGTGACACAAGTCATGAGTCATACAAACTTTAATTAAAACTTTAGAACTTACTGCAAACTATAAATAGAATAACTACATGCCCATGAACATATAAATATTCTCAGAAAAAGTGAGCTGTTAATTTCTATCACAGTGAGACTCAAGTTCTTTGTTGAGACAGAGAATGATTATTGGGACTTAAGATATGAAAAGAGGTTCAGTTACATGATTTTGTTTCTGATTTTGCAAACTGCTTGATTGCTGAATAAACTGGGACAAAATGTGGAGTATTCTTGAAGGTTTTCAAACGGAGGCTGAATGGTTCCTATCAAAGGTAAGGTTGCCAAATCTGAGCTGCAAAAATCCAGGTGACCACTAGATGGCAACAAAGAGGATTTTTTGAGTTTTCTGTATTTTTGAAGTTCAGATCTGGTAGCCCTAATTAGGAGCAACAAATTTCCTATCTACAGTGTTTTTCTTTAGCTTCCAATTTTATGATTTTGTTTTGAAGTATCTAGTTCTCTCTTGGTGAAAGAAAGTGTCTCCTCCAATTGCTGCTCTGGATTTTCTTAGAAAGGGGAATAGACCAAGCAGCTGGGACTTGCATCTGCTGGACCTTCTACTCATAGACATTTGTCTGGCTCATATTCTTGGCTCCATCCCAGGTTTCTGAGCTCTGGGCTAGGAAATGTTTGTCCCTCTTTCTCACTCCCCTCCCCATTGAAATGTTTTCAGCATGATATTTTAAGACATGATGGGTGATATGGACAAGCTGCTGCTGCTGCTCTTCTCAATAGAAATGTCACCTTTTCATTTGACTCCTTGCTACTGGGGAAATGGTTAGGATTGGGTGAAATGGCCTTTCAAGCTGGCAAGTACTTTGTCTTTTTGGATAAGCCTCCAACAGTTATGTTTGTTCAACTGGACTTGAGGCTGGCCTAGCCTGGAGACCTTCCACCCTCTTCCTTTTGAAATAATCTGCTGTGGCTCCAGTGCACAGACTTTGCATTCTTCACCCTCCACCATAGCAACTTGTAAAAGCCTTATGTTGCTTTTATCTGGTCCCCTGTTTATATGCACAGTTGTACACACAACCTCTCACTCCTCCTTTTCATCTTCGTATGCAGTCTTTCCTTTCTTCATTTTCTTCGGAGAGATACCAGCACACACACTAAAGTCCCATTTTCCAGGAAGCTTTCTATTTTACTTCTCTGTAGCAGTGTCGGCCCTCTGAGATCCAGATGGCCCCCACTCTGCTCTTCACCCAGGTCTTCAGCGAGGGAGAGGGAGACCCCTCACCTCATTGTGCTTGCCATTTTTTTAAAATATAATTTCTTTGATTGATAGTTGTGAGTCAGAGTCGTTGAGAGTTGGGCTATTATTATTATTATTATTATTATTATTATTATTATTATTATTATTATCTCCTCTCCCCATTTCACATATCCCTCATGGGAACACCCAACAGACACTATCTTTCCAGAGCCTCCCATTGCTAGGCAGCCTGACATATCCCATTGCTAAAATAATTTTCTCTATCCCCAGATTCCTTCATTCTTCATTCTTTTTCCTTCCCTCTCTCCCTCTTCTCTCCCTCCCAGTGTATACTCTTAACTCTTACATAGTCCTTCACATTTTGAGGATGAACATGCCCTGCTGTTACCAGTCAGAGGAGCTGATGCATCAGACCATTTTTCAATTAACTGGCCATTTGCTACAGCACATAATGAAATCAAAGCAATACAAAACAATAAAACTGTAAAGATAAATTGTAGCACTGTTGTAGAAGGACAGCCATGTTAATCTATAGTTACCAAAAATTAAAAACAGTCTGGTTGCACTTTTTAAGGCTAAACATTTTATTAAAAGGCATAAGCTTTCATGAACTGCAGCTCATTTCATCAGATGCATAGAATGGCTTAACTACTTTAGGATGAGGTGGGGAGGGTGGAGGTGGGAAGAGGGGGAATACAGAGTAGTTATGCAATGGAGATTGTATGGGGGTCAAATTATAGGTATGTTATCAACTAACAATTGTAATATGTTAAAAGCCAGCTTTTCTGAGATTCCTGAAATCTTTTGACATATATAAGCTCAGCTGTCTCATGCTCAATTGTGCTGATCTTGTTTGTTTGTTCCAAACTGCTACTTTGAGATCTATAATAGAATATTCTGGGAAGTTAAAATGTTCTGTTATTACTTTGTTTTTATTTTGAGTCCTGATGTCAAATTTGTATCCATTAGTTCTTTTGCACAAAGTCTGGCCTGTATGTTGTAATAGAATCCACAGGGGCATTACTGGCAGATGATAGCATATGTTACATTAGAGGAAGAGCATGTTAAGGCACCTCTAGCCTTGTGTGTGAACCTCCCGGAGCCTGTGATGGTGGTGTTGGTGTAAATGTGGGCAAAGTAGACATCTGGGCTTGTTGCAGGGTCTGGTTCTCACATTAGCATCATTGTCCTGTTGTTTCTAGTTACTTGTGAGAATCTACTTCTGGTTGAGTGGTTGTCTGTATGCAAGTATGGGCCTGCTACCAAGTGCCTGAGAAAGTGCCGTGCCATTGTCCGGTATGGTTTATAGCTTATTAATAATGTGTTTGAGTTGGTGAACTATGATCTATGGCTGATAACCAGTGATGGTCTGTTGTTCTGTTTTTGAGGCCTGTCTTTTCATAGGCCATCCCGGGGAAATGATCTGGCTCTATTCATTTGTATATTGATCTCACTGGTGGGTAGATCAGTCTCCTAAATACCTGGTTTAATTTCATCAGTTGAACATCTTTGTCAGAACAAACGAATTGCAACAGAGGTCCTGACTATAGACAATAGCATCCTGTTGTTAGATTGGTGTAGATCCCCCTTCCTCTGTGACCCACCCATTCATGCTGGGATGAAGGAAGCCAACTGTTTCCTTCTGTAAGGGTGGGACATATTCAATTACCCCACAGGTCTTGCCTCTCTGCCCCCATGTCTGCTTCATCCCCTGCCACAGATGCCTTTCCATTAACCACTCTTCATCTTCAATAAATGCTTGTCAGTAGGGGTGGGGAAGTTCCTTTTAGCCACAAAGAAAAGAATTGCTGGACATCAAACATGTTTAGCAACACATCCAACTTAGCTCCAGAAATAGGGAAGTGAAAGAATGAGGAGTTGTTGTGGAAAGGGATTCCTTTAGATACACATGGGTTGCAGGAGGGGAATGCTTGCTAGATCTCCACACATCTTATTTTGCACGACCATAATGTTTTTAAGCATTGCTATGATGTTTGAGTATGTGCATCTGATTGTACCATACTTAACTTCTAGCCTGGGTGACCTCCTGGATTTAGCAAAAGAGTTAAGGGCATGGCTCTTTAGCAAACATAAGCTCTGTTATGACTTAAAAAAAAAAAGACCCACATTGCAACCTGCCATTGTCTTATGCAGAATTAATCCTGCAGATGTCCCTTGGGGCAGGCCCTAAGAACCCTGGCTGGCATCTTAGAAAAGAGGCAGAAGGATCTGACAGCAAGAGCAGGAAGAAAGACAAGGAGGAAAAAGACAGGAGGAGGAGGAGGAGGAGGAAGGGATTGGCCATGGCCCCATCTGGAGGTCAAGCATTTGTAATCAAACTCCAGGAATGTGTTGGAGGATTAGTCGGACCTCCTGGAGGAGTGTGCCTATCAGTGGGTTATCATCAAGCAGGGGATACTGTTCTCATGAGTAGGCCTGAGCGGTATTCAAATAACTTCTGAGAATGCCCACTTATGGCATGTTATTTGTTTGTGGAAGGCCTACCTGTGCAATGTTATACAGTATAATCCAGGAAGGCTGGATAAAGAAGATAAAGAAACTATGAGGAAGGGCTCCTGGAGAAGAGGAGCAAATACTTCCCATAAGGGGAGTCCTTTGTTAGATGATTCACATGTAAAAGTGGAGGGTTCATGCACCCTGTCAATGTTTGCACAATACACTTAGTTTAATTAGAGTTAACCTATTTTCTCAGCTCACCCAGTACATTGAATCCTAAACAAACCAAATGGACTAGGTTCACACAGTGCACTAAGCCCTAACCTATCCATAATTAACACTAATCAAGCTTAGTATGTTGTACAAATGCAACTGCTGCATCTTTAAATGGCTTGATTAAATGCTTTGTATAAAGACAGGTGCCCAGTAGTGACATGGGAGCCCTCTCTGCATGGTGCAGAAAGCAATCACGTCATGCATGGGGGTGCCTATGGCTAGTGTGAACATGCAGGCAGGGCCAGTCTTGAGCTGGTACCCATGGCTAGGCACACATATGAATTATCCTATGGAGGTTTGATGAACCAGCATGAGAGGATCCAATGTTTCAGTGGCTATATATCAATCTCCTGCCATCTTCCCATTTCACAATGCAAGAGAAATGCAAGGAAATTGGCCAGTATAGAAACACTTGATAGCCTTCTTAAGGCAGCAGCTGCCGGATTCATAGACCTAAGGAGAATCTCAGAGGAAAAGGATAAGGAAACCCTCTAAGAATAGGAGGAAGCACAAGAAAAGGAATCCTCGTGGGCTGATGGTGGAGGGGAGAAATGACAATACCTGATGACAATACAATCACTCACGTTAAGTCATCAATATTGTGCTTAAAAAGTGGTAATATGCCCCATCTGTATAAATATAGCTGTGTCAGGCACACATAAGTATAATAGGGTGATGGAATTAAGGCAGGGGTGAGCAACCTGTGGCCCCAAGCCCCCTTTTTGCAGTCCTTGTAGCTTTCTGACTGGCTCCTGAAAACAGACAGCATAATTTCCTGCCTTTTGAAGTGGGAAACGGATGCAAACAGATGCCTCAAACAGGCATATTGTAGCTAAAAAAAACAAAGAAACCCTACAAAATTTTCCAAGACCTTGCCACTTGTATGTGACCCCATCCACTTTCTGGCCCTTAACCCTTTCTCCCCCAAGCTGTTAAGGATGGCCTTTGACCACCAAAAATTTGCTATTCTTGGAACCATGCCCAAGATATCTGGAAAAGATGGATTTGAAGGAGAGATTTGAAAGAAATAAGAAAAGTGTCCTTGTACACGCATTTGAAGAGATAGTTCCAGAGGCTGCAAGGGGGAAAAATGTCTACATAACTTTAGTGCAGTGTTTCTCAACCTTGGGAACTTTAAGATGTGTGGACTTCAGCTCCCAGAATTCCCTAGCCAGCCATTCTTTAGGGAGTCACATGATATCTACAGTATTTTGCACCTCTGATTCTGTTCCTGTTAGTGTGAGAATAGGAGCTCTAACATGTACAGATATCCCAGCCCTCTATCTTCTGTAAGCCCATCCCTGCCATTGGTTTCCCTGGATTTCATCATAGTTAAATGACCTACAATGTTTACTTGATCAGTGGGAGAAAAAGAATGAGAGGGCCACCATCTATCTTCAGGTAATGCAGTTGCACGCATAATGTTTGCACTATTCCAGGATCATCTCCATGCCTGTGATCACATGACATTGTCCCTGTTCAGCAACTGAGGTGACTTATTTCTGGCTTAGAAATAATGCAACTAAAGCCATTATGAGGCTCATTTTCCATCTATATCACAGGAACTATGTGGAACTTGGGGGTTGGCCATATTCCCATTGGTGGGAATTTCAGACTTCTGGATACTGAGCCATGGCATTATTACAGTATATTTTTACCATTCACCACTGAATAAAATTGTGAGCAGAGAACATCACTTCAAGAACATAAGTGCCATGTTGGATTAGACTTATGACTCATAGATGTATTCACATAATACATCTTATCAAATGATGCTTATCAAATTAACTCATTTTCTGGATTCCAACAATACATTGATCCATAAAGTAATCAAACAAGTTGGGTCTGCACAACATGTGAGTCCACAGAAACACTGCCCAAGGCTAACACTAACCAAATTTAGTATGCTCAAATGCATCTGCTAGGGTTTTAGTTAATCACATTGGATGAATGCAGCCATGAACCCAGCATCTTATTTTTCCCAATGGCCAACCAGAAACTATTCTCCCCTTTTAGCAATTCAGTCACAGGCTCCCTCTGAACCTGTAAGTTGCAAATTTCCATCCCAGCTAATAGCCACTGAGAAAACCCTTATCCTCCATGAATTTGTCTCATTCCCTTTAAAGTCATCTATGCTCAGTTATTGCCTCATGTTGTGGCAGAAAAATCTTCAATTTAATTATGTGTTATTTACAGCTATTCCTTTTATTTATCTTGTATCTTCCACCATTAACTTATTTGAATGACCCAAAGTTCTACTAGTGTGAGAAAAGGAAATAAATCTACTTCTGTGTCCTTCATTTTTTATTACAGAATCACGGGAATGACCGAATATCCTCCTATCCCCATGATGCTGGCCTTGACTTTTTCCTAGGCCATGATGAAGTTTGATCTTGCTAATTTCCATACCATAAAACACGCTAACTACAAAACATAAATATAACAGCAAAGATTATCAGAAGGACGATTCACTGTTGTGCTCTCAGCTCTATCTACCAGTACACTAAGGTCCAGGTTCTGTTAAAGTATGCTAGTGCAGAAAAGCTCTGAATCTGTTTTGTCTATAATGTGGGTAATTTGTAAACTGCTATAATGTCTCCTTTCTCTCCACCTTTAGAAGCTTGTTCTCTATACTATATTTGGTTTTGTCCCCTAGATTCAAAATGCTACCCACAACTTCTAGCCTTCTAAGTTTCAATCATATCATATTCTCATCTGCATAGCCACCTTAGCTCCCAAAATAAAAGAAAAAAGAACATGGCATTCTATGCCTTCTCCTAAAATGGAAGGAAGGACACAACCTGGACTGATTTTCTACAAATAATTTCTTGACCATGAGCCGAAAACTGAGGCTTTCCAAATGTTGCTGAACTACAACTCCCAACATTCTTTGTCCATATTGGCTTGGGCTCTTGAGAACTGTATGTCAGCACTATCTGAAAGGCCATAACTATGTATGAAAATTGTTATCATAATGAGATAATATTGATCATTTATTGTGGACTGGGTTTCATAGGTACCTAGAGTAGTTTAAGACTTTGATTATACTATGCGTGTTACATGCAGTGGGATCCAAGAGCAGATCGCCTATAGCTCAGAGGAAGACCATCATTGCAATCACCAAATGCAGGGAACAGTGATAAACTCCAGTTGCCAAGAACAATTGGAGCCTTCTCCCAGACCATCCATTGTCAAATATTATTCAAGACAGTGTAGAAGTGTCTTGAAGAAGTGTCTTGAAGAAGTGTAGGTATTTTTAAAATATTTGTAGATGCCATATAGAGTCAGTGGTCCTGATTACATGGCATGTTTAAAAAGATAAGAGGGAAGGTATGTTATGTAAATTCCAAATCCAGCCTATTATCATTCAGAGGGGTTTAGATTTAACCATTTGTTTGGACTAAACTAACACTGTTCCCTAGAGAAGTAACTCCCCCCAATTTCATGAAAACTATGTAATTGGGGTTAACTTTCCCTTCCAATATATGTGATCACTATGAAGTCCTAAAAGAACCCTGTGAATATCTCCCTAGATGGGACTTCTCTAGCCATTCCATCTTAGTTTCTGTTTCAGTTTTTAACCCTCCCTCACAGCAACACAATACATGGGAAAGGGACAACAATCAGGTAAGCAGATATACCCCCACACCTGCCAGCAGCTGTACATTTTAAAACAACAGCAGTAATAATTTATTGATTTCATTCTGGAGAGAATTGTAAAAAGCAGAAAGTGAGGAGAGAAGTAACAGCTTTTGGTGGCCTCATGGATTGAAAATATGGCCATCAACTGACTGACTGTGTTATCTGTGATGATCTTTGGTGCCAGCACAGAAAGGTGAGTCAACTGACTAGGGAAAGGGCACAGTAGGTCAACTGTATCATGTAGACAGGGTCAAAGGCTACATTTGCCAACCTGGTTTTTCAATTAACTTATTATTTTGGTTTGAACAATCCATGGAGCTGTAAACTAACTATATAGGCTGGATTCACTTAGCCCACTACCAGTAACCAAGCATAATATGTTGTATGTGGCAGGTCTTTACCTGCTCTGGTTAAACATTTTGTATGAATACCACCACACACAGCTCAAGGTCTCAGTGCTCCTTTCTGTACTTTGCTTCCAGGGTGTCATGTTGCCTTACCCTGTACAAAGCGAGACCCTTGCTCTGGAAAGAATTGAAGCCACCCAGAGAATGCCAGCCGTCTCCTGCTCAGATGACACCAGGCTGCTGCTGCTGCTGCTGCTGCTGCTGCTGCTGCAGAAAGGGCCTCTGTCAGGCCCAAATCTTGCCCAGAGTCAACATTGGAGAAACAACTTTTGCATCCATAGCAGCGGCTTGCGCTGTGACATGCCATTTTCAGGAAATCCAGGGCTCCAGTTTCCCCTAAGGACTGCCAGGGGGTTGCTGGCAGTTTAGATGTGGAATATTTGAAGCACTAGCTGAAAGCTCCAAAACTGCTTTTCATGGTGGAGTGTTGAGCTGAAAGAGGAAAGAGCATGTTTAAGCAATCCATACCTCATTTAGAAGACCTTAATCCAACCAGGAACTCTTTGAGCCTTTCAAGACACCACTATGAGCTTTGCCTATAGAGGAAGATCTGTAAAATATTCACCCACCAAGTGCAGCATTCCTAGAGACGTGCATCCTGCAGACATGAATCCCGCTAGCTATAATATGAACAGTTGTTAATATTAACTTAACACCATCAACTTATGCGGATTCAGACATTCATAAGCAAGGGGGGGGGATCAAATCCACTCCATGGTGCTTGCAATCTAAATTTGGGGAGCTGGAGAAATAACAGCATGTGGAATTTAATTATTTATTTGTTTATTCCATTAATAAGCTGCCTCAATTCTCCAAGGGACTCTAGGCAGCATACAACATTAAAAACACAAATAGAATAAACAATAAGGGCAGTAAGGATAATATATATTACTATACTGGGAAGAAAACACTATACAGCATCAAAGAATAAAAATACCAGTATTAGTGCAGGATACCAAATTGCCCTCACCTGAAACAGCCACCTTTTAAGTGCTTTTCTGAAGGACAACAAAGTCAGGGGACATGTGGACTTTGGTGGGGATATCATCCCACAGGCAGGGCTGGTCACAGAAAAGGCATGTCTCCAAAATCCCACAAGATGATATAATTTTAAGGACGGGAACTCAAGCTTGCCCACTTGGCTCTAATAGGACAGGCAGATGTAACTGGACGAAAGAAGAAGAAACAAGAGCTAATAAGAATTAATTTATTTGAGAAACAAGAGCTAATAAGAGTTGAATAGTAGCCATTGTGGTTTGAATTGTTTCACTGGAGGATGAAGACAAACAGGTAGAGTGAAACTAGTTGTGTTCCTGCAACACACTTAGTAAAGGTGTACTATAGCAGTTCATTCATACAACACTACCTTGATTAATACTAGCTTGCTTATTTATTTATTTATTTATTTATTTATTTATTTATTTATGTGGCTTAGAATGTCATGTGAATTTCATTGGTTAGGCTATGGGTAAATGTATGCATGTGAGCCCATTGTTAATTCTGTAATGAGGTTAAGAGTTTTACATGAATGCAATCTGAAAAGCTTTCCAGCAAGGGTGAATCATGAGGTTTCAAGGCATCAGCATTTCAGTGTTCTGCAGACATTTAGAGGCAGAAAAGGCACTGAGGGTGAAGAAGTGATACTGTTTCAGAGATAAACCTTTTCCTGACCCGTTACTCACTCACTCACTCACTCACTCGCTTGCTTGGTTCTTTCAGAGTTATTTTTCTGCCTGTCTCCTCATAGATGGTGCATTTCAGCTCTAGTGCACACATCCCGGAAAATGAGAATCAAGCCCTTCTCCTCCTTTGGAGTGGGCCCAGGTACAGTGTAAATTTGAGCAGTGTTGGTGCACTTCGTCAAATCACCCTGTACAAGCACTTTCCAAAATGGAACCTTGGTGCTGATGAGAGTTCATGAGATGGTCATTATAAAGAACTCAGTATTCAAGAGGCTGATGCTGTTATGAACAGACCTTTTTTAACAGAAGAAAACAAGCCACATCTCTTCTCCGAAAATTGGATCTTGGACCATGCTGCTGTTATTATTTCATTTTTTCGATTATGCAGCACCAAATGTGTCTGTTGCTTCTCTGCCATCAAGGTCTTACCCAAATATAAATGACTCTGAAAAATTGCCTCTTGACTATTTTAACCAGTGAAAGGCATTTGGCTGCAAGCCAGTCTGAACAGTGTGTTATCTCGCTCAGCTGTTTTCCAATAAAGTCCCCAGCTTAGCCCTAGGACTTCAGTTTACAGAGCCCCCTTAGCAATAACAGATGAGGAAGAGTGGCCTTGAATCAGAATCTTTCTGATGCCTCTGAGGGCCCCTCTCATTCCTACTTGACTAACTGCCTAACTGATGAGCCTGGAATGCCACCAAGGTTTCAGGAAAAAATTCCCTCTGCAACTGATAAGAGCCTTTAAATTTAGGAAAGGAAACATTGGTGGATGTTATTTATTTATTTAGCACATTTATATAACTGCCCATCTCACAGAATGTGACTCTGGGCAGCGTGCAACCACAATAACAACTGAAACAATATAAGGATAATTAAAACACTAAACACAAATAAAAAAATGAAAACTTAAAAAAAACCAAGTTTGCAGGAGAATAACCATCACCTAACGTAGTAAAACCACCTCACAGGCTCCCCATGAGATCCCCAAGGTGGCTGGAAAAAACATGTTTTAAGGGCTTTCCGGAAGGCTAACAGGGATGGGGTGAACCGCACCTTGGGGGGAATCATGTTCCAGAGGGTGGGGGCCACAGCAGAAAATGCACGCTGCCTGGGTCCCACCAGATGGAGCTCCTTAGCAGTTGGGACCCCCAACATACCCCTCCTGCTGGACCTGATGGGACGGGTAGATGTGATTGGGAAGAGGCAGTCCCTCAGACAACTTGGTCCCATGCCATGTAGGGCTGGATGACTTTGTCTGCAACTTAGAGCTAAACTACAACAATCTGTGAGAGTTGCATTTGGCCTTTGAACAGCATCCGAGGCCATAGTCTAACAAATGGATGAGGGGAAAAGAATTACAGGTAGTCCCCAGTTTAAGAACAAGTTCTGTTCCCAAGGTCTGTCCTTAAGTTGAATCTGCATGTAAACTGGAACAGTATTATTGTATAACACTGTATAAGTAGTACATATTGTGTAATTAACTCGAACCATTGTGTATTTAACTCAACTTTTGTTACAATAGGCTCCATTCTTAACTATGGGTAGTCTGTAAACCGGGCATTCTTAACCTGGGGACTACTTGTAATTTACTTTAAAGTATAAATTAAATCAGACAGCGGCTCTGTTTGCAAAACCTACATGGCTCTTGTACAAACCCATTTTCTAGATAGGCACAGTGCACTGAATCATAAACTCACTAATAGGTTGGGCTTGCATCACCTGTTAAGCCACGTAAGAATTAACAGAGCTTGATAATGCTTGAATACAGTCATTAGGTCCTGAACTGATACAGTAAAATGTGTTGTGTGAACACTAGGGCTACCAGATCTGGGCTACAAACATCTGATGACTGCTAGATGGCAGCAAATAATTGGTTTCTCCACCTTTCAGTTGCCATCTAGTGGTCCTCCAGATCTTTGCTGCCCAGATCTGGTAGCACTGAATACCTCCTTTAGCCAAACCTAGGGAGCGGTATTTGCACAAAGGTGCAAAGTTTTTTTTAGTTTCCATCTTTTTTCTTCTCCCGGTTTAGCAAACACAACCCATTTAGTTTATGGTTTGCTGTTAACTTGCAAATCCAAAAGATGGGTTAATTCAGTAATCAGATTAATCATGCTGTGTGAATACAGCCAGCCAGTAAACTTGACTGCTTGCCATCTAATGGCTTTCTCTTTCTGCCCCATTAAAAATACAATATGGCAGCAGCATTTTGAATGACTTCAGATGCTATATCTAAGGCTTTTAGGGGTCATCTGTGGCTCTTAGATTGTATACCTTTGATTGAATATATAGTTTACTCCTTATTCCATCAGTTGAATTTTGAAGCTGTAGTTGCCCAGGAATGCAGGACCTCCATGAAATCTTGCGGCACAAGTCTGACATCCATTATAACCATTTCCTGAGCTGATGGCCAAATGAATGATACCTCTTACCACATGTGCAGGCCAAGCTTCTTCCACACTTCAGCTTTCCATAAACTGGTTGATGGTTTTCATGGAAACTGGAAGGAGCAGTAAAGGGAAGGAGCAGAGCTGTTGAAGGAGCAGAGCTGTTGAATTCTGTAGAATTTCAGGAAAAACATTGAACACCCATACTTGATATAACTCCTACTGAATGCCCAGGACTGGAGCAGGCAAGCACCCGCTTTCCTGATGCTTTGGAACTCCACTCCCATCAGCCCAAATACCATAGCCAATACAAAGGACTGTGGGAATTGTAGGTTCAAAGCATCTAGAGGACAACAGGTTGCCTAATCTGGGCCAAAGCCCCGAAGTGCGGCTTTAAATGCTAAATGAAATAACAGTTTGGAATATCTTTGGATTCAGTGGCTAAACATTAATTCTGATGCACCAAATAATTCTTATTACTGTAAGGCAGTGCTTTGCAACCTCAACAACTTTAAGCTGGGTAGACATCAGCTCCCAGAACACGGCTGTAAGGAAGAAGACCTAGCTAAGTTAGTGAAGCAGAATCTATCCTGAGGATACTAGAAGTTGTAGTACTAGAAGAAGAAGTACTAGAAGATACTAGGGTGACAACAAATATGAGTGAAGCCATTCTTCTATGCTGTGGATTCTCTGGAACAGCTGGTTGCTTTCCCTGCTGGAGAAAAAGCGCTGGACTGGATGGTCAGATCCAACAGGTTGGCTCTTATCTAGATCAGTGTTTCTCAACCTTGACAACTTTAAGATGTGTGGACTTCAACTCCCAGGGTTCCCTAGCCAGCTGGCTGGGGAACCCTGGGAGTTGAAGTCCACACATCTTAAAGTTGTCAAGGTTGAGAAACACTGATCTAGAGGCTAATCATCCAAGGATTGGCCAAGCTTCTCGCCTGACCCTTTTCCTGATTTTCCCTAAGTTGTCAGACAGCCTGGCCCTGTGCTTTGAGGCACTAGCCTCCTTACTTCAAGCCCATCAAAAATGAAAATATTTTCCTATTCCATCTTTCCCTGACATTTTCATCAAAATACTATTATCATGTTTTATGCTAACATTTCCAGGCGGGAAACATAAGTGTTTCCCCAGTTTAGAGGAACTAAGACTGAACACTGCCTTAACCCTCGGCTCGTGTAACCCTTGCAGCATCCCACTGCAGAATTGCCATAGCTCTTGGCCAGCAGCATGGGCAGTAATTGTCCCTTTAAGGCTCCCTGCCCTACCTGACTTTTAATGAGTCTTTTAATTAGGAAATAAACAAATAAGCTCACATGCAGCAAAGCAAAACACCAGTCTCTGGCGCCAATGCAACAGTACCTTTGGGTTCCACTGAATTCTTACTGGGATGACGGAAAGTACCTTCTGTGGTTGGTTTCCTTTCTGGCAAATATGGGCTTGGTGATGACTGCCCATCCTAACAGCTATTTTTAGAACAAACCATATATAAGTGTGTCCTCTAAATGCCCCTGACATTCCCAAGGTGTCCTCACCCCCCAAAACTGTGTACCCTAGCCTTAGGAGCACGTAGTACCAGGACATTGGACTTCAAGTGGTTGGCATGTATGCAATTATTTTGGCCTCCTGCATGACAAAATCAATGTTTTCTCTTCATATTTAATTTGATTTTCATCATGGAATGGAAATAGCCTCTTCCCTGGAGATGAGGCAAGAGGGCATAAAGACAGATTGGGCTTCACAGAAAGGAAGATGCCCAAGCAGCAGGATCTCCCCACAACCCTTTTCTGAAAGGAAAACATGATTCACAACCACCCCCTGGGACTCTTACAGCTGCAGCCAAAAGATGTTTTGGAGTGTACAACACAGGGGTATTTTTAGCTTCATAGCTAAAACTGCAGGGCAGCAGTAAAACAGAGAGTGCCATAACCCCCGCTGTGTTGCAGTCACAAGCCAAACTTAGGGGAAGATGCAGAGCTGCCTCATACAGAGATCCTTCTCCTCCCAACTTTATATTGCAGGCAAGGATATCAGCAGTGCTAAAGTTTTAACTATGGAAGAAAAGGATACACTTTCCCTAACAGCTTTGGGCACTTAATGCAGTGGAAAATTGCATCTTTCAAGTGACAGAAGCATCAGTGTCTGGAAGATTCTTGCTCCAGCACCCAAGTTTCCTATATATTATGGCATCTCAACTTCCAAGCTGTCCTTCAATGAGCTACTTCAAGGTGAGGTCTCATCTTTTCATACAGGCCAAAATAGTTTGCTTCAAGCAGCATCTTCTGCGACCCCACAGACAACCAACACTACAAATAGGATCCCACATCCGCAAATCTTTAGAGTTGCATCTCCTGCCTATAAAGTGATGGACCACCCCCTTGAGAACATCTTGCAGGTCCTTGAAGGCATTTGCAGATGCTGTAATTCCTCAAGTGTCTGAGGGGACAGCCTGGCAGCCAAGGTCTACTTTTAGGAAATGGAGCAGAGCTAGAATATAGTCACAACACACACTGAACCATTCCTAGGAGGTGCTAACACTTGAACCATGCTCTGGATCCTGATGGTCTTAGCATTTAGAAATGAATCCTTGGCTATGCCTCTACTGGTCTTCCCCATAAGTTGCCTAATTTCTGCCCAAACTGGGTCCATGGAAACAAGATAAAAGGAAGTTGTTTTTGGTTCTGCCCCAAATGTGTAGCTGATGCATGGCGTCTGCTTTTTAGTCCTACATTTTATGCATGCCTATAAGCCCTTGTTTCTTTTCACAGTATCACATGCTCTAAGGAAACTGGATTCCAAAATTCAGGCTGAAATTAGAGGATGATGCTGAGAATAAAGGTTACCAGCCTCTTGACTGCTCCGCCTTTAGTCTCAGTGATGCTTTTTTTCATTTTTATTTATTATAACATTTACATCCTCTCTTCAAAAAATATTTTTTGAAACATAGCTCTTTTCCCATCTCTTGATCTCCCAGCCTGAATTCTCCTAATAATATAAGTATCAGCGTCTCTTACTATGGCAGGATCTGTTTAAAAAAAAAAAAATTGGCAACTCCATAAAAGAAAACTCTCCTTTAGGATAGCTAAGCACTGATTTTCCATGACATGAACAGTGCAGAGCAGAGCCATATCCCTTCCCTTCCTACAGAAGATAAACTGTCTCTCTTGTGAGATTATCCTGCCAAAGAGGCCATGAGAAATGCTGCAGGGAGAAGTGGAAAATGTGAGCCGGCTTGTGGAAGAAGAGAGCACCAGCTACCAGATAGCTCTCACACAGCAACACCAGAAAGAGAGAACCTGCTGGCCATCTTCCTAAGAGCAGGTCAGAGTGAGAAGGAACTCTTTTTCCATGCCAGAGGAATTAACCCTTCTTCATATCTTTGCCACCTTTGTTTTGCCACCATTCTTTGGAAGAGGCAGGGAGGGCAGCCCAGAAGCTTCTGTGCACCAAAGCTTTTGACCTAAGATGGGGAGAGCGCCAGCCTTAATCGGCTTAATTCCCGTACAAACCTAGACGACACTGGTTTGGACTGAGTGGGGAATCTTATAACAGAGGATGTGTACCCTCTCTCTTACACACAGTTTTCACCTCTGTTAACTGCTCCCCATGTTACCCACTCCAAATAACCGAAGCCTCACACGCTGCTTAGATAGCATCAAACAGCACCTTGGGTGGCACACATTCATTTATTTATTTATATTTCAAACTTAGTCACCGCGCATCTCACTCAAAGAGCGACTCTGGGCGGTTTACAATAAAACCACAATCAATACAGATTAAAATACAATAAAAACAATGTACATAAATAAATAATGTCTTCCATTGGGAAGTGATGCTTGTTACTTTCCCATACACAATGTGAAAGAATATGGGATGTCACAAAATGAATAGCTTGTTGAGTAAATAGGATCTAAATAACATGAATAACATGAGATTGGCGTCCTTTCAGCGTAACCTCCCTTCTGCTTTCATCATCACAATTTCTTCTAAGCAGCTTCAAAAACCCAGACTGGCCGACAGAGTTCTTGTCTGCCTTCAGCCTTGGGTTGCTTTTCACAGCCATGAGGAAATTAGGAAGGAACTTTTAAAAAGCTGGAGGAGGGAAGCAGACACAATTGTGAATGACATAAAATAATAAGCAAGACCTTTTTTTGTTCTTATTCAGTGGATGGGCAAAGAGTTTGTACAAGCAAAAGGAGAGCTGAAGCCTACAAAAACAATAGTAAACCCTTCCCAGCTTCGGAAAGGATATAACATAGTCAACCTTTGGGCAATAGTCATTAACAGAGACCATTTCCTGAGGACAAGTTATAGGCTGAATGAATTTGGGAATATATGAAAAGTGGGACTTTGAGATGGATGGATGGATGGATGGATGGATGGATGGATGGAAGGAAGGAAGGAAGGAAGGAAGGATCCTTTCTTTTATCAAAACCTTACTCTTGGGGCATTTAAAGCATGCTTGAGCATGATGCTTCTTCCTTGCTTTGTTTTCTTAACAGTTTTTCCCTGTCCTGCCAACTAAGAGGCTAAAAATAGGAGCTCTCAGAGGCAGGAATGTGTCTCACTCTGTAGGCTAAATGCAAGGTATGTCTTCCCCTAGCCTTCACTTTTATCTAGGTTTGGGGCCAAGCTTCCAGTTGAGGCTACTAGAAACTAACCTCCCTTCCACCAGTAGTTATTGAAAATCTGCTCTTTATTTACCTATCAGGAAAGCTGGAATCCAGGTCAACAATCATAAAATAATTCACTAATTTCTGTACAAAAGGAGCTATGGCATCCGTTCCTCCTACTTCTGTGTAGTTCTGCAAAATCCTTTTCTCTCTGGCCAAAAAAGCCTATTCACCTATCCTTCTCAGTGTTCAAACTTGAGGTCATCCGTTGAAACTAAATGCAGGGACATAATTAAACTGTGGGACTCACTGCCAGCAATGTGGCGATGGCAGCCAATTTGGGTAGTTTTAAAAAGGGACTGGAGAGGTTCATGGAGTATCAGACTATCAGTGACTACTAATATTAATGTTTGCTTACAACTTCCTGAACCTCAGGCAACATGCTTTAAATACTGGTTGCTGGGACGCTACAGTGGACGGGTGCTGTGATTATCCTCCAGACTTCTGAGTTCTCTCCGTGCATCCAGTTGGCCTCTGCGTGATACAGGATGCTGGATAGATGGACTTACGGTGTTATCCAGCAGGGCTTTCCTTACCTGGAGGAATGCAGTAGATATATTCCACTGAGCACCTTTCTCACTTTTTAAAATTGCTTAACAAGATCCTCAGAATGAATGCTTGGGAAGCTGGTTTCTGAGCAGCCACTCTTCCAGCAAGATGGGCTAATCGGAAGGCCTTACCACCCAGAGTAAGAAGGACAGGGTTAGGGAAATGAACACTAAGCTGCAATGATTGGTAAGGAAATGACTGTTAAAGAAAACAGATGAGGATAAAGCTGTTGGGAACCAGTGGATGTGGGGCATTTTCACCAGAGCCCGCTTATGTTCCCATGACTTAAAATTCTTCAGCAGCCAAGACAATTAACATTTGACTCAGCTGCAACACACAAGGAAATGTTGCAAAGAGATTTCCGTGGTGTTAATGCTGGACGAGCGAAGTACGTTGCTTCCCACTGATAAGAATTATTCTTGCTTCATCCTGCCCTCAGCTGACCCCCCCCATTTCTCCATGCTTTCTAAACAGAGTGACTCTCCGCCCCCCCTTAAAAAAAATGGGCAATTACAAAGTGGGCTAACTGTCAATTTTTGCCTTCTCTCATTGGTCAGATGGGGAAGGTGCTGGTTGGTTAACAGGGAACGCTAAGTGTGAGGATAGAAACAGTGAGGACATTCTCAGGATGGTGTGGAAATGCTTCTGAGGGTAGGAGGATGAAAGCCACTGGAAGTGCCCCAGATTAATACTTACCTGAATTTCAATCTCTGTGCTTTCTGCATCCTCAGCAATCTATTAAAGGAGATTCAGCAAGTGGGGGTGGGCTGGCATTTACCATCCAATGGCTACTCACCTTGGAATTAGCAATGCCTGACACTATCAGGGATAGGATGAGCTTTGGAACAGAGAAAGCATCAGATATGAGATTTTCTAGAAAATAAATCTTGTTTGTTCATATTTATTCTACCAAGGCTATGTGGGAATTTCTAAGTACGTTGGAAATGAGTGTTTTGCAGCAGACTGGGTTTCAGGGAGAGGAGTGAAGAACAGTTACCATTCCCAGTAAGCATAATCCTTCTTGATGAGTCCCCTTTTTTAGCCGACAGACCACTAAATGCAACTGCCAGAGGGTTTCTGAACCCTTCCCTGTGTTGGTTTGATTGCTCTATTTTTAGAAACTGCTTCTCCTTCTCTTTTCCAATTTGTTCACTTTTTGTTTCTGCCCTTCTGTCATTTTGCCATGGCTGTGGTGCTTGTTTTTTCCTGACTCTTGAGTGAGTGTCCCCAACAAGATAGGCAGCTAACAAAAAAGATTTTTCAAGAACCCTCCTGCCACAGGAGTACCCAACCCCCTTCATTTCCATCCCAAGAGAGGATACTGTGGGATGTGGCTAGTATGAGAAGGGGGGGGGCATTACCCTGCCTCCTCCTTTTCCCAGTGCATCTGGGAAAAGGCCATGGTTCAGCACGGCCACTTGAGGATCCTGGGACCCAGCTTGGTTTCCCTGACAGTTCCCTGAGGACAAGTGGCCTTCTTCCTTCTCCAATGAAAGCCACACTCCATGCTTTTCCCCTCTCTATCTTCTGGGAACCTTCTGAACACCTACAGTTGTTATCTTGGAACACACGGCACCATGCACGCCTCATCATTCCTGCCTGCTCTACGTAAGGCTCTGGCAGGAACAAGATAAGTGTCAGGATGCAGGGAGGCAAACAGAGCATCACTCCAAAGGGCCCGATTGCAAGACAAAGCCAGCAGTGGCAGTGACCTAATGGTTTTCCTCCTTAATTGCTATCTGTTGCATGCTGCAGGACACCACCCGGAAAGGAGGATACAAGGGGGAGTGGAGAGGGAATGGCCCTCAGCTGAAACAAGTCATTGGACAGCAATCGCAAATTATGGTTATGTTGATCCTAACATACTAGTAAAACTCAAGCCATGTTTCTAACACAAAAGACCCCTTGGTGGGCCACACCAGATACTTTCTACCGACACAGATAGACAGGAGAACACCCAAACCAACTCAAAGTTAAGGGTAAGAGGGGGAGGAAGCATCATATGCTGTACTAAACACTCTTCCAGACATCTGGGCAGCTAACAATCTCATCATCAAATTAAATGGCATCTACAGAAAGAAAAAAGAAGAAAAAACTCCCCAATATATATAAAGATATTAGATTGGCTCCAACCCTGCCAACCTTTGGAAAACACTGAAGACCTGGATGTGCTCCAGGGCATGGGGATCAGGAGGTTAGATGGCCGTGAGATGTTATTGTCATTGTTGGGTGTTTATTGGGTTGGTTCTTGGCAACCATTACAGGTTTTTACATTTTTGTTGTTACTGGCTTTTGTATTGCTTTTAATGTGTGGTTAGCCACTCAGACTTGCCCTTGTGAACTGGGCAGCCACATATACATCAATTAAGTAAACAGACAAGACAAAATCAAAACATAAAAACCAAAGTCCAGTCAACATCAATATTATCCTAGCTCTGGGCTTACCATCTGTCCCACCAACTTAAAGAAGAGGGACTTTTAAAGAAAAGCTATCACCAAATCAGTAGCTACTCTCCTTCCCAAGCAGGGCAGAGAACTTGCCCCCGATTACGGCACACTCCCTCCAGTACATAATTCCTCACAAAGAAAAACCTCAGCTCAGGTAATGGGAAGAGGAGAAGGAAGGCCTGCAAGCTTCTCAACATAAGGGAGGTGGGGTCTCATATGCCAACAGCCTTACCCTGGAAATGAACTCTTCTACTTTGCATTTGGCCACAAGGACCACAACAGAGCCAATAAGCTGCTTGTCTGGAAAAGATTAAATTCAAACTACATCTGAACCAAGGTTGCCAAGCCGAAAGGGAAGAATTGATCAGGCCAGGCCTGGCCAGGCCATTGGCCTCAGAGCTGGGGCAAGTGCTTGGCTGCTGAAATGCAAATCTTCCTCCACCAACTGGGTGAGCAAACTTTAACCTTTAAGAGGTGTTCATGACAACCCCTGGCAAATATTGACTCCTGGAAGGATGCAGAGGTGCTTGGCATGACGGGAAGGATGCGTGGCCCAAGTCTGTCATCGAGCAGAGTTGGCACCAAAGTGGAGAAAGGAGGGAGGGGAAGCAAGTGGCTCTCTGGGGTCTTGACTACGGAACCTCCAGGGATCAAAGTCACTCTCAGCCATATGGATAATTCTCTTTCTCTGCTCTCACATCCCCCTTTTCCCCCTCTTGAAGTTCGTCCTCTGAAGGAAAAATGATGACTATAATAGACTTGCTGAGGGAAGCAGAAAGGTCTCCCCTTCCTCTTGGAGGCCAAAGAAGGGGACAGAGGAGCTGGCTTGCCAGAAGCTTCCCACCCACTTGGTCCGGGATGAGAATAAGTACAGAGGATTGCCTTTCGCTGCATTCCCACGGCACACTAACCCAGATCACTTACAGACCCAGCAGCTGTGCAGGCATAACGTACAAAGTCTCTTTAATTATAATCTTGGTTTCTTTTTCTGGGACTGAGCATACTGCACAATGTCAGCCTGCTTGGTTAGTTTACAATTCAATGTATTGTGCGAACCCAGAAAATTATTATAATCCCTAAATATCATTGCCCTGGGCATCTTTTTTTATTCTGTGATTACGAGAGCTAGAAACTTACCTATTGAAAACAAATGTTTGGTTTTCAGGTCAGTGGTTTCAAGCCCAACCACTTGAAAGCTATTTAAAAATTGGATTTCTGGGCAATATGGCATTTCTCCAATTTATTGCTATGGTATGGGACACTCTCTGTTTTAACTACCAAAAGTTGAATCTGGAGGCTGTTGCTGGACATATGAAGTGAAAAGAAATTTGTGGTAGGATGAAGTGCTTGGCTGAAGGAAAGTGGTTGGGTCTGTGCCAAGGTCACCTTTCTACCTATATAAAATACCTTCCTTTTCCATAAACATAGGCCCTTCCATCCATCTATACTCATCTCTGGTTACATCTTGCTACATTTTCCAATGTAGGATCTTTCCTCTGTATGACCCTTTGTCCACTTTCCATCTTTGACTCCAAGCTTTTCCTCTAGCCTTAATTGCTTATCTCAGCTCTTTACTTTTCCAAGGAGGCTTACTATCCCTAAACAGGTCAGGGTGCAATGGAATAATTTCTGCTACCCTTCAGGTTTATCCACTGCAGTGTGTAGCTGCAAAGCTAGGTTTTGCATCCATGCTGCTCCTGGAATAGAACTGTTTCCCACAAGCATGGAATGAATTCAGTATGAGTTCAGGTGTAAAATGTTATGGAGCCTCGTAACATTTCTGGCATAATGGCAGATCTGCTTTGCAGCACTGGTGAGAAAATCCATCTGAAAATCTTCCAGCCATCCCCAACCTTCTTCCTCTGGTTGAAAAGTGGGATTTATATTTGGATGTTTTAAAAAGATAGCAAGAGCACATTGCAATCTCTTCACTGATCGCCTCAACAGAGCCATCGTTTGGATTCTTGAGAACCCACTGGGAATGTCCCCATCCTGCTCCCCACTCAAGGCCCCAGTTGCTGATGATGATCCCCTGAAGAGCAGCATCTCAGCAGTGGCAGCACCTGGCCAACCTTGTCTTGGCTTTGAAGCCAAGTAGGATTGGGCCGGGTTAGCTCGTGGATGAGGAATCCTCTGGGAATCCAAGGGTTGTAGCTTAGACTGGGGACTGGACAAAATAAAAGAAAACAAAAAACATCTTCCATATTACTGCCAAGAAAACCACATGGATATGCCCATGAAATCACCAAGACTAAGCTTACCTTGAAGGAGACTTTATTACTTCTCTAAAAGCCAGAAAAGGCCCTTCATGTAATAGTTCTTTGCCCTTTAAACTCTCTCAACCAAGCAGTATAAATTAGTATAATGAAGGCCCTTGCAAAGGGCATTTGATAACATTTGAATAGTAATTCCCATGAACTACATTAAATTCCAGTTGGCTACATTAAATTCCAATTGTGTACTTCCCAGCCAGGCAAATTAAAGGTCAAGAAGGGGTTCGTCCCCCCGCAGCTCCTTTTTAAGATGCCATTTTCCCCCCCAGTAGTAGGTAACTTCTTTTAAGTTTTTAAAATTATAGTCTCTTCACACACAGCAATTTCTTACACCAGTGCTCTTCTGTATGTATGAAAGTAACATATTCATCAGAACACGGAGCAACTGTACAATAACCATTTGGCTGGTTGTAGTTGCCTACTCTTTTTTCACCGACACATCAATGCATGGATGCACACATCTATTTTAAAGATGGCGTCGGTCCAATTTTCCTGTTCTGAAGTGTACAGGGTGTCTTACATTGCTGCATGCTTCCCAGTGCTGTGCAACACCACAGTGGGAAATGCCTGTTCACAGGAATGCTTTTGAAGACAGACTCAGACTGTATTTGAGAACAGTATCCACAAGCATGTACTCCATTAACGCGGCAATGTTGCAATCGTTCTTTTAGCAAAGTTGGTAACCTGTCCTGTGGATCTGTTGCCAAGTGTCTCAGTCTCATTCTCATGAGTCACTTTGAGGCTTCTGTTTCTTTCCAGGGAAATCAAACTCCAGACTAAATATAAGGAAGGTGCAAAAAAAGTCAGTGGTCATAGCCTTGATCCGTCTACAGATCATCTCTCCAAAGGCTTGTTAATGATTTAAAGAAGGGTTTCCCCCCATATTCTCTTGTATAGCAGGGGAGTGGCTGAGGCCGGCCAAAATATAGACCAGCAGTGACTTTGTAAGTAAGAGAAGTAGTCTAGCAGTATCCCAACAGTATCATAGCTGTATCTCAGGATCAGCATGAATATACAGTACTTAATGTAATTCTTGCTGTACTCAGCTTAACTTTGTTTTATGTAAGGGGGTGGGTGGGTTGTATAGAAACATCTCCCCATAATCAGGAGTGGAGTTATAGATGAATGTTGTACATGCTTATGTGAAAGTCAGTCCCACTAGCTGAGTTTCCATAATACACTTAACGCGGTTATAGTACACTGAATCATAACTCCCCAGATTGGGTTTGCACATTGTACCACCAAATAACCAAATCCTAACCATGATTAACTCCAACCAAGCTTAGCTTGCAAATATAGCTACTGCATCATTAACAACTCCTCTTCCTCCTCCTTCCATTTTCCCGCTGGTGCAGAGTCTACTTTTTGGATCAACAAATGCCATTTCATTAACTAACTGGGTTAAGCATATTATATCAGCCCAGCCAGAAACTTTGGAAGGTCTTGGAGCTAAATATGGGTCTCAGTGATGGCCAGTTAATCCCTTGGATTGCTTCACACAACACAAACTGGTTAGTAATCCATTTCCTATGATCTCCCAAAATACTGAATCCTAAAAAAACTAAACAGGCTGGTTTTACAAAATGCACTGTGACCCCCCACAACCAATGAACTGAAAACTAATAAAAATAACCAAGTTTTGCATGTTATGTGGAATAATTTATGTGCAAGCAGTGTTTTCAAAACAGTAATTGGAAGTTGGTCCAAAAACAATAATAAAATTCAGCAAGATTACCTAGAATACCCCCTTGGGACTCAGAACTCCCAGCAAAAATGATCCCTGAAAAAAACCATCGCCCATCCATGAGGTTGGTACTTTCACAGGCTTCGGGTGACTGGCCTCGCCTTGCTTTTGAGCAGCCCCCTAATTGAAAACAGTGACTCACCAGCAGCAACAGATCACATAACAGAGCAATGCTCTTACAGGACTCCAATATGCTATATGCTCTCAGTTGCCAGCAATTTCACACTGCATACTCCATAGGTCCTGTACAAACATGGCAAACTCCAACTGAACAGGCTTAATGAATCACATCTTTAACATAACAACATAAGAATGGCCCTGCGGCATCGGGCCAAAACCCATCTTGGGGCTCTTCAGGGTGAGAGTTGCAGAAAACATGCCAGCTTAAAGAAGTGCTGACTGTACCCCAACCTTTACTCTGCTTTGGCAGTAAAGCAGAAGAGGGGTTCTGTCTATACTCCAAGGGAAGGGGGAAAGGAGAGAGATGTGGGGAAATGCTTCCCCTGGTGTCAGTTACTGCTGTGTCTCTGATCTCATGGACTGATCACTCCAAAGGACTGGAGAACTGGCAACAAAGGAGATGTTCTCCCCTGCTTCTCTCCCCCCATCATTCCCTTCTACCAAGGGTGGCAGACAAAGCAGAGAAGGAGGGGAAGCAGGAAGAGCCACTTTCTCTAAGTAGGACAGAAGTTGCCCATGACTTAACTGAAGGGTTGCTAGCTGCTTCTGCCCATGCCCCTGCAAGGAAGCCATGGGCACCTCCCCTGCCAGGCTGCCAGAGTGAGCCGAATTAATTCATGAATTTTTGTTTAAAGGGATTGAATTTTCTGCCTTAAGTGAAAAGCATTGACCCACTTGATCATTTCCAATGCTGCACCACACTTAGGATGAGTCTCCTTCGTGTTTCAGGTGGGCAACTGCCCTCATGGTGCTTCCCCTTCACAAGACTTTTTCACAAGTTCTGAGGCCAGTCAGCATCTCTAGTTGTCTTGCATCAAAGTTCAGGATTTTAGGGACTTAACATTTGGACAAGGTTTTTGATGAAAGACCCACCCCACGGTGCAACAAATAAACAAATAAGAAGTTCACCATTTCACCATGGGAAGGTCTCTTTACAAACAACCAAGCAGCCTAGCAGCCCAGGAAGAAATGGCCATGGAGGCAGCAACCAGTACATGGAGGGGCCACACCACTATGCATAGTAGCCAACTGGAGGAGAGGCATTGCCTTGCAAGAAAATGAAGTGCACCAGGCAAATCACTTGCTTGCGCTGGCAGAAGTTGGAAGATACTAGAGAAGTTTGGCAGAGGTTGCCCTTCGGGTGGGATAGGGGGTTGAGAACAACACTGTGTGTTCCCGCATCAAGAGATGGTTAGTGGTCCATCCTTATACCAGAGGAAGTAGGATGTGCGAATGAGCCCTTAGTCTAAACATATTGTTTTTGCTGCCCCCAACATTTTTCAGACTAATAGCCCTTGATAGGCCTGTCCTCCATGTTGAATTTATCCAATCCTTTTTTGATGCTATTCAGGTTGGTGACCATCACCATAACAATGAATCTCACAGATTAATTATGCACTGTGTGAATAAGTACTTTCTTTTATCTGTTTAAATTTCTTTCCCATCAGCTTTGCTGGATGACCTCTGTTCCTAGCATTCTGAGAGTCCTCTTTCTCTACGCCATGTATGATTTTATATATTTTTCATATTTTATATATCTCGGTCATCTCCTCCCTCACTCACATTTTTCCAAGCTAAAGAATCCCAAATTCTGTTCTGGTAGGGAAGATGTTTGAGCCTTCTGGTCATTTTGATTGCCCTTCTCTGCTTTTCCCAGGTCTGTTATATCCTTTTCCAAATGCAGCAACCAGAATTGTACACCATATTCCAGATCTGAATGCTCCATAGCTTCATATAGAGACATATCAGACAAAGGTGACATTTTTATTCTGCTCCTTGTGTTATTTGCCAGGTGACTCCAATTCCTTTAAATGATTATCCCATGCCTAAAATTGATTGCCTTGTCCATATTAATGGATATAACCATTCACTTCATAGCCACTTAAATCCTAAAATCCTGCAACCTGATCCAAAGACTAGCTGTCCTGGGATTCTCCATTATTAAGATGCAATCACCAAACACCAGCAGTTGTCTGCAGCAGTTAAGCTACAACTTTTTATCTTATTTCTTGCCATTTTACCATCTCCTACCTGTAGCAACCAGCAAGTGTTATGAATTGAGAGGATCTGCACTTGTATATGTATTGCATGTGAGTCAATCTCCCTCCCATTACATTAAGAAAACTTTGGAATAATATTAATTAAATGCTGTCTGATGAAATTTCAGATTCATATCTCATGAAATCAGAATGATGTTATTTTCACTCCCTTTCCTAGCGATCCCTAGTAGGTATGTACAAAATTCATCAATCCAGGAACAAAACACTCTAGAGAACTTCAGAACATTATTCTCTAGACCTTGCCATTCCAGGGCAGTTTGACATATCTAGAAGTAAATCTTCTGAACTAGAAGCTCACTGGAGGTTTTTAAAATGAGGGTGGAAAGCCATTTTTCAGGGTTAGTTTGACTGGTTTTCCTGCACACTGCAGAGGATTGAATTAAATGATCCTTGTAGTCCCTTCCAACTCTACAATTCTATGACTCAATGGTTCAAGATGTTCTGGACATGGTGTTCCAGATGAAACAGGATTGTTTGGGAGGAATCAGAACATTTCAAACTTCACTTTGACTTGGATTCCAACAGGCCCTATGGAGGTGACTGAAACACAGTCTTACGAAGTTATCTGGGAAGTTTGGGCCTGTTAGTCCCAAGAAAGTAGACAGCGTCCTTGGAGCTGTAGGTATGGCCACCTGTATATTAGAACCATGCCCCTCCTGGTTGATCAAGGCCTCCAGGGAGGGAGCATGTTAGTGAATCCATGCAGTGAATCCATGCATGTAAATGCCTCTTTGAGAGAGGAGTGATTATGCTGGCTTTGAAAGAGGTGGAGATGCACCCTCTTCTCAAGAGGCCATCCTTGGATCCAGCTGATCTGACCAATTTTCATCCAGGCTCCAACCTTCCTTTTCTAGGGAAGGTTGTTGAGAAGGTGGTTGGTATCCAGCTTCAGAGGCCCTTGAGGAGGCAGATTATTTAGACCCTTTTCAGTTGGGATTCACTGAGACGGTTTTAGTCATGCTCATAAGATGACCTGTGGTGAGCCTGAGATGGGCGTGGTATGTCCACCCTAGCTCTCCTTGATCTCTCAATGGCCTTCAGTACCATCAACCAGTTGAGAGAGATATGAGTTAGATTTTGTGATGGTTCTCCTCCTTCCTCTGAGGCTGGTTCAAGTTGATGTTTTTGGGAGGGGAATGGTTGAGCCCTAGACTGCTGCTTTGTGGGGTGCCTTAGGGCTCTCCTCTCCCCCCCCTCCTTTTCAATGTCTACATGAAGCTGCTGGATGAGATCATCTGTCAGTACAGGGTGAATTGTCATCAATATGCAGATGATACCCAGTTATGCATCTCTGTCCATGGCCATCCAAGTGAAGCTGTTGAGGTTCTGGTCTAATGAAGGTCTGGATGGGGAGGTCTGGATGGGGAAGAACACATTGCAGCTCAACCCTGCCAAGACTAAGTGGGGCCCCCGGGTTTGGGAATTAGAATGTTTCCATCTTTGGTTCTGGATGGGGTGGCACTGTCCCATTCAGACTTCGTGCACAATCTGGCACTTCTCCTGGACTCACAGCTCTTGCTCAGAGCAGATGGCATCTGTAACCAGGAAAGCCTTTGCACCACTGCATCTTGTGCACCAATTGCATCCATTCTGAGAGGCCCTGATCATGGTCACTCACACTTTAGTCAGTTCCCAATTGGACTACTCCCATGTGCTCTACATGGGGCTGTCCCTGAAGACCATCCAACTTCATTTCATCCAGAATAGGGCAGCACAGGTTGTTATGGGCACAGCTTGTTATGCCCATGTAACACCACTACACCTTGAGTTGTACTGGTTCCTAATAGACTTCTGGGTGTGATTCAAAGTGCTGGCTATCACCTTTAAAGCCCTACACAGCATAGGACTGGGTTACTTGCAGTGAGTTTCCCTCACTGAAACTTTGCTACCTTATGGGACCGAGGAAGTGTACTTTTTCAGAGGCTTCAGCTGTGCTCTGAAACAATCTCCCCCCAATATGCAACAGGCCCCAACTCTGCTCACCTTTAGGAAAGCCATTAAGACCTGGCTTTTCCCCCAGGCATTTGGGTCGAGCTGAGTGGAGTCCCCTTTTGGTTGTTTTTATTATTATGTTTGGCCGCCATTTTATATTTTATATTTATATATTGTAAATGTTTTAATGTTGGGTGGTTCTTTTGCTTTATTCTTTTCTGTTGTATACCACAAGTCACACTGTTTGAGTTGGGCAGCCCTATAAATCCAGTAAATAAAATAAATTTACTTCTAGAAACTACAAAACTGCCCCTGGAACAGCATAGTCCAGAAGGAGGTTTGCCATGTGGTTCAGATGGAAATGTAATATTCTGTTCCCATATTGACAATTTTTGCAGATACCTAATCCTTAGGTTGGAATTTACAGCTGCTACACGCTGAATCAATATCATCAACCTATCTACTAGGATCCTAAGATCATTAAAGACAGCTCAAACCCCATCAGTGCATACATGGTTAGTTTTGTTTGCCCCAGGGTACATAAATTTATGCTTCCTTAAATTGAATTAGATTTGCATATGGTTGATTGTTCACCCAGTTTAAAGAGATTCTTCTGGAACATTTCACAGTCACTTCTAGTTTTTGCCACAAAGAACAGTATGATCTGCAAACTTGGTCAGCATACTAAGTCAAGATCATTTATGAACAAATCAAAAAGTGCTGGTCCCAGCAGTGATCCTCAAGGGACTCTACTATGTACCTCGCTCCACTGAGAAAACTGGCATTTTATTCCTACTCTTTGCTGTTTTTAACCAGTTAGCAACCCATAAAAGGACAGATGCTCTGACTCCGTGACTACCGAGGTCATTTCCCCACTAGCAGCTTAAACCATCTTCTAGAGTCATCCAACCATTGATGTGCCAAAGTAATGAGGACAGGCTTATAACACTTTAATGACTCAAAGAACTTTTGATGAGGAACTTTGTTAAAGTTTTTTTTTTCTTTTTTTTAAATTCAAATTATGATGTTGACGGGATCACTTGCATCCACATACCCGTTGACATCTTCCCTTGGATCCTTTTTTAAAAACTGGTGTCAGTTCTTCTTGTCCTCTGGCACTGAAACAAATTTAGTGACAACTTTCATATTTTGCCCAAGTATTTCACATTTGAGTTCTTTAAGAATTCGTGGGTAGATGCCACCAGGACCTGAAGATTGCCTAGTCTCTCAAGTTTTCCTTTGGGTGTTAGCTCCATTTGCTATAATTAATTAATTAATTAATTCCCCATTTTTGTTTCTAGAACTATTCAATGGGGTTTACAGTAATTAAATACAAGGCCACAGAAGAATGAACTTCACTGAGGATGATCTAGAGGGTCTCTGAAACAATATTCCTACCTCAACACGCTTTTAAATCTCTTTGAGGGAATCATATGTTGCAACTCGAAAAGCAGTGCCTCTACAAGATGCTCATCTCAGACTTCTCCTACTGTTCCTCCTTACTGTTCTGTGGTTTTTACTAAATCCTCCTGAAATAATTCTACTCCTCCTGGTCCTCTTCCTCCGCATTCTTCTTTTTGCTTTCCTGATCACTTTATACTTTTTCTGCCAACGTTTGTGTTCCTATTTGTTCTCATTAAGACAAGCTTTCCATTTCCTGAAAGAAAACTCTTATCTTTTACAGTTTCCTGGACGCTACTAGCTGTGCTGGCCTCTTCCTGGATTTGGTTGACCCTTTCTTCCACTGTAGAATAAATGTTAAACAACCACCTGGTACTATGAATAGATTTAGCCCTTTGTACATTTCCTTTCGGTCTCTTATTGATCTTTATCTTTGCATACAAGGTACCTGTTCATACAGCATCTTTCCTAGCCATCACAACATACTAAACTAGGCCAAAATAGGATTGCTAAATTCAGCATGTTGTGGGAGCCCAGCTGTTGCATTACCATCTTGTGTGAACCAGGCAGTTATTAAATCATAACTTCATTTATTTTTTGCACAGCAAGTTAAGTGAGCGCAACTGTTCTGCGCACCTAGATTTTGGGTTAAAGTGCTGGGTGAGCCAGACAGTACCGACTATGGGGTTTAATGACTAAACCATTTTCTGGGTTCACACAATACACTGAACATAAATTAACCAAACGAGTTTGATTCATCCAACCCAGTACACCACAAAAGACTAATCAAGGTTGACGCTAGCACGTTGTGTGAATGCAGGAGCGATGTCTTTATCTGACCTGGCCAAACACATTGGGTGACGCAGCCCAGAAGACAACTCGCGAACGCTTGATTCCTCGGCGGCGCCTCAGAAAGGAGCGAGGCGGCCACTCCTCCCGCAGCCTCCAGCTCGTCCCCTGCCTCAAACACGGCCGGTCTCCCCCCTCTCCAGCTCCTCCTCCGAAGGGGCGGTCTGCGCGGGCAGGGGAATAGCCGGGCAGCCCCGCTTGCTCGGCCATAGTCCTGCCCAGCCCCATCAGCCCCTGGAGACCTTCCTTTTGCACCCTCCCACCTGCTCCTTCCGCCCAGTCCAGCCGCCTATAAAAAGGGAGGTCGGCCGGCGCTGGCAAAAGGAGACGGTGAAGGGAGCGACGGAGCGCGGTCTGCGGCAGCTGAAGCTGAAGCTGAAGGCGGGCATCGCGCTCTAAAGGGCTCGGGTTAGACCGGCCGGATCGCGTCCTTTGGACGAGGAGGTGCGCTTTTTCTGGGCGAGCGGCGGGACCCATTTGCGGGGCCGCCATGGAGGTGAGCGCGCCACGGTCGTCGTCGAGCGACATCGCGGACCTGAACAGCCAGGACGCACAGACGGTGTGCGAAGCGCTGGGCCGCTACGAAGAAACGCTTCGCGGCGCCGTTAAGGAGATCCATGTGGATATCCAGGTCTTTAAGAACGGCGTGGACCGACAGGTGGCCGAAGTGCTGCGCCTGGCCAACCCGCTGGCCAGCACCGTAGCCGAGCTCCAGCAAGAGAACCAGCAGTTGCGGACGCAGGTCGAGCACATAGCCCAGCAGGTGGAGATCCTCAGCCGGGCAGCCGGGCTCTCAGACGTCTTGGTCCCCAAGCCCGTATCCCCGACGGCGTCAGCGGCATCTCCGAGGCTGGGAAGCGGAAGCAGCAGCAGCAGCAGCAGCCGATTTGCTAGCCACGCTAGACTGTCCTTTTCCAGCAAGAGTCAGGTAAACGTGTGGCAGGAGAGGAGCAGCGCCGTTTGTGAGACAGCTGCATGCAAATATAACTTAATCGTTGAACTCCCACCCGCGTGGAAGGGATCCCTGGCGCGCTATTGAGCCAGTCGGTTGCCCTCGGCCCTTGTACCCCGAGCTTGGTCTGATCTGTGGCTTTTCTCTCCCATCCCCCGACCTCCAGCGCCCCCTTCCCTCTTTTTCCTTCCCTGTTTAACTGGGATTCCTCTCCCTCGATGCGATTTGGTTTCTGGTTGCGGCTCCACCCAGAAGGTCGCAGATAGGAAGAGGTGGCTGTCGTACGCTCCGTCGGGGAACCTCCCGCGCTGCGCGAAGATGCCACGGTCCCCTCGAACCTGGATTTGCCAGTATTAACCGAACCTCCAGGGCGGAGCAGTGGAAGTGGTTGGAGCGACCACTAGACTACGCCTTTCGGCTTCGGGATTTTTCTCTTGGGAACCCTTTTCGGTTCCATGCTGAGACGAGTATGTGTGTGTGGAACCTGCGGGTCTTTTGCTGCGGACAGGGTTTGCGGACAACTCTTTTTGGCCCCCTCCCCGGCCGCCACTCCGTTTTGAGGGGCGGGAGCGCTCCCTGCGAGCGCGTTAACTTCTTGCGCATGACTGAAACGGCGCTTAAGCTGCGATCTTGTTGCTGCTAGGCGGAGCGATCGTGGGATAGGAATTTCGGAAAATTAGAAGAGGCAGGTCCCCTGCCGTCGCCCAAGCAAAAAGAAGCCATCCTTCTTAACCCAGCAGATTGTCATTGAAATAAAGCAGTGTTTTATTTCAGGTCAAGCTTTCCTAATCATAGACCTGATTTCATCACAAGTATCAAACTTTGGACATAGGAAAAGTGTGCCCTTAAGTATGGTCATATTATCCTCCTGGCTTGGAAGGGTTTTCAAGACATGATTCTTCCGTACAAGAGTTGGAACAAGTCCCATCTCTTGAAGGAGAGATGTTTAGCCAGAAAGGACAAGTAAGAAGCAATGGAGTCTTTATCTTCAAGTATTTAAAGAGCTTTCCTGTACAGAAAGGACAGATTTGCTTCCTAGGAGTCCATATTACAAGGGAGGGGTTTATCAGAGAGCTGGGTTAGTCACAAAACCTTAGGGCTTTTAATAAAATTTGTTAGTCTGAAAAGGTGCTACTAGGCTCAAAAGAAGTACGGAAACCCTAACTGATATAATCTGTTTGAGAATGGAGCAGACTGTTTTGTTTCACACTGTGGGTTAGGCTACATAAAATGGTTTGTGGTTCAATGTGCTGTAGACACCCAGCAGGTTGTGTGAACCAAGCTATTAGGTTAAGCCATAAGGCGCTCTATTTGTCTGGGCCCAATATGCTATGTGAATGTACCAACTGGAATTGTGGTTTGTCAGCCAGGTACATTGTATAAGCCCAGCCACAGTCTTGTAAGGTGGTGATTCATCCAGCAGAATCTCTTAAAGAAGAGGCTGGGTGCCAGGACAGAATGTTTTCTGCAGGAGGGGCTAATTACACATGACCTTTGAGATGGTTTCCAACTCTCTTGACTCCTCTGCGCTTGTGTGGTTCCTGGCTTTCTTCTTTTTCTCCCATAATCCCCCTGGACAGCTCCATCTGACTGGAGCAACTGCCTCCTTTCTCTGGTTTAGCTGGTTCCCGAGAGATATTTGAGGCTAAAGCAGTTGTGCGGGCATCTGTCCAATGTGGAGTTGGCCTCTGTCTGTTTTACTTCAGGTTAGGGATTCCCTTTTCCATCCGAACAGGTGCTTTAGACAAGCTCCTTTCTCTCAACTTCTCAGGCTGCACATTGGCTGTGTTTGCAGAACACCAAGTCAATTAAAGACCTAGCGGCTGCTCTATTTGCCCAGGACGCTTGAACTGTTTTGTGTTCACTTTGACTATTTTATTATGTTGTCCCAAAGTAACCAGTTTATGGTTTTGAGTGAACCTGGAGAATGGATTAACTTGTAACTGAGTTCAGTAGGTTATACAGAGACAGTCAATAAGAAAATTACACCTGGATTATCTTTCGGTGCTCTTCCAAGAATGTGGCTTGTGCTACTAGTTCATCCATGTAAAGTGGTTTTAGAATGAGAGAAGACCACCAGAAAGCTTTCCACTCAGAAATAAGCATAATCAGTCCCCATGCATCTGAGATTATGTGGCATCACATAATGTTTGTTTTCAACTCCTAGTGCCCACATAGATAGATTTTCTCCATGACAAACTATCCCTAACCTGGTTTTTAGGTATTCCAACATTGCACCCATTGCCACTGTAACTGAGTCCATCCACCTTGCTACTGCTCATCCTCTTCTTCTCTTTCCTTCCACCTTTCCTCTGGAAAAGAGCCTTTTCTAGAGAGCTAGGTCTTTGCATAATGTGTCCAAAGTAGGATTATTTGAGTCTGGTCATGTATAACTTGAGTGAGAACTTTGGGTTGACTTGTTTGATGATCCATTGGTTTGTTTTTTTGGCTGTCCATGGTATTCTCTGGAGTCTTCTCCAACACCAAAGTTCAAAAGCATAAATACTCTTTCTATCCTGCTTCTTCAAAGTCCAACCAGATGGCTTGAAACCAGGATGGGTAGCTTTTGGTAGCTGGTAATCACCTTTAACATGCTTTCGAAGGTGAAGACTACAGTAGGTTGAGTGGTAATGTAAAGTGGGGAGGGGAAGAATTTTCTCTCCCTCCCCCTCTTCCCTGGTGACATGAGGGGCAGTTGGAGATTGTCTTCATTTTTTCTTAAAGTAAAATAAGTATATATTAGATTTTAGATACCATTTTCCATGTGTGTTGTGAATTGCTCTACAGTTTCTGGAGAACAGTGGGAAGGTGCTTCTGGAGCCAAAAACATCATTCAGTCTTGTATCTTAAGCTGTTTACCTCTGCTTTAAAAGCTATCTGAAAGGAGCAAGGGACTCACAGGATTATGTCTTTTACATACCTCTTTTCAAAAATGGAAAAATATTTTCTGCAAGAATGCTTTGTCCACATCTATCAGCCTGAGGGTAACTTATCACATGCTGGACTGTGTTTGTACAACACACTCAACCCGGTTTCTGAAGTAGCCCATTTTCTGGGTTTGGAATATAATTGAACCATAAACTATCCCAAATATCTGCATTTGCATAACATGCTAAGCTACAAAAACACTTAGCAAGATTTGTACATTGTATAAATGCAGCCATCAGGTCTTCAAATGACCTGGTTAAGTATGCTATACAAACACAACAAGGATGTCTCTTTGCAACAGATCTGCCTTGCAAATAATTCTCTTAGCAAAATGCTGAGAGAAATTGGAGGCCATAATTATGATAGGAAAAAGGCACTCTACGTATGCTCCAAGTAATTTTCCTCCATTTTTCTTTCTGATGTACCCCAGGACAGAACATAATAGATACACTGTTGAGATACTGATCTGATCTAGTGTTGCAGCCTGGTGTCTCCTAACCTCTATAAAGACAAGTGAGATCCTATGAGCTTATTTTTCAAAGCCTGGGCTGTGGATGGCAGATGTGGTAATTGGCAAGAGCTTTGGACTTGAAACTTTAACGACCACTTATTTAGCCCCTAAATAGAAGGATGAATGCTTGTTTGGGACATGGTGTCCTGCATCCATCATCTACCAAGGACATTTCTCAAACTGGAGAAGAGATGGAGCTAGGGGCAGCCAGTCCCTTTGACGACACAGCACCCTTTGTCCTTCCCTTTAGGATTTCCTAATTCTCCTTCTGGCAGTGTTCATATACCCCACCCCACCCCCGCAAGCTTAACATATTCCTCCAATATTCCCAAGTAGCTGGAAATATTAGGAGTCTAAGTGGCAGGTGGCTCTTTTTGAAATCTTTATGAAGCCAAATGCAGCAGAAACTAGGTAGGACAGACAGACAGACCTAACATGCCATTTCTTTTCAGGCTAAGCAACGTTGTGCAGAAAAGGAGCAAGAAATAATAAGGAAAAGAAATTAAAGGTATGAGATAAGAAAAGAAAACAGAGCTAAAAGAAGTTTCACCAAACATCCCATGCATAGGAGAGAACATTATCAGCCTTATTTGTACCTGTGCTGTATGTGCCATTCCTTACCGTTAGTAAGCAGGTTCAAGCACCAGCCCATGAGAATATAACAAGTTCCCTGCTGCTGAATCAATCCACAGGGCTTATCTAAAAAGTTCATCAGCAAGGCAGGAAAACAACAATCCCTTGGCTCTACGGCATTTGACTGTCCATGGCTATATTCTCTGGCAGCGTTCATATCCATCTTTAATCAGATCAATTGAGTACCTAGCAGCTGAGTTAATTCATTCACCAGGTTCAGCACGTTCTCTGGGGAGGTAGGTTCTAAGTGGCTGTCTTGTTAGCAGCTGTGATTTGATTCCGTTCTTTCCCTGAATAAATGTTTTTAAGGGCCTTATCAACTAGTGGCCTTCATCCCATTTTGTGGTGGCTGAATTCCGAACATTAGTCATGCATTAGATTATCTTTGCTAATTTCTGCTCAGTGAAGCTGATGTGTTGGACAAGGAGGAAAAAGCTGCCATGGCCCAGTTTCAAGGGATTATGACTCCCCCCTCCCCTTAACCGTTTTCTCTAAAGTATTTAGAAATGAGTTATGGGAACAGTCAATGTACATTTAGGGAATGGTCAGCAAAGTAATTTTAGGGATTTCCTAGACTTCTCTGTTTCTTTGGCCAAATACAGGCTGGCCCCTTCCTATAAACTCCTGCAGAAGTCACCTTATGAAGTGCTGTTTGTTTTGCTGAGAATAGGACTGCAAAAAATCCAAATGACCACTGAGGAGCCTTGAAGGAATCTCTTTGCTGATATCCAGCAGCTTTCTGGAATTTTGCAGCCTTTTTTTGCTGATGTGCCAAGCTAGTCATTACTAACTCACAAAAGCAATACCAGTATTGTCTGAAGTGTTAATAAAAGTAAGGGAAGCCAGGAGTGCCCAACACCACTTACAAAAACGTTGACAAAAAAACTGCAGGGACTTACCCAGGCAGTCACCAGGAGACGAAACTGTAACTTCAACATGAGTGCCCAAACATGGTAACTCTCCTGGTTTATATGAATCCTAGGTTCACCACTTGACTATCTTGTGTGCTCAGAGGAATCTGAGGAGAATAGGGCTGCATAACAGCTGCGTGTATAGTGCTGATAAAAAGATGGCTGAGTGGGCCCAGCAAAGCTAGAGTTTGTCCTCTCAAACAAAGGATGCAATCACTAGTTCTGGATGGGGATATATATCCCAAGAAAGAGCAAGTTTGTAGTTTGGGAACTGTTACTGGATTTACAGGTGATAGCTGTGATGAGAGCATTTTCACAACTGTAGCTAATGTGCCAACTGTGGCCCTTCCTGAGGTGGTCAGGTTATCTATGTGTAGGTTACATCCACCTTGATTACTGGGATCATGCTTAGATGAACAGGAGAGGCCCTTGAAGATCCTCTAGCTGCCAGAAGCTGAGTTCTCTAGTATGTGGAAAAGAGCCTTCTCCTCTGTGGATCATACACCCAAGAAGATATGTTTGGCTTCCACTATTGTCAATATTTAGGAAAATGACAAAACTAATTTCTTTCATCCAACTTGTAATTGTTACTTGAATTGGTTTTAATAATATTGATTTTTATTTTACCTTAATTTTAATTGCATTAAAATTAAAATGCAGTTTTAAAATACAAATTAAAACGTGCTTTATGAACAGAAAAGTAAGATGTAAACTAAAAAGTGAGAAAGAAAGCGAGTTAATACTATTATTAATTATTATTAATACTATTGTATCACTGATGCTCGCACTGATGATGTTACCTAGTTGGGTAATGAAACGTCTGCAAGCAAACAACCAAGGTTGGAGCACCCAGAACTCCACAGTTCAACCCTAAGCTACAGATATTCTCTTCCACTGGAACTATATCTCTTGTTGCCTTTAGAAACTGGGAGAAACAAGTAAAAAACCCAAACAAATGAAATGGGAGAGCCAGGCTGTCCTTTAGTCTTCTTAGTCCTTGTTTCAATAGTTCTACTATATCAGGGCTGCCCCAATTCAGTTCATTAGATGGCAGCAGAGCGATCCTGGAAACTCTTAAATCCTTGCTGCCATCAAATGGTGGTTCTGACTTCTGCAACCCAGTTATAAGTTTCATTGGCACAAATCCCTTAAGATCTATAGGGTTGTTTTGGCTTGTTCTGAGCCATTCCAATTTCCACTACATCTCCGCTACATGTTAGCTGTGTTCATATGACCTGCTAGATTGGCTAAAAGGAGGTTGAGAAGTACTAGATCCAGTATCTAGTGGGAACCTACCCATTGTCCTCCCATCCCATGTGAACCATTATGTTAAGGTATAATAAGAGTTGTTTGTTTGAACACAGCATGTTATTCAAATAGACCAACTATGTCCTATTGATCAGAATTAGTATTTAGCATGTGGTGTAAACCCAGCCACATGGTTGGCAGGGATCTGGACCACTAGGGTAAATGCTAAAGTACCATCACTGCTGCATTTTTCTTATGCCCTTGATTGCCCAGAACCTCCAACATCGTGCTGATAAATCGAGTGGCTGTTCAGATCTGCCCTTCTCCACAAAGTTGTCTCTGCAGGTTTTTTTTAAATCAGCGGACCAAAATTTGGCTGAACGGCCACTGCCTAAAGTCTGACTTCCATTGTTTATCTCCTTGGCTAGAATGTTTTCCTCCTTCATGCAGCCTCCAGCCAGAATCTGGTGTGGATTTCTTGAGCTCAAGCAGGGCTGAGTACACTGTATGTGTGCTGTATTGTTCAGGTGGCTGCGGCTTGGGTGTCGTGACTACTTAGCAGTGATGTCATCCTAAGGAGCTAGGCCCCATTCCTGGCCTTGGGGAGAGGAGAAAGAGCGCTGGCAGCTGGAGCTCCCTTGAACTGCCATGAAGTGCAATAAACATCCTCTCCGTTTCTATCAACGTGATTAATGGCTTTTCTGGGGAACAGTCCTGGTGTATGTTACGCCAAGTGGCACTGAAGGCTGACAGCTGCAACGGGATATGAAGTAAGGATTTTTGAGGGATGTGCATTTTGTTCCCTCAAATCTCTGATTGTCTTGTGGGTGATTCCCAAGTTGGTTGGAGCTTAACTCCAGCATTTCAATCTCACTGTGATGTGTGATGATCCTTCACACTTGGGAACAGCTGGAGTTAAACTTTCTGCACAGGAGTGAAAAGATCAGACTGCTTAGGACCAGCATCTAACTTCAGCAGAGCTAATCATGTTCCTTTGGCTTTTTTTAGTTCCAGACTGGTTTTTATGATGTTCTGGGAAAGTTGCTCTTGAGTTAAGTTTTACGACACCATTATGGGCCTCATCACAATTCCACTTGATGCTTTTATGTGGAAAGGGCTGGATTTAGGGCTGACCTGGGGCCCTTCCTCCTTTCTCTTCTGCCTGTATCCTTTGCGTTTTGAAGGACTATGACTATGAGGATCCCACCATCCAGGTGAGGTTAAGCTTCTGATTAATGGCCTCTAAAGTCCCCGAGCCTTGGTGGTAGAAGACACCACCCAGAGCTCCTGACACCTGCTACTTGCAATAGAGTAGTCAGCTGTCCATTTCCCTTGCTTTGCTGCCTCAAGTGTTTCTTTTTCCTTACCTGGCTGACAACATGAAAGGCACCGAAGAGATGCTTGCTCCTTTAGAAGCTATATGTAGCTATAACAACCATCACTCTTTCCCCTATATCCTACACATTTCTGTGCTTGGGCGTTGTTTTCTGAGCTGATACTGTAGATACAGAAATGCACAACCTGGCTGTTGCTACTGAGAAAATGCTCTGCACATGCTTAGATCTTTTGTAGTTGTTCCCCGTGTGTATCAGAAGCAAGTTTTTAAGCCAAACCCTAACTTCATATATATGCATTTTGGAAGTAATGTATCTTTTTATAGTGTGATGTGAGTTTGGTCTGATAGCCTGTAGCTCTCCAGCTCATTTCCTGACTATTTGTTTCTGGCTGGAACTAAAAGAAAGAGAAAGATGAATATACTGTTTTATTTGGGTCCTGGATTTTGCATGTTTGAAATTAATTTTGAAATTTATAAACAGTACTAGTTTGGAAATGAGATAATGGCTACATCTGCATAGCCATGGTTTATAATATCAGGATTTACTGAATAAACCCTAACTAACTGTATTTGAAGGGCATTGCACCAATATAGTTAACAACAATTTGCACACATCTTTTTCTCTTTGTTTATTTTTTCATAGGTAGCAAAAGCACTGCAGAGGTGTGTGTAGATAGGGAGAGAAATTTGTTGTGGTTGTAAGCTAATCAGAGCTGTGAACAGCTAGATTGTGTTACAGGCGTGTAGAATTAATTTTCCTATGTTGTGACAGGAACCCAATAAGTTAGGGCCTTATAAGTTGGGCTTTTTCTGTATTTGCTCAATTGGAGATTGTCATCTATAGGGGCTACAGAAGCATTTGTTTTCAGTCACTGACCCCTCCCTATAATAGAATTCCTTCCAGGTGTTCAAATGTCCCCTCTCCTCCTGCCTTTCTAAATGGTTTTTCCATCAAGCCTTGGGGGAAGGGTTGCTGTGACTGCCATATCCTTCTGCACATTGAATTGGTTCTTTGGTTCTGAATGTTCAGATCCCCAGCTTATGTATGGCTGTATTGTGATTTATGGTTTTCAGTTTTGATTTAGATTATGTTACTGATGATCTGTTTGCCTTCTCTACTAATCTCCTCTGTTTTAACCCAAGTTGCAGTCTTGGGGAATTGTACATTGCTCACGGTTGAGTTGATTGGAGCGGCTTTTAAGCCTTATAAACAGGGCTGTCTGTAGGAGGTTAAAAAAATCAAGATGCAGCTGTGATTGTATGATCAAAGCCCTACTCCTTTCTAATACGCATCACTACATATAAAAAAGTGTGGGGTTTCGATCGCCTGGTCACAGCAGCCTTCTTTTGTTCTTTGACCCCTCTCAATGGATGCCCCTGCTTGTAAATTAAGAAGTAAGCAAGTCTGTTTCTTGGGCAGTTGGAGGGTTCAAAATGGTCTCTGCTTCAGCAACTTCTCAGCACATGATTTGAGGTAGTGATGAGTGTAGGAAATGAATGGATGGCCACAACATTCCATCCGGGCTGCAGGGTCCCATCTCTCAGTGCAACAGCCACTGATACGTACAAGTTTAAGCCGAGCTTAGCCAGTAACGCCCTTCTCCAGTAAAGCATGAGTCCAGCCTTCTTTAGTCCCACTCCTTTAGGATGGGGGATGCTGGTTTGAGGACAGACTTGCCTCCCTTTAGCCAGATGTTATTGAGGACAGTGCAGAAGAATCTGACAGAGGTTATTTTCCAACCCAGTGGATGAAATTCTAATAGAGGCGAGTATGTGTAGCTCAGGGTTGAACTGTGGAGTCCTTGGGATTAATCAAGGAACTACCAGAGGAGCAAAACAAAACCCCCACCCCCACCAGCACTGGCAGGGCAGGCCACAGCATATAAATAGAGAGCAAACCCCATCCCATTTTACCCCTGAAGATGTTACCTAGCCGTTTGCAAGAAAGAACCAAGCTCAGAGAACCCCAAGGACTCCACGAGTGGAATTCTATTAGAATTTACAACTGGGAAACCGAAACAATTGGTTTACAGGAAAACAAATCAAATGTACTGTTCACTGGGGGAAAAGTCTTTATTCTTAGCCTCATAGAAGATGTATTTAGACTTAATAACACTACTAGTACCTCAAACATATTGTATCCATCCTCCCTCCCCAATCTTTTCAAAAAAAAAATGTAGCTACAAAAGCATAAGTACATGTTCTAGTGGGATGGCTTTAAGCCACTTACTTAGATCACATATTGCATTAATCCATAGGTTGTATAACCCATATTTTATTGAATAAAACACCCACTGTAAGCCATAAACCCGGGTATGTAAATCACAATTGGCTGGGTTCCCAGAATTGACTAAGCCATAGTAAGGTTTGTTCTTTTGACTTTGTGTATTTTGTGAGCACAGCTCACAGTTTTTCTCTTTTAGAAAGTCTAAGCACTTCTCTTCCCTTTCAACGGGGCAATGCACCCCTCTTCCTTTTGGCAAGCTTGGAAGCTGGGGTGTTCCAGTTTTGGATAGGCATCTACACTCTGGTGTTTTCTACTCCTCCTCTTCCCCCAGTCAATGCTTGTGACACTGCACGTTCTCTTTTTGCTTTGCAGAGTTTGGACATTGAGGATGAAAAGAACGTTCTGAGCAAAAGAACTCCTGATTCATCCATAATTGAGAATGGACATCAGTTGTCAGAAGGTAAGGAAAGAAAGTCCTTTTAGTGAGAATACAAATCTTTACCTGTTTCTGATATGGTGTGAGAGTTAAACTGGCTTTTGGGGTGATGTCGCACAGGTTCTGGAAGTTGGGTTCACTCTTCTCATCCTGCCTCTGGATTACAAGAAGAAAAATGTCCATTTAGGCTAGGGATGAAATAAAGAGTGTCTTCTAAATCACTAATTTTTTTAATGTTTACCATGTTGAGCTTAAATGAAAACCCAGGTGGATTGCCAGCATTCCATTAAACAACTTATAATAGTTCAAATTAAAATAGTACTTCATGTTTCAGGAGGGGGTGATTCTTTTAAAAATGTGATTAAGAGCATCATACGTAGTAGTCCTCATTTAGCCTTGGTTTAGTGACCATTTGCAAATATGGTAATAAAAAATTCATTTTCTGACCAATGCACACATTTATGACCAAATTTTGCCTAACAACAACACATGTCAGAGTGAGAGTAAGGCTGGCGTAGCATATGGCGTAGCAGAGTGAGATGGTAGCAACCAATGATTTTCGCAGCGTCTCCCTCTTTCAATCATGTGTTTGCCTAGCAACCATTTCGCTTAATAACCTGGTCATTGGAATGGAACTCGGTCATTAAATGAGGAGTAGATATGTAGAAATGATTTCCTAAATAAATATTAGTTTTTAAATTTAGACATTTATTGAAAAGATAAAACAGCATAAACAAAGTCATGGATGTCATTTAAACAAATAAAAGAAAGCCTAATACTGATTTGTGAATCATTGAACAAGGCATAGATCTTGGTTACATATCTGAACATACTTCAGTGGACATCAAAAAATAGAACATATGAAACTATACAGTCAGTAAAAGTTGTAGATTTGTGTTGTTGTTGTTTACATGCTATAATAAAGCACTTACTTGGCCATATGGACTGAATTGTCACTCATTTACTCTGCTTGAAGGAGTCTCGTATTTGTGGCATTTGAACTTTCTATATTATTCTGAGAAATAGTATTTAGGAAAAAAAAAAACTTCCCTGGAAAATTTGAGGCAATCTAGAATTTTAATAAAAATTTGATCCCAACACAGTCTTTCTCTTTTTCCCCCCAGGCCTGGCTAGGCTCAGCTAAGAAACACTCTTCTCTTCACTTTTCAGATTCTCCTATTGAGGCGCACGCTCCAGCAGTGAGTTTGCGGATGCCACACCAGCCTGTTACTGCAGTAACTAGAGTATCAGAAACGTTTTCAGGAGAAACTGTTGGATCACCAATTGTGCCAAGTGCTCCTGGTGGGCAGCAGAGCAACACTCATAGCGAGGGTGTGTCCAAAACATTGACTCAAGCAGGTAAGATAATGGATGACCTGAAGAAAATGATCCCTGTTTGTGCAATTCTAGCTGTGCAAAGGTAGATCTATTAGTGCTATGCACCCTTTGAAAATGATTGGGAAGAAATGCGTTGAATTTCACATGAACACAGTGCCTCTCTGTTGCTCATTAAAGCAGCTGTCTCCTTCATGCCCTAAGTAACTACCTTAAGAGTCAAAGGATAAGTCAACTTATCCAAAAGTGGGGGCACTTTTATTCAGGATCCTGGAGACCCCCCGAAAAAAAGCTGTGCCTGCTTTAATGAATAGTTCGAGAGGTTTTCTACAAGACCCCAAATATTTATGTATGATTGAATTACTGGAAGTGATCTTCATAAATAACCCAGGAATGTCCCATTGCATCCATTGCTAGGAAGGCCATTTCTGGTACAGGTTTTTATACACATCTCTTTAAAAATATGTTTTGTTCAGAACTATACGTATGTGTGGGGAGATGTTTATGCCTCATGTAACCCTTTGTGGAATTAGAGTTTCAGTTGGGTATGGATGATTTGGATTTTGGTGGTGAGGGAGGAAGAGACAGCTTTCTTGTGCATAAAAGTTGGGATGGGCCTTTTTTAAAAAATAAAAACATCAGAGAGACGCGCTTTTGTTCTGGGAAGTATTAACTCTCACTGAGTGCATTCCCACAATATATTTCACTTGGTTATTAAATTAAACCATTTTCTGGGTCTGCACACTACACTAATCAAACGGACTGTTGGGCAAATGCTGACTTGTTGGAATGTAACCTTTTGAAACGAGGGACCTAACCAGGCCCTGATGGGTTAGTGGTCTGATTTGGAGCTCTAATTTTCTTCTGTCTGTAAAACAAAATCACATTTTTTCTCTTTGTAAAAAATGTATGTGTATATGTATAGATGTGAAAGGTGCTGGCAGTTCAGCCCTGAGCACTGCGAAGAACTGGAACACGAGTTCAGTGAGGACAGCAAGTGCTTCCTTTACCTCAGGTTGGGGTGTGCTTGTGTACATTTTCCTCATTTTTGAATTATACTTTTTTGTACTGTTATACCATGGAGATGAGTTTGTGGCCTGGTATGGAAAAAATGACAGAATAAATAGGTTTCCCAAGTCCTCCGTGTTCAGGTTCCAGGCATTTACCTTCTAAAGTGCAACAGTCTTTCTGCAAATATTGGATGCTGCCTGGCTAACACTTATATCAGGCAGACATGATTGGGTGAAGAACAGGTATCCCAGACTGAAAGACGAAGAACCTGGGGACAAAGAGGATTATTACTGATATATAACTTTCAGAATTAACTCGGCACGTTTGCACAACACGTGAAGCCTGGTGTAAAGGATGTATAAGAGTCCTGCCCGTTGAGTGCTGTGCCAGGTGTCATGGCACGCCACAGCCACATATAAAGATGTTAAAAGTTGTATGGAAACCAGGGGGCTTGACTAGGGTGGAAGCAGAGGGGTCCACAAGATCAGAGGACTTGGGCAAAATGATAAAAAGAGCCCACGCCGTTGTGAAACAATTGTGTAACAGCACAATGCTGTTTTCATCATTGGATGCCTCTGGCCATAGGTGGCTACCCAGGGAATCAAAATTGGCAAGATGGCAGACCCTTTTGGGGCATGGTGAAGACATGGGCTGTTCTTCATCTCAACAATCTTGCTGATTTTGACACATGCCTATGGTGTCTCATCAGCTGAATACAGTGCTTTTGCGTAAATGTGCTTCAGATGGTAAATGGGCTTTGACCCCAGACATGGGTATCTGCAGCGGGTTCCACAATGTCAAAATGGATGCAACAGGGCAATTGAAGCCTTGCCCCTGTTTATCAAGCGTAGTGCGCATCACATAGGTGTAAAAAGGGATGGGGCTTCCATCTCCCACCACTCCCACCATTTTGATGTCATTGACCCCCCCCCCGACCCCAGATGCCACTGAGAAAGACACCTAACAGGCCACTGTAAGAAGTAATAGGGCTGTGGATGATTCAGAAAATGATTAGGCAGACTGCTTCAGACCTCATGTGAGAATGAGCACAACATCCCTCTGTCATTCTTTAAAAAAGACTTGTTTTTTTCAGGCTTCCATATAAACCTGGAAAAAAAAAAACCTGCTGCTGCTTTAAGAGTTGCTTTAGTGGGTCAACTTCTTAGGCCCATCTTTTTTTCAGGTTCACGCAGGGGCCTGAAAACGACGTGGCTGCTTTAATTAGCAGCAGAGTGATTCTGTCCTTGTTGTTGTTGTTTAGTCGTTAAGTCGTGTCCGACTCTTCGTGACCCCAAGAACCATATTGCGCCAGGCCTTCCTGTCCTTCACTGCCTCCCTGGGTTTGCTCAGTTTCATGCTCATTGCTTCAGTGATGCTATCTAACCATCTCATCCTCTGCCGTCCTCTTCTCCTTTTGCCTTCAATCTTTCCCAGCATCAGGGTCTTCTCCAAAGAGATCTCTCTTCGCATTAGGTGACCAAAATATCTGAGCTTGAGCTTCATTATCGATCCTTCCAATGAGCAATCAGGGTTGATTTCCTTTAAGATTGACTGGTTTGACCTCCTAGCTGTCCAGGGGACTCTCAAGAGTAGGCCCAAAGCACTGTTTTGGAATCATTTTTGAAGCCATACAAAATACTGTGCTGAACTGGAGAGCTTTTGATGTAGTCCAACAGAGCTGGATGTTTGTATGGTGGCCAATAAAAACCTGCAGATTAATTTTTTTAGGAGATTAAAATTAGGAGATTTTAGGAGATGCTTAATCCTAATAATATAAGCAACCCCCTTAAGAGAATTATCAGAGCACTTCATATCCTGTAAGAAAACAGATTAGAGATCAGTTTGCATTTCCTGTGTTTGTTATTTAAACGTGAAACCTATATAGTAAGGAATTCCTCTCATATGATTGTTTGTGGAATGATCTCCAGCACCAGTGAATTGCAAACCCCAAACTATTCAGAGCATGATTCCATCCCCCCCCCCACCTTGGGGTCAGGCATTCCACACTATCCCCTCAAAAAAAAAAAAAGCTTCAGGACTATGCTCTGGGAGAGAGCCAATTTATTTATTTAATTTTCTGTGCAGATAAATTTTCCTCGGGGACAAAATCCACAACAACTATGAACTATGGAAGCCAGTCTAGTGAAAGGTGAGCATTCTTGGATTTGCAAGTATCTGCTCATTGGGTTTTATTGTAATAAAGACACAGCATGGACATGCCCTTGGATGGAATAAACATTGGGCATTTCCCCACTGCTGACCTGCAGAAAAACTGCACCACTATGAAATGTTGTCCCCATTGCCTATTCTGCCATATTCTGCCCTTTTTTGCACTCATTGCAGTACCCTAACTTCCCACCAAGGTAATGGGTGATGAAGCATAATAGATTTTACACACTTTGAAGCTGCCCTTGGATGGTGTTAAAGTAAGAAGGGAAACATGACTTCAACATCAGTACAGCTAAGAACGCTTAAGCCTGTCTCACTCAGAAGCAGGGGATGAAATAGATGCCATGTCATGGGGATATGGCACAAAAAGATGGTTACAAGGCAGTAGTATGTGCCAAGATGAAACTAAACTGATGACACAGGTGTGGTAACAACACCATGCAATGCCAGTCATAAAATTTGCATGATGGCATCCTAGTGCATATGTTGTCATTTGCCCTCTGCTTTCACTCCCTGAAAATGCCATGTGCCAAGAAATGTTTGTGCTATGGTTAGGGGCCAGCGGGGAAAGGCTCATTGATTTGGATTAATCATGGTTTATTGACTAAACTATATTTGGCTGGATTTTCACATCACATTAAACTATCATGTAGGGAATGGTTTAGCACAATTTTTTTAATTAGGAAAAACATAAATGGGAAGCTAGCATGTTATAGAGCAAAGCTCCAGCCCCAAGTATAACCTTTATTTCCAAGAATGCCTCTGGGCCCTAGATATAAATAAATAATAAAACAGAAAATAAAAATGATAAGAATTGCACCCCATTCAGGTATAACTTCAGTATTTTTTTTTACTATGCACATCTACCTTGGCTGCTGTGTTCAGAGAATGCCCATGACATGCTCTTAAAATTTCAGATATGCCCACTGGTCCAAAATGTGTGTATGAAGGGTACCTGATTTAGCATACTATATGAACCCAGCTATAGCATCTCTTTTGGAGAACCCAGTGGGCCAATCCTTTGTAATTGTTTTTCTTCTGAAGTGTATTTTTTCTCTTTTGGGGGGCAGTGTCACCACAAGCCAGCAGACCCAGGCTTCAAAGTCCCAATCTCCATCTTCTTCAGTCCATCGACAAGTGGAAAAGCGAAGGGAGTTGGTGAGATCTCAGACCCTGCCTCGGACCTCAGAAACACAATCTAGGAGAGCGCTCTTTGAGAAGTTCGAACAGGAGAGTGGAAAGTAGGTTGCTCCCTTTGGGGCCAGTTCAACTTTCAGAGGGTTGGTTCATGGAAGACCTGAAGGGGATCTAAAACAGCTGCCTCAAATCAGGTCACAATGTCTAACTTAGTGGTTTGGACTTCCTTGTCTGTAGGAACAAATTTGGCTGCCATAGGCTCTATTCTGGTAAAAACACATCAGCTTAGAAGAATATAAAATTGGCTAATCCTCAGTATAATATAAAGTTCCTACATTAGTTGTGATAGTTAACTTAGGCAGCATCTTTAGTTGACACAAAACAGCACAAATCATTGTAATGTTCTGTAACAGGCATGCAGAAAAAAAGGACTGAAAATGAAAAAAAAAACCATTTGTTTTATCTATGCAAATTCAGGGGAGAAGTTGAATAGGGGAGAAGGGTTTCATATAGGAAAGTGGAAGCCAGCAGTCCTTGAGATTTCTGATGTTCATCACATACACAGGAAAACAATATTCAAGTGTCTTCCCTAGCCCTGAAACAGACAGTTCCTCTGTGATGGAATAGAAAAATTATGGGTAAAGGTTGAGTTTTTTTGAAGAAGCCGGTTTTTCCATTTAAAGTGCTACCTCTATAGATGACAGTATCTATTTCTTCTCCCTGGGTCCCTTGTTTGTCCAGGGGGAAAGGTATGGGCCGGGCCAAACTCAAGAGATCCCAGAGTTTTGCAGTGGCCAGTGCCAGCAGCATCAAGCAAATCCTCTTGGACTGGTGCCGTTCCAAAACTATCGGCTACAAGGTAGGTAAGGAATTCTGCAAACTGCATCCCTTTCCCCCTGCTTCATTAGAACATCTGGTGGACCCGTATGAAATAGTGCAACTTCTGGTTCCTCAGAGATACTTAAGTTCAGGCTTCTTGATCTCTACCCCAATTCTGTCAGATCCTTATCCTGAATTACAGTGCTTGCATTCTCCTTCTTCTCCCCTGCCACTCTACCCTACCCCCCCAGCACGTAGATCTGCAGAACTTCTCCTCTAGCTGGAGCGATGGGATGGCCTTCTGTGCACTGGTACACTCCTTCTTCCCTGAAGCATTTGAATACCACACTTTGGATCCCACCAAACGCAAGGAGAACTTTGAACTGGCATTCACAACAGCCGAGTAAGTAGGGGTACTACCACCTTGGGTTGCCTGCTGCAGATTTTTTTGCAAATTTGTACTTGTTGCACAGAGCTCTTAACTTTCCTCCATGAAGAAAGCTACACCTTTAATTCCATGCCTGACAATGAGAAACATGAGGAAATGAGTTTTGAAGGAAAGTTTTGTGAGGTGGTGGGTTGGTAACGATCCCCTGGAATGATGGTTTTCCTTCATTTTCCCAGTTTCCAATTTTTCTTCTAAGGTTGCCTTCCTTCCTAAATGTGACGTCTTTGCCTCCCCTTGCAGAAAAATGGCCAGCTGTGACCGCTTGATTGAAGTGGAGGACATGATGCTGATGGGCCGCAAGCCAGACCCCATGTGTGTCTTTACATATGTGCAAGCTCTCTACAATCACCTTCGGCGCTTTCAATGAATCCAGGACTGGCTGCCTTGCCCCAAGAGGGCTGTGACTCTTAGAATGGGACTGTTCCACAGCTGCTTTTGTGCTAATGTTTGGTGCTGCTACACAGCTGCTTGCATCCCTGCCGAGGGAAGTCCCAGGCCACTGGACACAACCACAAGCCAAAGAGAAAGAAAAGATGAAAACGGTCATAGTTCCAGGGCAGCTAGAGTTCTTGCTGAAAAATGATAGAAGGCCAGCAGTTCCTTCCTTGTTCTCTCTAGGCAGCTGTGAATAGAGATTCTTGTTCCAAGAATGTCCTTTTAACGATATGTGCAAGCTGATTTGACCAAACTGACCTATATGGATAATTCAAGCATGATCCCCTCTCTTTCCCTCTTTTCCTTCCATAGATGTCTCTCAGAAGTCTATCTGCCATGTCTACTATTTATGGACAGCTATACCATTAGTTGCTTTGTATTACATCCCCCTCCTTTTCCCTGATTCCACTTTCTTATGCTCTGGAATTCACCTGGGATAGATTAATGCCTAGAGACAGATTCCAGTGTGGATAGTTTGAAGGCTAAGTTCTGCCATGGGCAAATTCTCCTGATCCCAGGGGCTTCTTGAGTACTAGTGGAGCTCAGCCTATTTCCAAAGGTTGCAGTATCGAAATCTGTTTTCCTTCAAACCAAAACACTTGCTTGTGCATTAAAAAAAAGGCTCTTGCAATAATGGAGTACAATAACCTGCATGGCCACCACTGACCCTTTACCACTCCTTGCTCCAGCATTACTTTCCCCCAGCATATGTTACTCTCACCTCAAGCTGCATGCTCAATCCTGCTTTGGACCCATCTGAAACTGGGTTCAAGATCCCAGATGTGAAGGAAATGAAGACCCAATCAGGCGGTGTTATCTGATACTGGAGCAGGTATTGGCAACCATGTGAGAGATACCAGACTTAACGTTTGAGGGAGTAGGGAAAAGAAAGGCCATGTGAAAGGTTCAGTGAACGGCCACATAGAAAGACACAGTGAGGCAAACTGGATGGGGGAGAACTTCTATATTTTTTTCTAGTTGTGGGGGGAGTTTATTTTTAAAAACTGTATTAAGCCTGTTACAGGCATACATTATGATTTTTGTGTTTCCCTGACAGTTTTCATCAAATGTAGTAGGAGTGGGCTCTGAGGGGTGCAGAAAAGAGAGTTGTATCCCTGAGCCCTGAGGTTGCTTACTCCTGCAAAAGAGCAAGAATACTTTCCCCAAATAGCCAAGGTGATGCACAAGGACCATGTGCAGGGATGCTCTTATGGGCAGATTGCTGAAATTCTGCATAATACTCACATACCTTAGTCCTCTGATCTTGAAAGAATGAGGAGAGTGGGGCTTGCTTTTTGTAACATACATCAGACCCCCAGGAGGTGATTGCCAGAAAGGAAACTGGTCATAGCAAGAGTCCCACTGAGTCTAAAATGGGTTGTATTCGAAGTAACTCCTGCCAGATACATCAATCCTGGTGCATGCTGGCTGTGAATTCTGGGCGCCATCAGATTGGGAAGGGTCATCCTAGAAGCATTTGCTCTGGTATGGGGGAGAATGGTGTTCAGTAATACAAGGAAAAGGCTCCAGATCTTCCGGGACTATCATGGCTAAAATGGAGTTATGGTTCAGGTTATCCTGGGCTGGGGAAAGTGTTTACATCCATCCTTAGGAAGCTATGTTGTACTTAAACCACCCCATTAGAAAAACGGCCAGCTATGGTGCAGCACACTTCTTTCTTTCTTTTTTTTATAAGAAATTATATTAAGAATACAATTAAAAACAAAAAAGAGAATACAGTAAAGATAGAAAATAGAACTAAAAGAAAAAAACCTAAAATAGTGAAGATAGAATAGAATGGAAAGTGACTTCCGAGTATCTCCCATACAGATATAAATACAAATTAAAAAAAATCTCTTACCACTAGTTAATCCAAATTCACATTATTTCTATCAACACAAACCACTTAATTATTAAAACCCACAATCAACACTTTCGCCCCCCCCCACAAGCATGTAATCTAAGAAGGGTTGCCATAAGGAGACGAACTTAAACAATATCTCGTATTAATACTATTAATTTTGCCATTTAAACCAAGTCCATTAGATAATCCATTCTTCTGCTGTAGGTATTTGTGGGACCTTCCATCTTTCTTGGCCTGTTCATCTTCCAGATTCATCTATAACAACATCTTATACATTTTAACAATAACTTATCATTTATACAAAAACATTTAAAGAGTTGCATATAAGTAGATCACTATAAAGCCTTCTAACTCTTAACTATTCTTTTATTTTAAAATTTAATTCACCCTATCCCTTCTCATTTTTCCCAACAAAAGAGGATTTTATTCTTTTTCAAAGTGTGCAGCATGTTTCTAGCCTCAGTTTTGGGATAGCTTTTCACCTCTTGAAGCTATGTTGAAAAAGTTCTCAAGTATTACACAAGAAGGTTTTGCATGAAAACAAGTTTCCTACTACCAGCATAAGCCTCTTTGTACCATATGACTGACCCAGCTGGCCACTCCTTAGAGTGAAATAATTATTTCTGTACTCTGGGGAAATTTGCTTTCTCTCAAACATCCTTTGGATTTGGGGCTCAGACAAACTCCTCTAAACCCACCATTGACTGAGCCAGGTTACTTGGACAACATTTTAATTTCCCCTTGATCCAGTTAATTGTATTGTGCGATTAGAGCCAGTGTGACATGCTGCACTGTTCATGCAATCAGTTCACTGTTCATGCAATTTTCTAAACACTAAAAGCAGATTAACAAAACCCAGTTGCTGGGTTTGCATAGCATTCTGTGCTCGAAGAAACCATATTATGGCTTAGTTTGATGGCCTGATTCACACAATGTGCCAAGACAATGGCAGGGCCCCAGAACATATTAAACCACATTCTGCCTAATTTAGCTTCATCTAACATGTTGGACTATGTATTCCTGTATGTTTGGAGGAGGGCAAGTATGGCATAAGTCATGACATTATGCAAATGAGGTAAATAATGTACATCAGACTTGACTGACGTAAATTATGGAATTTGCACCATTTGTATGATGTCATGACTCATGAGATGTCATCCTGGCTTTTACCAGACATCTGTGTTTGGAATCACAGCCACTTGGCTATCCTGAAGCAGCAGGAATAGGCATATGTGTGTTTGGGGGTGAATTACTTGTGTTGTCTAGCTGTCTGGTCCATACAACTCTGCCACTACTTAAGACCATCATCAACTTCTTTCCAAAGTGTTTCCCTGCAAAGCCAATAATAGCTTGCTCAGAGCTGTTTCCTGCCTTGGGGCTGTATGGATGGCCATTATAAAACAAATAAAGGCAGCTTTGTGTTTGGTCCTTATTCATTTATTCTTAGAAGCAGAATGCATGAACTTATAAACTACAACTCATCATAAGATGACAAATCAATTTGAAAGAGTGGAAGCAGATAATACAACAGCATAAGTGTTGGAAATGGCTGATCCTTCCTGAAGGTGTGTGTTGAGCTTCAATGATGATTTATTAGATTTAATATAGCTGCCCATTCCAGTGGACTCTAAGAAGTGATAGATGCAAAAACGCATTCCTACAAATATTTTAAGCACCAGGCTTTTCCCCACCCAAAAAAATAACTCATATATGACCTTTTCAGCAATAATTTGGTGGGGGAAAGGGCAAATCCTTGTTTGTTCTTATGCTAAGGATATGTGTTAATGTTTACTACAATATTTGGGTCTTTCCCATCAAAGCAATCCTGGCTATTTCCAAGGCTCTCCTTTCATGAAGAGCTCATGCTCAGAAATATGCAAAAAAAAAAAAAAAATTCAAAATGTGGGAGATTGGAAATGTGTGTGTGGGGGAATTTATCGTTTATGATGGCAGACTGTTTTTGTGAAGAGAAAGCAGACCTTACTTAGCACAGCCAGTTGGGTCTGGAGGTTAAGGCGCTGGACTAGAATTGGGGAAATCGGAGCCTTGTCCTGTCTTAGGCTTGGAAGCCAGTGGGGTGACCCTGAGCCAGTCACTCCCTTCAGTGCTGGGAAGAAAGCAATGACAAACCATTTCCGAAAATGTTGCCCGGAAAGCTGCATGGAGTTACTCAGGTACTTGCCAGAATGCAAGAGTGACCTGAAAGCCCTTTCTTCCCCCTCCCATTAAAAGGAAAGTGAGGAGATATGATGGAAGCATGTAAAAGAATGAGAACCCCATTCTTTTTGAGTGGGTGGAGTTTCAGCCCGCCCTAGATTTTCAGGGGTGGGGGTACAGAAATAATTGAATTAATGTTGAGATTTTAAAAACTCATACTACTGTACTGGAAAGAATTAGTCTTGCTACCGGTTGTCCATCGAGCTAAGCGACGCTATCCCCGATGGGGGAAGCCCCCCAATCCGCCTTTTTCATTGGCTGTTTCGTTGATAGAACCACTAATTAGCCAATCACATGTTAGTGCGGCGAGACTCCCACCCTTGTTAACTTTTGTTTCAAAGTAGCGTGAGAACTCCGAAAACTGGTTAATTCAGTAACCCCGCTTAATGTGGAAAGTGTCAGTCACAGCAGTTACATTCACACGATATGCCAAACTCGGTGGTTGTTAACCTGATCTTGTTTTGCAAAGCCAAACTCTGGTCAGTGTATGATTCATTTAAGTGTGCAAATACAGAATATGGATCAACCCAGCAACTAAGCGAAGCGAAGTTTGGTTAAAGTAAGTAGACATGTTTGGGAACATAACCTCTGAAGAGAGGAGGCCCTGATGTTCCTGGCAGGACAACGGGGGCAGGACGGAATAAAAACACGCTTCAGAACTAAAGAAACGGTTACCTCCTAGTCTCCGGAAGCGTCCCTCTCATTCGGGCTGCTGCAAAAATCCGGAGTATGGCAAGCGAAGAGGTTTCTGATTCTGCTCGCTGGAGTCTGTTGGTCGTCCGGGTTTTTGCAGCCCAGATCTGGCAGTCCTACTAATATGCGCCGGCCACGGGCACACCTCTTCGTCCGCCACCTCAGAGGCGAGATCAGAGAAAAGGGTCCCCAACTTTCCGCGCTGCAGGGTTTGCGCCCACCACCACTTCGTCTGCACATCCATAGCGAACCAACCCGCCCAGGGGCTAAAGCTTCGATTCATTCGTTTAAAAAAAACTGCTGCCGACGGCTCCGGGTATTGGCTATAAGGATTCGCGTATTCAAATGTCCTGATCTCGCGCTTCTGTTGATTCATTCATTCATTCCTTTCTTTCTCTCCTCTACGGGTTTACAAAGAGGCAGCAGCCAATCACGGCCGCGTTCTACAGCGCCTGCCTCGTTGCCATAGGAGGCGTCGCCCCATTCCCATGGAAACAGGTTTGTTGATCCCGGTTTTCGCTCTTCTACGCCCCAATTGGAACTCGCGAACGGAGGAGCTGCTGTGGAGAGCGCCGCCAAAGGGTGGGTACCCAGGCTCGCGTGGGACGGCGAGCTCTGTTAATAACGGGGATAATGAATATTGCTTGAGATCCTCGTGCCCTCATGCACGTCAAATTTGGAGCAGCTCCTTTCCTGTCGTGCCTTTCTGGGGATTTTGCAAGAAGCTGCTGCAGTATCGAACGTGTGAAATCGACATTTGAAGTCGATCAGTTCTTGTATTTCTGGCTTAAGGCAGGGGTCTCCGGCCCCTCCCTGCTGTTTCTAGGGGCAGGCCATGGCCTGACTAGTTCCTCCCTCTTCGACCTGTTGCAAGGCCTTTATGCCTCTGACTGAATGTGTATTCATTTTCCTTTCGTGCATGTTTGATCTTCTTAATGCTTATTTCATCTCTATAACTTTCCAGTCGAGCAGGTTAAAGGACCGAGCAAAGCAATTTGTTTGAGCATTTAGGGACTTTTGGCTTGGGGAGATTGGACAGTGTGATGTAGGGTGGCCACTGGCTTTTCTGCATGAATTCACAGAAGAAGCTGTTTGGTCTACAGTATATGGCAGTTTCTCAACCTTGGCAGCTTGAAGATGGGTGGACTTCAACTCCCAGAATTCCCCAGCCAGCTGGCTGGGGAATTGTGGGAGTTGAAGTCCACCCATCTTCAAGCTGCCAAGGTTGAGAAACGCTGCCATACAACACCATAAGGTCATGATCATTGAGCCCTGATCTTTCTCAGTGCTCATCCTTGGAGGATGTCCTGAGCAGAAGAGAAGCATAGATTGAATAAATGAATTGATCAGAGGATGGGCCTAGTTTGGCATTTTAAATAAATGAAGAAGCAGTACATGTGCTCAGGCCTGGGGTCTTGAGTGAGTGAAGGGTCCCGTCTCCTGGCTGTGCTAGTGACTGCCGATTGTGATATTGTCAGAAGCTGCTGAGTATTTTAATTTTTGTATTTGTGATTGGAATTGTGTTTAATTTATTTTAAGACTGTTCACTGCCCAGAGTCACTTGGTGAGATGGACAGCTATACAAATTGAATAAATAAATAAAGAGCACCCAGACAGGGAGAATTCTGAAGATATGTATTCCATTGTAATAATTTTTGAAATAAAACGATAGGCCCACTCATTCTAGCTGTAGGTGGGAAGCCACCTTTATGCTTTAGGGAATGTACCTTTTAAGAAATCTACTTCTTTCAGTTCTCCCTGCTGCTTACCCAGATGGTTTTTTCCCTGTTTTCCAATTCTATTCCAATTCTATTTCCAACTGCTCAACTCTCCTCACTCAACTCCTGCTCCCTTCCCAGGATCTTCTGGATGCCATAATGGCCAAGCTGATGCAAGTACCCCCTAAGTTTCTACCCCCTGAATGGCACATTGCTAACAAGGTCCAGTACAGTAGTGCCGAGGCCCAGCGGTCTCGGTCGGAGCGCTTGGTGGATGAGAGCCAGCGGCTGGTGGATGAAATTGAGAGAACTACTCAGAAGACCCAGAGCGATGTCAACAAGAGAATAGGTGATTAATGCATTTATATGGACATATGTGTCTGTGTGTCTGAAAGTAGGTGGGGGAGTTTGCATAAGATGCTTGACCAGGTCACTTAAAGATCAAGTTGCTGTATCTGTACAACATGCAAAGCTTTGTGTTAAGTTTCATTAGGGCTTTTTTTTGGGGGGCGGGCGTAGTGTCTTGTGTCCATTTTATTAGTTTATGGTTGTAGTACACAAACCCAGAAAATAGGTCATGCATGGTGTATAAACTGAGTCATGTACTGTACATAAAGGCCTAGGCTTTAGTGATAGATGGAAGCCTTTTGTTTAGTTAACCTAGTTATCACAGTCTTACCCATTTAACAATCTATCTACTGTGAGAGCAAGCAGGAGTACCAAGAAAAGCAGTATTTTAAATAATCCAGAGTTTGAATACTAACAGTGAAGCTGCCTCATATCAAGGCAAACCACTTATCCATTTCGAAATAGGCTACCATGATGGGCCTCAGTTGTCCCAGGTTCGGTGCTAGAGTTTTTCTCAGCCCTTCCTCAAGATTCCAGGGTCCAATCCTGAAACTTTCCATATCCAAGATATAGCTGAACCCCAGCACTTCCTCAAGATTAGCAATATTTAAGCTTATACCTATTACTAGACAGAGAATACACGAGCGAAAAATAGAGACTCCGTTTCTTGAGACCTTATATATACTGATCCTGGAATTGTGCTGTGCATTGTAAGACTGGGCAGAGAATCTTTCTCTCTAGTATTCCATGCGTATGAGCTAAATAATGCTAGGTGACAGGTCTAGTTAACCTTGGCCAATTGTGAAAAGCTAAGCAGGGTCAGACTTGGTTAGCGCTTGGATAGGAGACCACCAGGATATCCCAGATTTTTCAGTTAGACTGGAATTTAAAAAAATTCTGGAAGAAGGTAATGGCATGTCTTTGTTCTTGCCAAGACAAGAGGATGGGTGTGCCCATGAAGTCTCCAAGGGTAAAAAGGTGACTGCTTGCTGTGTAAGGACTGCAGGAGACATGGCCAGTGATGTCTTCATGCACAGGAGTAGATGGAGCAAAAAGGACCCAATCTGAGAGGAGCTGAAGGGCAAAATAGGTACCTTAAGCATTTAAAAAATGGGAAAATTGGCTAGATATTGGAAGTTTTAAAAGGGCTGAAAAGGGGATGGTAAATCTCTGCAAGGCTTAAGATATCCATTTCACCCTTGAAACATCCAACCTCACCCCAAAATAGAAAGAATGGAATGAGGGTAATTGGAGCTTGCTGTGAGGCATCCTAAGGCACAGGTTTTGGCTTTGTTTGGTTGTTTTACTGTTTTATTGTTTTATGGTTATGTTTTATAGTTACTGGTTTTACTGTGATTGTGAGCCACCCAGAGTTGTTTAAGGTGGGCGTCCATACAAATCTTTTAAATAAATAAATACAAGTATCTGGCCCTGCCCGCCTTAGAGTGGCTGTGGGATCCAGGGACCATAAAAGGGAGCCTGAGAGGCTGCATGCCAGCTGGGGTTGCCCACCCCTGCTGAAGACATTTGATCTAGGGGGGTCACATTTATTTATATGTCTGTCTATTTATTTGTTCGTTCATTCTTTTTCTATTCTAAGGGCCATAGAGGGCACAGCTAGTTGTCCCATAACAATATGGAGGCTGCAGTGATGAATTTTTTGCCCGTGGGGGGAAGGGATTGGTGGTTTTTTAAACTGGAAAAAAATATGTTAACATGCCTATTTTACAGTGTCAGTTTTAAAAAAAACAAATATATTATGCTGCTCAAGAGTGCCATTTAATCACCACATTTTAGCAATACAATGTTGGGCTGCAAAAATGGACTTGGGGGAAGTGCATGCAGGACTCAGGTTGTCCACCCCTCTTCTAAACCAATAGGAAGCTCTTAAAGATTGAGCTGTGAGATGAATGTCCAGATATAGCAACTACCCCTTGCAGTGTATGGAGATTAACACTATGGTGGTATCCACACGAGATGCTTAATCAGGTAAGGTAAAGATGTAACAGCTGCATTTATAAAATGTGAGTTTACTCATTTACAGTTTTAGATTTTGTGGCTCACCATGGCATGCAAACCCAGACTTTTTGGTTAATTCATGATTCAATATAATTGTGCAACCCCAGAAAATGGGTTCATTCAATAAACTGTGTGGACTCAGCCTTTGAGTTGATGGCATCATTCACATCCACGTTGTCTGTTACGGGGGGCAATCAGATTCTCCCTTTCATGCAAAGCCCTGAGATCTAGCAGTTGCTGGCTGCTGGTACAGTTTCTGGGCTTGAATGCTGCATATCTCTACTTTGAGGTGATTGAGTATTCTCACTTCTGCAGAACAGAGACTTGAGGAAATAAAATTCTGGAAGCAGCAGTTGGATGAGAAACTTGACCAGCTTGTGAAGGAGACTGAAGTGCTTTTGTCATTCAAAACAAGGCTGGAAAAAGCTCTGGAGGGCTGCAGAGAACCACTTTTCACAGCACAGGAGTGTCTCTTAAACCGGTGAGAATCCAGTGAGGCATTATTTCTCTCTGGACTTCATTTTTTAGTTGCTGGAGGCAGGTGGGATGAACTTGTCTGAATGAAGAAACTGTGTAATGTCATCATGGTTGGTTAGCTGGGAGAAAAGGTCTTTGAGTCACTCATCTTAGTAGATAGTGGGAAAAAGTTATGAGAAGTAACTGGAAGCACTGGGTATATTTAGCCTGGAGGACTGTGCTAAGGATGGGAGGGGGCTGAGGATGGGAGGGGGCTACATGGTGCTGAGGACAGGAGGGGGCTACATGATGAAATTCCTTCAAGTATCTGAAGGGCTGTCATGTACAAGATGGGGAAGGCTTGTTCAGAGTTGTTCCACGTGACAGAACAAGAAACAACACGTTTAAATTAACTTCCTGAATTAACAATTTGTTAACCAGTGGAATTGGCTCCCATATGAAGTGGTGAGTTCTCCTTCAGTAAAGCTCTTCATCTGTCTAGTGCAGTGTTTCTCAACCTTGGCAATTTTAAGATGGGTGGACTTCAACTCCCAGAATTGCTGGCTGGGGAATTAGGGGAGTTGAAGTCCACCCATCTTAAAGTTGCCAAGGTTGAGGAACACTGCTCTAGTGGATCCTGCACTGAGCAGCAAGGGTTGAACTAGATGACCTCTAAGGTCACTTCTAACTCTGCTTCTGTAATAAATGACAAAATAGTACATTTCAGTTGGACATCAAATAAAATTCCCCAATGGTAAGAGCTGGTGGGCAGTGGAACAGACTGCCTGAAGAGATGGTGGACTTCTACACTGGGCATGTTTAAACAAAGGCTACTTGTCTGTCTGTTGGGGATGCTAAAATAGTGGATTTCTGCACTGGGCAGAGAGTTGGGCTAGAAGATCTCCAAGGTACCTTCCTACCATTTCCTTCTATCATGCTATGGTTCTATAGCTAGGTAGTAGAGCATCCGCTTTGCATGCAGAAGATCTTGGCCTAACCTCAATCTCGAAGAGCCGTTGTAACCAGTATATGAATACTAAACCAGATGGTTTGACTTGGTTTAAGGCAGATGCCTGGGTAGCATCTTTGCATCCATTGATTATGTTTGCACAACACATATGGCTACTGAATTAACTCACTTGTACGTTTGCACCATACATGAAATCCTAAACTAGCTTGATAAGTTGGGTTCACATTACATGCTAAGCCCCCTGCCCCATCATTAATACAAGGTTGGTATCTTGTGGAATTGTAATTGTATAACTGACCTGGCGAATCATGTTGTACAAACTGTGCCTCTGAATTTGAACACCAGTTAGAACATTGAGTCCACCCCCCTGGTAGTGTGGGAATATAAAGACAAATATACCCAACAGATGACTATCCTGCCTTTGCTTTAACACACCCAGTGAAAGGTAGCCCACAGTCTCTCCAGTTAAATGCTAAAATAATAAATATAAATATAAGATATAAATAATTATAAAGAGTTCATTGTTGAACTCTTCTCACTATTAGCAAGTCTTTCTTAATATTCAGCTAATATTCTTCATACTCTGACTTAAGCCCTATTATTCCATGTCCTGGGATACTAGAGAATAAGGGCTACGTAAAGCATTGGAAACATTGGGAATTCATTGGAAAGAAGTCCAAGGGGGTCCCAGCAGAAATATTGCCCATGCAAAGACATGCATATGCAACTGGGTAGCGACAGCCTTCAAAGCAGGTTCATAAGCCTTCCAAAGGTGCAGCCGCTTTAATGCTTGGGCTAAAATTGTTTTGCTCATTCCAGTGTGCCCTGCTTTATGCACCCTTAATGGTAAATGAGCCTAAGTCTAAGGAAGACCCACACAGCCTTTCTGAGACACTTTTTATGGAATTATGGATGCTACAAATGAAAAGCCATAGGAGTTTGCAGGATATTGAATTTTGCAGGAAGAGTAGCTGGCTCTATTTTATCGAGTATGGGGCTGAAGATCAGCCTCAAAAGACTCCCAGTCTGTATCATAAAGAGATAAAGAACTGACTCCCTGTAATAATATTGATAATAATTAAATTTAGTGGTTTAATTAAGAGCTATTTAATTATTATATTTAATTATTCTTTTTCTTCAAGTTTCCTCTCTGCTTCCTATTTTAGGGATTGTACCTACATTAGGCCTTTTCTCTCTATATGTGTTTTTTAAGTAGAAATGCCCTCCATCTAGCATCCATTTTACTATTTCCTGTTCAGCACAGCCGAGGAATTACTGCTGAATTGCCTCTTGATCAGCTTCTTCATGAGGGTGGGATAAAAAAACTGATTAATGCCCAGTTCATCAGTAATTTTCCCAATTATGTGACAGTAAGAAAAGGATAAAAGTTTGTTTTGAGGAACTATCAGCCTTGAAGGGAACAGTTGGTAAAAGGGCTTTACATGGCATTTTGGGAGGATTTGGGCCATGGAAAGTCTTGCTGAACAATACAGGATAGCTTTCTTCACCTGGGCACCTCCAAATGTATGGACTTTTAACTCCTATAATTTCCCAGCCTTTTTAGCTGTTGCTGAGAATTCTCCAGATTAAAGTCCATGCATTGAGGGAACACCAAAGATGATGAAAACTGGTATAAGTCTTCCTCCAATTGTGTCCAGCTCCTAGTAACAACATGAACACATTTATGTTGTTTTCCATGTTTGCCATTGTTTCTCTCTGGGATATTTTTTTAACTTTCCAGTCTAGCCTATTGCTCTAAGAATTTTTGCTGGTCTCCATTCTGATAAATACATACATACATACATACATACATACATACATACATACAAACCAGATCCAATCTATTTAGTTTTTTCAAGATCAGCTAGGGTGATATAACACTAGCTTTTACGCTGTATCTAATCATTCTCTAAGTCTTGTTTTCAGCTAATTCCACACAGGCAAATTTCCACAATATTAAAGAATACTGTTGCTTTCCACATATTTTTGTTCCAAGTTCTTAGAAGTTCCTCAGACCACAAGATAGATGCCAAAGAAAACATTTGGACTATGCAAACAGTTCAAAGTAGTTGGCTGTTTCTCCAGTGGAAACCTGCAGTCCTGGTGGAAATGGCTTATGAGCATTCACATACATATTCAGAAGACCAGGAAAGGACCCTGAAGCAGCTGTATCAAGCTCTCAAAAGATGCAGCCATCTTGAGATGCCCAGAATATGTTCAGGTTTTTTGGTTGTTTTGTGAAATGCACAGCCTTGAGATTCATAAACACATCCTGCTTGCCATGGCACAAAGACGCCCTACCAACTATTTCTGCAGGACTTGCTTCTCAGACCATAGCCTGCCTTTTATCACCAGCCCACTGTTGGGTCACACAGAGATCAGACTGAAGCTTTCTGGCATGACAGTAGTGTTTTCTTTGGTACTGTTGTACAAGTATTTCCAGGCATACATTCTAGGGTGCCTGGAAGAAAAGCCTTTGGAGGTCAGCAATCAGCTGGACTCCGTTTGGCTGATAGGTCTGCGGTGGGACCACCTCTTCCATCTGGTCACTGGGCTCTGCCCTTCCATGGCAATTTTGGCTGTGCTTGCAAGAGAGACTGACACCTCACTTGTGTAGCCTATTTCATTTGGTTTGGAGATAGGAATACTAACCGCATGTAAATCTCAATGCAGGTCTACCAGGAAGTTGGTATTTCCATTGGTAAAAGGAAGGTAGAACTTCACTTGGCAGAGTTTTTTTCCATTCTTGGTGGATGAAGTGAAGGAGTGGGTGGAAAGGAGCAGCTACAGATCTTGTCTCCCAAGGCACCAATGGTCTTATCTGGCTGGACTTGAAAGCACAGGCTGGTTTTTTTTTTTTAAAGTTTCACTATAATATGCACACACACACTGATGCTATAGGAAAATTGATCTCTTGAGAGGTTGATATTTTCATGGGTAGAATTTTTTAAAAATCTGTGATTATCTGCCCCCTAAGAAAATAAGTGGTCCACTCCCTGTGTGGTCCACCCTCTCACCATGATGTGCATGTAAATAAGGCAAAATACTTATGAAATAATGATACAATAGCTGAAACTCATTCAGGATAGCAGTTGGTTTTGGTTTTCCCACAGGTAGGTGACTCTAGTGGAAGGGGAAAGCACTGGTGTGAACCCAATAATTATTAACTGTGCCGGTTGCAGCCTTTCCTGAAGGAACTCTAGCTACAGTGATTCATACCCTTGTCATGCCCTGGTCTGATCAGTACCATGAACTTTACATGGAGTGGCCTCTGAAAACTATTCAGAAGCCACAACTGGTGCAAAGAGCCAGTTTGGTGTAGTGGTAAAGGTGCTGGACTACAAACTGAGAGACTGTAAGTTCTAGTCCTCCCTTAGGCATGAAAGCCAACTGAGTGACTTCGGGTCAGTCACTCTCTCTCCGCCCAACTCATCTCACAGGGCTGTTGTTTTGGGAAAAATAAAAGGCAAGAGCATTATGTATACTTCCTTGAGTTGTACAAAACTAATGCAGCAGCTTACATATAAGCAGGTGAGAGGCTTATATACTGTATCACACCTGTGATGTGGGCTTTGTGTTGGTTGCCAGTAGGCTTCTGAATACAGTTCAGAGCACTGATACTGACCTACAAAACTGTCTATGGTGTGACATCTTCTGGGTGGACATACTGTAAGTTCTTCCCCCACAGGAGATTTGGGGAAGAATGATAAATTAGTGTTTTTTTGTGACTGAGTTTGGAGCAGCCTCCCACCAGAGATCCAGAGAGTGCATTCACTCCTTCAAGAAAGTTCTGAAAACAGCTGTTCAGAAGAGCATTGGGGGACTGACATCTGGTCATGCCTATTTATATTAGTCTTAGTTCTGTTGTGGGTACTGTATATGATTCTACTGGTTTTGAATTATGTTGACTTTTGTGTTATGGTAATATGCTTAGATTTTAGTAGTGCACAGCTGTGAGTCCTTGGGAAGTATGGTGATATAAAATATAGTAAATAAATACATAAATAAATTCCTGCCCTGAAAATAACCCACATTACGTTGTTGTTGAGGTATGGTAAGAGGTAGGCTATGGTTGTTGTGATTTTTATATCAACTTTCTATGGATGGGCCTTTATTAAAAATAAAAAGAAAAATCAGACATCGATTGTTTGACAAACATTGATGTATCCCCAAAGTCAGGATTTCTTGATGTGCCAGAGGGAAAACCAAAAGGATGATTTTCTTTTTTTCTTTGTTTCAGGGAAAGGCGGGTTGGTATTGACTTGGTCCATGATGAAGTGGAACGGGAGCTGATTAAGGAAGTTGAGGTCTTCCAGGGGGTTGTTGCTTTGCTTGAACGCACACTGGAGCAAACCGATGAGCAACTCAGGTATAGGAAAAGCAAAAGGCTAAGGCAGGAAGGAAAAAAAAGAAAGCTGTGGAGATTCTGGAGATGATATGGGCAACAGGGAAGAGCAAAAAGTGTGATGCAGTATGAACTAAGGATGTTAATCCCATAGAGTCAAGGGAGGGTGGGAAGACATATGTACACAGTCTACTCTGCATGTAAAACTTCTCAGGTACAACTGAGTACATTGTTCACCTCATTTGCAGATAAGGAAATTGGGTGGACTGCATTTGACACATGCAGGAGGAAGATGAGCTGTTCTCATTCTACAGCAAAAATCAGAGAGATAAGAAGGCTTCTTTGCAAATGTGCTGTTCTGTTCCATGGAATTTGTGGCATGCACAGTACTGCTCTAATATATCCACTGTGCTGGATCAATATGAGTCCTATTATACTTAAAATGGATCTGCATTTTAAGACTGTATGGCTGGGCAGCTTTTTACTTGATCTCTCCCCAAAGGCTGTTTCTCCTCTTTCAGGCTTAATCGGTCAGCCAAATACAATCTTGAAAAGGACCTGAAGGATAAATTTACAGCCTTGACAATTGACAACTATTGCTCCAGTCTGACCAACAACTCATCTGATATTGGATATGTCCAAAATGTTGTGCAGGTTGATGAGAAGTAAGTGTCACATGGGGAACTCAGCGGGAGAACCAGGAGAACTTGTCCATAGGACACAGGGCCTCTTCTGTAACCCTGGTTCATTTCAACAAAGGCCAAATTTGGAAAGGACCTGAGCAGTAGATGGTGCCCCAGATGAGAATAGCATGAGGGAGGCTCATTTGGTTTCATGCTCCATCAAACACTTCTGCCACCTTTTCTCCTTTGTTGCCCCATAGAGCCATAACTAACTTTCAGAATACTTAATTGGTATTATATTCTTATTTCCTTCGTTTTTGATGACACGTGTAAAAAAAGGCAGGGCTTTGATTGCATGGTTGTGGCTGCCATCTTAACATTTTTGACAAACCCACCCCATGGTGGACACCCTTGATTATGATTCTTCCCCCCAGAACTTGAAAATTTCATGATGATTCCCATCCTTTCTCCTGATTCTGAATACTCAGAGCTGGATGCTGAGAGTTTTTTCTTGTTTTTGGACAGCTCAGTGACCCCTGAACAATGGATGGATTTCTCCAACACAAACGTTGAAAAAGCTGACAAGCAGCGGAACAATTCCCTGGCACTCAGAACCTTGATTGACAGCATTTTGTCCCAAACTGCAAGTGACATGCGCAAGCAAAACAGGACAGTGAACATTGCGTTCCAGAATAGGGTGAAGGAGACCAAGGATGCCAAGAACAAATTAGAAATACACCTGGCAAAGGTAGATATTGGAGGGGCACCCAACTTTGGAGTGGGAAGTAAAAAGAGAAAGAAGGAAAGAGGCACCCCTCCATCCTAGTCATAAGTTTTCATTTGCATCTAGCCATCATATCTTGAATGAGTTGTAATAGTGCCAGTTCTGCTAAAATCTGACTCAGTGCTCATATCTGATGCCATTTAGACGTGACCACAAAACTCTGACCCAAAGTCATCTTGCCAGGCTTCCAAATAATAATGCTCGGACTTGAGAAGGGAAGTAGCTATAGCTGTTTTCTGCCATTTTAAGAATTACTTTGATCTTTTAAACTTAACATAGGTATAAAATATTGATAGCCTTCTGATACACCCCAGAAAGCCTAAAAAAGGAGGGAGATTTGGAAAATCGTGTCTGTCAAGTCTCCCTCCACCCTCAAAATAATATTGATTTACTTATTACAGCTAATGAAAAGGTATCAGTCTTCGACAGAAAGTTTTCTTGTTTTAACCTTTGGCACCTCCAGAAGATGGGAGAAAAGCCCTTATAGGAATCAGCCAAGCAATACTCACTTACGTGGATCAAGGGATCAGCTTGTAACTGTGGTCCTGTGTATGCCCAATCTTGAGCTTTCAAAGGAAAGAAGACAGTTCCACAGTTGTCAGACACCAAGCTTTGTTTTCAGTGCTTTTCTGTACAAGTTCGACAACTTGTCAGCCTAGCTCAGGATTAACATCTGTTCAGGATCTTGGGCAGAAAACCCGTTTCCCAACTGAGTTGCAGCACTCCTGGGTTCCTGCATGCAGAGAAGCTGCTTGGAGTTGAATGAAAGGAATTGCTTTTTCTCTTTGGCAGACCACAGGATAGGTTTCCTCAACAGAAGCCTGGGTCATCAGCTAGGTCAGCCCAGCGAGGAGGTGCAGGTGCGCCTCCTCTGAACAAGCTTTAAACAGTTGTGGAAAAATTGTGAGGATGGATGGGAGAGAGTCAGGGAGTCTCTGCAGCAGTGTTTCTCAACCTTGGCAACTTTAAGGTGTGTGGACTTCAACTCCCAGAATTCCCCAGCCAGCTAATGCTGGCTGGGGAATTCTGGGAGTTGAAGCCCACACACCTTAAAGTTGCCAAGGTTGAGAAACACTGCTCTGCAGGCATTTCCTACTCAATGACCCCTTGACTTATCTCCCTTAAGTCTTTAAGAATCAAAGACTGAGTTTGCATAATAGGTTTAACTTGGTTACTGGATTAAAGCCATTTTCCAGGTTTGCTCAGTCCATTAAATCACAAACTAACCAAGCAGACTGCGTTCACACAAAATGCTAAACTAAAAACAAACTAACCCCAAAACCGTTTAAAAAGAATAAATCCCAAGCTTAAAATTAACTAAACTTGCCATGTCCTATATGGACAGCCATTAGACTTTCAAGTGACCTGATTGTGTAGTATGAACACAGCCAAAATGTGTTCCTCCCTTTGTTCTATGTGTATTTGAAGGTGATGGAGGAGATCAGCTCCCAGACAAAAAATATTGATGCCCTAAAGAAAGCCATCCTGGATAAGGAGGGGCCAGCCAAGGTGGCCCAAACTCGCCTGGAGACCCGGACTCATCGTCCAAATGTAGAGCTTTGCCGAGATGTGGTGCAGTATCGACTCATGCGGGAAGTGCAGGAAATCAACCATAATGTTCAGAGGCAAGTACAGCACAGAAACCACAGAGCTTGGTCCAATCCTGGGTTATCCCTGGGAATTAGTAACTTTCTGGGGTGAGGGTGGAGTGGGAAGCAGCGTGAGATCCCTGTTCTGCAAAAACTTTATGTTGGGTGGGTCACTGCATTTCACTTTGTGATCCTTTGGTTAGCCCATCTATTGCCTTAATTCTAGACCAAATTCTCCCTCTTCTGGTCAAGGATTTCAGTGGATTTGTGGAGAGATTTCTCTCCAGTGGAAATAAAGGTGGGGCTGTTTCATGGGGGCAGATCAGAGCACTTGGTGCTCTTCTATGGACAAAGAATTTAAGCAGAGGAGTCTTGATCCTAAGGCATCAATATGACCTAGTCTGGGAAAGCAAAGCATTCTGAGCCCTGGGAGTTAAGGAATGAGTTTTCTCCTTCAGCTTCTAGTTCTGGCTCTAAAGGGAAACTTAAGATACACACGCAATGCTACAAGGAATCCCAGCAATTCCAATGAGACCAGTTGAGACTGAGCAGGTGCTTCTAGCAGCTGAGTTGGGAGACATTTGCCTGTCTTTCTGGCAAGCAGGAATACATTATGCACAAGAGCAGACTGGTTACCCTTTACTGTAAAGTTCTGTTCATGCTACAAGCGTAGCGATATTGGGTAAAGACTTAGCAGATGCATTTGTACAATAGGCTAAGCTTGAGTAATACTAACCTTAGATATTTGTGGCTTGGCCTGTTGTACAAACTTAGTCTATGGATCAGTTTATCATTCAGTGTATTGCTTGTACCCAGAAAATGGATCCATTTGGTAGCCAGAGGAAGCATGCTGTGTAAATACAATCATTTACTGGGTTTCACAATGCCAGGCTAAAATGTGGTTGGCTAGTTTGTAGCTCATGACTACATTCATGCAATGTGCTTAATTCAGTTACTCAATTAACCATTTTCTGGGCTTGCACAATATATTGAACCATAACCTAATTGAACACTAAAACCATACTAAATGGCAAATTAATTAGGGCTTGTACATATATATGCAGCTGCTAGGTATCTAACAGACCTCGCTAAACACAGCAACCAAGACAGCTGGCTTAGTTCTGTAAACAATGGTTAAATAAACCATGGATTAACATATTAACTTTGCAACAGAGAAGCAGTGCCACCTTGCCCCCAAATCTCCCCAAAGTGTGGATTTCCAGCAATTTCTCCCTGGTAGAGTTAATTGTTTAGGCTGGTACTGATGGGAGTAGGTGGTCCTGAAGGCACAGCACCTGAGCAAGACATAAAAGATGCAGGCTGCTGCATTTTGGACCAAATGTAGTTTCTGAATACTCTTTAAGGGCAGCCCCCAGTAGACTGCATTACAGTAATCCAACTGAGTGGTGTTAATGCATGATTTACTGTAGCCAGGTCTCCATGGCTTCCACCTGCTGATTCAGCAGGAGCTAAGTCTAGAAACACCCCTAAGTTGTGAACCTGTTCCCTGACAGATTGTGCCTGCCCATCAAAGAGGAACTTGGTGGCAACAGGGGACCCTGATGTATCAACAGCAACTCCAACTTGCCAGGGTTCAACTTCAGTCTGTTCTCTCCCATCCAGACCCTGACAGCTTTCAAACACCAGGAAAGAGTATCTTCCCCCCAACCCCACAGCTCAGAGTGGCAGTGTACAATTGGGTACCCTAAACCATTGGATGACCTCTCCCAGTAGCTTCATAAAGATGTTAAAAAGCAGGGGGGATAGGACCGGCTCCTGTAGCACTTCACAAGTCAGAAGCCACTAGGCCATCCTCTCTTCCCTTACAACAGATTGGAACCATCCACTAAGGAAGGAGTGGAACCATAGTGAAATAACACTTTCTATCCCCTACACATGCAGGTGGTCCAAAAGCATACCATGGTTGATGGTATCATAACCCACCAAGAGGCCTATTAAGACCGGGAGGGGTGCATTTACCCCATCCAAGTCACAACATAGGTTATCCAAGAGAATGACTAATGCCATATCTTGGCCTGAACCCTGACTGGAAAGGGTCCAGATAATCTGCTTCCTCTAGGGTGCTGTGAAGTTGATCCATCACCAATTCTGTTTTTAGGGAAGGTTGTTGTCAGGTGGCAGAACACAAATGAGATAGCACCTATCTACTTCCTTGGAGGTTGCAGACCAAAAGGAGTCCCAGGTAACAGGGCAAGGCAAACTACGAAAGACTTAGTCCCTGTAGAATCAAGGCTACAGGAAATCCAAGGAGCATGTTCTCTGCAGGGAGATAATTAAGTGCCAACAAGACAAAGTATGATTGGGACTAAACCTGCTTTCCTTTCTGAAGATTTTGGACACCCATCTCTCATGACATACTAAAGTGTGAGCAGGGCCAGACCAGAGCTAATTACAATCAGAAGATTGTCTTGATTTGTTTGACTGAAAGCCCTAGAGAAGCTTGCCAAGCTCTAGAAGGCTGTGGCCTTCACCTTCTTTTTCTTCTGTTCCTTCCTTAGGCTGAATGACACATTAGCTCAGGCTGAAGCAGAACTGAAAGGCCTTAACCGCCGGCAGCTCTCCCTGGAGGAAGAGATTGAAGTCAAAGCAAACACCCTTTATATTGATGAAGTGCTCTGCATGCAGATGAGAGAGTCCATTTCCATCAATAACTTCTGATCCCACGATGCTGGCAGAATCTCTGCTTGGCTGGATCCCACAAATAGATCTTGGAATAGTAGTTTGAACTTTCAAAAATCTTTTATGGAAGCCAAACATCTGCCCTGAACTTTCTACCAGATAATAAATTGGTGAAACTTCAGAACCCAACTTCATCATAAGCTCTCTGGGGCTTAGTAAATGCTTGACAGGTCCCTGGGACAGAGGACTAGAGTGAAAGTGATGGCTGGAAAGAATACAAGTAGGACTTGAACTAGTGTCTTTAGTGCATAAATAGTTTAAACATTTAAGGGGAGAGCTTATTCACCATACTGCTTTCTCAGGATTTGTAAAAATAAATTACCTGTTTTCTGTCCTTTTCAGGCAGAAAACAGACTTAAATTGTTTATTTAATCTTTATAGAATAACCTAAATGGGGATGAGGGGGAGGCTAGAATCATCCACCCAAAACTCCTGGCCCCTAATTGACAGCTCCATCCAGTTCACACAATCGCTTATCCACTGTGCTGTAAGATCAAAAGTGGTCCTGATACCAGGGACATCCACAGGGGGTGGGGGTGGTCATAAAAATCAAGTTGGTGGCTTTAACCATATGATCACAGCTGCCATCTTGACTTTGTCTCCCCCTCCTCCCCCTCACAGACTCCCCTGCATAATTCTGTTTAATGTTGCTTGACTCCTAATTCTTGGACTAATTTTTAAAACGTGGATATTGTGTAGGCAATGACTCCCATAACTTATAAATGCTTTAAATTCTGTGTTCCACCAAACTCATATTTTCTTCTTTGGGACAGCCAAGTCTCTCCTCAAAGACCAACACACTTTTCTTTCTTCCTTGAGAAGAGAAATGCAAGAACCTTTTCTTGCAGGGTTTTGTCCCGTGACCTGCAGTGCTTCTGGTCCAGCAAATGTTGTGTGTGCCATTCAGCCCAGCCAAATCTCATTGATTCTTTTGCATTCCAAAGACTCTTTGTTGTAAACTTGCAAGTGGGTGCTTGGGCTCAGTCTTGGTTGCGAACTGTAGCTCTTTTATTCTTAAAAAGGCAGATCAGGGTATTACAAAGCACTTTTCTGAACCCGATCATGCTGGAACGAAAAGGGCCAGTTCAGCCACTGAGAAATGTCATTGCCAGCTACTTCCTTCAGGTGAGCCTTGCATCGATTCTTCTGCAATACAAAGCAGGGAAAGGGAAAAATACTTTGGAACAGGGCAACAGGGAACAATAGCTTTGGCGTAGGTGAGGAGGGGGGAATGTCAGGGGAAGGGAATCATCTCCTCCCTGGCTCTTAGGAGAAAAATAAACAAACACCCATGCACAAAACATATTCTAAATGCATGCAGATTAAAGATCTTAACCTCTGGGCCTTATGTGTTTGTTTAGGACCAGTGCTTGGGGTGGATGGTACCCCTGCAGCCTGCCCATTTGTTCATGTTTGCTGGCACAGGGTACCCTCCTGTCATCTGGCACAACTGGAGCCTCCAGTGGAGGTATTGCGTATCAGGAGCTTGGTTAAGTATAAGTTCCATACTGTCACCACCATGGGGCCATTTTCAACAGAGAGCGACCACAGGGTGGCCCATGTGCCTCTAGAAACTGCTGAATGAAACAGATGCTCCACCCCTCAGTCTTCAGGCAGCTGCATCCATTGCTAAACAGTCTTGCTTTATTTGGAAGGAGACAAAGCTGTCTCAGTAGGAGAACAAGGGGATCTGGAGAGGCATGGAAGGAAGACAACTGTTGGAGGCCTGGCAGTGGAAGTCAATGCAGCTACCACTTTTTGAATTTCTAGTTGCTTGGTTGGTCTTGCCTGGGCGATACCAGGATTGTTCTTTTAACTTAGCTTTTTTTTTTTTCTTTTATTGGCCAGGCAATCAACCTTGATTGATAGGACTTCTCTGGTCTAAAGGCCGTAATAAATGTTTTGATTTTGACAGGACTAAACAAGGTTGGATCTGATTAGTTCTTAGATGGGAAACCACCAGGAAGTTCCAGTGTTTATGCTGGAGTGTGAAATTAAAAAACAAACAAACAAACCTGGCAAACACTTCTGTACTGCTGCCAGAAAAATAACCCTATGGACATATCCATGAAGTTACCAGGAGTCTATATTTTTTAAATTATTACTAGAAGCTGCTTTGTGGACTGTTGGAAGTGAAAGTGACAGTAAAAGGGGGGAAGTTGCTATCTAAAGTAACTCCAGTTGTAGTTCCAGTGGTGGCAGGACAGAAAAGCAGATGCTGTTATACCATTCTGAATCTCCAGCAGTGCAACACAGGGAGGGGGGCACTCTGAACAGCGCTTTTAGTGGCACAGTGCAGCCTCCTTGCACAGATGGAGACACTTTAAACATTTGTATGGTGCTCCCCATTAAAAAAAATGTTTAAATAATTACAGGGGAGGGAGAGAGGGAGGGCGCGAACCAGAAGTCATAATAGTACCTTTTTTTCCCAAGAATCGTGGACTCCGTCGAAGTGCTTGTAGGGAAGCTGCCCGCTGGCACTTTTTCTGAAATAGGAATGAAATCAGGAATTCATGCCTGGCCTCAGGATACTTCTGCTACTGCGGCCTCTTTTTTTAAAAATGTCCTTTTTAAAGGCATTGTAGAGAGACTCAGTTTCAAAAAGCTACTAAACTTGAATAACCTTTTTTGGTCAACGTTTCCCTTCCCCCCACCTGAAAGAAAGAGGATACCAGTTGCCTTGAGGGATCCTAAATAAGCCATGGCCATTTTCTAAATACAGAGATTAATAGCTTGCTATGACTAGGATTTCAGCCATTTAGTGGCACTGCTGGGGAGGTACACGTAGCTTCGCCAAGAGAAGCAGGTCCCACCATGACCCCTCCCTGCAGCTGCTTCAGAATCCCCCGTGTCCCAAATGGCTCCCGTATTGCTTGGCTGAAGCCACATTCCGATAGTCTTCACCTTCCTCACCTCGTGCTTCTGTAGGGTTGGGCTTGGAAGGAGGATGTTGCACTGGGAACATGTCACCAGCTGGTCATACGTATCACTGAGGGCCTGCGGCCCATTGGAGGTCAGGATGGAAGCAAAAGCCTGGCAGCTAGATGCCTTTTTACTTCTTGAAGGCTTCAGAGATACTTTCTCGATGGAAGGCAGCTCTCCGTCCTTCCTCTTGGGGCGGACATCTTTCTCAGCCTTCATCTTCCAAGGAGGAGAAGGAGGAGCTGGAGTTGGAAGGCTCCATGGAGATGGAGGAGAGCTTGATTTTGTGGGAGAATGGGTGGCGAGACCCCCCAGGAGCTGTGAGAGTGAACTGCATTCATTCTGTGGGTGACATAAAAGGGATGCTGCAAAGAAGGCTTGGTAAATGTAGGTTAAGAAGCCATCATAAAAGTGGAAGAAATGACCCAGAAATTAATTGCCCCAAAATACAGAGACAAAGATAGTTTGTTCTCTGATAAAACCTTTTCCTCCTTTTCACCTAATAGTATTGTTGAGTGAGAAGGACCCCCCTTTCTCCCTGTCCAACCCCACATTTCCAGAGTATAATTGCCCTTCACCCACAACAAAGGCCAAAGCTCAGCGGTCTGCATGCAGGCAGTCCTGGGTTCAAACTTCAGTACTCCAGTTAAAAGGATAAAAGGTGAAGGTAAGTTTTTTCCTCTGCCCCAAACTTTTTTCTCCAGGTATTTTTAAAGTTCTTTTACAGTCAGCTTGACTAAGCGCTTTCATTTAGGTTTATTTAAACTGTTGTCCGTTTTAGTGTTTTTCTGATTTTTAATGTTTTAGTAACTTGCAATCTCCCTATGAACTTTCAGTAATTGGATAGATTAGAAACATAATCAGACAATAATCACAGAGGAGGACATACTGGAGCTATGTTCTGACTGTGACTGCTTTTGGAAAACATATGTAACCTAGTTCTTGAATTTGTTTCTGGGTTCACATAATATATTGTGAACCATAAGCTGAATTTACTGAAAATGCTAAGCTACAGAAAATTGAATAAGGTTAAAGCCAATCAATCTTTCCACATCCTGCAAATGCAGCTGCTAGAGCTTTAACTGACCAGTTAACATGCAAACATAGCTGGTATTTTCATAAAATTGCCCTTCCTTCTTTTGCAATAAGATTATCACCACTTGGTTGGGTACAAAAGAGAAAAGCTATCTGAAAGTGTGGCTGGCGGCTCACGAGACAGATTGTCATCCCCACCAAGTTCTACTCCAACCATGATGCAAAAGAACAGACCAGGGAATTGGCTTGGATTAACCATGCAGGCCATTTGTGTGTCCACTGATCACCATCAAAATCTCTAGGTTTTTGGTCACCCCTCACTTCCACCACTACAAGGCCAGTTTTAGATGGACAAAATTCTTACCAAGTGGTGTAGATATTGATCTGTTGGAAACCAATTGTTACACTGCTGGCATAAATTAGAACCTAAAGGTGAGAGGTAGAAGACAATAATCAGTCCCAACATTCTGGCCAAGGAGCTGCAAAAGAGATTTCAGACTGGTCTGCCCCCCTTCCAACAGCCTCAATACTACCAAGCCAACACCCAGGCACAGATTCAGTAAGGGAAGAGAATATGATCATTCATTCATTTTGTCCCTCTCTTAAGTTTCCTAGGATAAATTGGGAAATACTGGGGCTTGGAAATGGGTTGTGCAACCCCAGTTTTAGCAAAATCAACAGCATGTTCACAGAGAAGTTAAATTCCTGATCAACTATTACTTTCAGCTAGACACAAAGAAAGCACTAAAGTTAACAAAACACAATGTTGTATTCATACAAGTGAGTAACTAAATCAATCATATCAATGCTTTAACATGATCACACAACAGGCTATGGCAATGATTAATAGGGCACCTGCACTATAGCCAGTGAAATCAATCAACACAACTTGATTCCCAGAATTTTTTTTTTAAAAACTCCAAGTAGAGGAGGGCAAAAATTAAAAATGGTGCTAACTGGTTTGTTAATAGCTGGCAATTATTAGCAGAAAACAAGCTGGCTGGCCTGTTGTTCCCTCGTAAGCAAGGAACAAGATGTGCATTCATGGAGTCTGAGCATGCAAAGTGATGCCAGTATACAAGCCATGCTGTGCAGTAGTATCACAACACAGGAACGTAAAGGAAGGAGTTGTACAATGATGTCACTGATGGGTAGGGTTTGCTACACCTTGTCCTGCCTTGCTGCAGACACCCCTGGTGGCTAGGTTCCCACAACATTCTGAACTACAAGTTACTCTACCTTATTTTAGCCTTCCCTAAATTCTTATGATTTCCCCAATCCTCATTCTAGCTTCCAGTGAGGAATGTGCCATTCCTAGGGATCTTAGTTTTTATTCTGCCCCTTTCCAGTTGCTAAACTTCTAAGCAAAGAAGAGAGAATAGGCTTATTTATTTTATTGATTGATTACAGCATCTCTTTACTAGCCTAGGCAGTTCTACCTCTGAACTGTCAGAGCAAGCAGAGATCTGTGGCAGATGGAAAACATGGGTTCCTGTTGGCAGTTTGAATTCAGCAGGAACTCTTGTTAGAGGATGTGCTTGCAAACATAAGGAGAATGCTGAATGAATTCTAAGCAATGAAGTAGTGTGTCCCATTTTTTAAAAAAAGACTACGTTCATTATACGATTCTCTTGGATGCAGATTATGGGCTTAGTGCAGCTGTCAGCAAATGCTAACAGATGCTCATTATATCAAAAATAAAGCTAGATTCAGAAATACATGAGGATAGGAAAGCCTCACTTCTGTCTAAACTACATCTTGAAGAAAGGAACGCACAAGAGAGAAAGAGGGAGAGATGGGGAAGGGAAGGTCACTTTGGTCTTTCATTTAACTAACCATAGGCCAGGGGAAAAACAGGGTAGCAGGTAAACAGCCTTCCCCTTATCTATCTTTCCATTTGTCCTTGGAGCAAAACAGCTCCTACAGTAGGTGCAAAAAGATGGGGCAATCTCCAACAATTTCCAGCTTGCATTTCAAGAGGGCATTGATGGGGAGGGAGAATGGACAAAGGTACCAAGAGACCTACAAGTGTGAAACTCACCACGGGCCCTCAGCTTGTTGCCCGCTTGGCAGGTGAGCGCGTGCCCCTCTTGGTCTTTGTGCATTACATATTTGCCACAATCCCAACACATGGTGGTCCGGCTGCCACAAGCATCCAGGTGAGGTTGCAGCTTGAGGAATGGCATCTCCAGCTCACAGAAGTGGCACTTAACTGAGCGCTCTTGGCATTCTTCAGCCTGCAGGGATGGGAAGAACATAGGACCTAAAGGTTAAGCTTTGGCAGCTGTATGAAAGTCCTCAGAGCTGCAGAAGGAATCTTGGACAGTCAGAGCTGGCTATGGAGCACAGGGGTGTGGATGATGTCTAGTTTTGTATGATGTCTTGTACATGGCATAAGTCTGAGTCTACAAAAAGCCATTTTCTGGGTTCACCCAATGCATGAAGCATAAACTGACCAAAGGGACAGAATTCCCACAAAATGCTAAGCTGCAAAAACCCAAATCAGTTTCACCTACAATGTAGTCCTCAACTTACGACCACGATAGGGACTGGAAAATTCATTGTTAAGTGGTGTGGTTGTTAAGTGAGTTATCACTTGATCGCACCCAATTTTATGATATTTTTTGCAGCAGTCATTAACCAAATCACTGCGGTTAAGTGAATCATGCAGCTGTTAAGCGAATCACATGGTTGTTAAGTGAATCACGTGGTTCCCCACTGATTTTGTCGGAAACCAGCTGGGAAGATCACAAATGGTGATCACATGATCCTGGGATCCTGCAACTGTTGTAAACACATGCCAGTTGCCGGGCCCTCAAATTTTGATCATGTGACCGCAGGGATGCTGCAATAGTTGTAAGTGCCAGGACCAGTTGTAAGTCACGTTTTTCAGTGCTGTTCTAATTTCAAATGGTCACTAAACAAATGGTCATAAGTTGAGGACTACCTGTACTGTGAGACTAGGCTTGAAGCTGCCATAACCTAAAGATGAAGCAGGCACATAAGCAGAGGACAAAAAGCCAGGAATCTTGTCAAAAAGATCCCTTTGGGGAGGTATGAAAAAAGGAAACAAGTCATTAAGGAAACAAAGGAAAAATGTCACCTGAATCAGACAAAGAAACTGGGCCTGAGCACAAGGAAAAAAAAACAATCCCTGTTAATCAACAAAGCAGGAACTTCTGGGGATAAAAAGGGGTCCTGAAGGCCACCTACTCCTTGAGTTGTTTTTGGATCCAGACTTGTTGGCTTCCATCCCTCTAGTAAGTGCCTGGGAGCCTAGTTGAGAAGGACGTGGCTAAGTGTGGATGAGGGTGTATGCATGTGAGAAAGAGCAAATACAGTTTTGCTGTTACTTTAAATTCACTGGATCTCCATGTATTCCAGTGAACCTGAGGTGCCTCAGTGTTTGGCTGAAAGTGATTTGTGTGTGTCCCTAATTATTTCCAGGCTGTTGACCAAGGCTGAATGACTTGTCTAGTCTAGCTGGACCTATATGGAAAACCCAGGTAGAAAGCAAGGGAGGCTTACAAGACCCGCATGCCTCAACAGGCTATGAGTGTGTGAATGAGTGACCATAAGCCAAGCCTGGGAATGTGTGTAACACTATAAGGCCCAAGGCAGCTTGTCTTTACCTTGCTGTAGACTAGGGTTTCTCAACCTTGGCAACTTTAAGATGTGTAGACTTCAACTCCCAGAATTCCCCAGGCAGCTTGAAGTCCACACATCTTCAAGCTGCCAAAGTTGAGAAACGTTGCTGTAGACAGTAAAGAAGATGACCTTGATGGAGATGTTGCCTAGGCAACGGAGCTTGCATATCTCCATTAAGATCACGTTCACTATTGTGTATCTGTTGAGGAGGGCCATAAAAACTTGGCTTTTTAAGAAAGCACCAGGAAGGAGGGTGGGGAACGTTAAAAGCCCCCACCCTGGGTAGTGTTTGGACAATTCTTGTTCCTTGATATCCATAGTTGCCTTTGTAATTTTTGCTCCTGTTTTTGTGGCCAATGCTCCCAGGGGCCATTTCTTACACCATGACTGGATTCACAGAGTACATGTCAAGTTATTGAATTATCCTAATTTGGGGGGTTGCACAGTAGACTGAACATCAAACAAATTTCATTTATTTATTCCATTTCTACCACCACTCACTTGCCAAGTCATTCTGGGCAGCTAACTAACGCTAAAAGCAACAACATAAAAAATAAAAATCCAGCAAACCAGTAAAAACACACCATGACACCTACAGCAGTGGGCACAAGACAAATATTGACATATACTGACAGCTCACACAGATCTCTTCGGGGCCTTTCTAAAGGCCAGCAGGGTCAGGGCCCTCTGGATCTTCTGGAGAGGGATGCTGTTCCACAGGGTAGGTGCAGCAACAGAGACGGCATGTTTCATGAGTCCCTCAAGATTACACTGTTGGGACCCAGAGCATGCCTACCCTGTCTGATATTGTTGGGGAGGCAGAGATAATTAGACAGATGGTCCCTCAAATATCCTAGCCCTGGGCCAGGAAGGGCTTGAGAGGTAACAACCAGCACCTTGTATTGCACTTGAAAGCCAACCAGTTACCAATGCTAGTAATGATGTTACATGGGCATACCAAGCTGCACCCATAACTATCCACATTCTGGACTCCCTGTAACTTCTGAGTAGTCTTCAAGGGCAGCCTCATGGTTCTCTTCAAACATCCTTGAGCTGATGCAAAACAATCCTGGAATGAGATTTCCTGTTCTCACTGCTGATCCCTGTTCTGCTTATACTGCACACATTCCAAGTCACTACCAAATGAGGTTCTCCTGATTTTGTATGTGCCAACTGCAGTAGGCAAAATGATTGGTCTACTTCTCTATGCTCCCTCCACAGAATGTCACCAGCCAGATGGAACTAAGGACATGGTAGCAAAATGAGGTGGGGAGATCTTATAAATAGGGTGCAAATTTTTAAAAAAGCGGGGCAGATAAACCATGGTTAGCTATAGTTAGCTATACTCTCAGTTGCATTGCATGGTTAGCACTGAACTATACTTGGCATGTGCAAATGCTGTCACTATTGAGTAACAAGCTTGAGTGTGTTGCCCCATAATGTTCAAAATGATCATCCATCAGAGGCAACAGAAACACTCTCTCACCTATTTACTTCATGTATTTATTAAATTTATGGACCACCCATCTCAGCAACTCTTGGCATTTAACAACATTAACACAACTAAAGCTTCCATGGCACAAGAAAAATACCACAGCTACTATTGATGACATCTCACTTCACCCAAAACCTTCTGGACTGACTTCCAGAAAGCTACTCCAGATGGGGCCACTCCTGTTCCACAGGGAAGCTGTTCCAAAGAATTAGTGCTACCACTTAGAAGCAGCATTTCTGGCCTCAGCCCTTCCCACCTCCCAAAATAGGATACTACAAGCAATTTCTCCTAGGATTAATGTCTTGGACAGGTTGACTCTCATTGGAGAAGTAGTCCTGAAGGTACCTAGATACCAATTCATAAGAGTTTTATGGCATTTCATCCCCTTTATGGAAATGAAAGAGATACTGCAATGACTATGGTGGAGCTGGCTCCCTTTCAGCTCATGTTAGCCCACACATAACTGAATGATGAATGAAGAATAAATGAAGAACCTGTTCTCCCAGCACAGGTGAGAATGAAATCAAGCACCTGAATATACCTGTACCCATCCCACAAACCTTGTGTAAAGGCAGGGACAGATGCCCTCCTTACCTCATGGTGCTCCAGCAGATACTGTTGGATCATCTGGTGACAGAGCTTGCATCTGACCTGAAAGAGGGAAGAGGAGCATGGAATGCAGGCAATCGGCTGCTATACCCAAAGACACACCCACTCCTTGGATGTCAGGAAGGCAAGATGCAGCACTGATCTGCTCCAAAGGTTTTTGGGTTTTGCCAAAGAGCAGCTCCTGTTTGGTCTGCAAGGCAGGTGGAGCTCTTTTTAGAGGCTGCCTGCAATGTTACAGCTCACCCATGAATCTACATTTATTTGTTTATTTGTTTGTTTGTTTGATCAAATTTGTCACTGACCATCTTGTGAAACAACACTGGGTGGTTTACAACAAGATAAAAATTCATTAAAATGCAACATAAAAACAGTCCTAAAAATAAATAGGTTCCAAGAAGATGGAAGGTTGGCGAGTAATTCCAGGGAGCTTCATCAGGGGGCTAACCACCCCCAGGGACGGGTAGAGCCCATATCACCCCATACACACTGACAGACCCAGGTCTTTAAACCTTTTCGGAAAGCCAGGAGGGTAGGGGCCTGCCGCACTTCTGCGGGGAGAATATTCCAAAAGGCGGGGGCAACGGCAGAGAAGGCATGCATGTTTTTGAGATGCATCATGGAAAGAGGCAAGGTGTATGAAGGTTAATTTTAGACAAATCAGCTTTAGAAATGAAAGGTGAAGAGCCTTTGTTCTAGATGGGATTTAGGAAGAAGAGGGCCAGGTGAGGGTGCTCCAATCTATTATCCATTGGTTTTCTGAGTCCACCTCAATGTTAAGCAATAACCCATTGCAAATATCCATCTATAGAAATCATGGGAACTTCAACACTGTCACTCTCCAAGCTTTCAGAAGCAGTTTGAAGACTATCCATTATTGTATTCGTTTCTGTTGATCTGGTGCTGAGAACAATTCAATTCGATTCATTCATTCATTGTTTCGACCATGGGTCGTAACAAATTGGTGCTGAGAACAAGGAGGGAAAATCACTGCCCCACCTCAAGTTCCTGCAAATCCTGCAGCAACAATAGTCCACTATCTCACCCCACCCATAAAGAAAATGATTCCAATAGTCAGGCAGTGTCAAAGTTTGTTCAGTGGGAAGTCAAGGGTGAAACTGACAAAACTGTTGCTATGGGCAGGGGGGTGGGGAGTGGCAATCTATCAAGCCAGCCCTGCTATTATAGGACCTGAAGCTCAAACCTTCTATGGGAATAAGAGTTCCTTCCAGTGGGGAAGTGGAGCTGCAGCATCTTAAAAAACAACACAGAAGTCTAAGCTGTTTCGAGTAGACCATAGCTACAAGGATCAGCTCAGTTCTCCCATGCCACTGACAATGTGGCAACACAGAGATCCAGAACTTCCTTTAAGTTGGTGGAGAATATTATCAAAGAGGTATTTCTGCAATATAATCTCTAAGCATACCATGTTCCTGTTGCCTCATAGGTACAATGGCTCACTGACTGCCTCCTATCAAAGGTTAGCAAAGCAAAAGGTCCTCCGTACCTGTTGGTGGGCACTGGCAAGGTGCTCCTTCATCTCCTTTGAAGCAACCAGTTCCTCACACTTGGGGCAGACAGCAAGAAATCGCATGCAATGAGCTTCATGGAGGGAGAAGTTCACCGCAGCCACGTCCCGCTTGCTGAGCAGGGAAAGAAAAGAAGGACCATGGGCAAGATCACCCTGATGTCAGAAACTTCACTTTTGGTAAAAAGGCTGGTATAAATAGACCAATTCTTCTTTCTATTCCTTGCAACCCAATGGCACATTGGAAATAAATTGCATAAAGGGGCTTGGCACTGGGTCTGTCGATCAGGAGGCTAATTCTTGAAAAACTGAACAGAATGGGATCATATTTGGAATTATGGGATCACCAGCAAAAGAAAAAGTGAGTTTGAAAATGTGCCAGGTCCAACTGGAGCTGTGGAGAAAAATATTCCAGGTAAAAATTCCCCCAATGCATCCTATGCAAGAGGAAGTTGGGCAGGGTTCAGATTACTCACAACTGCTCCATACTAAACCTTCTTCCCTTGTGACCAAGCAACCCAGCATAGCGAAGATGTGGCCCACCCAGTGCAAGCAATCGCACAAACTCAGAGGCAATGGGAGGGAGAACAGAAATACACAGATGCAACATTACTTTGTTACACAGAAGAAAATACAGATGCCTCCTGTGGCCACTGCTGGCAAAGTGGTCTATTGTGCACGGTTTTCTTACCTTGGTTAAGTGAGTATTGAAAGGGCAGGTTTTTAGGAAATAACAATTTGGATTTATATCAGAGCTCAAGGCAGTTTACATGGGTACAGCCCTTCATTTTATTCTCACAAGAACAGTCCAGTGAGGTAAGGTGAGCTCAGAGAATGACAGGTCCGAAATCACCCAATTAATTTCCATGGCTGTATCTAGTCCAGCAACTTAATCTGATAACCACAGTTCTTTCAGATTCATACAGTAAATCCAGAAAATTGGTTAATTCAATAACCAGATTAAGCATGTTGTGTAAAGTCTTGGCTGACACTCTACATCAAGAGAATTTGGAGATTCTTTCTCAAACACTGAAGACATTTCAAGGTACAGGATCATTTTCAAATGATAACACAATTTTTCAACATGGATGGTTAAGGTGTTGAACCAGGGGCAGCAGGTTTTAGTCAACCCTCAGCCATGGAAACTCAACACATGACTTTGGGCCAGTCGCTCCCAGTCCAGCCTACATCCCAGGGTTAGTGCTATGAGGATAAAATGAAGAGAGAGCCCTATGTAAGCCACCTTTTCCTCCGAGAGAAAAGGCAGGATGGAAATCTATTTATAAATAAATAAATAAATAAATAAATAAATAAATAAATAAATAAATAAAAGTATTGGCAATTGAGAAATTTAAAATTCTTTGAGGCAGTTGCATTAGCAGGATAACTCAACACAGGGACGAAAATTCTAGAAATTAGATCTCTCTAAAAATATTCTTTTAATCAAATCTGCTCACAGTTCATGTTTTCTTTAATACTTGTACAGCCACAGGTTATTGAGCAAAAGATTAACTGTGACCAGATTCGACTAAAAGAATATTTTTGGACTGACATACCGAATATTTGGATTTTTCCTCAAGGTCACGTATGTAGGAGGAGAGTAGAAGAAAAGCAAGAGAAATACACATACACACTTATAAATATAAATATAAAATATTTATATATATATACATATTATTATATAATATATATTATATAATTTATATATATATATACACACACACACACACATACATATATATATACATACACATACACACACATATATATAAATTTATATATATATAAAATATTTATGAATACATAAATAAATATATATTTCCAATCCCCAATAATTCCCAATATCAAGAACAGCCTTCACAAATGGGATTCTGTTCTCTGGTCTAAACGTCTAGACAAGGCCTGTTGAAGGTTCCCCGCCTCCACAGGAAGTAGTGGGTGGGGGGCTGATGGCAGGCCTTTTCAGTAGCCCCCCCCCACACTTTGGGATATTCTTCCCGCAAAGGTACCCTGGGCCCTGACCCTCCTTGCACTTTGCAGTCCTTTGCAGAACACCCAGTTCAAGTGTTTTTTTGATTTGGGATGAGTGTGGGTGACAGTCAAAAATACTGTTGTTTCTACCGTGATGATGCTTTTTCTGTTTTTATATGGTTGCTATTTTTATCCTTTGGTTATCCGCTGCACAGTGTCTCAATCGGTGTTTCTCAACCTTGGCGACCTGAAGCTGTGTGGACTTCAACTCCCAGAATTCCCCAGCCAGCCATGCTGGCTGGGGAATTCTGGGAGTTGAAGTCCACACAGCTTCAGGTCGCCAAGGTTGAGAAACACCAGTCTAAATATTGTAAAATAAATACAAAATAATTTACCTTTTTCTTCTATCTTTTTCCTTACTCATCACTGCCATTTTGCACTGCTATCATTCCCTTTGTTGTTGTTAAGCCCTACCTGTTCTATCATGAAGGACACCAACCAGCTAAAAATGACCCTCGGTCACTAACAGAAACCCCAGCAGTGCCAGGCTAGGCACAGAAACTGCCCTTCATCGAAAAAGCCCAACCAGCGAGGCGGCTGCTGGCCGGGGAATTCTGGGAGTTGAAGTCCACACGTCTGAAAGTTGCCAAGCTTGAGAAACCCCGGGCTAGCGTTTCGTGGCGGGGCGTCCTAGGCCACGCCCACCCCAGTTCCAAAGAGATTCTTCTCTCTCTCTCTCTCCCCCCCCTCCCTCTCTCCAGCCGGCCGCCAATCAGCGAAGTCCAGATTCTGCAACAGAAGGACGCCACCCTGGCTACAACCAAGCCCATCTGCCTGCTCCGAGGACAGACCGCTGCGTCGGAAGGGGCAACTAGCGTCGAGGCTTCCTTACCAGTTCTTGCAGATGCGTCTCTCCTCTTCCATTTCTCCGCTCGGACTCTTTCCATCTTTCACTTTCATTTCTGCAATCTGGAGCGGCGGAAACGAAAGTGAGAACATCTGCCTGCCCGTAGCACATCCCTTTTGCCGCTGCCGCCACGGACAGAAACTGGATTGACCAGCCAGGATGTCTACTCCCTTCAAAGACAGAACATCTGGGAGCCCCCCGCTTCCCGGCCGAGCGCCAAACGCCCGCAGCTAAGTAGAGTTCAGTAAGAACTCCTCTCTTCTCTTCTCTTCTCTTGGAGAGTTGGGTAAGATTTGGGAAACCACCAGAGGGCAGCAGAGCTCCTCAGGTTGGCCTTCCTTCCCCATCGCCAAGGCTCGGAGACGAGCACGCTCGTTGCTTAGGTCCGCTCTCACGTTGCAGCAGGGAAAGCGCCTCACGCAGCAGGTGGTGGGACGGAGTGGCTGAAACATTCCTCTTGTGGGGCCTAGCCGGTCCCCTCTCTTCGGAAAACGACAGACGTTTTCAGCCTGTCTTGGGGCACCGAACTAGCTTGCAGCTTTCAGAAGCAGAAGACCCTGTTCCGACGTAGTTTGTTTCCATAGGTGTAATGGGAAAGTTGGGGTCCTTTTCCAAGGCTGCTAAATGTGGGCTCAGCCTTACCCAGCACTTTTGCTTGTCAGACTAGCGTGCTCTTTCCTTTAAAAGTGGCAAGATCCCTAGTGGTTAATCATCTAGATCCGTGTTTCTCAACCTCAGCAACCTGAAGGTGTGTGGATTTCAGCTCCCAGAATTTCCCAGCTGGCATGAAGTTGCTGAGGTTGAGAAACACAGATCTAGAGGACTCTTTCCCTGTTTGTAGTTTCTGTTGGCACAACAGCTCCTGACGATGCCAATATTTTGTTTTGATTGCATAACATTGGCCAAATCATCCCCCTCCAAGATGTAAGTAGTCTTATACTGATGAACAAGATGTTCTCCTCCTTAAATCCCCATAGAGCCATTACATATAAGTTTGTGTATTTCTCTCTCAGCCTTGATCAGTCATTGGCAGTTTCCTGGAGGTGGGTCCTAATTCTTAATAGGAAGGAAAGCATGCAGTGGCCATTCATTAGTCAGTCAGCATCCTCAAAATATTCTCCTCCTTCCTGCTCCCCCACAATGAGGAAAATATGTTTTGCTAACACCGGTAAGGTCAGCCTACCGCTCTCTTGGGAAGAGCCAAGCAATGTTAAGAACCTACAGCAAAAACGGCTCTAAGAAACAGAAGAAGCATCTTTTGGGTGCCAGGGCTGACTTCCTGAGATACAACACATGTATCCCCAATGTCAGAGCAATGTCACTCTCATACTTCACAAAAAACAGGTTTGAAGCTTGTGCAGATCTGCCCTGATAAATCTGTTGATCTTCAAAATGCTCTCTGGATTTTTGCTGAGGCTGATCACACTCGTTGCAATTCCCTTGGAAATGTTAACCATAACCATTGTTCCTAAAAGGAGCTGTGGCTTCCCAAAGATGGACAATTAATACAACTATCCAACAATGAAAAACCTTAGGGCCAGGATGAGATCCTCAGCAGATTTCCTCTACTCTTGAGAACGGGTGAACCAGAAGAATTCTGGCTCTTGGGACCAATTCAGTCCCACAGTGCTGGGACTACTCAGGCTATGGGTGCAGCAAGAGCCAAACCTCTAGTATTCAGCCAAGGTCGCCAAGCAGCTCTTGAGATACCACTATTTTTTCTGAACTTACCTTTCCTTGGGCCCCTTATGATGTCTGGACCATCCCCAGGAGAGCAAATAATGTTTTACAGCCCATCACCTTGCCCTCTAGCCATGTAACAATGGTTCTTACTGAGTCAACCAATCCTGTCTCTGGGGTTTCAACCAGGCTGTTACTCAGCAGCCATTGGGGAGTGGAGTTTTTGAAAGAGTTGTTCACTTTCTCATCGAATGGTATAGGAACCACAGCCAGGTGGTGGCCTTGGTTTCCCATGATGGAATCATGATGCTGGACCTCAGAACCACTTTAGGGTAGGGAGTGGTTTCCCTTTCCACTCTTCCCTTTCCGTCCATGATCTCATACATTGAGATCGTGATGATTCAGTTGCTGAGTTCATATAACACACTTAACCTGGATGTTGAATTAAACCATTTGGGGAGGTTCTGCAATAGATTCCACCTAATCTAACCAATATGATTGGGTTTGCCCGACATCCTAGGTTAACAGAGAGAGAGTGAGAGATGAAAAGTTCAAGTTAACCAAGTAAAGCAGGAATGCAGCTACAGTAATAGGTCTTTAACTGGCCTAGTTTAATCAGTTGTGTACACCCTTGCTTTAAGAGCGACTCAGACCTAGATAACTAACTGTACAAAGGCTAAAACAAGTATTGTTGAACTTTAAAGTTTAAAACTTTAAAGCCTGTTTAACTTGCACCGGACCATAACTCACTTCCTTAATGCATGAAGTGCATCATTTACATATATTCATGGTTAAGGGCAATTATAGCTCAGTGGAAGAACCTGTGATTTGAAAGCAAATGTCTGTAGGTCCACTCCTTTACATCACCTGGAAAAAAACAGTCTAAAATTCCAGGAAGCCCCTGCTAGTTGGTGATGACTGGGAGATAAATTGGAGCTAATTTCCCAGGGAAGGAATACTGCATGGAGAATGAAAATAACCAACTGCCATCTAGCACAAAGCAGGGGAAGTGTAAAACCAACACTTAGGACAAAGAGTTGAATTTAAACTCAAGCTTGGTGTTCCTCAACCTTGGCCACTTGAAGATGTGTGGCTGGGGAATTCTGGGAGTTGAAGTCCACACATCTTCAAGTGGCCAAGGTTGAGAAACACTGCTTAAGCTGGTATGACTGCAGCTTTAACTGTCCCAAGGCTATCAACTGTTTGAAAGAACGTCATTCCTAATGGCCAATAAGAATTCTTTACAGCTGTGTTGTGCTAAGTGTTTAGAAAGCTTCAGCCAAGTTTGAAGCAGTCAAGAGGAATCTGACATTGGCAGTCCTGGGGTAGCTGAATCTATAGCCTGACTCGGTAGTTTCACACAACACAATTGGCTATAATGGTGACTAGAGTGGGTCAAGCATGTTGTGTGAACCCATCCAATTAGCTAGTTTATGGTTGTGTATATTCTGTTAACTCCGCCAACTGAGTTAATTAGTTAGCCAAGGCTAAATTTAACCCAGTCAATGAAAAAGCAAAAAAATGCATTTGCACATGTAAATCGTGGTTAGGTGTGGCTCAGTTTGTGGTGCAAAGCTTACTAGTTTGCTAGTTTATATTTCAAAATATTGTGGCCCAGAAAATGGGATAATTTAGTACACAGGTCAAGCATGTTGTATGAACTGAGTCAACCAGTATAAAATAACTTATACTGAATCAATATTAAAGTAAACAGAGACATTAAACACAAAGAATAGTGACAATTATATTATCGTAAACTGTCTTGAGATTATTTTGTATCAAAAAGCAACATCTACATCTTTCAGTAATGAAAAATAATTATTAAGAGTGGCCATTCAACAAACAGATGTTGCTAATAATGGAAACATTGGATAAGTTTTCATCTCTCTTCCTTTTTGTAAGTTTTTATGCAAATCTGATAAAGATATTTCATGCCATAGATTCATCTTCAATGTCTATTTCAGAGGTTGGCTCCTACAGACCTTGATGGCCTTTGATGGGGCCTTGAACACCTGATTCTCCCCCCCCTTCCCAGGCACTGGGCCAGGATATCGTTTGAACTTGCCTAGATGTGTTCTTGGAGTTAATCGTCCCTGAATCTGTATGTTTTTATCTGTTATTTCGTACACTGATTTTTTAATCATATATAAGATACCCAGAGTTGCTTTGTGAGTGGTGGCCTTAAAAATTGAGTAAGTAAATAAATTATAATACTAACTCAGACCAGGTAGACTGTAGTTGGTGTGATACAGACTGGGCATCTAATGGTGAGTTGTGGTTTTGTAGAGGGTGATTCCTCCTTAGCTGTAGGGGACTGTCAGGCCTCCCCCGGGTGAGAGCTGGGAGTGGGGCAGCAATCTGGATTGTCCTCAAATTGGATGGAGGACTGAGTACCCTCACCAATACAGGCTGTCTGGTGGAGGGTGGATGTTTGATTGCACTGGGATGCTGTCTGGGATAACTGGAGGTGCTGAGTGTGGGAGCAGAAGTGCCCTGGGAATCCAGATAGCACCCAGGTGTGTTTGGTTTTGTGATTTTTATGGAGTGGGGGTCCTCTGACTTGAGGGCCAGCTGATATGGGTTGGGCGAAGAAGGAATTACTGGGGGCTTGGGGCAGGCCAGAACATCTCTGTGGTGATGGATATGGGAAGTATGGTGGGAGATGGGGAGGTCGCTCGCAGGGAACGTGGCCTCAATGTTTCATTCCAGGGTTGCATTCCGGCTGCCTGGGGTTGACCCTGTTTCCCAGTCATCTCTTACAGAGGCAGTGCTTCACCCCTTCTTCAAGAAGCCATTGCTAGACCCAACTGTATTGAACAATTTTCATCCAGTTTCCAACCTTCCCTTTTTAGGGAAGGTAGTAGAGAAGGTGGCAGCTCCAGAGAATGGAAGTCACAGATTATCTGGACCCTTTTCAATCAGGTTTCAGACATAGGTATGGGATCAAAACAGCATTGATTGCACCTGTTGATGACCTCTGGCAGGAGTGGGATGGGAATGGTATATCCATCCTTGCTCTTCTTGACCTGTCAGTGGCTTCTGATACCATTGATCATGATATCCTTCTGGATCTGCTCTGGGAGTTGGGAGTAGGTGGCACTGTGCTTTGCTGGTTCTTCTTCTTCCAGGGCTGGTTCTAGTTGATGTTGATTGGTGAGAGGTCCAGCTTCTGCTGTGTGAGGTTCTAGAGGGAATGCTACTCTCTCTGCCCCTGTTCCACATGAAGCCACTAGGTGAGGTCATCTGGCAGCATGGAGTGAAGTACCATCAGTATGCTGATGATATGCACCTTTACCTCTCTACCCCTGGCCACCCAAGTAATGCCGTGGAGGTTCTGACTCAGAGTCTGGAGGCTGTGGGGGTTTGAATGGGGAACAACAGGCTTTAGCTCAACCCTAGCAAGACTGGCTTTGGGTATTAGGGCCCCCTGATTCTGGGGATTTTCCATCTCTTGTTCTGGGTGAGGTTGCACTACCCCAAACACAACTTGTGTGCAGTTTGGGGGGTCCTCCTGGACTCACAGCTCCTGTTTGAGGAACAGATGGTAGCCATGGCTGGAAGGGCCTTTGTGCAACTTCGTGTTGTGTGCTAATTGAGCCTGTTCCTGGACTGGGAGGCACTGCTCATGGTCACTCATGCCTTGGTCACCTCCCAAATGGACTACTGCAATGCGCTTTACATGAGAGGATATCCTGATATCTGAAGGGGGATGTCAGGAATCATCTCTGGGTAATAGGTCTGGTTCAGTGGATGTGCTATAGAAAAAGAGAATGCTGGCAGCCACCAGGTTAATACTACTACAGTTGTAATACTATTGTCTGATTGTATTTCAGATGTAATTGTAACTTTTTTGTCTTTATAAATGAGGTTTGGCTTCCTTGCTTGGATGAGACTTCAATTAAGCCAAGTTGCAATGATGGAGTACCAGCTACTTAGGAAAAATAAGTGAATCCTGCTTTAATGCAGCAGCTTGGGCCACAGAAGTTAGCAAGTGAAATCCTTCACAGCACCATCTCTACTGATTCTGGCAGACCAAACATGTTTAAAAGGCATCGGGTGAAAGATGGCTCCACAGCTGGAACCCCCTTGCAGTTCAAAGACTATTTCTCCATTTCCATTTTCTGCATCTTTTAATGAAAATATCTGACTGACTCTTGTAAACAGCATACCCTTTTGGGGGGATTCAAATGATAGAATGAAGCAAGTGAAATCGTATGGGCAATACAGCTATGAAGCAAATTAGGGGTGTTTTCTCTTCAGGTGGACCCCAGGAACTCATGAACATTCCCTTGCAGGTTCCAGTGTGAAGGATCCCAAATCCTCACCCCCCTTTCCCTGATAGACTCTGCTTTTGATGAGCAACAAAGTGCATATCTGGAGAAAGGAAAGATGAGGTAGTATCTTCAGTGATGGCAAAGGAACATAAGTAGTCCTTGGTTCAGTAGCAGACTGAACCATTGTTTCTGATCTGAAGATCACAGAGAGTTTTGGGTTGGGGACATGCAAGTCATAACAGAACCTGAGAGCTGTTGCCTTGGGTGCTATCAAAGGAGATCTTGAGGGAACACAATGGCTTGGTAAATAGGGACACTGTGGAAGAACATGCCACTCACTCTGCTACCCTCCCTCCTTCATACAAAGACTTATGTGAGCTCCATGGTGCGTAACAGAACAGTACGAAATAGGCTGTGTTGGGCACTGCGAGCTGAGGGAGGCCTCAAGGTGGCCAGTTGTTTGGGGGTGGTTATTGTCTCCTGCCATATCAGATTCAACACAAGGGGCTGAAATTTACCAAAGTGATTCATTCATATCTGGGATTCCAATTCAACATTTCTTTTTAAAAAGGGATACTTTGAAAATAAGCACCTTAAATATTACCTGATGCTGTCATAATTCATTCAGAAGAAACATCATTACCATTTTCTAACCAGGCCAACTCAAGTCCCTCAAGACAACTGGAGTCTACTTCTTTAACTGAAGTTGCACAACACATTAAACAAAGCAAAAATGAGGCTGGATAATTTGCAATCCGGTGTTGTGGGAAGCCAAGCATTTCTTAGCATTTATGTCAATCAAACCATCTAGTTAAGCCATAATATGATTGATTCTTGGGGTGGGGGGTGGGGAAACTATGTTATATGTACACAGTTCTTCACTTTGCTAAAACAGGAGCTGGGATTAATCTATTATGTGAATTTAGCCTTTACATGGGGGAACTACAAATGGATTTCCAAAGACATAGCAATATTAAGTCTTTTCAAACAAACAGTGAGACTTTCGGCACCCAAACGCCTAACTAATAGAATTATTTTATCACAGATGCTCTTGTGGATTGAAATGAGTTATAGCTGATGAAGCAGACTGAGATCCACAAGGCTTTAGGTGACCAAAAAGAACCAAATTTTTACTCTTTTAAGATGCCACCTTCTGCTCTTCCTCCTCCCCTTTCTTGAATTATGCTGTTCTTCATGCTTCATTCTATCCCAGCCCCTTGTCTATTTCTATTCCTAGAGTGTTGGGTTTTTGATTGATTGATTATGTGCCATTAAGTCATTATCGACTCTTGGCGACCAAAGATAGATTTTCTCCATGATGATCTGTCCCTAACCTGGCCCTTCAGCTCTTCCAACGGTGCCCCCATTGCCACTGCAACTGAGCCTATCCATCTTGCTGCTGGTCGTCCTCTTCTCTTTCCCTCCACCTTTCCCAGCATTAGACCTTCTCCAGAGAGCTAGGACTTTGCATAATATGTCCGAAGTGGGATAATCTGAGCCTGGTCATTTGTGCCTTGAGTGAGAACTCAGGGTTGATTTGTTTGATGATCCATTTGTTTGTTTTCTTGGCTGTCCACGGTATTCTGTTAAATTCACCAAATACTTGCTGGAATGGACATAAATTTAGCAGGAATAGAAACTGAGGGAAGAAAAGAACAAGACAGAGCCCACAGAGCAGCAGGGGTGTCTGCAGAATGCGGGTGCATGTATGAAAAAAGTCCACGTAGCCGTGGCGTTCATCTGGATTTGTTTGACCCTATCCCCTGGACACCCCTGCACTGCAGTCCCTTTTCTGAGGGAATCACTGTTTTCCAGAATGCAATTCCCATTTAACAGGCACTTTTTGCTGACCTTTTAGAATATGAATGTAAAGGATTCACCTTGTAACTGGGGGGAGTCTGACTGCAGCTATATTTGATACTTTTGTGTTCAATTATCTTGAAGGTGGACAGGTTTAAACATGGTTCCTTCCTTCATACACATTTGAGGTTGCTTTGAAAATATTCCCAGAGGGCAGCAAAGTCCAAGGGGCCCCTGTCACTATTCCTAGTTTTGCTTTACTTGTTCTCTAGTCAAATTTTACAACCAGATTTTACCAGAGTAATCAATGGAGCCAATTTCACAACAGTGGCTGCTTTCTTCTAACAACCACAGGGGTCTGCAGAGTAAGGTCAAAAAAGTCAAGATGGCAACCACGGCGGTACAACTGAAGCTCTACGATGCACATAAAAAACAGGCAGAGCAAAAGGCGAAAGATTTATATGATCCAAAGAAAAACCAGACAAATGGAAGGGAAGGGGAGGATAATTTTTCTTCTAATGTAGCAGTCTTTTTTTGTATCGCCTTTTGTTTTACTTCCTTTGTATTTCAATATTTTAACAATAAGCATATGGGTTAAAATAAAAAACAGGCAGAGTTCAATCACATGGTTGTGATTGACCTTTTTGGCCATAGACCTCTGACAGTATCCCAAAATTGAAAATCCTGCAACGTGAAACACTTTGTACTTTGCAGGTCAGAGATGGAACGATGGCTGGAAAGACCAATCACAAAATCAATCAGGGGAAGAAAACACATTTTTGAGAGGAGATTTAAGAGAAACTAATAATGCACAAACACGCACACACACACACACATTTATTATAAATGTGAAGAAAAAGTGTGATCATGAATGGCTTGGAGAACAGATTTACTGTATCAGTACAATACCCTTAACCAAGCCAGCTGGAGACTGTGGGACTGCTTTCTCACATGCTAAACTTAGTTAACATTGGTTTGCTTTTTTTGTTGCTCAGCATGTTGTATGAAGCTAGCCTATTTAGCCAGTTTATGGTTCAAGGTCTGGTGCACCAGCTTCAGTGCGGGTTTTCTGGGTTTGCACAACACATTGAGCCAGGATCTGTTTCAGAGATTAGAACACAGGTTTTCCTCCCAGTATTTTGGTAAACGGCTTGCTTCTGGAGTGACAAGCATTCCAGAGCCAAACTTAGGCCCTTGCTAGGGCACCATGGTGTGTGTGCGTATCTCAAAAAAGTTAAAATTGGGCAGTTGGGCAACTGAAGCTCCATCCCTTTTTTACATGTCTTGCAATGCATGTCGAAAAGGGGTGTGGCCTTCAGGGCACAGACCCACCCATCCTCTAATTGCATTCCCAATACAGTACTTTGGAAGAATCTCAGACTGGAAAAGTCTGCCATAAAAAAGAGATCGAGGGGGGGCAGTGAAGCCAAGGAAAGCATGGGTTCTCCTCTTGCCAGCGCAGGACCCCCTGCAGGACGGTAGGAAAACAAGTCCTTTTCTACGCAGGCCTGATCACCTGGCTGTGGGGAGGCCAGAGTTCAGGTAGAGGTGAAAAGGAAGCCACAATGCAGCCAAGATCCCTGCAGAGATCAGAGGTGGATTAAGGACTCTTCTTGGCACAACTTGCTCACCAGCTTCCCTCCAGCTATGTGGAGAAGCCAGTTTTTCTGGTAACTCTTTGATGCCCGTATCTTTGATAACTCCCACACTGAGGGCACCCACGTACACAAATGGGTTTCCTAGGGAGAGGGGCCTGTGCTTTGAGTGAGGCACCCCCAGTTGCTCTGGGCCCTGTCCCCCCTTTGGCTTCAGCAAGGGCACCCAAACATCTGGAGGCTCTCTAGCTCAGCGGTCCCCAAGAAGGGAGTATGTGGGAAATACACTTCTGACACCCCTCCTCACAGTAGGTGGACGCCTTTGTGCACGGTAGGGAAGGGCTCCTTGTATTTCCACTTATCAAACACTTTTCTGAGCTGTGGGAGGAACATGCCAGTGGTTGTTTCATAAGAACCCAGATGCTGGCTTGCAAGAAATCAGATTCTTTTGGCATCTAACTCAGTATTTCCAACCTTGATTAGCAGGAGCCTTTTTCTTCAGCTGGAATTGACTAGGCCAGAGATTTCTGATTGCTAAGCAGGTGTTTTCATCGTAACCTGTGATCCCTGCCAAAAATTTCATAATTTATGTAAAGCTGCCTTACACCAAACCAAATCATTAATCCTTTTCCATATTTCCTGGGGCTCCAGGGGATTCCCCATCCTCATAGCACACCAATTTCTTTTTTCCTCCTCTTTTATAAACAATATTGAATATTTGAAAGCTGTGTTGCATTACGTGTTGAAAGCATTTTTAGCCTTTGTTCACTTGTTTTCTGAACAGACATGCATATGTACCCATCACACAATTCCTTTTCAGGGTAAGCAGAAAAGGAAGAAGAAATAGTAAGCAAAAGAAAAAAGGCATGAAGGAAGAGAAAAGGAAATGAGCTAAATCTAGTTTTCCCCATCTTTTTCTGTTGAGATGGATAAATACTATATCGTATACATAACCAACATGTAATTATCACATGGAGTATGAGAGGCTGTTAAAAGAACAATAAATGTGGAATATGGTATAAATATGAATACATGTATAAAATCATACAATCAATAAATGATATAAATGTCATGCATAGTACCTGTTAGTACTATAATATTTGTTTCCTTCCCCATCAACCTATTGCTGTTATTATTTACACCTATGTACCCCCTTTTTTCAGAGGATTGAAGGCTTTAATAAAATAGTTATACAAAAAAGGTGTTCAGCTGCAATTCTCTACCATTTAGCCTATGAAATATTGCCAGGTGAGTGTTGGAAGAACCCAAGATTTCCCCTTTCCCATCCCACCCGCAAAAGCCGCAGGAAACGGTGCAGAGATCCTAACCCTTCCCCCATGCCTTCAGTAACACTGATGGTCCAGAGAGGGCCACCATCACTAGGCTGCAAACATCTGGACAGCTAGATGGCAGTAAAGCCATTGTGTTTCCTCTAGCCCTTTGTTGCCACGTTTAGTGGTTATCCAAATATTTACAGACATGGTAGCCAAATCATGGGCCCCATCAGTAGTCATAGCAGAACATCTGCACAGAAGGAAGGAGGAACTGAATGAGGGATGAGTATGAGGGAGCATGCCAACATATAGGTTTTCTACAGCCTAGATGAGAAGTTTTCCTTGGGACCCAGAGAGGTCTCTTTCCACTCTGAACACCACCTTTGAATTAGACCTGGAAATGGCCCCTGACAAAAAGATTGGCAGTGTGATGTACTGGTTAAAGTTCTATACTGGGACTATGGAGGGTTGAGTTCAAGTCCACCCATAGCCATTCAGGACAATGGTAATTTTGAGCCAGTCATGTTTTTTCAGCCCAAGCTACTTCGCAAGGTGGTTGTTGCAGGAAAAATGGCAAGAAACTGCTTAGACGTGTCACTTTGAGCTCCCGGAAGAAAGATGGAGAAAAATATGACACATAAATCAACACCAGGTAGTAATCCTTGTTTTGGACTAATTGAAGACAGTGATATATAAGAAACTGCAATGCTCAGTTCCCAATGAAAGCAACTCCCATTGAAACCAACGTAGGTTCAAAGAAAAGCTCATTTATTGAGAAGTGGTGTAGTTCTAGAGCATTGCTGAAACTAAAAGCCCGCGTGCGCCAAACTTGATTTTATCCTCTTTCCCATTTCACCTCCCCCTTCTATCTCATAGTTCTTCTTGCGCATGTCGCCAGGTCATCTCCTGGTCTCACGCTGGTACGGCCTTGGGCATTCCTGAGAAACAGGTAACAGTACATCTGCGGCTAATGGCTCACCTACTAACTCTTCCCCCCCCCCCCCATTTTTCTTGTATTGGCAGAAACGAAGCAAGCAAACTAGCAGGATGGTTAATCGATTGTGAGGCTTCTGACAACCCCTCTTATTGCTTTGCAGCAATAGAAAAACTATCAGAACTGTAAGAACTGAACTCTGTATATGCACTTTGCTAGTGGAACAGCTATGTTTGGTACTTAAAAAAAAAGAAAAAAAGAATGTGTAATGAGTCAGCTCCAACCCTCCAAGGTATCCTGGATTCTGGAGGCTCTCACCTGGTACAGAGTCAGAACGTGAATATTTTATGGGCTCCAGAGACGGAAACCTAGGCGCGCGGCTTCATTGGAGAGACAGCGGTGCTGCAAATTGTGGATTACTGGGCACAGATCTAACAGATCTAACCCTCCCCATTCATCATTTCCTTCCATTTTTTTTTATTTTTGAAAAAACTTTAGTTTGGTCTTACTCCAGTCATACATCCAGGGCAGAAAAAGGGGGAGAAAGAGCACCAGGAGGGGGGATCTGCAGTGGGCAGGAACAGGGGAGAGAAACCTAACAGAGAAGGGAAAAAACAGGGAGCTGGAAGGAGCGTGCCTGAAGCTGACCCCCACAGAAGAGCTGTGCATCACCCGCACCAGTTCAAAATGTAAGTGGGGGGCAGATACACACCCCACCTGCTTGCTGAGGCTTTGGGGGGAATACAGATATTGAGAGGCACGAGCGACTGTTGGCCCCTTTGGGAACATTCAGTGGGGGGGGGGTACTCTTGGGCACTCATCCAGCCGACGCTTGCCCCGTAGCGGCGGCTGGTGATGCCACGTGCCCCCGCCCCGGACTAGCGGGTATCCCTTGCTTGACCTCCTTCAGCTGTTCGACAGCCTTCGAGCACCGTTGGAAGCGGCGACAGGCGGCCTGGCTGGGGAAATTCCATGTTTGCAGGACGGGCGAGGAACACGTGGAACCTTCCAGCCGTCGTCCTGGAAAGATTCGGGCAAGGCGGCAAGGCGGCAAGATACGCAGCCGCGGGTGTCCGCTTCGAAAGGGAGCCTTTCGGACGCTCCGAGAGGGACCAGCCCACAGGCCCCCGACGCAGAGAAGGGTCCTCGGCAGAGACACCCCGCCGAGTTGGGAAGCGCAGCCTCCCGAGAGAGGCAGCGGGGGCCGGGCAGAGGGAGGGGCCGGGGCTGGCGCCCAAGAGGAGCACCGTTTAAAAGGCCCGGTCGGCCCGCCCCGTCTAAGCTGCTCCCCGCTTCTCCCGGCTATGGCTCCGTCGCTGCCGCCGTTCCTGCGCTTGCTGCTGCGCTGCAGGGCCTTCCTCATGCTCTTCGGCACCCCGCTCGCTCTGCTGCCGCTGCCGCTGCTGATCCCCACCCAGGTAGGTCCGCGGCGCGCCCGGCTCCTTGTCGGAGGGAACACCGGCTCTGGCGGCGCTGGTGCCCCGTCCCGGAGCGCGCGCTGCGCCCTCGACGATCCCCAGGCCGTCGAGGATCTCTCGGGATGGTTCTTGGCCCTGCGCCCGCTCGGACGACCCAGAGCTGGGCGCTAGTAGCCCGAGCGGATGCCGTCGGCGCGCGAGAGGAGCGCTCTGACCTGAACCAAACGGCGGTTCGCTTCTTGGCGGACGCGGGTGACAGCCCTGGAGGGAGCGACCCGCTCTCCGTTTACGGAAGAAACGGAGAAAGAGAACGAACGTGTAACCGTTTGGCCAACGGTTTGCTGGAAAAACAGCGCGGGCACCTTCTCCCCGTAGGGAGAAGGAAGCCCGTGTGAAGGTGTGAGGGCAGCGGGGGTGGAGGAAACTCCCCATTGGACAGAGTGGCCTCTTAAAGCTGTGGTAGCTACATAGAGCCTCTATCGACAGATGCAGTCTACCTTAAAACGAGTTCTGTAGCGAAAAAGGGGAGATATTTTTCCACCCCATAGCGTGCTGTTGGCTTTGTGGAAAATAGGGCAAGCCACATTTTTTGTTACGAATAGCAGTCATAAGAAACACTGGGGTAGGGAAATAGAGACCTTACGAGGAGGACTAGTTTGGAGAAACGGAATAGAAGCATTTCTCTCTTTTCTTATAACATTAGAACTGAGATGAGGGGAAGATTAAAACATTAAATTCATAGATAGTAACCAAATTAAATCTTTGTGGTCAGAGGCAGGCTACCTCTAAATCAGTGTTTCTTAACCTTGGCAACTTTAAGATGTGTAGACTTCAGCTCCCAGAATTCCCCAGCCAGCCACTTGAAGTCCACACATTTTGGAGCTGCTAAGGTTGAAAAACATTGCCCCGTCCCATCAAATGAGGAAATCGTCCCTTGTAGAGGGAATCTGCTTTTCCTCACTCCAGTTACAGCCATTCATTTTTTATAAGACAAGTCTCTTATAAACGTGTCTACGTGTCTCTTCCTTAGTTTTTCTCTACACTGGCTTGTTAATTTCTAAGCCTGACTTGTATCCTTGACCTTTTAATCAATTATTTGCTCTAAGTAAGTTAGGAGACAGTTTTTTCTAAAGGTGAGTGGATGCAAGGGTTGGAGATGCACAGAGATCTTCTTCTGGATCTGCACATACGTCTTAGTGTATTCCTCCCCAGTACATGCAGAGGAGGCTATAACTGAATAATCTTCCAGGTAGTGAAATATGAGTAAGATCAGGAAACATTTTACAATGGAGTGTTGAGGATCATTTGAGATTTTTCATTTGATACTGTACAATGATTGTAATATGCAGAACATACAGACCTGAAATCTGGTTAACTGTTGCACCACTGTTGGATCTACATCTGTCCAAGAGAATCTGTAAAACATGGATAATCAAGCTGGTGCCTTCCAAATATTTGTGGAAGCCCACATCCTTTTGCCATTGGCCATGTTGGCTGGGGAATTTTAAAGTCAAAGTACCTGGGAATTTTAAAGTCAAAATACCTAGAGGGCACAAGGTTGCCTGTCTGTGCTGCAGAAGTGTTCTAAATAATATCTGTTTCAGAAAAATTATGGAGGTCTGTTTGGACATGCACGCACACACACAACCAACCCCCCCCCCAACAAGACAAAGATTACACAGTAATTTCTAGAGAAGCAAAAGAGGTATTAGTCTGTACCAACAAAAATAACAAAATATTTTATGTTACCTTAAAGGCAAATTATATTCTTAGTCTTTAAACTGTTTTAAGGCTCTTTGTGGCTATTACCCAGTAAATCTTCCCTCCCATCAGGCATGTCATGGTTAATATAAAATTCTAGTGGATTGGTGAAAATCACTTGTTTAGTCCAGAGAGAAATTTGCAAGTCTGGTAGGGCATGAATCCACTTGCTGCCCTTGAGTAAGGCTTTATACATAGTCATTTTGGGCACAGGCAAATTGACAAGTATGAGGTATTTGCACCAAATAGCCTCAAAACACCATTTATAGCCACTTAATTAGTCTTCCCACAAGAAAATTGACTTGACAAATTCCAGACTACTTCACTCTCTCATCAGCAGTTTCATCTGGCATGTGCATGCAACATTGTCTGAGTTGTGGGCACTTTAATTGTGGTTTAGCATCTTCATTCTGACAGGTATAGGCTGGTGAAGGAGGGGGGAATCACCCGTCTCCACACACCAAGAGTGGTTGACATAACTTCTAGAGCAGTGCTGGCTGGGGAATTCTGGGGATTCTGGGAGTTGAAGTCCACATGTCTTAAGTTGCCAAGGTTGAGAAACACTGTTCTAGAGGAATGATCAGTTCTGCTCCTGATAGATGGAGAACTCAGGGCTGCTTATGGCTCCTGAAAAGTGAAGGACTGGTTTATTTGCTTCTAGTACCTCTTAAGGACACTAACCCCTTAGACTAGGATAGATCATTTAGTGTCCCCAAAGTCACATATTCTCCCCCGTCCCTTTGTTTAGGGCAGGAATGCCCAACATCTTTTAGCTTGAAGGAAACACCAGGCTTTGGGCAACATGTCATGAGCTGCTCTCCAGAAATTAGCAAAGGCTGAAAAATGAGTTGGGGTAGCATCTGGGACCAGAAATGGTATACTGATAAACTGTATGCTATGGGCTATACTTTTTGCATCCTGAGATTATGTCCTGGACAAAGGAAACCCTCATGTCTTAGCTTGTGATCCAGAGTTTAAAGTGCTACAGGTATTTGTGTCTGCCTCTGTGTGTCTGAATGTGTGCTTCCTTGTCCACAGGAGGCCAGATGTGGCTATGTGATCATTCTCATGGCTGTGTACTGGTGCACAGAGGTGATTCCTTTGGCTATTACATCTCTCTTGCCAGTTGTTTTATTCCCATTGTTTGGCATCCTGGAATCCAAAAAGGTACGGAGCAAAGGCAATGATGGTAAAAACTTTTTTTTTCATGAGTTTTACCTTTTTTTAAAAAAAATCTTTCAGGTGAAATCAAGAATTGAAGTTAGATAAGCAAAATCCTATAATCCTCACCCAGTGGAAAGAAGTTAAGAAGCTTAGAAATATTGACAGCATTCACACAAGACACTAAATCCTAAATATGGGTTAACAGAACACAGTTGCTATGTTCAGTTGTTTGTTACGTTCCAGTAATATGTTATTCTCAAATCAGTGAACCATCGTGACTGAACAAGATGTACTGATTCCCACAATATGTTAGGATGAGGGCTGGGTTCCAACTGTATACTAAACCCAAGAATATTCAGCCTCATTTTAAACTAGCCTAGTTTGTGCAAACCCAGGTGTCCCGTTCAGTTAGAAGTGAATAGGAAAAAAAGAGCAGAGGTGATAAGAAGGGGGTCTGTGGATTGGATATTGTAGCATAAATTCCTATAGCAATGTCTCCCAGTTCTGCATCAAAGCTTCTTTCCTTCTAACTCCAGAGGCCAGCTGTAACCTTACTGGTAAGGGAAATGCATTCTGCATGTGCCCAAATGTTCATTAGCAGTGAGAATCTACTTTGCCATCCTCTGTCCCAATCAGGTGTGCATGCAGTACCTAAAGGACACAAATATGCTCTTTGTTGGGGGCCTGATTGTGGCTGTGGCTGTAGAGCATTGGAACTTGCACAAGCGGATTGCGCTCAGAGTGTTGCTAATCGTTGGTGTGAAACCTGCACTGTAAGTAGTAACTCTTCTCTCCCTTTTCCCAAAGTTAGGCCAGGTTGGATTAAATGTGTTGAGGAGATTAATGCAAAAATGGCACATGCATGTCTGGAGATTTTCCCAGCATGCTGGCTGGGGAATTCTGGGGGTTGAAGTCCACACATTTTGAAGTGGCCAAGGTTGAGAAACACTGCAATAGATCATTGAGCTAACAGTCTCTCCAGATCTGGGCAGCAAAAATGCAGATCACCACCAGATGGCAGCAAAGAGATCTAGATATAGATGTGGCGTCTCTAGCTTATGAGATACTCTTTTCCCCACTGTGTCCCCTTCCAGCCTGATGATGGGATTTATGGGGGTTACGGCCTTCCTGTCCATGTGGATCAGCAACACAGCAACCACTGCCATGATGGTCCCCATCGTCCAGGCTGTTCTGGACCAGATGAACAATACAGAGGAAGACCTGGAGGTCATGGAATCAACTGCTGGACACATCAACAACGCTATTGAACTGGAAGGGAAAGTGTCCACCGGTGTCTCCACAGTGCAAGGTGAGTGGGTTCCCTCCCCAGCAGATAGAAGAAAACATTTCTGAAATTCATTTGGGATTTACATCCTTGGCAACTTATGAGGAAAATCTGGACTATTGATTTTAGCTACAAAAATGCTATATACTTCATGAACTAAACAGGGGAGAGTGCAATGACACGGATATGACATAGGTGAAAGTAAATGAGAATCTTGCATTCTTTAAAGATAAACAAATTTATCAGTTGGCTGATAGACGTAGGGCCAGAGGCCACTAAGGGCAAAAATGTGTTATGTGATATTTGTATTTCCTGTTCTTTGGGGCCCCTTGTTATCTTTACTTGGTTACATATTTAATTGCTTTAATATATGGGATATTTAAGCGCATATTTAATTAAGCACATATTTAATTGCTTTAATATATGGGAATAAGGAAATACAGAAATACAAAAAGAAAAGAAAAACAAAAGCAAACTGAAATGGAGGAAAAAGAACAAGAACAAAGATATCATATATTATAAGAAATAGTTTTTAAATACAGCATTGAATCTTGTCACATATAGTAGTATTGATCAATGTTTTCATTAAAAGGCCAGTTCACAGAGAGCAAATACAAATCATTAAATCAAAGGATATACAATTTTTCCATTGTAACAGAACTTTTTTTTCCTATGCCCTACTCTTGATAAAAACCATAATTCTTCATTTATTGATCTATTACAATATTTCAACATATAGTTCAAAATGACATCCACATCTTTAAAACATATTGCTCTTCCCAAGTCCATATTAACAAACTTATGGATAAATCGGGTAGTGGTTGGACAAGCCCATATCATATATGTTAGTCCCCTTTATCATGTTATACTTTTAACATAATGTTGACAACCAACCCTTTTTAAACATTCTTCAAGGTTTTAAACATTCTCCAATAAACGTGAAAAAAACTTGTGTTGAATGAGTCTCATCATAAGATCATAAGAAACCTGCTTAATATTCTTTCAGACTCTTTGCATTGATTTTTTCAATTTGGTCTATTCTAACTCTTTATTTCAGAGTTCTTGCAAATAACTAATACTGCCCTAAATGTATTCTTTAATTATCCATTGAAGAAAACCCCGTAGGTTTGGAATCATCCAAAACACTTTTCAATATTGATAATTAGGAACTTTTGATTTCATTAATACATCTGGACTGGGGCTGATAGTTGTTTTTAACTTGATTGTTTGAATTCCATAAAGAAACAGAGGTTAAAATATGTGCTCATTGATAAAACTGAAAATCAGATAAGTTAAACTGCTCATCTTTATATAGCAGCCATACTTTGGACAGAGAATTTAAAAGTTTGTCCTTTTCACAAAAACTTCCTTAATAACTTATAGATCTTTTAAAAATATAAGGTATTATATATTATATTATATTTACCCCCCCCACGTCATCTTGAATGTCTTTAGTATTTATGTATAGGGTTTGGTTTATAGGGGATTTTAAGGGATTCTGTTTTTAATTATTTATGGGTTATTTTAATTGTTATAGGCTTTTGGTTTTTTAATTGTGAGCCCGCCCAGAGTCACCCATTTGGAGAGATGGGCGGCATACAAATGTAATAATAAATAATAAAATAGATAAATAAATATTATCATAGGAATCCCTCTCAGTACCTATATCCATCTTGAATAATACTCATTTTTACAATATTTATCTTTCCCCATATACTCACTTGGATGTTTAAACACAGACTTGATCAAACATTATCAATTTCATCTGATAAACAATTTGAAATATTTACATCTACAAATAAAAATATTTTAATCTCTTATTTAAAAGAATTCATACAGGTAAAACTCACATTTTTACAAGTATCCCTGGATGCATTAGAATCAATAGGAAGTATATGAGACATATTTAATTAAGCACATATTTAATTGCTTTAATATATGGGAATAAGGAAATACAATTAATTGAGTAGCCTGAGAATTAACTGACTTTTTTACTATATCAATACATTTTGGCAAAACCATTCATATTTATCAGTAAGAAATAATCTATCAGCGAATAGTAACTGTGTATTCAGTTGCTTTTAAGACAGGCATAATAGTTCCAATATCAAATTAAATATATGAGGAAATAAAAAAACCTTTATCAGTTCCATGAATCATATTGATAGATGAGACAATAATTTCGCTTGTATCAACTCTGGCTGAAGAATTACACAATTACATTTTCATCCAATTAATTTGATTAAGATTTGTTTCAATAAATTTCAGCTTCACCATATCCAAGGCCCTTTTCCATTGCCGATAAAATTCTACTGTCGATTCTAATTTTTCTGAAAGTGTATAATTAATAGTCAACTAATACTCAAATATCATCCAAGGCTTGTTGTCCTTTCATAAAACCAGATTGATGGGTAGATAAACAACGGTAATCTCATTTGTAATCTACATGCCAAAATCAAAATTTTAGCATCAGCATTTAACTAAGCAATCAGATATTCATGTGCATAATCAGTAGACTCTTTACCAGCCTTCAAAATTAGTTATTGATCCTCATTAAAATAAATTGAAAACAAGTTTTCTGAAAAAGGATTGTTACAAACCACCAACAATATAGGAACAAAATTCAGTACCTGTCTTCTACAATTCAATAAAATAAGCATTAACTCCAGGATGCTTTTCTTGTCATAGATTTAATAGTATCTATTATTTCCTGAAGAAGCAAAGATGTCTAAAAAATAGCACGATCATGTGTGACCTCTGGAAGAACAGTGTTATTCAAGAAGCAATTAATTTCTGACCTGGTTAACTTTGATTCAATATTAAAAAGCTGAGTGTTAAAAAAAAAAATTAAAAAAAACCTTGCTGATTTGTTAGAGTCGTTATGTAATTTACCCTTCACATCCTTAACAATGTAAATTATGTTACTTTGAAGTTGCTGTTTAATCAACAAGCCACTAATTTTATTGGGGCACTCCCAATATCATTGCTTTATGCAATTCAGTACAATTTTGGTTTCAAGTGCAGAAAAAGAATTAAATTCCAATTTGGCAAATATAAAAGCTTTGTATACTTCTGCTGTAGGTTGTCTTGCATATATAGTCAAAGTTTCTTTAACCATCACGCAGATCTTCTTGTTCAGATTTTTTAATTCTTCTTTGTCCAGGGGCATGTGCAGTAATAGAGGTAGTACATATAAATATGATCTTGAGTACGGTGTAATGGTTAAAGGGTGGAACCAGCACAGGGAAGATCCAGAATCTCCCAGCAAAGAATCATCTTGTTATGAAGGATTTAAAACTTGTCATATATCTAACAAATTAAGCTTCAGTGTAGAAGCTAGTAGCCTTTTCAATGTATAAGGATGAAATTTTTAATTGGAGTAGTATTATAGTCTAACAAAGGATGGAAAACTTGATGAAAATATCCAGCCATAACTATCTGATCCATAGCTAAAGTAGGAAGATGTTTAAAACAGTTATGTAAAGCCTCTGGATGATGTTTAGTAGGGCCATCAACATTAATGAATGCAATACAATTATTAGACCATCTCGTTAATGAAACCAAGCCTTATGACTGTGACTGATGCCCTCATCACCCCATGGTTAAGAAGTTTTACATGGGGCTGACCTTGAAAACCTTGGAAAATTTGTATGCTGCCCAGAGTCATCCTCTGGGGGAGAAGGGCAGCATACAAATTTAATAAATAAATAAATTTTTAAAAAAACCTCAGAAGTTGCAGTCGGTTCAAAATGCAGCGTCTGACTACCAATGGGAGGAGTGACGTTGCACCAATGCTGCATTGGCTACAGTAGGTTTCCAAGCCAAATTGAAGCTGCTGGTTTTAACTTACAAAGCCCTACAAGTACACTGTCAGTACTTTCAAGATTGTCTTTCCCAAGCAGAATTAGCCTGTCCTTTGTCATCATCCCAACAAGGGTAGCAGAGGGTCCCCGCCCCACCTGAAGTGAAAGGAATAGGGGCCTGGAAATGTATATGTACACACACACATGCAGACACATATACTTAAAGGACTGCTGCTAATTCATCTCGGCTCATCCTAGCCCAATAAATTAACTGCAGTCTCCTGATCAAAACAATGTTGAAATGAAATAAAGATATTCAAGATTAGACTCATATCCAGTGTTTCTCAACCTTGGCAACATTAAGATGGGTGAACTTCAACAGATTATCCTGGAAAAACAGATTATCCTGGAAAAAGGGGGAAAAAATGTTTAATTCCTCTGGGTCTTGCTGCTAGGAGAGTTCCATTAAACAACTTGTTCAGGTGAGCCATCTTTGGAGGCAGATAGCCTGGAAAAAGCGTGGTTTTATTAGCGTTTCATGCCAAAGATCCTTCTTACTGAGATAAGTGCAGGGTATAGTCTCACATTGTGGATCTGAAAAATCTAAGCACAGCAAATGATATGAGCAGTGTTTCTCAACCTTGGTAGCTTTAAGATGGGTGGACTTCAACTCCCAGAATTCCCTGGCCAGCATGCTGGCCAGGGAATTCTGGGAGTTGAAGTCCACCCATCTTAATGTTGCCAAGGTTGAGAAACACTGGATATGAGTCTAATCTTGAATATCTTTATTTCATTTCAACATTGTTTCAACATCTACGAGCAGTTGTTTCCCAGAATTTTTGAACAGAGGAATTCCTTTTTCATTTGATTCAATAACGAAGGCTCTAAACTCTGTCATGTTCTTATCCAGAGTCTTTAGCTCATGTCCCAATTACTATTTCAGTTCATCCACTGAAATCCTGCCTTGCATAAATTCAGTTATTCTAAAAGACTTTAACTCATGAACGGTACCTCTGAACATAAAGAGCAACTCCAGGTTAGTTACATTTATCTGTTGCTCATTTCACTTGTGGAATGAATTGAATCAGGTCTTTTTAGAGACCTGATGTCAGCCCTTTGAGGTAGAAGAAATACTGGAACTCTGCTTTATTAATATAGGCTGTAGTAACAGAATCTTGAAAGCCTGACAGTGTTTCTCCTTCCCACCCTCTTATATCAAAGAGAATCAAGACAGAGCAGTCTTGAGCTTCTTTCTCATACTTTCCTGTTTTCCCGTGTATTACTAATGGTTGCTGCATATTTTCTCCAAGCCCTTCTCTGCACCCCTCAATACTTCAACTCTGAGAAACGTTTTCTTTCCCTCTGAGGTTGAAGAGGGGGTGGTGGTGGATCAATTTTTCTATCTTTTTGCCTTTGGACCCATAATTTATCACCACAGAGCAATAACTTTAATGGAGAGAAATCAAAGGTGTTTTCTGCTTACTAATGAGACAATAAAGCAGTCAACGATAAGGAGATTATCACCTAATCACTGGAGAGGTCCCAAGATATACTCCACCATTTCAGCCAGGAGAGGGAATGACTCTTGTGCTTCTCACAAATTGGCCTCAAATATTACATACCGCACAAGCTTCTTTGGTTAGATTCATATACCATGCTAAGCCTGGTTCTGTTAACTCTGCTTGGTTGAAGAAGCTGCAATTGACTGAATTCACACATCTTATCAAAAGATTTGGCAATACAAACATTCAATAAATAAATAAACCAAAGTCTGAAAATTACAGCAGCTGGGTTTATACATCTACCAATACACCACATTATGGCTTACTGTATTGCAATGTGTAAATGGCGTCTCCGTGGATTAACATACAAAGTGGTTTAGAATTTTTGTGACAAAACCCATGAATCTAATTAAGATCTGAAGCATTATGTCTGAAATTTTTCTGTTCCTCGGGCCAGAACGCTCAGCATTTTTGCCTGGGAACAGTTCTCATGGACGAAATGTAAAGCGAGCTGTTTGCTATCAGAAGATGTAATAATGGCTATTAGTTTAGATGGCTAAACACCCACCCACATATAAACCACAGAATGCACCTCCATATAGCAGATGCTTAGGAGAGATCATAGGAGGAAACCATCTCTCCTGCTTCTGAGCTTTGGGAGCAGGTGCTGAGGCAGAATCAAAAATGGTTCCTCTGCTGTCAACTTTCAGCCCCACCCTCTCTTCTCATCACGAGGGCGATTTGTCGTAGGCCAAGCCGTGCTTATTTTTCTCCATCTGTAGGCAATGGATACCTTCCTGATGATTCCCAAGAGCGAGACAGGGTAGCAAAGAAGCATGTCAACAAGGGAATGACCCTGTGTGTGTGTTATGCAGCAAGCATTGGCGGGACAGCCACCCTTACAGGGACAGGCCCTAACTTGGTCCTGAAAGGTCAGATGAATCAGTAAGTGCCCTACTGAGACGTGATTTTTAAAACCAGAGTGGGAAGTGGTTTTCCTCATCTGAGGACTCATTCCTTCCTCCTGGGATCCCACCTGAGACTTTGTTTCTTGCAATTGGCAACCGTCAGTGAGAAATCCATTTTCCCAAAGTCTCATGAAAGCATCCACCCAAATCTTGCCCATCGGATCCCCTTCTGTGAAAGAGGACACAACCTCCTTTATTGCTAGGACCCCAAATTGGGTGGGCTTCCCAGAACTGACTGCCGCCTCTCACCCATCCACCTTCAGTGTGCCATGGGCCACTAGATTAGGAGCACAATCACATCTCTTTTCTCCTGTTTTGCAAACAGACTGTTTCCAAAAAATGATGACATCTTGAATTTTGCTTCCTGGTTTGGATTTGCCTTCCCCAATATGTTATTGATGCTGATGCTGGCCTGGTTTTGGCTTCAGTTTTCCTTCATGGGATTTAAGTAAGTCTTTGGGTGGACAAATGAATAATGTGTTGACAAATTAAGCAATTCAGCTTTGGGGGGAAATTTTAGGGCCAGATTATCTGGAGGCTTGGCCTCCAGAGGGATCTCTTCATGGGTCATTTTTCCCAACTGCCCTTTCCTCTGAACAAAGGACAGCATGTGTGTGAGTGTGGAGGAAACCTTTCCTCACTAGCTGTACACAGGATGAGCTCAGCTACCTTTGCACAACATACATAAATCAGCTGAAGATCTAGCAGCCACGTTCACACAACATACTATGGTTGGCTAGTTTTAATGTGACCCTTTTTTCTAGCTTAGTGTGTGGTGTAAATCTAAAAATCAGTTAATTAGATTAAGCATGTTGTATGAATGCAGCCCAAGATCTGTGAATTAAAAGGAATCCCAGTTGGCTTATGCCAAGCCATCTCCTTTGCTTCTAGGCTGGGTTTTGGCCTCTGTTGAGGCCTCCCAAATTCCAGTGGTAGTTCCCACCACGTATAGCTACTTTCCCAGACCATCTTATTTCCTCTCCATACATTCACTTTTCATTCCCTCTCCACATTTTCCTGTCTGCTCCCTAATTCTGTGGATTCCTTGCACTTTTCTGGCTGTCTCTTTTCCGTCTCTTCCTTCGCTTTCCGTGTTCTGAATGAATCACCTGGTATGATCACATGACCTGACACACCTACCTCTGCTGGCTTGTCATTTCTTGTCCACATTTGCCCCTTTTTATCACTGTTGCTCAGTTCCCTTGCTTTGTTTATTTTATTCCATAGTACCAACCGCAATCAATAGAACTCTGAGGTGCACCACAAAGTAATTTAAAAAATGGCCATATTAAATACATAAACTAAGATAAACCAATGTAAAAAGAACAATAAGCCATAAATCACCATGGGTTCTCCAGAACAGTTTGGTTTTTAATAGCTTCTGGAAGGTTAGGAATGAAGGGGTAAATTTGAGGTCTAGAGGGAGGCAGTTTCACAATGTAGGAGCAGCTACTAAAAAAAAAAGACACATGTTGTGTACATCTCAACCTCCTTTACATTGCAGTAGTGGAGAACCACAAGCAGCTTCTCCTGGGATGTAGGAATCAGTGGGTCAATTTTGGTTGGAGGAGATGGTCCTATTGGTACCTTGGAGCCAAAAGTTGCATTTTGAATTGCATCTGGAAGCCAACAGGGAGCCGGTGTAAAGCCTACAGCACCAGTATAGCATGCTTGTGGCAACTCTTGGGCCATTGCATTCTGGACCAACTGAAGGTTTTGAGTTATCTTCAAAGGCAGCCCCATGTAAAGTGCATAGATTAGTGCCAGAGAATGGTGACAACTGACCTTCTGCCCTCTATCCCACTTGGCAAGAAAAGCCTGGCCAGCTACTTGACCATTCACTTCTGCCTTCAGCTTTCGGAAAACCTGGGGTTGTGGAAGCCAAAAGACTGAGAAGGAGAAGGCTACTCTCAACATGCTGAAGGAGGAGCACCGAAAGTTGGGGCCCATCTCCTTTGCTGAAATCAATGTCCTCATGATTTTCACACTGCTGATTCTCCTCTGGTTCACCCGAGATCCAGGCTTCATCCCAGGCTGGGCAACTTTTCTGTTCAATAAAAACAAAGAGTAAGTGGACGTTGCAATTGCCTTGCAAAGACTGAGTCTACACTGAGAGAGCTTTGGGTGTCTTTCCAGATTGCACTAAGCTTGTGATTGGAAGTGAACCAGCAGAACACTGCTGCTTTTGCTTATGTTGAAGACATAAATGTAAATTAGCAGCATGTAGTCCAGACGGAGGGAAAGCAGAGAATTGTAAGCAGGATTGTTACAACTGAGGCTTTATAGTACAGTGGTTAGCATGTGGCATTTTGTCATCATGGACTGAGTTCAAATCCCTGCTTAGCTGTGAAACTTAGTGAACAGCTTTGGGCAAACCCTGCCTCTCTTTGCAGGATGTTTATGAGATAATCCAACGGACTTCATCCTGACATATTTGGAGGGAGGTCAGGAGATACCATCAGACTTGTCACAATACTGACCCGAGTCAGTCATACAATTGATCTGCACGTTGTTTATATTTCAAAGAAGTTGAAACACAGTAATTAGGTTAATTGAGGCAAAGCTGAGGGAGATCTTGTTGATTTGCTAAATCACTACCATTATACAAGCGCTTCAGGAAGGCTGAAGTGGACTGATCCTTTCCCACTTGTTGGCTTGTTGCTTCCGGGGCTGAAAAAAGAGATAGGCACCAGTTCTCAGTTCTCCTTTGTCATTTTCTAAAACTCATTCCAGGTATGTGACAGATGCCACTGTGGCCATTTTTGTGGCGCTACTGCTCTTCATTGTTCCTGCCACGAGGCCCAGATGTGGTTTCTGCAGCCAGAACAGCTGTGATCTGGAAGAAGCTGAGGAAGGTAAAGGATGAAAACTCACTACCTTCTTCCCCAGTCCTGGGAAGTTTCAGGGACCTTATTTTCTGCCTTTGAACTACAGAAGAGTGGTATCTTCTTAAGAGGCATGGCAGGAAGGAGGTTGTTCTTCAAGGGATGGAATCAGAAGGCTTTTGAGATCTAGGATAAATGCTGCTGTAGTGTGCTCCATGTTGCCACATTATACAGAATAAACCTCTTCAGCTGGGCCATGCAGGGGCTTAGCAAGGTTGCAGGTGCTTCAAAAATTACTCAGAAGTGCTTCAGAACTTACATGGCAGGCTGAAAAAAAAATCAGGCTGCTTTAATGCATAGTAGAGAGGTGTTGTGCTTGCTTGAGGTCCAAAGCATTTCTTCCAAAGCATTTTTGAAATATGCATATTCCCTAGTGGCCAAAGTATAATATGAATAGTGTAAAAACCCAATCAGTATGAGTGGAGGTAGGTTAGAGAAGATTAGTTTTAGTTCAAACAGCTGAGAAATCATAAAAAATAGCTCTTCCCTGTTTAACCGAGGCATCTATAATTGTGTGTTACTGGTGGGGACCATCTGACTATATTAGCTGTGTCCTGCAGACATAATCAATGGGTACCATTCTCCAGACTGGTTCAACAGCGTAGTTTAGACAAAACATGTATTCCTCACAATGGTATTAAGCCTTTCATCTCCTTTCTTGGAAAGAAAGCATAGGTACTGAGTAATGTAGTATTTCCTCCTCCAGCCCTAGATTGTATCCAACACATCTGGCTTCTCCTGATTTTTCTACAGGTATGGAGGAATCATTTTTGCCAGCTCCACTGCTGGATTGGAACACCGTCCAGAGGAAGTTGCCTTGGAGTATTGTGTTGCTCCTTGGAGGTGGCTTTGCTTTGGCCAGTGGAAGTGATGTAAGTCCCTGGCACCCATTTCCTGTAATGCTTAGACTCTGATGCAGGAGGAATACTGTCTGGTAGCATTCATCATACAGTAGGAAACCCAGTCCAGTTTACAATGGCTGCATCTTATGCACATGGATCAATGCAAAATGGCAGAATCACTGGCTGCATTACAGCAACATGTTAAGCTTGCTTAGTGTTAACCTTAGTTAGCTTTTTGTGATTTAATATATTTTGCAAATCCAGTCCAATGTATGATGGAAATCCAGCACCATGGTAACCAGCTTCATTTTTTTATGTGAACCCAGCTATTCTCTGACCTCTTTTCCTATCCTACTGTGCTGTGCATAACACAGTGACTAAATTAACATGTTTTCTGTATTTGCACAGAGTCCCACTTTCTGTATTTACACAATAATTGAACCATAAAGTAACCAAACAGCCAGGTTTGTAAATCAAGTTAAACCACACAAACAAGCTAAATTTAAAACTAACCATGCTTAGTATGTGGTGTGAGTGCAGCTGCCAAATTTTAACTGAACCAGTTAAGTGTGTTCAGTTACAAATTTGGCAGCTGCACTCACACCACATACTAACCATGTTTAGTTTTAACTTTAACTTGTTTGTGTGGGTTTAGTGTAATGGATGGACCCAGCCACTATGGTTTATAGATCATGGTGTAAGTGTGATATATGAACTCAGCCATTGTAGCTTGTTCAAACTATGGTTAAAATAAAGCACTGGTTGTGCTGTGTGAACCCAATCCTGAGAATTTTTTCAACTGACTTCTTAATTAGACTCACCAAGTTATTCTGTTTGGGTAGCAACTGCTGTGAGGACCAGGTTTTCCTTGACAAGGGAGCTTCCCATGGACTGCACAGTGCAGAGCAGTGTTTCTCAACCTTGGCACCTTTAAGATGGGTGGACTTCAATTCCCAGAATGGCTGGTTGGGGAATTCTGGAAACTGAAGTCCACCCATCTTAAAGGTGCCAAGGTTGAGAAACACTGGTGCAGAGGATTAGTTTGTTATCAGGAGTTTCCTCTGGTATATTTGTAGGGTTTTCAGTGAAGAGGCACCAATATGCCTCCAATGATTGCTAGATCTATATGAAGATACATACGGCTTGTGCTCTTCAAGTGTTCTGGGAGTCTTTTTACGACCTGGCTCTGTTCCCAGGCCTGAGATTAGGGTGTTTGTGGAGCCCTTGGTGGATTTTCTGGGATGTTATTTAGGTAGTTTTGTCCAGGAAGTTATGTTTCTTTAAACTGCGTATTTTTAAAATATTGTAAGCCAACCAGAGTCTTTTTGAAATTGGGTGGCCTTGGAATTCAATAAGTAAACAAACAAACAAAATATAATTTCCCTTCCTATTCATTAAGCCCCAGTCCAACTTTGTGGGTGATATTAGAGCTTTTAAATACAGCTGCAGGAAAGCAAAAGCCCAGGACCTTTCCTCTTAGAACATAAGTTTCTTAAGCATTTGTGTAAACTTGTCCCACATTTTCTGGAGAACCCTTGATTAGAAAACAACTGGTGATGGCTGGAGCTGGGGCCAGCACACCGTCCTCTCAGTTAGCACATTCTGCTTAGCTTTTCCAGAAAACATGGTTTCCGTTCCATCCGTGGCTGCTAACAACGAACCCTTCACTGCTATCTGTACGCAGTTCTGTGGGGTTCAGTGGGAGAGCTCCTCGCCCTGCTGCTCGGCACCAAACCAGAGTGCTTCTGCCTGACTGGCAGGCGGCTGCCGTTTGCATTCTGATGGCATCAGGAGAAGGAGGACATGACCTAAATTTAGCCCTTGGGAAGTAGCATCTAATAGTTAGGCTGCAACCTTGTTGGTTATTCAGCATGGTTTATCTGGCAACATTTTAAATTGCAGGCTTAATACAAAAATACCAGCCATTCAGTTTGGGCACTCAGTGGCTGTGTGGAACAGGCTGCCCTTGTTCTCTTGAAAGAGCTTTGGCTGGAGAAAGAAACACCGGATCCAGACAAAGAGGATCCTGTGCTTCCCGGCCAAGCACTTCCCTTCTTTGAGAGAGGCTTTTGGCATCCGTGCTTTGCAGAGTATATGGCCACCCAGTAGATGTCGGTGCTCATATTCTGATGTCCTTCCCTTCGTAGCTGAAGAGCTCTGGCTGACTAGAAGCAGGCACTCTTTCCTCTGCAGCTGGCAGATGTGTGTTGCCGGTTACTCTCACAGCTTTAAGGGCACGGTGTAGCAGGAAGTTCTCCTGTGCACACCTCATAGATGTGAAAAGAATTGCGTGAGGGTTTTATGTGGCTCCTGTAGGACTGAACATTGCTTCCTTTGTATACGTGAAGGGTACATAATGTGTTTTGTATTTCATTAAATAACACTTGTTCTTTGGGATTGTTCCCTCCCTCTCACCAAACAAAAGTATGTTTGGTGAGACATGGGAAAGGGTTCATGAGATTCTTTATGGAGTTAAGTTTGCCTAACAGAGCACTTGCAGTAGCCACGAAGTAAGCAGCTAGGCCGAATAATAATACATTCAGTAGAAGAGAATATCTTTTGCTCAGGGTTGAACTGTGGAGTCCTTGGTGCTCTCTGAGCTTGGTTGTTTGCTTGCCAATGTTTCATTACCTGACTAGGTAACATCATGATGTTACCTAGTCAGGTAATGAAACATCTACAAACAAACAACCAAGCTCAGAGAACACCAAGGACTTTGTAATAATACATCCATAAGTATGTGGCTTAGAAGCTAGCCCATTCTGTTTCTAAAAAGCAGCTTATGTTATGTAGGGATGACTAAATTCTGCAAACTATTTGTAAGAACCGATTTGCTGGTTTAGAACAAGGCAGCTGGTCAAGTGGGTTAATTCAGTAACCAGGTTAAGTGTATGTGTGAATGCAGCCATAGAGTTGGAAGGGATCCTAGACATCACCTAGTCCAGTGTCCCAATCAGCCTAAGACAGTGTTGTCCAAACTTGGCCACTTTAAGATGAGTGGACTTCAATTCCCAGAATTCCCCAGCCAGCCATGGGGAATTCTGGGAGTTGAAGTCCACTCATCTTAAAGTGGCCAAGTTTGGACAACACTGGCCTAAGATGTCAGTACAGCTTCCTTGACTGAATTGCTGTTTAAGCTCTTCCTAAATACCTCTAGCAAAGAGATCTCCCAGTACTCAGGAGGTTTCTCTTGAGGATTACCAAAAATGTGCTTTCCTGCAATTCCTACCATGTGGTTCTAGTCCTTCCCTCTGGGGCAGTAGAAAACAGGATATTCTTCCTCTTCTGCTACGGTTTGATATGAGAAGCGTCTGTTTTCTAGGCTAAACATATCCAGGCTTGATTTCTACTATTCTGATCTGAATATTGTATTATGACCTTTCTGATAGCCCATAGTTGTTTGGCCCCACCTACTCTGCAGAGATATACTATTTCTGAATATGGAGATTCCATTTAAACCTGGCGGTGAATGGTTGTTGATAAAACGTCTCCACCATTAAGTAGAAGTTGACTTTTAGCTAGTTATGAAGGCTCATGTTCCATCTTTGCAGGGCATAATTTTTCTTCAGAGTGAAGGGAAGAATATGCCTGGATTTACCCTAGATTACATTGAAATGGGTTGGGTAGATTATGGTTTAGCATATTGTAGGAACTCAGACATTGTCATAATATGTTGTATAAGGTAGGCCATCACATTTAGCCAAACATGGCTTATTTATTTGGGCAAATCATATATGTGAATACAGTTATTCCATTTTTTAAACTCAGGTTTTGCATATTGTATGAATTCAGCCTTCTATTTTGGGGGATTGCTTTCTAATTCAAGTTTTTCTCCCTCTGTCTACTAGGCTTCAGGGCTATCCAAATGGCTGGGGGATCAGATGACACCATTGCAGACTATTCCTCCCTGGGCCATTGCAATTGTCCTCTCTATTATCATTGCCATCTTCACTGAATGTACCAGCAATGTGGCCACAGCCACCCTCTTCCTGCCAGTCTTTGCATCATTGGTAAAGCTGTTTTCAATGCCTATATTTATTTTTAAGATTTTATTTTGTAATCATAATACTCATAATACAACCATTCCAGCCAAGGTGCATGAATGATCCACAGGCTTCGGGATTAGCTGCTCAGGGATCAGCCAGTGCTTTTTATGGGATCAGTTTCAATCTGGGGCTCCAACAGTTGACTCTCCTTTGATTAGTTCAAAGAAGCAGGACAAAATGGATGAGTTGCTGTTGTTGCCTCTAGAACTTCATCAGTGTACGTAGTTATAAAGAAGATGATCCCTGACTAAAGTAAGATACATGCAATATTTCAACTCAAGGAATAGGAAAGGAAGAAAGTAAAATCAAGGGTAAAGAGCAGTAGAAGATACATTTATTTCAGTTATGTATTTGTGGCTGTGTTCACACAATACATTTAGAACCAGATCAGTTAACCAGATAAGCCAGCAGTTGCATTCCTACAACAAGATAACCGTGGTTAGTTTTTTGTGATGTAGCATGTTGTATGAAATTTAGTTAGTTTATGGCTCAGTGTGTGTGCAAGCTCAGACAATGGGTTAATTCAGAAACCAGGTGAAACATGTTATGTGAATACAACCACAGAACAGGATGTTAGAATAGGGGATTGAATCAGCATGGCCATGAGAACAATATTATTGCAGAGAAATTTGGAGGAACAAGGGAGTAAGGCAGGTTCCAATAGAAGAGACAATAAAAAAAGAAAGGACAGAAGTGTTGAGGGAGTTTTTGAGCTGATGACTAAATATTTATGCCTCCTTCATTTGTATATGGAGAAAATCTTTCTCGGAGCAGTTGCCCTAGAATGTGCTTTGTTTTTTCAGTACAATTTGACCACACTGTCAAATTGCAAGGTAACTGCAGCAACTATTATTCTGTAGGAAGACTGTGTTGAGGGGAGGGCTGTATTTTTTGATGTAGAAGTTGCTGGTTTCAGGAGTCCCAACTTGGAAAGAGGTCCTTTGTTTAGAATTGTGGAAGGAGCTACACTTGAATTGCACTGAAACCTGTTGGAGAGTTGTTTAATACCACAACGATTCTGCCCAACAGCTTCTTATACCAAGGCTACACTCTTATGGGACAACTTGTGCTGCTGAAATTATGATGTTTTCTTTCTGGTGTGGCAGTCAAGAGCCCAATATACATTAATCTGGTCACTGAAGACACAGCTGATCCCCTGAAGACTGAACTTTCAACCTTGGCTCCCTGTCACAGCCTCTTAAAAGAGTACAAAATCCTTGGCCAGCCCCACCAACTGTTTCCATTATGTTGTGTCTCTGCTCTGGAGGTGGTTTGGAATGGATAAGCAGATGGTGGGGACCTCTGAAACATTCCTTTGCTGCCCCAGACCCGCATGTCTTTCCACACATCAGTTCAATACCGTAAATGCTTCTCTCTTCTCTTTCCCACTCTCTCTCTTTAGTCACAGTCCATTGAAGTCAATCCTCTGTACATCATGATCCCATGCACACTCAGTGCTTCCTTTGCCTTCATGCTCCCTGTAGCAACCCCTCCAAATGCCATCGTGTTCTCGTATGGCCATCTCCACGTTTTTGACATGGTAAGCTGGCAGTTTTGTTTTCAACAGAGGCTTCCATATCCTAGCTTTTAAAAAGAAGACAATTTTTTTTTCCTAAGTGGAGGTATTCCCTACATCCTGGGGGCCAATCAAACACAGTCACCAAGCTGTAATTTTTTTATTTGATTGAGGGGGATTGAGTTATCAGGTTTATACTGTAATTCAGCGTAAGTTTCCTTTGTGTTAATAATGCCATAGTAACTTCAAGAATATGTCCAACTGGCAGGAATATAGAAATGAAGCTCTTTTTTTAAAAAACTTTTCAGTCTAATTTACATTCCTGGGATTTTTGCTGGTCTTCCATTGAAATAATAGCCAGATCTGATTTTGGTTTGGTTTTCAATATCAGCTACAGTGGGCTAGGTGTTGTGCTCCCATTACATTTTGGTTTTAATTGGCTCAACTAAAGTGCATTTTTCATCCTGCATCTTGCTTTCTTTTTGGACTGTGTCTCTCAGCACACCACTCAAAGGCCTTGTGTGTCCCTCAGAAAAAGCTGTGCACCCTTGTTGTATGCAGAGGCTCACACAACAGGCAGTTTCTGTAAAGCTGGAGAGAATTTTCTTCTACTGGAATGTAGACTTACACAAACCAGATGTTGTGAAAAGATTGGATTTATCCTTATTTTGAAATGTAAAGCTACAGTTTCAATTTGGTGTCCAAGTGTAAGTTTTGAGGCATTCCTACTACTAATTTAGAGCTATGTTGAAATACCATCTTTTACTTCCTATAAAGCAGGATATAAATAAACTACTGTTAGCACCAGAAAGCTCAGTGGCTGTTCAGTGATGTATGCATTCTAACATTGCAGTTCCCATAAAACCAGTGTTGTAACTCCCACTTTGAAGACAGAAATCAAATTAGGAACAAGCAGTGACAGAATGGATCAAATGCTCCCAACCTATCCCACAGCAGCTTATCCGTGCTATTCCTGCTATTCAGAAGCATCAGATTCTTTTTTTCTTTGAAATAAAATAGGTATATATCTCTGTTCATTTGAACAATCTTGGGTAATAGTGAGGCTCAGCTAAATCTTGAGCCTAGTTTATATGTGAGAAATTCAGAAGGTCCAATGCTACGATTCCCCCAATGACTCTGCTATCTAGTGGTGCAAGTTCCAAATGGCCATCTTTCCCTGGAAGGGGAGGCTGTTGGGTTTATCTTGTTCTTTGGAATTTCCCAGAATGTGCAAAGCACATTGTATTCTTGGAACAGGGACAATGGGGTGGTTCCCTTCTGGTTATAAAAACATCATAATCTGACGTGACTCCTCCTCTCACCTACCCTGTGAATGAGCTGCAGAACCTTTGGACTTTACATTGCTTTCTTGTTTTCTCTCCCCCTCAGGTTAAAACTGGAATTGTTATGAACATCATTGGAGTCATTTGCATAACTCTGGCCATCAACAGCTGGGGTCGTGCCATGTTTCATTTAGATACTTTTCCATCATGGGCAAACAGCACCATAGGGAAGTGAAAACAAAGCCAAGAGCAATCATGCACGTGCGTGGACTTCCGCTTCCCTTCTTGCCCCAAACCTTTCTCAAACCTTAGTAGGCCCACTGAGGTCTGTTTTTGTCCGGAGTTGGGGCAGACCACCTGGAAAGCATTCTAGCTGCACCTAAGTTGTCTGTGCTGCTTCCCCAAGAATCTCTGAGCAAACATCTCAGTGGCATCTCGTGCAGCCAGTGCTTGCCCAGCTGTGTTCCCAGGCAAACTAGGAACAGAATACGGGTTCTTTAGAAACAAAACAGAAATCATGAAAAAAAAAGCTGCTCTGTTTAAATAAGGGAAGAAAGTGGCTTCAGAACAGACTGGGCTCACAGTCATTAAGGTAAAACCCGGAGCGTAAGTCAAGTGCAGGCGCTGATTAACTCCCTATAGCGTCTGCCATGGGCCTGCAAGTTAATCATTGTATGTGTGACTCCTGCTGCCTGACTAAACTCACCCAGGCAAACCTTGTTTGAGGAGGGCCCAGCAAATCCCTTGTGGCAAGAAGAATGCCTCCTCTGCACTGGCTGGAAGGGCGTATTTATCTGGACCGTATGGGCTAACAACAGCCTGACGGGTTCTGTTTGTGGCAGTTCCCAGCCAGGCGGAAAACCAGTTCTATCTCCCCTTCTCATTTGCAGGCCTAAAGCTAGGCAGGTGCTAGTGAAAAGGCAGAAGGGGAGGTGGATGGACAGGGGTGGGCTTGAAAGGGAGGGAGTAAATGCAGAATGGCCAGGGCTAAGCACAGGTAGCTTAATATGTTTAATATTGTTATTTAAGTTGCCTTAAAATGAATACAATACCGTTTGCATTTTGTACATCTGACAAACATACATTTTAAAATATCCTAGTGCTTTTGGAGTCAGTGGCTAGAAGGCAGCAGATTAGTGAGCTATTGGATAAAATCCTGCCTGTCTGTTTTTCCTTTGAGAAAAGAAAAAGAAAAGATCTTAAAAATGTAACACAAATATTCATGGAAGACGCCTGGAGTATCCTCATATACATAATCTCTCCTCCCATTCCCTAAGCTAAAGTTCTGCTTGCTTGACCTTCTGAGTATGAAAAGTCATCTTTCAAATGTTTCTTTGCAAGAGTCAGGAGGAAGGGTACTTGTAGCACAAATACGCAAAAAAGATGTTTAAATTATTTTTCCTATGCAGTAGTAGCTTGCCTGTCTTTGGGAGCTTGCAAGAATAAGAATTATTTTTTAGTTGATGGAACTTATTTGATGTTTTTCCTTGCTGTCTTCAATCAGTATGAATGACTTTAAAATAATTTTTAATTCTTCAGTTAAAGATCAAGTGATGCTTAAACGTACCAATTCTGACAGATTGTTGCAGGCAGGAAACTATAGCACCGGATTCATACACTGGGCCGAGCCATCACAGGGTTTGCTTGGTTTCAACTTAGCACGTTGCATGAATCCGGCTATTGTGGCTTAGCCTGCTGTGTAAATGCATATGATTCTTGAAATAGCTAATCCTGCCCAACTTTACTAGTGATGACATGACATGAAAAGTGGGAATGCATGGCCTTCAGAAGCAGTAAGGACTGGAGATTTCTGGTCATATGACTCCTAAGAAGAGACCAAAGGGTGATTAACCTCTAACTACCTCCTACCTTCCCCATTTCATTTAGGTCCTGGCTGTAGCATATCTGCTTCTTATTCATTTTGTGATCTGGCACCATCAGCTTACATGGTGGTTGAGGGAATAGAGGCTCTGTACTCTAAAGAGGAAAGATCTTGCAGGATCCCACGTCCTAGACAGGGGTCCCAGTGCTTGTCAGATCTCTTGAAAAAGTTCTTGCAAGGAGTGGTGGCATAGGCCTACTTGCAGTGGGTACCGTTCAACTGTTCTTTTAAAAAATCTCTCCCAGATTTTGTTGTCCTAACTTAATTATTATAAAAAATAAATGTGTCACCATCCCAAGATGGTTGTTCTTGTTATCTGTCTCTGTCACCCTTTTTCAAAGAATTGTATAATGTGCAGAGACAGCCTTCCCCATCACCTGATAAAGAAAACAAATCCAAGATTGGGAACGCTTCTGAAGATGCAACCACACAATTCCCTCCCTCCCTCCCTCCCTCCCTCCCTCCCTCCCTCCCCATCCATCCATCCATCCATCCATCCATCCATCCATCCATCACGTGTATGCTGCTGATATCCAAAGGCTCTGTACAAGCCCTACTATTACCAGATTTGAGGAATAACCTAGAAAGCATTTGAACCATTTACCATGACCCTAGACCTCAGAATTTACATACAGTAGGTGTAAAGGAAAAAGACAACAGGAAAACTCCAGCACTAGATACACGTTTCATAGTTCTTCAAATAGCTAGCTGTGATGGTAATGGGCTTCTCTGGAGGGTACACATAACATTTCACCCTTCCCAAGCAGCTGATCCTTCCAAGCACCCTTCCAAGCAGCTGGTGGTTCTTCCTTACAACCCCTGTGAGGAAGGTCCTGTAATCAAGTGTTTCGCAGCCCACACATCTTAAAGTTGCTGAGGTTGAGAAATACTGCTCTAATCCATCTGATAAAGCAGCAGCAAACAGGGATGGCAGTTTCTTGCTGGCTGGTTCTTTGGTTGATTCTAAAGAATGCTTACAGTACCCAATCCAAGGCAAAAAAAAAAAAATTGTTTCCAGAGAAGGGCACAAAGGGAAGCACCTGAGTTTATGAGAGTCTTGTACAATTTGTGAGTCTTTTAGCACAATGTGTAATTCTGCCCTGACTCGAACAGAAGACCACCAGGCAACCAACACAAGTGCCATTTTCTTTAGTATAGCCAGACATATCAACACATTCCATCAATTTGGTCTATAGCCATCTGGGGTACCTTCCATTCTCTGGGGTTCAATACTCAAATTGCAGCAGTGTCTGGGAACACAGAACTAAAAGAATCTGAAAGACACTCACATTCCGAGAAATCTTGAGACATGGCCAAACTTTACCAGTAATACCTTCTATATAAATCTATAATGCAACAATTGTGGAAATACTGTGTACATGGCACTACGTATACTTTAAAAAAAAAAGTGAGCTAGAAAAGATACAGAAGAGGGCAACCCAAACGGAACTAGAACTGCTCCCCATCTAGGAAAGACAATAGCGTTTGGAGCTTTTTAGTGTAGAAAGAAGGTGAGCAAAGGCAGTGTTTCTCAACCTTGGCAACTTTAAGATGCCTGGACTTCAACTCCCAGAATTTCCCAGCCAGCAAATCTTTTACTACGGCCAGAGTGGTCTTGGGACTTCTTTCCATTAGGTGTCTAGCAAGGTTGAAAGATAACCAGATTCTTAAATACCAGAAAAAGACATAAGAGTTTGCTGAACAAGAGAAATCAGCATTCTTTTGGATTGGTTAATACTGAAGATTCTGGCAGCCAAAGTCCAAACAAGCCAAATTGAAGCCCAGACTGTCCCATTTTCACCCTTGCTGTCCCATGTTTGCCACACTAAAGTTCTTGTAGAAAGGTTTTAGCTTTAAGAAGCCTCTTTAAGAAATTTTCATTACTCTTATTTTACACGCTATGTTGTCTCTAATTGTTATGAATGTTTTTACACCAAAGTGTGCAATGTAAAATACACAGGACAGTACCTTACCCAAAGAAGAAATCAGCTCAGCTTGTACTACATACTAAATCATAAAAGGTCTAGAGAAGGTTAACAATAATCAAGCTTAGGATGTTGGGTAAATGCAGTGCTAAATTTTAACTGATCTGGTTAAGAATGTTCCATAGACTCAACAATGTAGTGATGCTTGTTCTTTCAATCAAATATGAAGGACACTTCACACAATGCAAAAAGCCAAAATGAAAGGCACAATACAATAGCCTGAGATTTATAAGAAGCAAGTTTGTCCCTAGAACTACAAGGAGGAGACAACAGGATGGGGCTGATGAGAAAGCAGGAGCGGGAGTGGAGAAGAGAAGAGAGAAGAGCCAAAGTCAAAGTCAAGGATAGGGTAGCATATTGTCAGCCATGAGGCAGGAAGAAGTTGGTTTTAATTCAGAAGAGACCCAGATGTAACTCAGTCTGATCAGTTATATTGTGCAAACACAAGAACATAGTCAACTGTGTGGCAGTATCCATACCGTGCCTAGTCAGTTGTCCAAAAAACCCACAATTGGAGATTGAGTCTGTATTCCAACTTTTTTTTAATTTGGTTGGTGAATTAACCCATTTTCTGGGTTTGCAAATCTTGAACCATAAACTAACTGAATGGGCTAAGGAGTTGCAGTATCCTCAAGGCAATATTGTCTCCAGAAGATTAAACACTGAAGAAAAGTGCTAAGGCTGATATTTAGCTATCACCATATCACAAAGCCGCGCTACTTTTTATGGTACTTTTTCAACTGGTCTGTAAAATCAAATCCTTCTTGACACAGTTGCTGAAAAATCTTCCAAGTATTTTCACAGTTCTTTTAATTAAAATCCTACTTACAGAAAATGAAGAAAATTGCTGGCCTTCTCCTCTGTAACAAGCTGCTTTGAAAAGTTATGTCAAACTAAAGAGCCTATGATTTTCACCCATCTAAGAACATTTTGCATTAGCAGCCTCCAAGTGAAGGTCCTGTCATATTTTTAGAAATATTTTCTCAGGAGTTTCAGAAGCAGCATCAAGAAAGAGCTGCAGTAAATTGAGCAAACAACAAGCATCACAGACAAGCTGGCTGAAACTGCCTCACAAATTATTCATTGATGCAATTCCTTAACTATTTCATTCTGAAGCTTATGGAGCTGTGGCTGTCTTGTGGAGCACTTTTGGGAATGATTAAGGGGCCTTAAAATATTTTTTCCAGTTTGAGGGTTCAGAGCAATATGCTGCTTTGAAACTGATTTCCCAGCTTGGAATACTTTGTCTCAAGACCACCTTTAAACCTTTTCTTCAGTCTCCACCTTGAACTCTGGCTCTAAGAGTTTTGCCCAGACATCATTATAGGGATGCATTTTGGATGATGGTTTCTTATGTTGGTCCACCATGCATCTCCTTTCAGAGGCCCATTTCACTAGACCTCCTTGAACATTGTAAATCTTAGAAGAGGTAATGAAATTTTGATTTGTCTCACAGCACAAGTAGTCACTCAGGAGTTGAGCTGTCATAGATGATCGATAGCCCACAGTACAGTAGCAAACAATGTGTCTGTGACACCCTTCATACTCTGAAATGGAAGAAAAATAAAAGTCATACACATGTGTATGTAGTGTGATGGCTATATAGACATGATACATATCATTGTTCTCTTTCAGTGTAAGTAATGTTAAGTAGGATGCAAAAAAAGAGGGAAAAAAAGTAAACCAAATAAATTAAAAAATAAGATAAGGGAAAAAAAGAAAGGAAAACATAGCTAAAACTAGTTTATACCAACAGCTTTTCATACTTTTCTATCCTTGCAAACTATCCTTGCAAGGCCATACACTGTCTTTTGTTCTTTAACTTCTCACTTCTCTTTTCCAGGATTTCATGAACTCCATCAAACCATAACTTTCTCAGTCTACTTCTTTCTTTTGAATTTTCACTCTTCGTATATTTGTCTGGCAATTCAGTCCTCATTCATTCTCTCTAGCTTCTTCCAGCAGGCTAGACTGGAGCTAATTAAATGGGCACACAAGAATTCACGAATTTCTCATAAGATAGTTTTATTATAGAAAAGTTAAGAAGCCATTATGAAGAATTCTGGCTGACTGCTGTTTATCAAATATGAGCTCAATTTATAACAAGTAATATTCAAATTACTTGTGCCTCTTTCCACTGGCTTTACAAAAAGGGCCAGAAGAAATTATTCTCTTTTAGGCAGACATATAGTTTCCATCCATTTCTTGGTCTGGTAACAGTCTGATTTAGTGTCAGGTTGTTTACTTTTGACCATGTGAAAACTAGTTTTCAAATATATAGTCAACAACCTTAATGTAAAAAGCAAAAAAAAAATTGGAATGAGATACATATCTGTATACAGAAGATTTTAAAGCTTAATATACAATCAAAACCGGAGACTTTCCTTTTGGGTTTGATGGATAAACATTAGAAAAAACTCATGGAACTTTGTTTTTATATATGACAACAGCATGCACAGAGGTGGGAAGATAAGACGTTACCCACAGTGGAAGAATGGATGGTGAAGCTGATGGAGTTGGCTGAGATGGTGAAATTGACGGCTTTGATTCGAGAAAAGCTGATTAACTATTTAATTGACTGCGAGGCTTCTGACACCTTGTGTAATTTTAATGCTAACTAGAAACCTTTTTTTGGACTTTTTGCAGGAAACAGAAAAAAATGAAATGATGTTCTATGGCTCTGATTATTAGAAATAATATGGGTTAATAGAAATAATGAAACTTAAATTTTAAATTTAGAGTAAGAGTTGTATCTTTTACAAGGAGGGTCGGAAGTCAATTCTTTTTTTCTTTTGTTGTTTGTCTATTTTTCTTTTCTTTTCTGAACCTTTGATCTTTACTATCTCCTTTTTTCCAATGTTCTTTTTTGTTTTTCTATTCTTATTCCTATTCTTTCTCTTAATATTAATTTTTGTTCGTTTTTATTGTTCTTTTTTTTAAAAAAAAATTCAATAAAGTTGTGTAAAAAAACCCAACCTTAATGTTACCCTTTTATACTGGTTACTCATTTTTGTATTCAATCACCCATTCAAACTCTTCTTGTTTGACACATATATTTAAGTACTCCAATCCCACTGAACATGCTGCTTGACATTTTTAAAGCAAATGTCTAGATATAACGGCTTGCTTGAGTCCAGGAACTGGGAAGTAGGGGTAGGCCGATATCCCCCAAAATAGACTCTGAAGGTGTCAGAAGGAAGAGCGTGTTGTGAAAAACTAAAGGAGGCCAACTTCGTTCAGGATCTTTTTTCCTACCAGTTGAGTTGAGTTGAGTTGGTAATGTCATATCCTTTGAGTCCAAAAAGGTTTGTTCACAAAAGGGAAGAAATGAAAGAGCAATAGGAAAACATCTATATATGACAGAACTATAAGAAATAAAAAGGAAAGTTTAGCAGATACGTTTTACTGTATTTAAAAACCCTGAGAAAGAGAGCAGAAACAGGACGTTAGACAAACTGTTATAGAGATAGAAGTCTTCATGGCCAATAGCCTGCTTCCAGGATGCATTGGCTCAATGAAAAAGAAAATTTTCCACATCTTCCAACTCTCAGCCTTTTTTGCCATAGTGGATAAGTATGGCCTTTTAGGAATCTAGAAGTATGCAACAATTGAAGTCATGCATGATTTATGGGAGAAATTCAGTTCTGCTTGATGGAGAAGATTGTCTCAATAGCGCTTAAGCATATCTGGATCATGTCTCTAAACACTGGTCAAGCCTGGCATATCTAAAGACCTTCACAAAGCAGGCCAATACTTTCTAGGGTTTTTTTTACTATACCTTGTTGGAACCATGCTTTGAAAATGTCCTTTACAGCATCAGTTTCAGGAGGAACCAAGACTGCTCCTGGCAAGTGGCTGACTTCAAATTCTGCTTGACTTCGAGTATCCTAAGACCAAAGGAATAAGCAAAGAAAAATCTTGTAAGGACTGAGCAGAGGCACCAAGGGAGTTCCCATCCTATCTGATTTCTTCCTTTGTGTTCTGACAGACAGCAGGATAACTATTCGAGCTGAAGTTGGAATAAAGGAAGCACATACAGGTAGTCCCCGGGTTAAGAATGCCCGGTTTACAGATGACCCATAGTTAAGAATGGAGCCTATTGTAGTAAAATTTGAGTTAAATACACAATGATTTGAGTTAAATATACAATGACTCGAGTTAATTATACAATACTACTTATACAGTATTATACAATAATACTGTTTCAGCTTACATATAAATTTGACTTAAGGACAGACCTTGGGAACGGAACTCATTCTTAAATTGGGGACTACCTATACGTACATCATATCATATGACTGGTTATTTTTTCCCCAAAGTTGCCAAGACACCAGTCTGCTTAAGTAAGGAGGTAACTCAGCAAAAGTAGGCCAGTGAAGAAGGGTCACAACTCAGTGGCAAAGCTTACAAATTATTATAATATTATTATATTATATTAGAAAGGGCAACTTTCAGCTCCCCTCCCCCCCCTTTTTTTGGCAGGCCTCTGGCTATCTATTGCTGAAAATCAGTGGCATAGTCTTCCATAATTTTCAGGTAGGAAATACACAAAAATTGTGATATAACTTTGTAAATAAGAATAACAATAACAATAACAATAACAATAATTTATTAAACTTGTGTGCCACCCAACTCTCAACAAGTCTGGGCAGCTCATAACAATCAAACAAAGAAATTACAATCAAATCAATAAAACATGAAAGATAAAGATAAAAGATTATATTAAATGAATTCAATATAATTTTAAAAGCAAAGAATTCCATCCAAGCCAGGTGTTGTCAGTAGCCTATTTCAAGAAATCACTGAACTGGCTATGGTGGTAGTAGATTGGTAAAGCTTCAAAACCGGTACAAGTGTGTGTGTGTTCGGGTGAAGGTTGTCTCTCTAAACTCAGATGGGTCTGTATGACCTGAGTACCCAAGCTTAACTGAATTCTCTTGGTTCATACAACACACTGAACCATCAAATGATCGCCCAAGCTGCATCTGTGCCACGTGGAAGGCTAAAATGTAGTTGCCTAGTTTGTGATTCAAACTGTGTTGTGTGAACACAGATGCTGTCTAACTCTTCATCTTCAGCCTGAAAACTTAATCAAGGGATGGTAAATCATCTGGTCTAAACAGTTCCTCAAGAGAGCAGTTTAAGAAATCAGACTGTTATACAATCAAGTTTTTGTAAATTGTGCCTCATCACCTCTGTTTCTTATGACCCCCTCAAAACAGAACTGGCAGGAACATTCAGACCTCTAATCAAGTATGTTCTCTGCATCATTTCAGGCAGCGCTTCTCTATGATCTTTCAGCTATTGATGTGTAATGACAGAGGAAGAGTAAAGAAATTGCAGGCTACATCCCAGGTTGTTATAAATAAGCATCTTGCATGCACACCCTGTTTCTATGACCCTGCCGAAAGTAAGATTTCCCTGGTGTTTCTATAAATTTTACAGGACGTATGCCAGAAATGTATTTGAAGATTTCTAGGTAATCTTGAGAAAGCCAGTTACGCCCCCGCCCCAGCTTTCAAAATTCACAGATACACATGCGCACGTGCACATATAATCACACATATGCCTGGAAAGTGACCTCCACCTAATCTACATCTTGCTCCAGGCATTCTGCTGCTATGAACCATAGGAGAAATTTACAAGGAATGCTGCAGAAGGCAGATTCTCCCAGGATCAGAAAAAGGAACGGAGTCGCTGGCGTTCATACAACTTACTAAGCCCGAGTTAATAAAAGACAATTACTGTATTCACATAGCTATTATGCCCAAATATATAAAACATATTATGGCTTAATGTAATAACCATGCTATGACAATGGCTAAATCACAAGTTACCCAACCCCCATGGCATGGAAACCCAGACTACATGTTCTTGTTTTGGTACAGTTGGCTATACCTCTGATAGTTTTGAAGACCAAAAATTAGCTACAGTGGAATCAGATTTGCAGGCTGCATATGAAGTTTTGGAGGAAATATATCAAACTCTGAGCATACTCTATACAAATAATTCATGATGCTCCTGAAAAAAAACTGAAAGGGATTCAGAGTCAAATTTTCTGGCCAACAGGATATCAAGAGAGCAGCTGCATCAGGTGGTCTTATCAGAAAAAGACAACATTTCGTAATCAGTCACAGAGTTGGCCACTGTCTTGCTAACTAGGAAAAGTGTGAAAATCCTACTCAGTTCAAAAGTATGAGGAGATACTGATCTTGGTCTTGCAGAGGCATGGTTAATTTCAAACATGGGGTGTTTGTCAAAAAGAAAGGGATTCTGTTATTTCAAAGCATGCTAAACTGAGAATAAATGCCCTATTCTGTAAAGCTTGACTGATAAAACCAAACTGTCCTTTTGACCACTTAGGTTATTTCCTGGTCTTAATGACCCAGTCTTTCACCTCTGTTTGTCTTTTACATTAAGAGTGGCTTTACAAATGGTGCTGAACCATTTATTTTAACCGAGATTTGTTAATTAAATTACTAAACCAATGTTTACAAACTACAAAGTCCCAATTGACCCAGAATAATAGTTCAGGCTGGGTTTACATAATGTATTACGTTTTGACTTTGTGCACTGTACAGCCATTATCGTATTTAAATTTTATTTATTTATTTATTTAATCATATTTATATGGATGCTCATCTCACACAATGTGACTCTGTGTGATGTACAAACAACCATAAAAACAATTTTAAAAACATTCAAAAGTACAAAAGATTAATATTATTATAAAAAGCCAAGAGAGAGCATCAGATTATAAACAATGGAGCCATCTAATCAAATTACCATCCCCAGGCCTGGTGACACAACCAAGTTTTAAGGGATTTCTGGAAGGTTGGGAGAGATGGGGCCAATCTCACCTCAGGGGGGATGATGTTCCACAGGGCGGGTGCCACAGCAGAAAAGGCTCACCTCCTGGGTCCTGTCAGATGGAACTCCTTCACAGATGGGACCCGCAACATACCTCTTTTGCCAGACCTAATGAGATAGGCAGATGTAATTGGGAAGAGGCGGTCCCTCAAATATGTTACGGCAGAGATAGAGTTGGATCCCAAAAGCTTTGGGGATGGCCAAAGAGTTATTATCCATATGTACTTTTTAATGTGATTTTTTTAAAAAAGGAAAATGATTAAATCCATGATTGGAGAGTAATCATATTAAATATTTTAAAATCGGGCTCCCAGGATACTACTTCAAAGGCCAAATGAAGCTGTTGGGCCAGAAAAAGTGTCTACATCCTGCTTTATTGCTTAACACGGACTTCTGCCAACCTGGATGCCTGCAGAAGAATTCTGCAGATGTTTACATAGCTGGAGAGAACCATGGTTGGAAAAGGCTGGCATATTCTGTATACCCAGCCAACTGTGGCTTAATCAACACCATCATTAAAACAATAGCTTTATGCCATCACATAGCTTCATGTGATGCATAAACTCAGGTTTAAAATAGAAATGTGTAAGCTGGTATCAAAGGGCAGCATATAATCCGAGCAGTCAAAATGCTTACTCAGTTTTCATTTCTGTGAGTACTTTGGCAGGCAAATTGATTACTGTATATATTGGATATTATCTTCATTTTTCTTTCCATAATGAGTCTTGATGAACACCTGGAAAGGTAAGATAAAATCTCCCTAGACTTAAATTTGACTCCTGAATATAACATGGATACAAGTAGGTTGCCATTTTCTTCCACTAGGATCTCCTTTCTACTTAGCCAACATTTAGCCAAAAATTCAGGTGGAGTCCAGTAGCAGCTTTTCTGACTAACATATTTTATTAAAAAGCTGTAGCTCATGAAAGCTTATTTCTTTTCATAAAATGTGTTAGTTGGAAAAGGTGCTATCGAGACTCCTCCTAACTACCATAGACTATCATGGCTTTCCTCCTACTATGTTTAGCCAGGACAGCTTTCCCTCCCTCCCTTCCTCCCTCCCTTCCTTCTCCATTCTGCAGGTGGAACAGTTCCCAAATGGCTGCTGGAAGAGGGGAGAATCTGGACTGCAGGCCCTCCCTCACCTCTTTGATCTCCACCTCCAGTCTAACCACACTTCCTGATCCATCTCAGATCAGCATGCTGAGCTAGATTTAAATATTCGATTTTTCTTTTAGTTTTTCAAAATGGTTCCAGCTTTGGATGGGCAGGAACGAGATGCCAACATCTATTTTGGCAGGCAGACCTGACCTGTAATCTTTTTTGCCAAAGCCTTTCACAGGGCACTGTCCTCTCATGTGAAAAAGAAATCAGGATAGAAAGTGAATTTGTGGTTTACTCTCTCCTTTTAACCCAGAGACTATGTTTACTGAGGAGCGATTCCATTCTTTTTGCTGTGATGATGATTGTTTGCTAACCACTAAAGCCTCTTGACTAAAAGTTAGCCTTTCATGTTAACAAAAACTAAAAATAAGTCCACTTTAGAAGGTTTTGTATCTTGTTTCCTAAATGATCCATCAAATTGGGTAAGATTATAGGTTGAAACATTTACAATATCTCATTGTATAAAAATAAACAAAACCACTACTAAAAAAAGTCCAGATGGATATTTTGAGGCTGCTATTATAAATGGAAGGTTTAAAAATAATGCAGCAAAGGAATGTCAAATGAAGCTTTGCTGTTTGGGCTTTGAGGTTAACCACAGGGTTGTATTAGCCTCTTTAGCCAAGAGAACCTGGTTCAGTAGGCAGAACGCTACGCTATTTTTGATCTGCCCCCAAATTTAATGGAGCTTTCACTGAGCCCTTTTCATGACACTTCTCATTTCAGGATGCTGTAAGGCTTTTGATAGCTCTCCTAGAGGCAACTAGAGGACATCCCCCGTCCCTCCCCCCACCAATGTGTTTGGGATGATCTATGCCTTGCAATCACATCTCATTCAAGTGAACTCAAGCAAGATGGGCTGGAAACCTCGCCGTGAAGAATGAATGGGACACTCACAGTAGGAAATGTCATCTGTTTGGAAACGAAACCCTTTACGGAGTCCAGAGATTCTACAGTCTGAAGCATTTGTGTATCTGAAGAGGACTGTTCCAAATGTTCCACGAAGCAAATAATTTGCATGCCAGGAGCTTGCCATAAGCTCCCAGCTATGGACAACACCACAAACACCAGGGAATGGGCTAGTGATGTAGTACAGCTGCACTTGAAGCAACATGTTCTTCCAGAAAGGAGTTAGATGGTGTTATAGCTCCAGGTATGCTTTGGAGGAAATAACTATAGGATGACTTTTGATGGATAGCTAGATTGACAAGTTTTGCCATCTGTCAAAACTTGTCCCAGGCTTTGCACTATGATTTGGCAGGCAAGGGTTGAGAAGTAGCCTAAGGTATGGGAGACAGGGATTACAGGAAAGGCTGCGTGGTGAAACAGCTGCAACACGCATCCGTCTTTTCACATCTGTCACCTGTCAGTATTTAAACATGGGCAGCCAGTGGGAGAAGCAGCCACCATGGGGCAGTGCATTTTGAGATAGATCTGATTTCACAACTGGCTATCTCTAGCCCCTCTCCCACATCTAAGTTGGAATCAGGTGAAATCAAGAAACACGTGGGAAGGCATCAGAGCAGAAATAGTGGCTGGCAGAAGGAAAACAGACCCTGCCATGATTGTACTAGCCAGGTCTTGCTGAGTGGGTAAGGACAGTAATTACCTGCTGGGCAACAGAAGAATAAGAATGTAGGAAAAGCTCTGTTGAATTAAGCCATCAGCCCACCAAGTCCAACACTGTCTTACACAATGGTCAACTGGATGCATTTGGAAAGTTCACATGCCTGGATTGGAGGGCAGCAACTCCTTCCTACTATCACTTTCCTGCAACTACTTTTCTTTTATCAAAGAGAAAAATAAGTGAAGCTGACAAGTACAGGGAAACTGAGAAATAACCAACAGAAACCCAGATATTCTAGTGAAGAAAAGCAGAGTTGCTACTGCAAATATGCAAATGAAATGCAATGAACTGCCATTTCAGAGTACTGTTAATATGGAATTGTGATATACATATATCCTTTCTTTTTTCCCAAATAAAATAATGGTGCCAGAAACTTTGACATGTTTAATACAACAGTCTGGTGATAGCCAATGCATTCAGCTGGCAAGAACTGAACATAAGTTGTTGATACATATTTACGATATTATGGACCTTTTTTCTAGATTTGTAGAAATGGTACAGCCATGCTGTAAATACTTTCGATAGACATAAATTGGAAGAAATTCAGTATGTTACTAATTGATATTAAATTATTTATGGAAATAAGAAAAATACTTCTTTTTCTTCAGACTATTAAAAACTTGGGGATAATTATTTCTAGGAAAATACCTTGTTTGGAAGATATTAACATTTAAGACTATATAGCACAGATTAATGGGGAATTAAGAGATGGATGAAAATACATATACAGGGACGAATAAATGTGGTGAAAATACGCATGGCCTTAAGACTGATTTATGCATTGAGAGTGCTATGTTGATTCCACTGAAATAGTTCCAACTTTGGTGATTATTATTATTATTATTATTGAGTAAGAATATATTAAATATCAAGTAAGAATAAGAAAAATATGACATGATGAGAAACTGATTCTTTGTGATAACTCTAGTTTAAAACTGACAAGAAAAAACTTTCTTTGGAAAACATGAGTGAAAAATGAAATAGTTACTCTTAATTACTTAATTATTAAAGATAACTTTTAAAACTTTTGAAAGTTTGTACATCAACTTTAATTTACCAAAAGAGCTGGGTGGCAATACATTCAATTAAAACATTTATTATCTTCTCTAAAACAGAGAAAACAAGTATGGAGGTTGGAAATTGCAACACATGAGCTGTTTATTTACTATTAAGGTTATACTATGCCTTTCTGCTAATGTAAATTTTCAAGGAAGTTTACAACAATAAAACAAAATACAAAATATAAAACATGATAAATCAATGAAATAAAAAATAAATACAATTAAAATGAATTAGCAGATTAAACCTTATCAAAATAAACTTTTTTTTTTTTTGCCATTTAGCTAATTACTGGACAATGTGGACAAATGGACCTGGGGAGAGCATTTAGAGCATGGGAGCCACACAGGAGAAGGCCCTGTTATGGGTGCCAGTTGATGGAATTTTTGGCTGCAAGGACCTCTTTCATAGATCCTTTCCTGCCAATCTAAGTAACTGGGCAAGTTCTTAGCAAGAAAGGCAGTTCCTCAAATAGTCTGGCCTTAAGCTGGGTCTTTAAAGGTCAACAGCAACTACTTAAATTGTGCCCTGTATGCAATTGGCAGCTTTACTACCTATGGGACAAAATATAATAAATAAATATAGGCTCTAGAACTTTTCTAAGAACCTTACCATTTTGTCCCTTCTTGAAATGACAGTAGTATTTTTATTTTACTATAGCAGCCAATGCAGGTCTTCCAGTAAATTCAATGTATGTTCCCTGTACCTTGCACTGATTAGCAGCTTAGCCACTGCATTTTGTACCAGTTTATAATTCATAGACACTTTTCAAGGGTAGATGCCACACACAGCATTGAGAACTGAGATCTTTATAGACTTGAATATTGGGCCCTATTCAACAAGATGCAGTTCAGTGGAGAGAAAAGTAAGGTTCTGCACTTAGGCAGGAAAAACCAGATGCACAGGTACAGGACAGGCAGTACCTGGCTTAGCAATAGTGCCTATGAGAGGGATCTAGGTGTCCTGGTGGACCACCGCTTAAATTGGAGGCAGCAGTGTGAGGCAGCTGCCAAAAGCCAACACTGCATCAACAGAGGGATAGAATCAAGATCAAGGGAAGTGCTAGTACCACTCTACACCACACTGGTGAGGCCGCATTTTGAATACTGCATCCAGTTCTGGTCTCCACAATACAAAAAAGATGCTAAAGCCCTAGAAAGAGTGCAGAGAAGAGCAACAAAGATGATAAAGGGTCTGGAGGTTAAATCCTATGAAGAACAGCTAAAGGAACTAGGTATGTTTAGCTTAATGAAGAGAAGACTGAGGGGAGACATGATAGCAGTCTTCCAATTCTTGAAGGGCTGCCACAGGGAAGAGGGCATTGATTTATTCTCCATAGCACATGAAGGTAGGACAAGAAGCAATGGGTGGAAGCTTGTCAGAGGGAGATCTAACCTAGAAATAAGGAGGAATTTCCTGACAGTGGGAACTATTAAGCAGTGGAACAGCTTGCCTCCCAGAGTTGTGGGTGCTTCATCACTGGAGGTTTTCAAGAAAAGATCGGACAACCATTTGTCTGAGATGGTATAAAGACCCCTGCCTTGGGCAGGCGGTTGGACTAGAAGACCTCCAAGATACCTTATAACAAGGTTTCCTTTAAGCAGGCAGGAATAGATCTGACACTTAAGGAACACATTTCCCTTAACCATGAGCCAGTCACAAACTGTTTGATTTAATCAGTTAGGTGGGGCAAGAGTTGAGCAAGTGGGTACAGCTCTCACCTGTTCTGATACCCTAATTCTATCTTATGTCTTGCTCAACTTTGTCTACAAAGGACAATGAAAATTGCTCACTGTGAGCTTCTCACTGTTGTCCTCCCTGCAACATCTTGATGGAAGAGATACTGCACAGTATAGAAAAGCATCACTGGCATGTTCAGTGCAGACACAACTGTGATGTATCTTACAGGTTCTGGGAAAGTGGAGGAGGAAACAGGACTATTGCAAAAGAGACACGTCAAACCAGGGGAGGGGGGAAGCATGAGAAAGAGGCTCAGAGTAACTCCTTCTTAATTACACTAGACATACGTTGAGCAGGAGACTTGCCTTTCAAGATTCTATTACGTTACCATTACCCATGAAGATCTTTCTGAAAATCTTAGTGCTTCTTGTTTCCTGAGTTTGTCAGCCTTACAGAGCTTGTATCAATAGACACAAAGAAATAGTCCCTCTTCTCTGCATGGAATAGGATTTCACATGGGACTTAAATACCGCCTCACTCCAGTTTTGATCTGACTTCCCAAGAGTTCCTCCACTTGTGCTGCACCTATCTGTTTCTTTGCTCTCTGCACCTGAAGTGTCTACTCAGATCTGCTAGAGAGAAGAGGTTTGTAGGAGACACATTACAGGATCACCTACCCTGGTCATCTTTGTGTTGCACAGTTCAGCCAGCATCCAACAGTTTCACTAACAGACAAGGTGGAAATTCCCAAACACTTCTAGGAAACCAGACCAATCAGATTTCTTGGTCAAGCCATTTTAAATGTCTCAACTGCTGCAGAGATTTATGGCAGCCACCAGTCTAAAACTCATGACAACAGAGTTAAAGAGAGATCTTTCAAATCACTGGCTCTAGCTGAACAGGAGTAAAGAACCACAGAGATGATCTTGGAGAGGCTAGGCAGAGACTATAATTACAAAAACATGCTTTAAGCCCGGGAAACAGAAAAAATGTGAGAAAGAGCCCTGATTGCCTCCTCTCTAATTCACTGGGATATAAGAGATAGGGAAGGGCAAATGCAGTCAGGCTTTCATGAGTCTGTTACTATAGCTTATATCAGCAAAGTATAGTTCCAGTCAAACTTATGCAGACTGTTTCCTGACCTGGCCTCCTTTGAAGGGTTGACAACAGCATACCAAATCCAGCATGGGTTCTGTTGTATGTGTGGGGCCAGGTAATAATAGCTGCAGGTTCATGGCTGCCATGATGGCTCTGAAATCCCTCAGGACAAAAAAATCTAGGGTATTCCACTGCCTTGGCAGAGGTCACTCTGGCTAACTCAGGAAAAGAGACTGTGCAGTGACATGGAGGATATATTAACAACACATCTATATTGTTCTTGCCATCCAGATCAGCAGCTAACCAACAAAATTACCAGACTGTTGGATGGAGCTTCTGGTCAGTGAGATGCAGTTCCTATAGACTACAGTCACACCACTAATCACAGAATAATTCGGAGGAACTGTAAGAGATTCTTCCCCCGCCCCCTTCTCTCAGCTGGGTTTTCATAATACATTTCAGGATGGTGGTGCTTTTATCCAGGATTCCTGGATAATAGATGTTCTTGTGAATGTAGCCTGCACTGCAGACTCAGATTCACAATCCACATCCCCATGAGTAAGAGATTGCACTCTGTCACATACAGATTGTCCCAGACCCTCCCACTGCTAGAGATAGAAAACATTTTGTCTTTTAAATGGAAAAATCTGTGGGGAGAAGATGGAAAAGAAGGAGGCAACCATTTTCCCCTACAGTCTCTGATATACATTTGGAATCTCTAAGAAGCTGGAGAAGTCCAGGAAACTATTTGCTTCAGGAATGTAGAAATGTAGAAAGTAGAAATAGGAAAAATGTGTAATCCAGGAATTTGTATTAATTTTTTAATTTGTTTTCTGTGTTGTACAGGGAAATAAAGGGAGCAACACTTAGCACAAGTTATTTTCATCGTTCATTTGTTTTTCAGGCTATGTCCATAAAGATATAATTTTTCTTTAAAAACCTCATCTGAATCCTCTCCAGTCTCTTTACAGCATTTTGGGGCATAGTAGCAGACCAGTGCCACCATGTGGTCTGTCTGGAGCATTGCATTTTCTTTTGGAATTTTCTTTTAGAGATTTGGGCAACTCTGAAATCATGTTCTTCCATATTAAATGTTTACTTAGTCATTGCTACAGTTATTGAACCAGCAGCTAACCTAGCATTAAAAAAACAGGATCTTTATTTTGGACAGCCTAAATAAAGCTATCAGCTGGATTCTTTGGTTAGAGTGCTACCTGGAAGGAAGGCCAGTCAATAGTCCTCCTTTCCCTGCAAGAATGAGGTTGCAGCGTCCCATGTATCTCCACTGCCAGTTATTGTATCAATATTTACTCAAAGGCTCACTCTCCACATCTGCCTGACAAATTTTATACTGTACAACCAAGCCTCAGTTAATAAAATCAGCATAGAGAATTATATGCCAGGAAAGCTTGAGTGCTGGTGGGTTACAGGAACTACATAAATCAGTTAGAGGAGAGAAAGGAGCAAGAAAATGCTGAAGATTTGCCAGAATAGTTCATGGGACACAAAGACCTTAACAGCTCTGTCCTATCAATTGATACAACCTAGTGCCCTTAACCTTGCTAAAGTATTGGAAAATGCTCTGCATATCCAACAGAAAAGGCACTGATTCAGCAAAGAAGAAAGCAACTTACAAGAAGGAGAAGCTCTCCTGGTTTATCTTCCATCCACTGCTGGAGGGTTTGCGTTGTAATTGACTCGACTCTTGGAAACAGCTCCTCAATCCATTTGATCACCAAAGGTCTCATTTCAGATGGTTCCCTCAAACCTGAATCTTCAAGCTCCTTTAAAAATTTGTCAGCCATTGGCTTGTGAGTGGTTTGCAGAGTGAGAACTTTTTGCTGTAGCAAAGTAAAAATTGACTGTAAAAATTCTTGGCAAAGAATAGCTTGCAAACAATTTTGATAGCAAAGATGACCCCTTTAGCCAATGTATATATAAAACATGAGTTTAGGTGGTTTGTGTGTCTCTGCCCTGTTTCACTTTTGCCCCTTGCTGGTCTTTCCTAGCAAGCATTCAGAATTCAACTTCTGGACGAATAGCACATTAAATCTGAACAATGAAAAAAAGGTTAACATTGCCTCCTGTTAACAAAACCTGAAGTCACTCTGCCCTTTGAACACTTCAAAAGAGAAGGAGCCAAAGAGGAGAAAGGTAAGATCTATAATAAAAGACATGCACCAAATCTGCCTTCAGTGCACATTACAGACAGCATTTCTGTACTCTCAGCATTTTTGAGAGAGGTAAATTTCAACTGGTGTAATTTGAAGACTCCTCTGGTAATATTTCCCTCTTCAACTCAATTCCAGGCTGTGCTGAATGACACTGATTCTTTAAAACCATTCTAATCAAGCTTTGGACCTGTTTATGGGAAGGAAACAGATTTAACTCCAATAGAAGAGAATATATGTAGCTCAGGTTTGAACTGTGGAGTCCTTGGTGCTCTCTGAGCTTGGTTGTCTGTCTGCAGACATTTCATTACCCAACTAGGTAACATTATCAGCCCCAGTGACTGTGGGATTCTCTCCCTGTTTATATACAGTAGCTTGCTCTGACTGTGTTGGTGGGGGTGTGGTTTTCTTCTTGTTAGTGCCTTAATTATTTATTTATTTATTTATATTTCTAATCTCAGGAGGAAGTGACTCTGGGCGGTTTACAATAAAACAACAAATAAATATTTATTTATTTATTAAATTTATCCCCGCCCATCTCCCCCTAATGGGGGACTCTGGACGGCTTACAACTCATTAAAACACTAAATAAAAATTCAATTACATAAAACCTATAGAAAACAATTACTAAAAAAAGAAAGCGTCCAGGAGGTCGATGGTTCAGAGCAGCAAATGCCAGGGCTATAAGGGGCTAGCCAACCCCATACCTGACGTTTTCCCTCCCATCCCAGGCCAGATGGCAGAGTCAGGTCTTCAGATCCCTCCGGAAGGCCAGGAGTGAGGGGGCCAATCTCACTTCTGAGGGCAAGATGTTCCAAAGTGCGGGGGCTACCGCAGAGAAGGCCTGCCTTCTGGACCCTGCTAGTCGGAGTTCTTTTGCCAAGAGGGTCCGGAGCATGCCCTCTCTGTGTGATTGGGTGGGACGGGTTGAAATCATGGGGAAGAGGCGGTCCCTCAGGTAACCTGGTCCCATGCCATGTAGGGCTTTAAAGGTGATAACCAACATCTTGAATTGGACCCAGAAGCAAACCCGCACAGAGTGCCCTATTGTAGGGGAGATGGGCGGGAGAGAAATCTAATAAACAAACAAACAAACAAACAAACAAGCAAACTGGTATCCAATGCAGCTTGCGGGGCAACAGTGTTATATGGGTCTTTCTTGGGACTCCAAAAATAGCCTGCGCAACTGCATTCTGAGCCAGCTGTAGCTTCCGGATACTTTTCAAGGGTAGCTGTGATGGACTGGAATGGAGGAAGGGTGGTGAAAACGGTGCTCTCGTCTCCAGAGCAACGCTCTGGAGATAAGCGGAGAAAGCTGGCGCATCCCTAAGCATTCCAGAAGATAGTAGAGAGTTGTGCCTGGGAACTACTGGTCAGTCTAGACTACTGGTCAGAAAATATTCTGTAAATAAGCGCTAGCTAATAAACCTTGCTGATTGAACCTACACGGTCTCCAGGAGTTCCTTGGGCTAGGCCTGACAGTAGCCCCATGTAGAGCGCATTGCAGCAGTATCTATCTGGGAGATAACAAGGGCATGAGTGACCATTTGAAGGGCATCCCGATCCAGGAAAGGGCGTAACTGATACACAAGTTGTGCAAAGGCCCTCCTGGCCACGGCTGCCACCTGTTCTTCAAGCAGGAGTCATGAGTCCAGGAGGACCCCCAAATTACGCACTGGGTCTGTCTGGGGCAGTGCTACCCCATCCAGCACCAAAGATGACAAAGTCCTGGATACAGATGAGCCATTAACCCACAGCTACTCCATCTTACCAGGGTTCAGCTGAAGCCTGTTGTTCCCCATCCAGATCCTTACAGCCTCCAGGCACCATGAAAGGGCAGTCACAACATCACTTACTTCACCTGGGATGGAGATGTATAATTGAGTATCATCAGCATACTGATGATACCTCATCCCATGGTGGCGGATGATCTCACCCAGCGGTTTCATGTAGATGTTGAAAAGGAGCGGAGAGAGAACCGAACCCTGCGGCACCCCACAAAGGAGGGGCCAAGGATGGGACCTCTCGCTCCCTATCACCACCGATTGGGATCAGCCCCGGAGAAAGGAGGCAAACCAGCACAAGACCGTGCCCCCCACCCCCAATTCCCTGAGCCGTCCCAACAGGATACCGTGGTCGACGGTATCGAAAGCCGCTGAGAGATCGAGGAGAGCAAGGATGGTCGCACTTCCACCATCCCGCTCCCGCCAGAGGACATCCATAAGTGCGACCAATGCTGTTTCCATTCCATATCTGGGCCTGAAACCTGACTGGAAGGGGTCCAGATAATCCGTTTCCTCCAGCATCCTTTGGAGTTGTGATGCCACCACTTTCTCAACCACCTTCCCCAAAAAGGGGAGGTGGGAGACTGGATGGAAATTGTCCAGTACGGTAGGATCCAGGAAGGGTTTCTTGAGGAGGGGGTGCACCAACGCCTCTTTAAAGGCAGATGGAAACACTCCCTCCCACAAGGATGTATTAACTATCCCCTGGATCCAACTACATTTCACCTCCCGAGCTGCTTCCACCAGCCAGGAGGGGCACAGGTCCAGATGGCAAATGGTGGCCTTCACAGTCCAGAGGATCCTGTCCACTTCCTTAGGAACAACAGGATCAAACCGTTCCCAGATAACTGGGTAAGAACGATCCCCTGGTATCTCCCCAGACCCTGCTCCACGCTCAGAGTCTAACTTGGAACGAATCTGAGCGATTTTTGTCCTGCAGATGCTCTGAAAATTCCTCCACACGGCTCTGCAAATGAATCACCAGATCCTTCTTACCAAGGAGGGATCTAGTGATCCCAAACAGGGCCCCCAGGCAGCACTCTGCAGATGCAATAAGGGCAGAGAAGTATTGGCGCTTCGCCACCCTTATTGCCACAATGTAGGCCTTGATAGCGGCTCTTACCTGTGTTCGGTTAGATTCAGTCTTTGTCTTCCTCCATCAGCGCTCTAGACCTCTCTTGACCCTCTTCAGAACCCTCAACTCCTCCATAAACCATGGGGAGTGTCAGGGCCTATGTGGCAAGAGAGGTCACATAGGCATGATCCTGTCCAAGGCCCCAGCCGCCTCCCTATTCCAGGCAGCAGCCAAGGCCTCTCCTGGACCATGCAGCAGATCCACGGGAATATCCCCCAGCTCCCTCTGAAACCCCAACAGGTCCATCAGACACCGGGGGTGGGACAATTGCGTTAATATTAATTAATATTAATTAAAATACAATATAAAAATACAGTAAAACCAAAACACATACATAAATAATAATATCTTCCAAGATGCTGGTGATCAATAAGATGTTAACATATGGGAGCACCTTCAAGGTGCTAGCCATCCCCAGGGTTGGTTGCCCCTTTTTTTGCCCCATGCCAGTTGTTAAGGTATTGTTTTCTGCTTGATTGTCTGGTGTTAATCCCTGCTTACCTGGGTGTAGGCTGCTGGAGAGGATGTTCTGATCTTTTTGTTTCCTTTTTACTTTTTATTGTCTCTTTTGAATGGTGTATAAATGTGGTTTATCTCTATGTATCTATTGATGGCTGATTTGTCTGAATGCCTAGTTTCCAGGAATTCCCTAGTGTTTTTGGATTTAGCTTGGTCTAGGATGCTTACAGTTTCCCAGTTGAAACTATGGTTGAATCTGTCCATGTGTTGTGAGATTAAGGAGTTTTCACTGTGTCTTCTGACTGCTAGTTACTGTTCATGGATGCTCTGTGCTAGTCTTCTGCCTGCCTGTCCTACATAGTGGCTGTTACAGTCCATACACTGTATGTTGTAGATGACTCCTGTTTTTTTCTTCTTGGACAACTGGGTCTTTTGGTTTACTTAAGATGTTTTGGAGGGCTTTAGTTAGTGTGCTACAGTGATGCTATGTGGTTGTAATAGTCTGTTGGCTGTTTCTGAGATTTTTTGATGTATGGTAGTGTTATCCTTTTCATAGTTTGTGTTGGTTGTGCTGTAGTGGGTTGAGTGGTCAGGCAGTTTTTGGTAAAGTTGTGTGGGTACCCACTTAGTTGGAAGATGTTGTATAGGCAGTCTGTTTCCTAGCACTGATGATGTATACCATAGTTGGGTAATGAAACATCTGCAAGCAAACAACCAAGCTCAGAGAGCACCAAGGAGTCTACAGATTTAACTGCACAGTGGTTGACATGTGAGAGGCTGGATAGAGAAGGCCAAATCTGTTAGTCATTCTGGACCTTTCAGTAGCTTTTGAGACTATTGACAACAGTATTCTCTTTCTGGATTCTCTGGCTTGGGCTTAGAAGGTATAATACTATGGTGATTCAAACTCTCCTGGAAACATAAGCTCAGAAAAGATGGCACTGCCCCTGAAAGACTGAGCACACAATCTGAGGGATCTTCCTGGACTCTGCCATAACTGGGAAAAATCAGGTAAAAGCAGTGGTAGAAATGCTTTTTATGATCCTATGCTATTAGGTCACCTGCTATCCCATCTTGAGAAGGCAGACATTGCCTATTATTTATACTATTCTAGTGATGTCCAAGCCTAAATACTGTAAGACTGTATTTGCATGACACAGCTGATCCAGGTGGCCGCTGCATGATTTCTAATGACCCAGTAAGTTGAAGAGAGGTCATTTTCTAAGTTCTCCTAGCTGTTGCAAAGGAAATGAGAAGACAATTACTTGACTTCCCAGTTTTTTTCCCTTTAACAGAGAAACAACAACAATAAAAATGCCACACAATACATTCCTAAAGAAGCCCCATTTTCATTCTGCCATTCTAAGATTTAGTCTATCTTTGAAGGATTAACCTCCCAGTAATGTGTTCAGATGCCATGGCTAACCAGAAGTAATTAGCTGTCTAGGTTAGGATCTTCACATGACATGGTAGTCCTCCACCCATGATATACTAGTCAGTTAAACATGTCACATAAACAAATCCTAACACTCTCTAGTGGCCTTCAGTATTAAAGGGAGCCAGGCAATTAGATAATTTGGTATCTGTGATAACTAGGACCCAAAAGTCTATTATTCATCCTCAAGGTGCAAGAACTATTAAAGGTACATGAGCTTCATCTTCCATTGTGCCTAGTTATTGTGCATTTCATTCCCCACATCTATAGTGGAAGAAATTTAGTAGCTATATGTTACAATTCCTGCTTAGGAACTGTATAAACTTTACAGATAAGTATATTTTGGTAGCAGTAGTGCTGTGAAACCCTGTGGCATTATACAGTTGTCTCTAAATCACTATTTAATCAAAGAAGCTTAGGATGTGGGGGTGTTTCTGAGGAAAAAGAGCAAGAGAAAATTTCTCATAGCAAAATGGAAGGCATTCTGTATCTGCCTAGATTATGATTTATGCATGTTCATGTAGATAGTCTCCAGTTGCACAAAAATGACATTTTTATTAATCCAAGACGTTTAAAGTATTTTTTCGGGTGCATCACTCACAATAGTGCTTCCTCTAAAAAACAATATAAAACTATTAAAACAATGATAAAAGATGGTTGATAGAAGTGGAAAGAGAAGGGCCATACCTCTCATCAAAACCTTTTTGTCATATTTACATAAATGTTAAGAAATGTGTAAACACCCCTCAATAAGGAAAGGAAAGGAAAGGAAAGGAAAGGAAAGGAAAGGAAAGGAAAGGAAAGGAAAGGAAAGGACAGAGAATCTGTGGCCCTCCAGCTATATCTGTAAGTCACAAGTTCCCAATCTCTGCATTTTAAAAATGTGGATGCCGGAGTCTGAATTACTGACCAGACTTATATATTGTACAGGATTATAAATGTATTTGCATAACCACAGATTGTTAAATAAATCACAACTGAGTGGAACCATCCAACATGCTAAGCTAAAACTAAACAATCCATATTATGGCTTAGCCTTAGCACAGTGAATGGACTTAATATATCCAAGAAGAACTAAAGAGCCTCTTGATGAGGGTGAAAGAGGAGAGTGCGAAAGCTGGCTTGAAACTCAACATTAAAAAAACTAAGATCATGGCATCTGGACCCATCAATTCCTGGCAAACAGAAGGGGTAGAAATGGAAGCAGTAACAGACTTCATTTATTTGGGCTCCAAGATCACCACAGATGGAAACTGCAGCCATGAAATTAAAAGACGGTTGCTCCTTGGGAGGAAAGCTATGGCAAACCTAGATAGCATATTAAAAAGCGGAGACGTCACCTTGCCGACAAAGATCCGCATAGTCAAAGCTATGGTTTTTCCAGTAGTAATGTATGGCTGTGAGAGCTGGACCATCAAGAAGGCTGAGCGCCAAAGAATTGATGCCTTTGAACTGTGGTGCTGGAGAAGACTCTTACGAGTCCCCTGGACTGCTAGGAGGTCAAACCAGTCAATCTTAAAGGAAATCAACCCTGATTGCTCATTGGAAGGATCGATAATGAAGCTCAAGCTCAGATACTTTGGTCACCTAATGCGAAGAGAGATCTCTTTGGAGAAGACCCTGATGCTGGGAAAGATTGAAGGCAAAAGGAGAAGGGGACGGCAGAGGATGAGATGGTTAGATAGCGTCACTGAAGCAATGAGCATGAAACTGAGCAAACTCAGGGAGGCAGTGAAGGACAGGAAGGCCTGGCGCAATATGGTTCATGGGGTCACGAAGAGTCAGACACGACTTAACGACTGAACAACAACAACGACAGAGGCATTTTATTTTATCATGAGGTTCCCTGGGAATCCTTATGACACGATAGAAATCTCTGTGAAGAGCTAGTGGGAATATTTCTATGAAATGCCTCTTTATTCAGCAAATGTGGGCATCGCTTAAATAAAGAGGAAAAGACTGTTTCTTTAACGTCCTCATGGGGCTAGAGATCGACTTCTGGCATCACTGTTGCCTCGGCAACGGGTCCTGACCGCCTCCGGGAATTTCCCAGAATGCACTGAGACCCGTTTGTAGGGCGCAGCGCCGCCGTCGCCATCTTGGCCAGTAGCGCGGTTGACATCAGAGCGGTATCTCCTCCACCATGGAGGGCGGTGAGTGGACGCGGGTCAGAGGAAATAACAGGGAGGGGAAAAGGGGGCTGTCTTTCCCTTTTTAAGAGCCCTCTAAACTACCTTGTTTGCATAATTAAGTCGTACTTATATTATTGGTGATATTAACTCAAAACCCCCTCCCCTCGTATCAGTTCATCTGTACAGATAATTAAGTAAAACCAGCGCAAAAGCATGGCAGCTTCCTTGCTCCTGATACGGAATAGCCTCTTGTTCGGACGATCGTAAAGGGAAACGAGGCGTGTTTTTGAAGGAGAAGGAATTGGCATTAAAGGCTCAATATTGAGCGCTCCAGCAGTTGGAGGAGCTGGGGGGGAACTCTTACCTTTGTGTCTTCCTGGTTACATGAGAGCAGCCACCCTCGTTCAGGTGTCCACCAGATCTGTGGCTTCACAGCAGCTCATCATCCCCACATGGTGTGGTCAGTGATGTGAATTGTTGTTCCAGGTTGCGAAAGATAACATCAGATATATAAAAAGTTTGCACATAATCTGAAAAGCAGCTTCTTGGCTGTTCACAGACCTGAAAGACATGCCAGGGTCCCTAAAGTGATTGGTACTAGTTCATGCAGAATTAACCCCACTGATCTCAGCAATGCTTTGGAAGTATAGCTTGCAGATTTTCTTGTCGAAAGCCTGTCTTATGTAGAGTATGTAGTCTGAAGTTGTATGAGTGACTCTATACAGTAAATGGTCAAAGGAAAAAAAACAGTATTTTGTTCTCAGCAGGTTACTGTGGAGCTTCCATTAAGATAATTTCTCATGCTGGTCTCCTGGTAGATATCTATTATTCCTTTTGAGTTTTGTTAAACAGTATAATCAACTTCTGAAATATGAGACATTCAGATTGGTTTATATATTAAGTTGTGTAGGATTTAAAAATGCTGGTATCAGAGATACTGAATATTTTTTGAGTGTGGTACAGGTTAAATCTAAAGAATCCTAAATATTTTTTCAGTTCTGTTCTAAGTGGTATAAAAGCTTCCCATCACCAGATAGTTCATGCATGCAGTATATATTCCACACTCCTTTCTCTTTATTGCCTCAGATGATACTGGAAATCGACTTCGTTTCCAACTAGAGCTGGAATTTGTGCAGTGTCTGGCAAACCCGAATTACCTCAATTGTAAGTATCTAAAATCAGGATTTGCTTGCTGACCTCTTCAACCAAGCATCATAAAATGCAGACAGCAAATTACAAGACAAAATGTACAAAATTGAAAACAGTAAAATAATATATAGAAACTAACTAGAAATATATTAATGTGCATCCTAAATAGGCCCAAATTCATAGGTAAAATATTTTAAAATTAATATCAAAGAGGATGGCTAGCTTGAACCTTATTTATTTGTTGGATTTTGCTAAAATCTATAAGGCAGGGTACAAATGGAAGAAAATGCATCAACCCAAATTTTAAAAAATTAATATAAGAACTGTTGAAATCAGAAAGCTGGACCTTTGGTCAGGAACAGCTGTAGTGTTTTGTAGTTGTGTTTTATTGTGTGTCTTCATTGGAGAATAACAATAATTTTATTCTCACAGCAAAGATTGCTGTAAGGTTATACAGAGAAAATCTATTTTAAATTTATTTTTGCATTTCTTTTAGTTCTTGCCCAGAGAGGATACTTCAAAGACAAAGCATTTGTAAATTACTTAAAATACTTGCTCTACTGGAAGGAACCAGAGTATGCCAAATATCTAAAGTAAGAGTTTGCAGTGTTACCTCTTTGTACTAAATATGTCTAGAGTTCATAAAATACATAGCATAAAACTGTATTATTATGAAACAATTGCCAGTCCCCTCTTAACAGGTATCACCAAAATCCCTGGAGAAATGGAGCAGGATGAGAAATGATCACCCCCAGCCTCCTGCAGTTGGGTCGGTAAAAGGAGACCTCACAGATTTTTACAATGCTTATGTGTGTGGAATTCTAGGGATTTGGCCAGGAGCAGTGTCACATGCATGCAATATCCCCAAATTATTGCAGATCCTGGAAGCCTGACCATGGACTTTTTTCTAATATGCAGTACTCATTAATATGCAGGTGAAACCAAACTCTGGCATGTTTCACTCTATCTGCTCACTAGATTTTTTTTGTGAACATATATATGATCTCTCCGTATTTGCCAGAGCATCACAGTAGCTTGATAGGTGGAATTGGAACTGTATTTTTTGTATCCATGCCTGTCACAAAAGTTTAAAAAACAAGGATACATTTTAAGTACACACACACAAAGCATGTGTCCTTTTAGGATTTCTGGCCTAAGACTGGGGAGACACAGATTGAAGTCCACTTTCAGCCATCATGGGGTGACTTTGAGCCAAATTTCTTGGTAATTAGTCTTAAGATAAGAAATCTGGCTTGATGTCTCTTCATTTGTAGAGAGAGAAACAAAATGAATATTTCACAAAAAGGTATATGTGCTGTAATTCAAAATATTCACTTGCTAACCAAAAGCTGGTTTCTGAGTATGGTAGAAGTTTTATGTAACTGCAAAACAGTATTATGTTATAAATAAAGTTAACATGCATGCTTGCTCACTAAATGTACTAGAAAACTGGTAATTTGCTTCAAATTATGTGACTAGAATATTTATCAATTCCTTCCTTCCTACTTATAGAATTCAGTGTTTGTTGTCAGGGTGCTGGTAGCTTAGGAAAGCATTAAAAAAAGTAACTTAAAATATATATTTTCTATTATGAAGGTATCCCCAGTGCCTGCATATGCTAGAACTGCTCCAGTATGAACACTTTCGTAAGGAACTGGTGAATGCCCAGTGTGCAAAATTCATTGATGAGCAACAGATACTCCACTGGCAACACTATTCCCGCAAGCGGATGCGCCTCCAGCAGGCCCTTGCAGAACAGCAGCAGCAACAACAGCAGAACAGCACCTCTGTCAAGTGAGCCATTAGGCACCACAAAGACCCTCCTTGCAAGGGCGGAAGGCACCCTATGGACTTAATCTTGGCACTGTTATCTGAAATGCCTTAGAAAGTGATGCTATTAGTAAAATGTTGCTTGTGGAAATATAGCAGCTTCAGTTTGGAACTTCAGAGTTCCCAGAGACTCAACAAATGATTTCTTCAGATGTAAGAGATCCTTCTTATCCCCTCTGATTTAAAGGTGTAGATGTGTTTCTTGATACTGTATAGCAGAAGAGTATTTTGGAACATTCACTGTGAAAGAAAAGTGGCTAAACATTTGTCTTGTATGCTAGTTTGTGGATGTTAGTAAATATCTCTATTTATTCTAAGTATTCTGGCTTTCTCTTAATCCATAGGAAAGAACCTTGTAATCCTAGATCTAGTGATTTGGGTGTAAAGCATCAGCAATAACTGCAACAGGTGGAGATACAGTTCCCAGCATCACTCTTAGCCATATGGGTTGAGGCTTACTGGACAGCCACCTCTCATGGATAGTTTAAATGATTTTCCTGCACACTGTAGTGGGTTGGACTAGATGATCCTTGTAATCTCTTCCAATTCTGCAGTTAAGGTAGATACGTAGCATATAGTGGAGCGCTTTTAATGCAAATTCCCTTGCATTGCAGATTGATAGGAAACTTCTATACTTTATAGCTGCAGTAGGATTTCTCTGTGTTTGAGTTCAGGATGACTTTGGTGTAATATGCCACTAACAGTTGGCAAATGTTAGAGGAACCCAGTTTCCACTAGACCTGATAATTTGGTGTAATATGCCACTAACAGTTGGCAAATGTTAGAGGAACCCAGTTTCCACTAGACCTGATAATTTAAAGATGGGTATTTTACATCAAAACAGTATTGGTACTCACTTTAATAATTGCATTTTTGTTAATCTGAATGATTTTGCTTCAGTGTTTAAAGCATCACTGATTATGTCTATTAACCAAGCAGCAGTCACTTTCCTACCAACCAGTTTCACCAGCTTTCTAGTCCTCAGAAAATTCTTTTTCTAAGGCGCTTTCTTGATCATCATTTTAAATGTATAGAATGACTATACTTGCTCATCCTTGTCCTCCTATTCCTTAACTTTGGGAGCTCACTAAATATTACAAGAACTATTACAAGAACTATAACATACCATATACATTCAGCTATTCTAGGTGATGAAACTGTATCATCCACTCTTTGAAGGAACTTCAACAGTCTTTATTGCAGTGGGTGTTTGCTTTAAAATGTATAAAATGGCAAATTACTGCAGAAGCCTGAATTCTTCCAAAGAATATTTATTTGCCTTAGACAGTGAAGCTAAGAGAATCCAATTTAACCTTCTGAGTAGATACTCGGTCTCCAGCAAATGGGTTCATACAAACTAGCCACAATTTCAAATGATACACAGTCCAGTTCTACAGTGACTTTATTTAAATCAGTTGGCCTATAGGTTACAAACTTATTCACTTGTAGTTCGACATGATTATGATTTCATTTCAAAGCACTTCCTCCACTGGTAATAGCTTCAATTGTTAGTCCTCTGTAAACAGCATTCGCACAAGATTGGGTTTAAAGCAATCTTCTTCCACCAGCTTCTGAGGCTGAAACAAAAGTCAGGAAACATTATTGCTTTCCAAGTATGATAGAACGTCCAAGTCCTTTGTAGAAGCATTCCTTTCTAAGTACTGTTGTTATATTGCTAAGTAACTTAATAACTACATGGCTTATTTTTTGATAAATAATTTTTTCCCAACTGCATACTTTCCAGTTCTTCTAGAGTTCCCACAATCCCTTTTTGGCCACTGGCTGGACTTTTGGAAGATACTAGAGTATATTTGCTGAATTACTCAGTTATCGTGGCTGACAAATAGTTTTATCTATTAAGACACCAATGGCTTTTGTTCAGAAAGCAGTTCTTTTTTGGACCCTTGTGAAATTTAATTTTGTATGATTTGTATATATAGGATTTTGTATGAATATATATAAGATTAGACCAAGTCTCTTACAAACAGAACTTATTTATAGGTTTACAGTTTTCAGTTGAGAGCAACATATACAGCCAGGCTTAAGAATGGAGAGAAACATTTGGCAATTCTGTTAAGCACTGCAGGCTTTTGACCACATTTTACTCTTTCCAAGCTAATTAGAAAATCTATATACTTACAGTTCCATATTTAAGAAGTGTAGGTACACCAGTTAAGCTAAGATTCTTCTTGAATTCATTATTGGGATTTTTCCAGCTATGGAGAAATTAAAATAATTGTTTTGTAGCTTAAAATATTCTTGAAAGTTGGAAGAAAACCATTTTTGTAATATTCTGTGTGAATAAGTTCACAAAAAAATGATGTTCCCAATGATATCCCATATTTGACAGACTACTGGGAAAGGCAAGCATTAGGTAAAAGTATGCTACACTTGATGTGATTCAGACAGGAAAATTTTTTTTCCCCTAACAATAGACTATTTAAATACAATGTGCTCAACCATAATCTTTTCAAACATTGCTGCATTTCAGAAAAAAAATGAACTTTCTGGTGAGGAAAACATTTTACAAGTTTTTGCCAAGAAATACACAGAACAGCTGCTATGTGTGGATATAAAATGAAAATAAACCGCAGCCAATTGCAGCTCTGTTATAATTTTGCAACCTGTTAGATTTAAACAATTAAAGCACTACAGCTGATCCAGAATGCAGTGGTACAAGAAACTGGGTGTGTTTCAGCATACCCATGTAATAATTCTGCTATGTGATCCTGTGCTTGGTTACAGTGACCTTCCAGGTGCAACTCAAGGTGCTGGTCATGGGCTACAAAGCCCTGCATGACATAGGGCCTGGATATTTTAGGGAGTGCCTTTCTCCAACTGTTTCTGTAAAATCCAAATGCAACAGAGTTGGCATGCTCTAGTCCCATCTTTTAAGCAGTGCTATCTTATAGGACCCAGTAGGTACACCTGCCATTTACAATGTGCTTTTAAGTACTCTTTCTGTTTCTAATCTTTGTGTGCTGTCCAGTGGGTGGGCGGCCCTAGAAATTTAAATTATACTTGGCAGATACAGCCAATTATTTGTTTTATTGTAAGCCTTCTAGAGTCACATAACAGTGAGATGAGCAGCTATATAAATAGAATAAATAATTCGGTTTTAGAGTACAAAATGGTAAAGTTCAGCTGATAAGAGCTGATCTGGCAGAGGAAAGCAAAGATAAGCAGGAAATGACTGCAGAGCAGGATCTGATCTGAATAGCCATTTGTCTCAGGGTGCACTTAAACTAAAGCCAATATTGCTGCAACTGTTACTTAGAAGGAGTTGCTTTATGTTTTTTGCTTATGTTTGAGGGCATTCTGCACATGGAAGGTTATAAACATCTTTACTACATTAAGACTCTCATACAATCTGACAACAGACTAAATCAGTGTTTCTCAACCTTGACAACTTTAAGACAGGTGGACTTCAAATGAGTTCAAGTCCACCTGTCTTAAAGTTGCCAAGGTTGAGAAACACTGGACTAAATGTTACTAACATTTTTATGAACTATGTACAGTGCTTATTGGGTTGGCTGAAACAACGTAACTCTATAATTACCATCTTTCTCAAATAGTCTTACTTACTAGTCTCTGGGTCCTACTTGGCAGTAAATGAATACAGATCCCTCTGGCAAGTTTGGGAGCTCAGCCCGTACAATGGGTTCAGCTAGAATTAAAAGAAAAGGATTAGGTTTCCAATGAGATCTTGCAGCAGAAACACTAATAATAGACTCTATACTGTGATTTTCATCTCCACACCCTTCTCCCCAGCAAAAAAGCCTTGTAGTGCCCGTTTCACTAGAACCTCCATTGAACTGGTTCCCATTCATGCTAGTTCATACCACATAGAGTGATGCCTCTATGTGCACGCACTAATAGACTTCGCATTTTAGATTCCTCAAAAGGGATCAAAGCATCCTTTTAAGGCAGGTCACCTACAACCATTTTACAGAAGAAGTTAGAAAGATTTAAATCTAAGGAAGAACATCTTGGTCAAAACCACCTTGCAGCTTACATTTATCTGAACGTAAGGAAAAGGCGGTGGAGAAAGCCGTACAAATATATGGAGATGAGATGGCTTACCTTTAATACAATCTGGGCACCAACTAACACCGCTGACTGGATCCTTGTCACCGCTAAAATAGACAAACACTTGGCCGCGCTGCTGCTGCTCGCGGGCGACCCGAACGAACTCGGCGTACCCGTGCACAGAAAACTCTTCCCAAACCATGGTGGAATCTCGTGTCTCCCTGGAAGGGCGGAAGTGTGGAAAACCGAAGAGGGAAAAGCAAGGGCCACGCCCCCCATATGACGGTGGCCGCCCGGGCCAAGAAGCTTCGAAATAGTTTGCAGGATTGGATTGAGGGCGCTGCGAATTTCTCGGGCAGGGAATTGGCTGTTATCTCCACCCGTTGTCCTCGGGCTGTTACAAGGCGTCCTTCAAAGCGCTGGTTGCCAGGGAAGCAAAGGGAGGCGGGATCGGCTCCGCTTGTGGCAGACCTCCGCCATGGCCCTTCTGTAGCCTTCTTCCGGTAACTGGTCAGGTTTGTCTCGTGTTCTTTCTTGGAGAGAGAAGGGGGGGGAAAAAAGAAAAGAAAGGGAATGTCGTCGTGATTTTTGCTGCCTGTCTAGGCTAAATGAGACCTAACGAAAAGTATAGCAGCAGCGAGGCCAAGTGTCTAGCTCCCTGCAGCGGCTAACCCCCCCGCCCCCAAAAAATGTATTGGCTGCAAATGCTGGTCAGAGATAGACTGTACTGTGCATGGAGGATCTGATTAACCTCTCCACTCCTGCTTATGTATCTCCTTTTTAAGACATTCGGGCTGTCATAAGTAAAACAAAGGTAGATCCAAGCTGGATCATGTGTTCATCGCCTTTCTTTCCCCTAGTGATCGTCAAAGCTTGGTGAACCTATAAAGCTTCCATATCAGGCATGTAATATTTTCTGAACTTTTTCTGGAAAGAAACGTCTACATCAGTATTTCTCAACCTTGGCAACTTTAAGCTGTGTGGACTTCAACTCCCAGTTGAACTGCTTAAAGTTGCCACGGTTGAGAAACACTGGTCTACATACTTGGGATTAATGTTTTTATTGATTGTTAAGAAATTTCAAAATATAATCAGCGTTTTTATAAGTAATTGTAGCAGATGATCAGGTACCCATAGTTGAATTCCTTTGTGTCTCTGATTACTGATCTACTTAGCTGTTTCCAGCTGGGGGGAAAACAAGATAATTGCATGGAATGGGATATCTGCCTGTTTTAGTCATGTGGCATGAAGATTAGCAGCTGGTGGTAGTCCCTGAACCACATCTGGCTCTGAGAGAGAGTCCCTCTTGTCAGCTTTAAAAGCACACAAAATGTTCACAAGGGTCACTTCCTGTGGCCTGGTGGGGGCCTAGGCCTGCCGTTTCCAACTTTTCTGCAAAAGTCCCCTGGCTGTGTGTCTGCCACATTCTCAAAGTATTTGTAAAGAAGAAGGGAACTGTAGCCCATCAATGCCTTTGCTTGGTTAATGACAGAATGATGGCATGTTTAGCTTGTAATACAAGGAGGGAGGGAAGCTTTACTCCTGATTTTCAGCTTTCTCCTTCATAATTATGTGTTGCTTCCAGATACCTGATGTTGGAGGCCAGCAGCAAGGAAGGGTTGTTCATTTTAGTGCTTTTTGAGAGACAGCTGACTATATAGACTTGCCTGAGAATTTATTTGTTGGTTGGTTGGTTGGTCAAATTTATATGGCCGCCCATTTCACACCAAGTGACTCTGGGTAGTGTACAATAAAACGAATAATTAAAACATTCTGCAAAACAAATTAAAAACAATAAACATAGGTAAAACAAAACCAAACAAAATGATTCTGTAACATTTTAAAAAGATAACCTTAACACTGGTTTCCTAAGCATTGTAAGTGCTGATGACTGGAATGCATTTCTAAGCATGCTCAGGGAATTAAAATTCTTATGCCTAATTAATTGAACAGTAAGAGAGTCTTTGAGCTAAGTAAACAGAATGTGTTTACGCTAATGGAAGTTCTCATATTTGCTGACTTTCAGTAACCACATAAACAACAGGAGATTGAGCTTCTGATAATTGTGATGGAGCTGCAAAAAGCAACCACAGTCAGTATTCCTCTGACATCCCACCCACAGCTGGCCAAAAGTGACACAAAGGCCCCACAGATACAGGTATCGGGTAACATCAGCATCCTCTGTGGATTTTTCTTTACATGATGAACTTCTAACTTGTAATAAGAAGCTTACCACTATGTATTCTAGTATTGCCAACTTCTCCCTTGTCATTTTTTTAATGAACCAATGAAGTGAGGGTGCTGGTTTCTAGGAACGCATTGCATGGGCTTTGTGTTTTCAGTACTAATTATTATAAACCCAACAAGTAAGGCTGTGTCTGGGTTTGTTTTCTGTTTTCTGCCTTTAAATATGTTTCATACAACCCCTTGCATTTTTCCATGTATGAACTGAGGTATAAGTCTTATTTAGACAGAGGTTGGAGGTTGCTCAGATAAACATGAGAGGGATCATAGAAACTTATGGCACACACCTGTCTTTCTTCCTTCCTTTTGCAGATGCTCTACCACAATTATTCTTGCTCTTCTAAAGTTTGTATAAGCTGTCTAGGCTATATAGCTGCCCTCTCGGGGAGATGCTAACAGATAATTATGTTGATATAAGTTGGATTATTTCTACAATACATTGTTTAGTTTTTAGTCAACTGGCTTGGGAAATAATTTAGGATTCTTGTAAGCTTCTTATTCCATGACTGCTCTGTGCATAGAAACATGAGTAGGCATAATAGCATATGTAGTGTTCTCCACTACCACCTTTAATCCTCACCACAATTCTATGAAGCAGCTTAAACTGCAAGGAAGTGACAGGCTCAGTTGTCCAATGAATTTTTTGGTTAAACAGAGATTTGCATTTGGGTGATTTTAACCCAATACTCACCTTGTACCACACTGCCTGTTTTAAATGTTTGGAACAGCTCCAGTTCAGTCGGAATGCTCCTGCATTGCCTGAAAACCTGTCTGTCCACTACACCAATCCCTGTCCAATTATCATAGAAAAGCTGAAGCAGCCAGTGACTCAACAGAATCAAGGTGATGGCGATGGACTTGAACTAAGGGGTTCTGTTGGATTCTCGGTTGTATCTGAAGAGAAGCTCAACCTGGCTGTCCAGTTGGCCAAAAGGGATGTGAAAAGAAAGCACCTGCAAGAGCAAGTGAAGCAGCATCCCACCAAGATGGATAAGTGTCCTCTGGGGTGTCACTGGGGAAAGGAATCAGGGAATGTTGCAGTGTTGAGACCATCTAAGTCCCACCTGAAATATGAACGCCAGCGTAGTAATCGTTCCAAGATGGAGACAACCGGCTCTGGAGCAAAAGTCCTCCTTTGTGCTCCAAGTCGTGTTACATCAGAGCCTGCTTTGTCTGATTCTCCACCAACACATGATCCAGGACCTGGGCCCAAAAAGGAGGAGGACAAAAATGCCATAGAGATCAGAAGGCTACAAAAAGAGCTTCAGAATTATATTCAGAAAATTGAACTACTAGCAACAAAAGGTAAATGGGAAAGGGCTGTAGTTGTGATATGGCCAAAACGTGATCATGTCTTCCTTTGGAAGTTAGGACTGCATGTCTCTGACTGGTGGAGCAGAAGAGTCTTCATTGATTTTGTCCATTTCCCACTGAATAGAGACTTTGAACTCGCTGCAACCAGTACTGTTGTAGCTAGTCCTGAGAAATGGGTGAAAGATTGACCTTACAGGGAAAGAAAGTTGTGAGAAGCAAACTGACAGCAAAGAACTATGAGTCTTTGTAACTGTTGTTCCTGACTTTCAGGACTTCTTTGTGAAAGTTCCCAAGTCTAAATGAAGCTTGTAAAGATGGCTTGAATGACTTGCCCTGCTAGCCATCTCCCATTCACTATAAAGGAATGTTCCTGATAGTAATGCTTGACCAGAGACCATTTTTTGCCAATGTTGGTAATCTTATAATCAGAGTATGTGCAGGATGCAGCCAGGTTCTCAGACAGATTAGAGCAGGGGTCTCAAAAATTTTATTTATTTATTTATTTATTTATTTATTTATTTATTTATTTATGTCTTAAATTTCTCCCCTGCCCATCTCCCCCCAATGGGGGACTCTGGAAAACTATAAATACATATAAATACATAAAACATAACAATTTAAAAAAACATTACTAAAAAAGAAGAAGAGAGTCCAAGAAGACAAAGGATCTGGGGCTGAAGACAGCAGGCCTCTATGGGGCTAGCCATCTCCACGCTTGAAGTATTCCCTCCCCACCCCAGCCCAAATTGTGGTCCATGTGTTGCATATGGCCCCCTTATTCATTTTCTGAAGCTTGCAATAATATTCTGTAGCACTGATCTTGAAAAAAAAAATACATATCAACACAGTAATAAAACCAAATATATGTGGCCAGAGTGAAACTGCTCTATTTTGCAGCTGTTTTGCAGTAATATATCTTTTTAATTTAATAATTGTATGCTTACTAGCATACTATGATACTTTCAGTTTCTTCATTTTTTTATTTCTTTAGACTTTATATCAATGTATGAAAAGGCTTCAGTGTTGTGCCCTTGGGCTAATGATCTAGTCCTCCTGTGGCATAATTTGAATTTAAGCCCCCTGGTTTTGAGGTTAGTTATGAGCTGATCGTTTGAACTGCAAGAACTAAAAAGAAAAAATCTTGGCAATCAGTTAAAAAATTCCACACTCTAGACAGTGAAGTGAGGAATGTTTGAAAATTGTTCTGACTTCTCTTGTGTAGATCTAAGCTGCTAGTATGGGATACGGGGCACTTAGTACATCTTTTGGAAGAGGAACATTGCATGGCATGGACATTTCTCTTCATTGTCTCTTCTCAGTTGTGATTTTCTATGTCATGTGTTTCATGTTTTCTGCACCAAATTGTTTGTTAGTAACTGAGTATAGTCAATTGTTTTGCTAAACTTTTTTTTTCCCAGAGAGAATTGAAAAATGTTTGGATCCTGAGGAAGAACGCCGTGTCCATATTCGGAGGCAGGAACAAGCTGTGCGCTCTGCCCGAATGCTCTATGTACTCCAGCAACAGGTCTGAATGATCCCTGGAAACTTTGGGAAGATATTTCAAATCCAAAATGGAGAATCAAAACAAGGCAGTCTGAACCAGATAGCTTGGTTCCCAAATCCAGGCTTCATTATACAGACAAAGCATTTTCCAAACTGCATTCTCTTGTTAATTTGTTTGTCATATTATCAAATAGGTAAAACAAATCCAAGAAGATCTGGAGAAGCTGAGTCCCCTTAAAATTAAACACACAAAGAAGGTGAGATGAAATTGCTTTAAAAGTTCAGGGGAAAACTGAGTGGTGAGGGAAAGGCTCAGTTGGAGCCTTTGGATTGGAGCCTCCTTGAAAGGTCCCTTTGGAGAGTAGTTGGAAGCATCTGGGTGGAGGATGGCTTTATAAACTTTGTGTTCAGTGTGCTCTTCACTCTGAGCTATATGATATTTCACTCAGGCCTGACATTTGTTTCTATTTTGTGTGTTGTCATAGCAGTCTGATTTTATGGTTTTCCATTTCAATCATTCTTCTGATACAGGTTAGAAATGCCAATCTTCTCCAATCTTGGTGTTTTGGATTGTGTGGGCTTCAACTCTCAGAATTTTCCCCAGTGCCCATTCTGGCTGGGGAGTTTGGGGAAATGAAATCCACGTGTCTGGCCAAGCTTGGAGAATTGTGACTTAGAGCCAAGCAGCTAGTGCTTGAAGACTGGGCTGAGTTGCTCTGGGTTTATTGACAAGAGACTACTTGATTCAAGCCAGAATTCTTCTTCCTTTGTGATGTAGTCACGAGCTCTGGCCAGGCTGGCAGCAGCTCACAGAGGTGCCATCCGAGCTCTGCAGATGTTTGTCACTCATTTTGCTGACTGGTCAGAGCAGCAGCCTGCCTCTGCTCACTGCAAAGAGCTGGGCGATCTCATCCGGCAGCTCTCTCTCTGTTCTGCCCGCCTCGAGATGGACTCATCCATTCCTGATATCATCATAGATCTGCTGCTGCAAGTTGAGGTCAGGAGAGAGTGGGTTTTTTCTTTGCTTGGCATCCAAGACACTGTGTAAAACTCTTTATGGGGAGAACAGATTTCCATCATCCAGAGAAGATGTGCCCCCCCCCTCCCCGAAATAAGTGTTAAATAATGGCATGTTTTGGTATTTGGTTTCTAAGGGATGAGCTGTTGCTAGGTTCTTGAGCTACACATTTAATTAAGAATATTTTAAAATGTCTTTTTAAAAACTTAATGTGCTAATGAAATGTGAAATATAATTAAATTATCTTAGAACTATCCACACATAAATCCTGTAGCAGACAGTGAATACATTAGCTAGATAGCATTTTTCATCTAGTTGATCCAGAGGCCTATTGTTGGCTTTTTGTCAGTTAGGAAAGCAGAGCATCTACCTGAACTTTGCATTCTGTAGGATGGATTGTGGATGCTCAGCATAAGATTTTTGTATGTGTAACCTGATGCAAATTGCTACGGCAGGACCTAGATTCTGTGTTGTCCAAAAAGGAGTCTCCCAAGAAAGGGCAGGAATGGCTCTGCGTCTCTCAAGCTGATGCACCAAAAGGCACCAACAGATTGCCAAAAAGAGAAAAGAAATCTTGTGTGCTGGACCAAAAAAAGCCTTTGGTGGCCCGGAAACTTCTTCCTGGTGAGTCTTCTGGGTGTTGAATTGGAAGAAGTTTAGTTAGTAATTCCTTACAGATCTTGTTTGGCCCAAATTTATTTTTCCCCAGAAATGTTGAGATGGGGGATTTCTGGGTGAACTGATTATAACTTAACTTCTGACCCAATTGGATGTTTGGAATTGAGGGTGCACGTACTTCTGAGGAGGAAAAAAAATGGTCATTTGGATGTTTGTTATGTGAAGAGTCTCTGGCTTCCTCTTAAAATTATTCCCTCTGCTTTCCGTCCCTAGATCTTACTGTAATTAAGTCAAACGAAGTATGTTTGCCCCTGTTTTAAGTATGCCTCTGCTGCATACTTCTATTGTTTCTTGTCCTATGGTATGGAACTGTCCTTATCTGTTCTTTGTAAAGTGTCATGATCTTATATAATAAATTGATATATGGATAATATTGTTATAACAAATGACTTTAGATGAACATCCAGAATCTGCAGTCCTGTTACCACACAAGGCAATCAGTCACTGCAACACAAGAGCCCAGAAAGACATACTCCCTGAGCGAGAGGCAGTTGTACAGTACAAGGGGGAGGCCGTGGGGAGACCAGGACCTTTGAAAGCAGGCTCTGGTTCTGACAGTGGAGCCCTGAAGAAGAGAGGAGTCTTGTTTTCCATCAGACCTCAGGTACAGATATATAATCAACAGCTACTACTCCTCTTCCTTGTCTCTAAGCTTAATTTTAGGTGCTGTGAGACATTGTTTCTCCCATGATGTAATGTCTCTCCCCCCCCCCCCCAATTACAGTGATTGAAATGAAGGCTTTATAATAGGTGTTGTTTTGTAGAAAAACTGCTAAACTTGTCTGAAAACACATATTACTTTAATGTTTTTGTTTCTCTAAAGGGTAGCTGTCGGCCTCCCAGAACAAAAACAGTGCGGCCTGTAGCCAAACAGGCCCGGTTTCTAGAACCCACCGTTGCCTTCCGACTCAAGGAGACCAAGCCACCCATCCGAGACAGTAGAGTCCCATGGATGCCTCCTAGTCTCAAGTCCCCCTTCCCCTCCCCTCTGCGGTAAGTTAGCACCCCTGCAAGGGCAGTTGTTAGGGGTGTAAACATCTGCAGCAGGTTATGCTGGGTTATCTATATGAACAGATGGCAATAACTTTCTTCAAGTATAGCTTCTGGGATTTTATTTGGAGGCTGGCTGAAACATTCAGGGCTGCTTTGTACTAAGATGGGCCAGGCATTTGATTCATTCGGTTCAAAATGATCTGCATTCTGCAGAATTTCAGATGTTTCCAGTGATCCCCTAGTGATAATATGGAGTGAACCTAGAACTCTCTGAATGTGAACTTAGTCATAGCCCTGTAGTCACCACTTTGGAGATCCTTTCTTGTGACTGTTACAATAGCAACCATCAGTGTTTTGTGAGGAGGTCCTCGTGTTCTTTTGAGGTTCATTCCTGTCCCTCTTTCTGAAATGCTTGAAGAAATGTTTCATTCACCAGCTGATGTTTACACCAATACAGTGGTACCTTGGGTTACGAACTTAATCCGTTCCGTGACTCTGGTCGCAACCCGAATTGGTCGCAACCCAAAGCAAATTATTCTTGCCAAGCCTGCTCTGCATTTTCTTTGGAGCCATGCTGACAAGCACACCAAAAACCTTCCAAAACGCCACAAAACACACCACAAGCTTCACCGAACGTCTCCTTGCTACCGCGATCTCGCCCACAGGAAGCCGTGACTGCGTGGCAGCAGGGAAAATGGCTGTGGATCCAGTTCGTAACCCAAGGCGGAGTTCGCAAACCGAGGTAAATTTTTGCGGCCGGAGCTGGTCGTAACCTGAAAAGTTCGTTAACAGAGGCGTTCATAACCCGAGGTACCACTGTATCTGTAATGCTATAATTCTAATTCATTTATTATGTGAAAATGTATCTATAATTGGTGCCAGTGGAACTGCAAGAGTGATAAGCTTGTCTGTGTTAATTTTCTTCTCCCACTTAAACTCAATGTTCTTGCAGGCACCCAGAGAAAAGTCCTGGACATACCGAACCACCTCTGGAGATGGAGACAAAGGGAGACGTAATCCCTGAGAAAGAAGTGCCCAGGTAGGTATAGAAGTTAGGATGGAAGGTTGTGGGTTTTTAAATAGTTGCATTTTGGGAAGGTTTTTTTTTTTTGGTGCCTTGAAGTCAGTTTTTGATGCTTGGACTAGTCCCTGCAGTTTTCTTGCCAAGGTCTTTTGGAAGTGGTTTGCCATTGCCTCCTTCCTAGGGCTGAGAGGGAATGACTGGCCCAAGGTCACTCAGCTGGCTTTGTGCCTAAGGTGGGACTAGAACTCACGGTTTCTACCCTGAGGCCTTAGCCACTACACCAAACTGGCTCTCTCTCATAGATGTGGATTTTTTTTTTCTTTGCTTGCAACAGATATCATTTTGTCACTCTAAATTTGGACTGAAGCCTGTATGGAAGGACATTTACTTTGGAAATAGATCTGAATTGGGCTTGATTTCCTAGAGCAGTGTAGAATATAACAAGTAAACTAGCTATGGGGAAAAAAATAAAATGTGCCAATTTTACATCCTGACCAAAAAGAAGCAGATGGGATGATTTTCCACAATTATGGGGGACAAAGTGAAAAATCCTGCTTTGCTTCCATCATAACTTGTTATTTATTGGTTGAACCTAAGAAGGCAGAGTAGAAGCACGTGCAGAAGGCAGTCCTGACTGCCATGCTTTCATGAGAAGCTGTCTGTATAATGTACCATTTGTTGCTTTCTTGGAAAACTACATGTAAAATTAGGTGTAAGTCCTTCCTGCTTGGCACTTGACCTCCTCTTGTCAGATGTCAGATTTTGCAAGTGTAGTGCAACAGAAAAATCTCACTATCTTTCATAACTCCCAGGGGAATAAAGTAAGATTTTGGATCTAAATAATAATCTGACATCATCATCTCATCTCTTTTGATAGCATTTGTTCTGCATACCGTTTCCAGTGCTAGCTCGGATAGGAGCATAAGTGATAAGTGATGCCTCGGTTGGTTGTCCTTTTTGGAAAAGGCTTCCAACCCCTGTGATTTTGAGCTGCAGTAGAAACTGGAGGCTCCGGTTCCCTGGGTGTTTCTCTTTCTTTTTACTCTTGCATTTGGTGAGAAAAGAGTTAAAACCTGGGATAGATACAACTATTTCAGTTGTATCTCTCAGAAGGGCACTAAACAAGGAATGCAAATGGAAGGGATTTTAGGGTCTTCCATATTACTATAAAAGCCTGCACCGAATGGCATGTGCATCAGTAGAAGTGCCCAGTCTGGAGAGATGCTGAATTATACAGGCTGTCCTACGATTATTTATGTGTATTCTGTTAGCCACATCTTTAAAAGATGACATGAGTCATCAGATTTTCACTGTGCTCTATTGTTTGAAAAACTTCAGGGACAATGGCGCTTCTCCAACTCTGATTGCAGAGGAGGTAGAGCAAGCTGTTCATGAGCGTCTGGAGCCTCTTTTGGCAAAACCACAGGTAGAGTCACACACTCTTCCTCTCCTCTTTTCCCTTTGATCTTTTGACATGATTCCTTGTTTATTGATGAAATGAAGAAACCACTTCCTCCTTTCTTTCCAGCTCTTTTATTGAAGGGTGGCTTAAGGCCAGATACTTCACATAAGATGAGCGTGACTCAATTGCTGCTTCATAGGTCTTTCCTCCTGTATTAGCCAGGGCCCCAAATTAAAATTGTGGGCCTTGGCTAAGGCAAGAGGTGAGACTTATAAGGCCACAACTGAGTCATGCTCATTAGAATGAATTCATTAGTTAATTAGATTTATATCCTGCCTTTCATTCAGGAGCTCAAGGCAGCACATACAGTCCTTCCATTACAGAACAGTGACGGCACTCAGATAAGCACACGTGAAATTTTTGCCTTTCTTTATGAGGGACTTACTGTGTTTATTTGCCCCCCTTTTTTTTCAAAAATACCTGAAAAATAAGGTTAGCTAAAGATTCACAAAATAAGGGATGCTTGCAGGTAGGAGGGCCCCAATGCCTGCATTAAATGATTGGGCAGGTTTGGGGAAAAAATGGCTAAAGAAAGGTACAGAAAAGTCAGCTGGCTAACGTAGATGTTCGATGTGGTTATGGGTGAAATGAAAGCCCTACTCTTGTAATCAGATGTGGTTCCCAGGTTTGATTCTTTTTCTCAATTGCAGTGAATGCCGTGTTGTTGAAATCCATCACAAAATCCATATGAAACCACCTCCCCCCACCTCAGTTGTTGAGCTCACTGGGCTGTTAAACATCTTCACATTGTGTATCCAGTGAGTGATAATTTATGCAAAAAGTGTCAGACTTTACAAACTATTGTAAAAGGTGTTAGACTTTTCTTCCTTCCTTCTGTTAAAAAAGGTTGCGTATTTAATCACCCCATCCCCTAAAGTAATTTAGCTTTGCAACATTGCTCCAAGAGAGCATCTTGACAAAGTTTTCTAATGAGCTTTAAAGAATTCTAAAGCCAAAGAAAGTTTCAGCTTTGAGACAAAACACATCTACATATTCTTTTTCCAGTTTTTTTTTATTTTTTGCTTTTAATATTCTGTAGGGCAAGAAGAAACAAAAATATAAGACAATAGCCCAGAACAATGTATTTCAATATTCAATCATAGTTTACACATAAAACTAAATTTATCAAAATAAGAGTTAGCATAAGTTGTATAATTATGCTTTTTTTTTGCAGCACCAACACTGTGGAATAGTCTCTCTGTGGAAATCAGGCTGGTTCCCTCTTTGCTGGTTTTCAACAAGCCTCTAACTTTTTTCAGAGAGCCCTCCCTTGATTTGAGTTGTTGTTGCCATATTGTATTTCTTTTAATTCTTGCAGTGCTGTTGTGTTTTTCTTTTTGTACGGAGTTGTTTTATATTGTATTTTTCTATGTGTTTTGCCAAGAGTTGTTTTTGACTGGCATACAAATATGTTAAATAAATAAATTATCAATCATTCCAGATCCAATAAAAATGTAGTTCATCCTTCTGAGAAATCATTTGAATTTTATCAGTACAGTAATTTTTTCTGTGACAGAAATTGACCATCCTTTAGCATGTCAATTATTCAGTGATAGGTTCTTAAAAATTTCCACTTTTGAGCAATTATTAATTTTGTAGCTAGGAGTAAGAATACAATAAACTCTTTTTTGTTTAGAGTTATTTCCCTTAAAATGTGTAATAATCCTAACTCTGGAACACATTCTACTATTTGTTCAGTTATTATTCTTATTTTTCTAATACAATATCTCTTCACAAGACCATCAAATAGGAAAAAACATTATCTTCTGATTGCAACCCTTCCAACATTTTGTTGAATAATTATGAGATATTTATGCTAGTCTAGTTGGAGTTAAATGCCAGCAATCTTCTGCTGGATCTCATGTATGGAAGCTGATCAAAAACTACCTGATTTCCAAAGTGTTTGCCTTTTTTTCTCCTCCATATTCTTTTCCAGGTGATAGACAAGATTTCTTTTGGTTGCTCTTCCAAGTTTAGAGAGCTGCTATGAAACTATAAGTGCTCTTAAACTGAGTTTATTTTGTTGGCATTTCTACCAGAAAGTCTTAATTAAGACTGAGGTGGTGTAGGCCATCCCGACTGATTGATATATTTTTGTTTTGTTAGAAAGTGAATCTCTCCTTGGAAAGAAATATTGGTCAGGAGGAGTCTTTGTGCGACAACCGTTCATCACTGGACATTGAGAAGGTACAATGTACCTCTAACAGTGTGTTACCAATTCACGGGGCCTCTGATGATGCTTTGTGGCTTGGCTTATTTATAAGGACTTCTCCCATTCTCCCAGTGGCCCTTTTGTGTCTGAAAGGTTCTTTTAGGGAACATGATAAGCTATCCTCCCCTCTCTCTCAACTGTTAGGCTGCAACAAGTTTACCAGGTATCCGTTTGGAGGATTGCCGTCTGGAACAGTGCAAGAAGATGGAGCATGAGGCTCTTTCTGCGCTCAGCATATCTGATCTGGAGACAATGATGAAGAGGATGGAGGAAATAGAGGTGCATTCATTCATTAGTTGCTGACCTGTGCCTGTGCATCAGGTTACTGAGGTGTGATGGCTCTCAGCGATCAAGCAGTTTGTGCATTGAGCTCAAGGAACGTCTTGAGAATCTCCTGTATTTGGCTGGTATAGGAGCTGCATTTTGTCCTCCTACAAGGGGGAAAAATGGCCTATTTGGTGTGTGGCATCTGACATTTTTGCATACAAGAGAAATGGGGAGGGAGAAATAGCTGGAGTTCTACTCTATGCTTTTTTCCAGCTTCCCCTAATCTGACACCATCTAGATGTGTTAGCAACAGAGGTGAATATGTGTAGCTCAGGGTTGAACTGTGGAGACCTTGGGGTTCTCTGAGCTTGGTTCTTTTCTTGCAAACGTTTCATTACCCAGCTAGGTAACATCTTCAGTGCTAGAAAGGGATGGGGTTTGCTCTCTATTTATATGCTGTAGCCTGCCTTGCCAGTGCTGGTAGGGATGGGGGTTTCGTTTTGCTCCTCTGGTAGTTCTGATTAGCAAATACTTACTGCTTGATTGTGTGCCTGGTGGTAACCTTTGCTTATCTGGGTGATGATTGCTGGTGATTGATTGCTGGTGAGGTGATCTTCTAGTCTTTTGTCTCTTTTGAATAGTATGTAGATGCTGTTTATCTCTCTGTGTCTGTTAATTGCTGCCTTGTCTGAATACCAGGCTTCCAAGAATTCTCTTGCATATTTGGATTATCACCCAGATAAGCAAAGGTTACCACCAGGCACACAATCAAGCAGCAAACATATGCTAATCAAAGAACTACCAGAGGAGCAAAACGAAACCCCCACCCCCACCCCCACCCCCACCAGCACTGGCAAGGCAGGCCACAGCACATAAATAGAGAGCAAACCCCATCCCATTTTAGCACTGAAGATGTTACCTAGCCAGGTAATGAAACGTTTGCAAGAAAAGAACCAAGCTCAGAGAACCCCAAGGATTCCACAGATGTGTTCAGATTAGAATTCCCAGGATTCCTCAGCCAGATTGGGGAAGGCTGTCTTGTGCCAAAATTTGTGTTTTACAAACAGTAGAGTTAGCTCTACTCTCCTTTTCTGAAGATTCCTTGAGATTTCTGATGGTTTTACTTGGAGATACCCAAACTGCTAGAGATGCAGAGACATCCCACCATGGCCAGCACTCCCATTTCTTGTGCCCTCTTCCATGATCAAAATTTGATCCCCAAGTTTGAGTCTTAGGGCTATATGATTTAAGGATTTTATGTTGCTTTTGTAATTTTGTTTTTGTCTTTCTGTATGCTGCCTAGAGTCCTGCAGGATTGTGGCAGGTATATTTATTGTATCCTGTACAAAAAATACTGTATAAACAGTACTCGTTTTTCAGAGAGAGGAAAGATAACAATATCTCCCATTCTGAATTCTCCATTAGCTAGAGCTTCTCACTGCACAAAGGTAGAACAGTTTGGTTTACTAGAAGTGTTTTAATCACCTCTGTGTCTTTCCCCAACACAGTGAAACTAATTAAATTATTTGTTGAGTAATATTGGGTTTATCTGTGTATATTGAAGCACTACCAAGAAGCTGTGCGCAGACGCTACAACCAGATTGTTTATTCTGATGTTGATTTCTGGATCCAGGAGAGCAAAAGTGAGTTTCTGGTTTGTCTTTCGATTTTTAAGAAATAACAGCTGAGCAGTGAATGGGCATAGCTATAGATAAATGGTCAAGTTCTCTCTCTCTCTCTCTCATTCTGTGTGCAAGAGTATATATATTTAAGTTCTTACTGTGTGTATGTTGTAGAGATGAGGGAAAAAGGCAAATCTGGTTGATACTATGATGTAGTTTTTTCGATAAACATTCTCATGGTTAACAAATACTCTCTTGGCTTCTGTTTCTATAAAAATATGTTAATGGGCATAGGGAAGATGAAATTTGAAATACAGCTGGAGCTTGTCCATTCTGGCATTGGTGAGGTAATTATTTTTCTGATAACTCCTTCTAGAGGAAGAGTCTGTAGTGAGAGACCAACAACCTGGGGTTGTTCATCCCATCCAGATAACAAAATTAGAAAATCACAAAGAGCCACAAGTAGCCATTGTGTTGGAAAAGCCTTTGGATGCTAGGTGAGTAAGAGATTTAACAGCTTATTGTGCCTAAACAGCTAACTTTTATTAAATGTATCATCTTTGTTTATGCTAAAAAAAGGATTTGCCCCCTTGGCTAGATTGTATGGAATGTTTAGGAATAATCAAATGATCAAGGTATCACGGGACAGCAATAGTACTGGTTCTTTAGGACAATAAAATCAGAGGAGGAAAACCTCATGTACTTGGGCTGAAGGACAGAAGGAGCTATATGCCGTTGGCAGAGGATGGGTTGGAAGCAAAGGTGGAAAGCTGAGTGCAAACTGGGTGGGTAGGAATGTCAGTGCTAAATAGACTGAGATAATTCCATGTAGCCCACCATTTTGCTTCCCTTTATTATTCAAAGAAGCTTATGAGCGCAGCAAAATTAACTCTTTCAACATGAACAAATGAATGAAAGCTGGGGGATGCTCAAGTGAGAGAGAAGCAGCTTTGCTTTCTTTGACTCTTCATCTTCTCACTGAAACTTGTTTGGCTTTATCTTTTTCTTTGAGAGTACAGGAGGTAGGGAGCTGAGGTCTAGAATCAGTGGTTGAAGTTACACAAGAGAAGGGTTAGAGACAAACGAGCACCTACCGAAAAGGAAGAAAGTTGGGGGAAGTGAGCGCTTAAATAAGCTTGGATGAAAATAGTCTGTTTTAACCTTAAGTGAGCCTGAGAAGAATACACCAAGCTAGCTAGGGAGGCAGAGAAGCACAGAAAAGGTTAAGTGCTGTACTTGGATGAAATGCTATTGGTTTTGAACTATGAATCTGATTTGGGGGTCCTGCACTCCTCTGCGTAGCAGGCACAGGGAAAAAAACGGGGGAGAAGGCTATTGCCATCATGTCCAGCCAGTGAGCTTCTCATAGGCATTGTGCTGGTCATAGCTGGACCATCTCAGTGAACTAGAGGCTGTGGGTCTGATCCAATTTTAGGGCTTACTTCTGTTAACTCTGGTTGTATTTGTGTTTTCAGTGCTGTTGATGAAGAGCTGTTGGAGCCCAGGACTGGGACTCTGCAGTCTTTTACACATCACATTCCCCCAGAGAAAGAGTCTGGCACTTTCCTCTCCGTATCTAAAAATGTTCTCCAAAGCCTCCGTGATTATGATGCCCGATACAAGCAGCACCTGAAGCGCATTTTCCTTGAGGAGGTGGGGCAGTTTAACCCTTGGAACATTGCAGAGAGGTATGGGGAATTTTGGGATGTTTCCTTTCTTGGTATCTTCTGGAGGGATCTTGCTTTTTATTTCAAAAATCCATACTCCAGCTTTTAAAAAAAGTTACAGCCTGAAGAGAAGAGAACTGTGTTGTGGTTCCTTTTAGAGACACTAGGTGGTAACCCATCTCCTTGCTTCTGTGTTTCGCTTTTTTCCCTTTTGTTTTTCTATGGCTCCTTTCACTATTTTCCAGTTGGCAAAAGGAATTGCTTTGCGTAGTTAGAATATCATTTGATTTTTGATTTGTCAGACTAATTGCTTTCTTCTTGGATATCTTGTCACCTTCCTTCACACTTCTGTTTCAGAGGTGTTGTCAGGAGTAGCTGCTCCCCTATCTTTGAAGCTCAAAGTTTCTACCTCCTTCCCCAATTGCCATGGCTAACATTTTTGCTCTTATTTTCTTCAAACCCATCCTCAGTGGGACATAGGCTCTTTCACATGGGCTGACACCTGGCTGAGAGAAGTGACTGGCTCAAGATCACTTAGCTGGCTTTGTGGCTAAGGTGAGACTAGAACTCCCAGTCCTGGTGACAGCCCTTCAAGGTAGACCAGATTTGGAAACCAGAGTTATGAATGCTAATACTACTTTTATTATAAGGTTACAGTAACAGAATCTTGCACATCTGAATGTGCTTCCCTCCTCCCCCACTTTATCTCTGTGAAAGCTAGAGAGGGTCATGTCTGAGATGCTTTCTCAAATTACATTTCTGCCCTGGATTCAAATTTCTTTTATTTGACCATTGTCTTGGTTGCGGCTCTTCCTCCTGTTCCTCAAGGTTATTCCTTCTTCCTATTACTCCTGGTTTCTAGTCTGATGCCTTAACCACTACACCAAACTGGCTCCCAGCAATGAAGGAGGGGGTGTTAAAAAATGATCTGCTCCAGGTATTAAATATGCTAAGTATGCTACTGGATTGGGGAACTTTTCTTCCTTCAAGGGCTGTCTTTCCCCTGCTAGGTAATTAGGCCAATAATTCTTAAGGTTGGCAACATGTGGCAGGACCACTCCTTTTCCTTCAGTGGATTGCCAGGGCAAGGTCAAAACTTTCAGAGCGTTTTTGAAATTAGGCTGCAGCTACAGATGGCCAACCCAGCTTTTGGGGGAGTGTTCTGAGTGGGAAAAGGCAGGAAGCAGAACTGGAAGATGTTAATTACCTTTGGGGTGGGTGGATGACAGGAAGGGCAGAGGACTTCCTTCAGAAGAGTGGGGCTTCATAGACTAGAGGTGCTAGTAGAACAGATGACCAGTAAGAGTTCTAGTGAGGGCACAAGCACTTGCATGTCTCTTCCTGCTCTGTCTCATTGCCTCCCTCTCAGCCCACTGAGAGTGCATACAGTCCCACTCCTTGCCGCTGCTCCTGGATTAAGTTGTAGGTTGTCATGGAAGCCTTGGAACTCAGGTCCTTGCTGTTGAGCTCCTTTCTTTCCTTTTCTTTCAGCCTGGCAGAGGAGCTGACAGAGGAAGCACTGACAGACGTAGCAGCTGAGCTTCAAGGCTTGTGTGAGGACTATGCAGAAGCTGTCTTCACTTCAGAGTTTTTACAGGTGGCTGAGTAAGTGGCTTTCTGAAGAACACTGGTGAACCTGGCCCTACAATGAAAACTCTGCTTGGCTGAAAGATTGAACCTGACAGAGACCACTTCTCAGGGATGGAATTTGACAATTCATGCATTACTTTCTATGTGCCTTCTTGGGAAGGCTGGGTCTGGTGGGGCGTGTGCAATCCAGAATAACTGAATAATGTTGGGAGAATTCTGATTCTTGGAAGCCTGAAAAAAGACACTGTTCCTTTAAAGAGGTTATGTATTCCAAAGCACCTTTTCCCAATCATTTTCAAAGCATGCCCAGCCTTATTGTCCGTTTCGTGATTCATTTGGGCTGAGTATTTGACAAATTATTCCCCCCTAAAGTTCTATGCCTTGTAAAAAGGGTCACTAATTTCTTGGCTGAGCTCTTGCACTGGCAGCCATCTTACGAAAGGATACTCATTACTCAAGGGCTGGATCCAGTTAGCTGAGGATAGTGACAGAAAGTGCTGGCTCTGTATTGTGGAGAGCCCAGCCTTAAAGATACTGCAAGCTTAGCTTCTGGATTCTCTACTGCTGATCTTGATAACACGGTACCACATTGCACAGTATTTCAGGGAATGAAAACAAAAGTAGGTGCTCACCGCTTGAAAATGTTGCTGACCCCGAGGTTCTACTCCAGTCTTTGTGAAAATGAATAGGGTACTTCTAAAAAGTCCAAGTAGTCTGCTCTATTCATGCCAGAGGATAATGGCAACACTGAGGTTTGGTGAATGATATCCAATGGCATCCATATTACCAGGTTGAACCCTAGACAACATTTCTGTTTCCCTTCTGTTTCCCTTCCCACTGCTTAATCTCAGTGAGCCTTGTTTACATTTTCTTGGTGCTCTGGGTCAACAAAGCATTTGAGGTTCCCTTTGACCCTGATGTCCCTTCCTGTTGGGGTGCTCTTCTCTCATTTGTGGTTAGTCTGCTGTATCTCATTGTACAGATGGAAGAGTTCTGCAGTAATAGCATCAGTTTTTATCTGAATTGTCACATTGAGCAACCGCTTGAGGCTGAGACAATGGGGAGTTTCCTTAAGCCAACTTCATTTGAAAATAAAAATTAAATATTTATTTTACTGTTGCTATTTGACCAGCAATACTTATTTTGTATACAGTCAAAAGGAATTTATACAATAAATCAATGCACTTCATACTTGATTACTTGTTTTTCTACATAGACAAAACTTATTAAATAAAAAAGTATTTAAACATTTTGTTTTGTGAAATTATTTTTCCTGATCGCATTGTTTTGTAATTTGTGTTTATCAAATTAAATTCTTACAGAGGATGGCAGAAAGGCTTCAGGGGCTGTGTTGCACATATTATTCAGCCATCGGTTTTGTTGAGCCACCTCAACATGACAAACTAAGATTTCTTTTTTCTTGACTGCTTGTGTTTGCTTCCTCCTCATATTCCTAATGCCTTACTGGAGGGCCACCAAGCGTCAGCCACTTGTGTTTGCCGTAGACACAAAGAGCCTGGGAATATCTTTGGCTTTTTTTTGGCAGTGCTCAAGAGGCTGTAAATTAAGGGGACCTTTTTCTTTCCTCTGAAAGAGTGGCCATAGAAAGAAGTGGGCATTTCTTATGAAAGGCGCAGAGGGGCCACATATCAAAGAAGGAATTTCCTGGGGCATTTCTGCACATGCCCTGTCCCCAGTAGTTGGCAGCAAAGCAAAGAAGGGGATATTTCCATCCCAAGGGATCAACTGAGTTTGAATTAGAATTTGACTATCCATACTCCTGAATCTTAAAATATCTCAACAATACCAGGGGGCTGGTATAATTAATAGGTGAAAGCAGTAGCCAAAACTAGGGGTATCATTAGTAACAGTACTAGTCCCAAGGATCAAGAAAGGACATGATGGTCCTCATCCCTTCACATATTTAGTTCATTTCCTTAAGAAAAACCTGAAAAGAATCCAGATTAACAGAAAAAGCAGTTGCCGGGATTAAAGACCTCCCTCAATGCAAGTCCAAATTGAGACAAATCTGACTGGCTTTGCAAAGAACAATGACTAGTTCCCTTGACTGGTCAGGCTCTCCGCTCCCAATATCTTTAGGGAGAAAATGCCCTACAGTGTGGAAAAGCATTCCTGGCTTGTGATTTGCAGACACAATGAAAGCAGAGATCCCCTCCCTTGCTGTGTCCACTATCATACAGTAGGATTAAGGACCCCACTTTCTTATATGATCCAGTCATCCCAAAAGTTACTTTATTTGTGCTCTAACCCTTTGCCTATCTGCTTCATGTTCTTAGCTCCACTAATGACTGGGCACCCTAAGCACCTCAAAGTCTTATAGAAAAATCCATTACCATACCAGATACCACCTTCACTAATTTAGGAAGGGAGACTCTCATGCCCGGGTGGACAATACAGTATACTAACAATATCCCTGGACTGTCCCAGTTATCCAGACCAACAGCAAACACTCAAATTGGCTTACTGGCAGATGGAGCTTCTGACCAGTAAAATGGAATTCCTATAGATTACAGTCACACCACCTCACCTTTCAGCTATAGCCTGCTGCATTACTCGCTCTCCCCCCTCCTCTCTCACCCAGATCTTCCCAATACATGCCAGATCATCATTTTCATCCAAAAATCCTGGACAGATGTTTTACCAGCAACTCATCTGGCTTGAAAACTCCCAAGATTTTTAAGCTGGATGGTCTATCTTTCCTATTGTCTGGATTTTGGGGTTAGACTGCAAGCTGAAAGGAAGAAAACTAACAGCCTGCCCTCCTTCCCTTACAGTGGCCTGGTTATAACTTTCTACTATATTTCCGCATTATTTTACATCAGTATTTACTTCCAGGCCATGTTCTATTCTACCCAACTCATAATACTAAACAACACTTAATCAACCCAGTAAACTGAAGGAATTCCTCCCATTAGAACCTCAGCAATCTCGCAATACTCATACATGAATTTGAAAGGGTGGCCCACCCAAGGTCCTATCCTAAGGGGCTCCCAAATGGGCAATCCAACAGTATAACTCATACAGCAGTGACCTCACTATCCTAGTGCAGCGTTCCCTTAATGTATGGGAAGCAGATGATGGAATCTCTTATTTCTTTAGTCATTAAACCAATTTATATAGCCACCCATCTCACCACAGGTGACTCTGGGTGGCATACAACAACTCTTCACAGTGTTACTAGATATGTGTTCTATTGACCTCTCATTCTTGGGAAACCGGGTGCTCAGATTAGTACACATTAGGAGAGGATAAGTACAGAAAGTCAACTCAGAATAACAAATGGAACAAAAATATTCAATCATTCTCACCAATCTTCATTCATATCCTCCTTCTACATAGTGTTCCTATTTCTATGGTGGGTAACTATACTTTGCCACTGGGGGGAGAGGCTATAAGGCCACTCCTGCCCTTGGATCATTACACTGTTGAGCCAAGATATCCAAGCCACTACTGATATCTGAGCAGAAGTGCAACAGATCCTCTGACACATTTCATGTGTCAACCTATGATATTCAGTCTTTGCTAGAATCCTTATAGGCTGTGGTTTCCCCACCTTTCTCATGCATACATGCATCATTTGCACCAGCAAGATCGTTTACTTATAAGTTACCCACAGAAAGAAAAATCAAATGTATGATCCTAATTCTCCTACCTAATTGCTCCTACTAAACAAATTGATTAAAATAGCAGAGACTGTAAGTGAATTTAGCCATCAGTTCAAGGTAAAAGAGTGGATCACTGGTCACACTGCTCTCCAGCTGTAGAACTGAATGCTGAGGGGAGATGCTATAGTGTGTAGAGATAGTTAAACAAGGAGAGATGGCTCCTCTAAAATGAGGAGCTGAATTAACTAGCCTCTTTTTCTTTCCTTGTATTGTACAAAGATAGAACATGTGTTCATCTCTGACCAGCCATTTTTGATTACTCCAGATCTCAGCATTATTACAGTTTAATCCCCTTTTTAGAAAGGAAATGTTCTTTCTATTCAGGAACATTATCTTCAGATACCAGACTTTCATAATACCTTCATCCATCAGAATGGGCAGTTTAGCTATTGATTGCTGGGTCTTATTTCTCATGTCCTCCCAGCTGTTCTATGCCCACCTTTGATATAATAAGGCTGGCCTGGAATGGAATATCTTTCTGTTCATTCGGGTGTTATTTCTTTCATTAGTCATGTTTGCAAATGAATGGATCATTCTGACATGACTTTTTTTAAAGCTAGAATTAGCCATGCACTCAATGTGTTTACACAGGCGACTTTTTACTCAAACAGGGCTGCTGATAGGTTAGGTCAAGCTCTAGGTGTCCCTCCATATTTTGTTTCATAATAGTTCAGGTACTATTTCAACAATATCTTTGCACACATCATTTTAGCATCATCACAGTTTGTTATGAACAGCTCTAGCCAGTTATGTGATGGGGCAGGATAGGAGTTGAACAATCTCCCAACAAATTTCAGTTATCATGTTGTGCAGACAAACCAAGCTCCTCTGCCATAATGTGCTTTGTTGACTTGGGGAGCATAAGAGCACAATCCTTTCTAGGGATCCCTGGCCAAGGCAATATTAAATCAGGATTTGGAGTTTCTCAGAAACATCTCTAGAATACGCATTGAAGCAGAAAAATAAACAAAGTTCATTTCTTCATGTCGTACCTCTGGGCTGTAATAATTGGGGTTTCCAGCAGTGTATCCAGTGATGCTTTGAAAGGGCACTTCTACTAACTGCTGCTCTTTTAAATTTCCTTCTGCTTTAGCAACAGTTGGAAAGCTGTGCGTTCTGCCAGGGAAAGGCTGCTCAGGGAGAAATAAAGAGGGGGTGTGTAATGGGAGGGCTAATTTGGTAAAAGCAGGAATGATTCAGCCCACAAAGTCATTTTCTTTTGTAGCTGTCACATTTCTGCTTTTTGGCAGATGGCTTGGACAGGAGGTAAAAGCAAACCAATGAGCTGTCTAGATTCTGACTGCAAAGGTCATGATAAGCCATGACTAAAACTAGCTATAATTCATAGCCCAATAACAAACCATGACTTCTAATGGTAATTTGGGTGTCCACACCAGACTTGGATGTACAGCACAAACAAACCATAATCTAGCTTAGTTTTACCTAGGAATATAGCCATGACTTGTGTGTTTGATTTAAGTGGATGGCTTCACATATTATGCCTATGCCATAATGTGCTTTGCTGGGTTCTGGCAGCGTGATGTGCGAATAAAGTAACTGTGGTTGATTCAACAAATAAGTTAAAATAGTTAAGAATGTCTTAGCACTGTGTCTGAACCCAGTCAATGAGCTTCAATTAGGAATGAGATCTACGATTTTTTTCTCCAGTTCCAAGAGGATGAAATAAGCAGTATGGCACAAAAGCTAAATAGCACCTCCATGCTCAAAGGCACTTTGCCCCTTGATGTAAATAAATGAGTATTCATCGCTGGGAAAGACTACTATTTGTGGCCTTCCTGGAAATATGGTTGGCCATCTGGGTCAACTTAATTGACGCAGATGAACCAGGAAATCTGCTCTTTATCTGATGGATTATATGCCATGTTCCAGCAATTGTTCTTACATATTTACACTATGAGTATCTAGCAAATGATGGCAAGGAGTAACGTACACAAGTAATTTTTCAGTGAAGGGTTGTATTCCTTTTGGTGAGTGGTGAAGAAATGGGAATGGAACTGATGTCCAAGGGAAGCAACCACCCTTGATAAGGGTGGGCATCTGCTGCCCTTCTTTGCCTGAGTTGCTGTCATGAGTCCACCAGGTGGAGCAGCTTCCATGTGTTCAAACCAAGACTTTGGAGCCAAAGCACCTGCTGGAGGCTTTGGAAGATAATTGGAGATTAGGCTGTATCTCAGGGAGAAAAGCAGCAACTTCAGGCTGCAAGGATGCTGCTTCCACTGACGAATGGAGCTGAACAGGAAGCTGGGGAAAGGATATCTGAAGGCTTCAGCCCAGGCAGCCAGAGGGTTTATACCAGTGTTGTCCAAACTTGGCCACTTTAAGATGAGTGGACTTCAACTCCATGGCTGGCTGGGGAATTCTGGGAGTTGAAGTCCACTCATCTTAAAGTGGCCAAGTTTGGACAACACTGGTTTACACATTACACAAAGCTGCAATGTATTTTGACTTAGTGTGCCATATGAGCTTAACTGTTCTGAATTGTAACGTGTGATTTATGGCACAATAGGCGAATCTTCAACCAAGCTCAGAGAACCCCAAGGACTCCATGGTTCAACTCTGAGCTACATATATTCTCTTCTATTGAATCTTCACAGTTGTACTATTTTTCAATAAACCATGTCTAAACAACTTGTGATTTAGCAATCTGTGGATTAGGCCAGGGTTTCTCAACTCTGACAACTTTAAGATGTGTGAACTTCAGCTCCCAGAATTTTGTGAGACAATGGTTGAGAAACACGGGATTAGGCTAATGGCTGGGTTCACACCTCTCATTAAACTATAGTTTGTTTTCATTGTGGCTTACTGAATAAGCCAAAATGCATGTCAGTGGCTGAGGGATTCCAGCCTGCCTTGATGTACTTAATCAGAATAGCAGAGGAGGAATATGGAGATTCTAAACAACCATCCACCATCAACAGACACTATGATAGCTAGAAATAAGAGGAAACACAATTCTCCTTTCCAGAGAGGTTGGAACTATAAAAGAGTACAAAGAGTTTCATTGCTGACTGGGTATAAATTCTGAACTCCTATTCCCACCTACCAGGAAAGTGTATGGCTAGCATTTCCTGGATTACAATAATACAGTTTTTAGCCCTATTTGTCCTTGTCTCTGTAGGAGCCTGACAATGACAAGGCTCATACATCCTGCTAAGACACAACCAACCAATCCATGATATGGCTTAGCACAGCATGTAAACTTAGCCTACAGCCAACTGACCTCTATATGAAATGTTCTTCAGCCAAAGACAGATGGAGGAAGGTAGACAGATGAGTAGGCATCTGTTTTTGTCTCCCCCATCTATTCTGCAGTTGAAGAACCCTGCAGGTGCTGCTGTTGAGGTTGGCATCATGGGAGAGGGCTTCTACTCAGAACCCAGGTATGGCTTTGTTTCTGGGACCAGCCTTCATGCTGCTACATGTCAGGAATTGTCCTTCCAAAGAAGCAACATTTCATGTAAAGTACTTGTAGCCTTTAGACTACAAGGCATTCTGAAGTTTACAACTAAGTTTAGACTACAAAGCATTCTGAACTACCCTACTTGGGACACCCCCTTTTTTATACATGCTCTGGCCTTACTGGGACTGCCTAAAACTGTGTGTGGGCATTGAACATCTTCATATGCTTTGGGACTTCTAATCTTAAAGTATCTAATAACCAGGTCTGTAGCATCCAGCCTGGGTGTTGCCTTTGTCCTGGCCATCTTCAGCAAGTGTAGAGATTGGTTAATGCAGCTGACCAAGTAGATGGGAGGCAGGAGGCAGCAACTGAAATTGGTGTTAATGTAACTGGGAAGTCTGGAACTGGGAATTTCCCAGGGAGGCCAAGCTCAACTTGGATTGTGGGAGAAAAAAGCAATGGGGCTTTAATAAGATTCCCCTGGCATCTCTTGCCCCTAGGTGAATCTCTCTCTCTCTCTCTCTCTCTGTATTTAATTCTTTTGATTACAATAGCAAAAACTAATACAAACCAAACGTAAAGAAAAAGAATAGTAAGAAAGAATAAAAAGTGCAAGAAAGAAAAAAGAAAAAGAAATATAATGAAAAGAAATATATAAAGAAGTGATTTCCGACCTTCGAGTATAGACAAATTTAGTAACTCTTCACCACCTACAGTATAAGGTTACAAACAGATATCTCTTCCTTCTATATCCCGTCCCTTATCTATAAGCCTTATCTCTATTTATATCCATAAAACATCAACTTTTCAATCCTGGTGTCAGCAAAAATTCCATAAAGTGTTGCCATAACTTTGCAAAAGAAAAAAAGTTTATATATTGATCAAATAAACCAATTTTATATTGTTTCCTTTTACTTCTAACAGTCTTAATATTTAGTTCATTCAAATACTGTCGTAGGATGTGATTTCTCTTCAATTCTTCTTTATCCCATCACATAGATTTCTTCAAGGGTTTAACAAGCCTCTTCTGTAGATCCAGTAAGAAAACATTTTGCAGGTCATTCTCTTGGTTTGTCATTTGTATTTAATTTTTAATTAAATTTAATTTTTAAAACTTCAGCCAGTTTCTTTTGTATATCCAGTAAAGAGTCCTTTTCCAAATCATTCTCTAGGCCTGTCATTTGGCATTCCACTTTCATTACTTTATCTTGTCAGACAAAATTTGCTCCACATCTGTCATTCCCTCATTAACATCTTTTGGACATAGTCTATCTATAGAGTCAGACATCATTACTTACACTGTTGATATTGTAGCTACTAATTCTGGTTCCATTCTTCAAAGATTCCCTTTAATATTTCCAGTGTTATGTTTTGTGTCATTTTGTAAGTCCCAGTACTGACTGACACCAAAAGCAGGCTTGTATTTTTTTTTCCTTCTGCTTAGCATCTTTAGTCCTCTCTAGCGTCCAGTTTGTAAAATCATAAAGTTGCTTATCTTTATTATGACTTACAATAGCCAAGATAGCCAAAATAAATCTGTTTCCTAAGAGAAGCTATTTATTTTTTTATAGTTAATTCCAAAATCTTATAGTAAAAGTCAATGTTCCAAATTTAACTGGACCCTTAATACATTTATAACTTTCTTAGATCAACATCTTATTTAGCTTTTGGCTGTTTATTTCAATTTCTTTGAGTTCTTAACTTTGTAATTAATTTTACTTTTGGTCAGAGTTGAAGCTAAACTCACCCGGTGACTTTTCAAACTTGTCATTCCGAGGGTTTCTAATAGCTTTAGGATGGTTTAGGCAATTTCCGAAAGTGATTAGAAAATGGCCCCCGAGCGAATCTCAATTGCTCCTCCTTGGAATGTAGTAAAGAAGGTACAAATGGATTGTTATGTGATTATGTACCATCAAGTAGTTGTCAACTCTTAGCGACCACATCGATTTTCTCCATGAAACTACAAATAAAGGATGTATTTATTTATTTATTTGGTTTAAAAGCTACCCAACTCCAAAATTACTCTGGACAGCTTACATTTTAAAAGAGTAAAAACAGTAATAGTCAGAAGATACTATGCACATCTGGACAAAACAAACTCAATACGCTACAAAAAAATACACCTGACGGGCTCAACACCTATCATAGTCCAAGGCCTTGGGAGAACAACCAGGTTTCTAGAGGGCAGGCACCACAACAGAGACAGTGCACTTCCTGGGTCCCAATAAAATATATTTTTTAATAGATGGGACCCATAGTGCACTGTCTGATCTTACTGAATGGGCAGAAACCATGGAAGATAAACAATCCCTCAAATAGCCTAGTCCTATAACATGAAAAGTTTTATAGTAATAGCCAGCACATTGAATTGTGCCCAGAAGCTCACTGGCAACTAGTGCAGCTCTTGGAGGAGTGGTGTCACAGGGGCACACTGAGGTATGCACATCACTGCTTGCACCACTGCATTCTGGATCAGCTGTGGCTTCTAAATGGTCTTCAAGGGTAGCCCCATGTTCAGTACATTGCAATAGTCCAACCATGAGGTCATCCAGAAGGCCTCTGGATCCAAGAATGGACATAATTGGTACACCAAATGAAGCTGTGCAAGGGCCCTTTTGGCCAAACATGCCAACCATTCTTTGAGCAGGAACTGTGAATCCAAGATTGTGTCCAGTCTTGAATGTGCAAGTGTGACCTCATCCAAGACTAAAGATGGAAGGTCATCAGATCCAGGGGGCTGTAATATCCACAGCCACTCAGTCTTGGCAGGATTGAGCCAGAATATGTTTCTTTTTTTCCAAACCTGCAGAGCATCCAGGCACTGGGACAGGGCACTTGACAGCATCACTTGGCTGGTCTGGGGTTGAGATGTATAACTGGGTATCATCAGCATATTGATGATACTGGACTCCAAACTGATGGCTGACTTCACCCAGTGGTTTGATGTAGATATTAAACAGGAGGGGAGATAGCATCAAGCCCTGAGGCACCCCACAGATGAGAGACTGAGGGCACAACCTCTCCCCTCTGTCAATACCAACTGGAACTGGCCACGGAGAAGGGAACAATTGTAATATCCCAACCTCTGGAGAAAGTCTAGAAAGATTCCATGATTGATGGTATTGAAAGCTGCTGAGAAATTAAGGAGCACAAAGTTGGACTGACCACCCCCATCCTAGGTCTGCCAAAGGTCACTGACAAGCATGGCCAATGCTGTCTCCATACTGTATCCTGGGCTGAAACCTGACTGAAATGTGTCCAGAATCTGCTCCTTCCAGAATTCTCTGCAACTGCTATCTGCTCACCTTCCCAATAACTATGGAGGCCATTTCTGCAAATAAACAGTTATCTCATGAGAGCCCTTCACATCCTTTCCAACTCCAAATATGCCCCTTGCTCAAAAAGTTTGCCTACCCTGATCTAAGGAAAGCTCTGCTACGTAGATCAGATCAACCAGGTTCCATCAACCTCTGCCTGTGCTTATCAAAAGTCCAAGGAAACCTTTATTTAACAGACCATTCTAGGTAAGAAATGTCCTTTCTGAACATCCATTAAGATGAAATTACATCATCTGTGTTGATTTACATAATGTGTGTAATGATATCATAATGCAAGTGACATAAATTGCATAAATGCATTGATTTGCATCATACATAAATGACACAATTTACATGACTGCATAATGGCATTACACATATGTAAATTGACTCAACTGATGTAATTCTTGTCATTTGCATAATTATGCCATTACATAAATGATGCCAAGAGTTGCAAATAAAGTCAATTAACAAAGGTTTTTGTATTTTTTAAATTGTGTTATCTGAGCTACTTTGGATGCAGTGTACATGTTTGCTATTCAGGAGAGATGTCTGAATAGAAATTTTGTCCATTGCATTGCGTCTGAATTCTAAATGGGGATCTATTAAATCCAGGTTTCACTATCTTTGGAGGGGCATTTAGCAACTCACTGTTTCTGAATCTTGCTTTCAGCTATTTTACATTCTGACCCATTTTGATAAAATGTTAGTTCTCTGTAACTGGAGTAAGGGTAGATTCAGCCTGGAGATTAAGGAAAAACACAATAATAGTCTGCAAAGATTCAAAGGATGGTCATGCAGAAAATGAAGAATCTTCTGTGATGTGCCAGAAGTTAGGATTAGAATCATTATAAGGAAAATTATAAAGAAAGCAGATTGTGGCTATACTGTTAGGAGAAACTTCCTAATATTAAGAGCTGTTTGACAATAACACAGACTGCCTCAAGAGGTGGTAATCTGTCCTTTCCTTTAAGCACATGGCCATGTATCCTTTTTCAGGGACAAGACTGTCCTATCAGCATAGCAGATCCTGCATGGAGCAAGCGGGGGGGGGGGGGGGGCTTGGACGTCCAAAGGTCATTTTCAGCTCTTAGGATTCAACCCCAAGTTTTCCAAGGATGTCTTCTCCCCCCATCCCTCCGGTTTTGGTTCTAAATTTTGTAGAGGGCAGTCGTTGCTGTTGACAGCTTCAATGGTATAAATTGCTAAATATTTTCTGTGCATGCTTTTCTTTCCGTCTTTGTCTTTAGAAAGGTACATAAAATGCAGCAGTAGAGGTCAGGCTTTCAGAATTGATTATTTCTTCATGGCAATAAAAAATTGTTGGGCTTTGAATAATCAAATTAATGGGTGTGAATTAAATTGTAACAATTGTGGGAGAGCCACAAACGGCTCTATGAGTCTGTGAACCACTGGGGTGCTGTGAGAATGTGGAGTGGTACCACAGAAGAAACTTCTGCCACGTATAAAGAACATTTTGCCTGAGTAAGGGCTTTCGATCCAGTATCAGTGGAGCGGAAATAGGATGGAAAGGTATATCAGGAATCAATTTCTTCAGGACATGCACAGTCAGAGCTTTTTTAATGAGCTTAATCAAAGTTAACTCTACTCAAAAGTTCACACAGCACTTTGGTAAGGTTTGGCTCTGGGGGGAGGGGAGTTATTGAAGGAGAATGAGTATGAATATATGAAATATTACATAGCAGGGAAAATGTAGAGGGGGAGCCATTTTGTGGCTCGGCAAAATGCATCTCAGTGTTTGTGTATCTGTTGTGATGTTGCCTCCGGCTTCTACAGTAGCTGTAAATGGCAAACTTTCATACTCCATTTTAGCTTTAAAAATAGAATGTGTGAGTGGAAGCAGCTCATTTATTGCATAGGAACACTCTTTAGAGAGCCACCAGAGTTTGCAGGAACTTTGTGAGAACGTGCTGCAGCCAAATGATGGGCAGCCCCCTTCCCAGGTGAGACTATAACGGGAGCTGCATTTCATCATCCCATTATCTCCCATTCTCTTTCTTTCTTTTCTTTCAGCTACTTCAGAGTCTTCCAAACACTTATCTTCATAGTTGAATTCCCCCAACACGCTAAGCCTTAGTGGCTGGATGTACACAGCACACTAAACCCTAAGCCTGATTGTTGCTGTGTCCCCATATCATGTTCTGTCCAACTAAACCATTTTGGGTTCCCTCAACAGACTGCATCACAAGCTACCAAACCCTGTCTTAGCCTTGTCTAGTGTGATGCACATTTCCAGCCACGATGCTTTATACAGCACTCTTGGTGGCTCATAAGGTATGATGAGGGAACCCAGCCACTGTGGATTATTCCCTGAAACATGGCTAAAGATATGGTTACTCTAACTGGGCTGTAAACATTTGGGCAACCACCAGTCAGCAGCACATAGATGGAGCACACTCTAACCCAAACTTGGCCACTTTGAGTGGACTTCAACTCCCAGAATTCCCCAGCCAGCCATGCTGGCTGGGGAATTCTGGGAGTTGGCCCACTCATCTTAAAGTGGCCAAGTTTGGACAACACTGCTCTAACCCTTTGCTGTCACCTAGTCATCATCTGGCATTTTGCAGAGCAGGTCTGGTAATCTACTGATGAAAGCATTGCTTAGCACCATGTGCAAGCCTGGTCATTGAGGCTTTGGCCTTCCGTGTTTCAATCCAGAGAATATCAGCATGATGGTGACTAAGGTGGTGTCTAGGAGTGCATTTTGCTCCTTCATGTCAACTGATAGTAAAGAAAGATGATGAAGGGCTGGCCCTGAAAGAAAAGCTAATTTTGATCTCTGGAGCAAATAACATTGGCCCTTTAGGCTGCCCTGAACTATTCACCCATGGTTAATGTAATCACAATTTCAGCAAATAAAACACCTCATTTCCATTCAGAACATCCTGAATTCAATCCTAGATTTCTCATTTAAACAGAACCTAGTACTGAGTGATGGAAACCCCTCTGCCTAAGACTCTGGAGAGCCACTGATGGTGAGAGCAGAAGGATCACTGGTGGGATCAGAAGCTTTCCGTATTTCTTGCTTAAATCTTAGTCTGACTGCCTGCCCACCTGAGAGGCAGAGACAAACAGGAGAATGTCAAGTTTCTTTCCCCACCCCAGATCCTACACTGTGCATCCTTCCCTATCTGGTATCCTGCAGCTGCGTTGGGTACAACTCCCAGATTTCCCAGCTGAAGAGCAGGTGTTGAAGGGGCATTCTGAAAGTTGTACCACTGCAGCTGGGCACCCCCCACCCCAACAGGGAAGGCTGGCTCCAGCAGTGAATTCAGATAGGTAACAGATGCAGCCCTTGTTACTGGCCTTTATGGGGGGCAGAAAGACAGGAACAGGGATGTTTCTGCCCCTTGAAAGGAAGACTAAAGCACTGATCCTTTTGGGCTTGAGGGGATATCCCTACCAGTATACATTTAATTTCAACAACCCAGGTTTTCTTGGGATTCCTACAGCAGGGGTATTGCCTTAATTCCAGAGGTGGAAAAATAAATGCATCGACTCCATTCACACAATGCAACGTGGTTACTCAATGAGCCCATACTGCAGGCTTGCACAATATACCAAACTCTAACCATCCAACGACCTGATCACAACACTCCACCGCCCCACCCGCAGTCAAGCTTAGCATGTCATGCGAGCACAGCCGTCGCCTGATCTACTTTAAGTCCGTTGTGCGAATGCAGACCCTCCTTTGGGGAGAATGCGCTCTGTACATGCTCGGGACCGCGTTCGTTCTTCCTGCTCTGGACGCGGAAGGCCCTGCCATCGAGTCTGGTCCCAGCGACGCGTGGGGCAGAGCGGGGAGAGCAGCTGCAAAGGCGCCGATCCCTCTGCCAGCCATCCGCTGGTGCCTTTCCACAGGGGCGTGACAGGCCGAGGGTGGGGGTGCAGCTTCGCTGCCCAACGTTTCTGCCTGGCGGCGCGGCAGCTCAACCTGCAGCCGCTGCAGCAGCCCTGCGCCACCGGGAGGGTGCTGTCGGTGTCGGGCCTCGGCTCGGGGTGGGTTCGCAGCCCCTCCCCAGCCGCTTAGAGAGACCTCCCCCTCCCCGCGAATTGGCTGTGGTGCCTTTAAAGGAAGGGGGCGGCGGTGGAAGCAGCAGCAGCGGCGGCAGCTCCTCCAGCGCTGAGCGGGAGCCTCTGCCGGGCCGGGGCGGGAGACGCAGCTTCTCCGCTGGCGACGGTGCTTGAGAGGCGAACGCGGCGGCGCTACGCTGGACAGCATAAGAGGCGATGGCTACCGACCCGCCGCCGCGCCCAGGTGAGCTTCTGCGGCGCGGCTCCTTGTTCCCTCGCACGTGCCCCGTCGCCGCCTCGCGGAGCTGCAGCGTGGTAGCCGAGACGTTGCCGAAAGGGTGAAGGGCGGCGACGAGGGTGGCGAGACGCTCCTGAACACGTGCAGAGCGCTATGGATCAGGAGCGGCACTTGGGAAGGGGGTCTTACCCCGCGAGAGGGTTCTTCGCCGGCCGCGCCAAAACTGGGGCAGGGCGCCTTGTCGCCGAGTCTGCAAAAGCGGCGCGCCTTTGGGTTAGTTGCAGCCTTTTTCGTGTTCCGTCTTCCTCAAAGCCGAATGGATTCCATTACGGCTCTTGTTTTCAGCCTGTAGGTGCGGGGACTCTGAACATGTGTCGAGTGCTTTTCTTTAGCTGTTGCGGCGGAAAGGCGCTGTTCCTCCCGCTGCCTACTCCTGCTGTGCATCAGGGTATTCAGCAGACTGCGCCACCCGCTGCAAATACAATCAAAGGACGAGGTGAAAGCCCTTTTTAATTTCTTGAGGTCTCGGTAAAGTCCGCTGTTTTCATAGGCATTGTTCTGCCACTTCATCCTCAGCTTGGCAACTCTCCTCGTTGACCTGCTGGGTCAAGGAAATTCGTCATGGGGGGGACCTGGAGTTCTCTTCACCCACCTTTCACTTTCCCGGGTACAGTTCTTGCTCAGGTTTGGCTTCCTTTGGAAGGAAGTTGACGAAGGCCGACAGCGTTTTCTGACGCTTGAATTTATTAATAGGCAGGTTAAGCAGAACAGAGGCATATTTTAACTTTCCGAGGGGACTGGCAAATCCACTGTCCCTTTATCACAGCTTTCCAGAGAAATTAGCGCCGCTGTGAAGATTCTTATAATGCAAAGGGCTGTCAGTCTCAGTGATGAGACCTGCATGTTTTTAGCTGGGACAGAGAGAGAAGATTCTCCACTGCAGGCAATTTTATGGCAGTTGAGAGAACAATTGTGGACAATCTGACAATTAGCCAGAAAGAAAAGAAACAAGTTTGCCAGGAGTATTAAGGGAATTCCCTACAATATTTATAATGTTAATTCTCCTATGGCCAAGTTTCCAGTTTTGCAACACCTGTGTGACATGTGTCTCTATTAACCTCCATCTGCTTTTGCTAGTGGTTTTGGCTGAATTTCTTTTCCATATTTACATGGCAAAATAAGCACTTTGCTCTCCAGGATACGAGTGTTCAGTTTCAGATTACTGGGAGAGGAAGGCAAGAGGAAACCACATCTCCACTCTTCACACAGACATGGGTTGCAAAAGAAAGTGCGTTTTTTCCCCTCAGAAATGTGTTGCTTTTTCACTTGCTCAGGCATCTTAGGAATGTATGTGCTGGTGTTGCCCAGACACTTCAACATAATTGTTTTATGTAGACATGCAGATGTAGTGAGGCCAGCTGCCCCTTTCAGGAAGAATATACTGTATGCTGTTTTCCAGGAGGTGTGTTCAGGATAGGCAGAGATGGACAGAGAACCAGGCCCATCTGGTTTGCCAACTGGGGTTTCACTGTCTCTCAGTCTCTGAGCACGATGCCCAGCTTTGCCATGACAACTCTGAATCTGTAACATGCTTGTTTCTCTCCAGGTATCTTCCACAACATCCCATTTATTTTGTGGCTTTGCTTTGGTTCCCTTTGAGCATTGGAAGTGTTTAGATGACATTGAACCCCAAACTGACAGGCTTCTAAGGGTCTTCATGTCCTGCTGCCCGATGCAAAAGTGAATGGGGTTGCCTTTATGGGGGAGTATATAGCTAATATTACATTATTTTCTCTATTTCCTAAGTATTAGACTTTTTAGAAGTCGTGCCACTTCTAGGTTTGCTACTCCTTGAATACCACATGGAAAGTTAAAGTGGCTGTGTAATATATGTTGCTTATTTTGCAAACAAAGTACAGTATAGTAGAAGTAAATAGGTATTCCTGGAGCAGGAATCACAGTAGCTGAAAGCACTTTGGTTCTGTTTTCAGAAAGAGCTCCTGACCCGTGGGTGCTCTGGGCAACAACAGGTTCTCTCCCAAATTAAAATAGCCAAGCTGGCTTCCAACTGTTTCTCTACACTGTGGCAGGGTGGGTTCAGTTCCCTGTCCTCTGGTGGGTGTTTGGAATGCAAGTTCCTGATTACTAATTGATTGTCCATTTGCAGCAATTAAGCTGAGCTGACCTGCAGGAAAGACTTTTGCAAGCTAAACCTCCAAAATAATAGTTTGAATGTTTCAGGTCTGTCTAGTTCAGAGATTTCAATAGTCTCTGGATGAGCTTCCCTTGGGAAGATTGCATTTCAGCAGTAGCTCCTACTTCTTCTATGGAACTGGAAAATTGAGGCAGCAAATAAATTGCCCCAATACATAAAGAATTCTGTAGAGAGCAGCTGAATAAGAGCACTGGGCTTATATTTAAAGAAGGAGGCATATAGAAATGAGAAAAGCTCTCTGATTTGGTATTAATGGGGTGGGGGCCTCATTGTAAGAAGGCTGGTTTTTTCTCTCTTTAATCAGTCAGTCGTGACCTTTGAATGTTGCTTTCCTGTTAGGATATTGTCATAGGAGCTGAAAGGGAAGACGCTTCCCTCCAGCAAGTGATGGCGACAATGCTGTAGAAGGAGTGTGGATGTGTGACAGATCATCAAGGCACTGATAATAAGGGCAATTAAAGCCCCTTATGCCTTCAGTTTTGTAGTAAAAATTCTTAACGTGTTACTTGTGAGTTAGAAGCCAAAGCTGGCCTTGTTTGACCTGTAAAACAAAGGGAAAGAAAAATATATTAGCCAAGGTAGCTTTCCCACTGCTGTTTTATGAATCATTACTTTTTAAAAAGCTGCTTTAAAGGTACTTTCCCCCTTTTCTGGGCTAGGTCATATAGTTGTTTTAACATTTGTTCCAAAGTAAAACAAGCAGCTCCTGGTTTTGTTCAGAATATGCTAAGGAGATGAACTCCAAAGAGAGTTTGTAAGATTTCTGGTGGATTTTTTGGCTTCTTGCTGTGGTCTTCAGAAACGATCAGGAGAGTCTTTCTATAATGGTGGTATTTTGCTGCAAGAGTTTTGCTTTGACCTCGCAGAACAGGAAAAACAACTTGAGTGTTTCATTTTTCTAGGAGAAACAGGAAGGCAGAATCTGCCTGGCCTTGAAGGATGTCTAGCATCTGCCTTTGGGATGGTTCCAATCAGGAGAGAAGGGTTCGATCTTTTTTTTCCAGGTCATATGGGCAGAGGTGACCTCTTCCTTATTCCAAAACTGGCTGCTGATAGTATTGATTGCTGAAATCTTAGAGAAGAGGTGCCTAGCATAGTGCTGGGTACATCATTTAGATAGGCAATGATTCGATTGTACACAGCCTGAGGAAATACAAGGGCTAGAAAATTAAAATTGAAAACCACATCCTTGAAGAAGACAGTGGCAAACCACTTCCATATTGTTGCCTTGAAAACTGCATGAGCATGTCCCTGAAGTTACCTGGGGTCAAATTCAACTAGAAAGACTCTTCAGTGTTTTATGTATGCATAGCTGCAGCTGAAGAAATGAGTCACTGTAGATGGGAATTCAGAACTTGGGAGAGGGGGTGGTACTTCCTCCCCTCATGTTCACAATAGCATGTGGGAATCTTCTTCACAACATTTGCAAGAGTCAGGTGTTGGTGGCATGCCTTCTTACGCATCCTGGAAATTATAGTGCTTCTAATCTTCTACAATGTTCTGTACTTTCATGAAACTGCAGCATTCCTGAGTCCACCAGAAATCCCTGAGGCCTCTACTCCGGCTGCTACTTAGGAATTAATTCTGGGCTTGATTAGCAGGAGGTTTTCATTTCCCTCATTAAGCCAGAGGAAGGTGGGTGAATATTTCATTTTTTTTCTCCAGCATGGGAGAATTCAGAGCTGAATACTTCTGCTAATCGAAGTAACTGGCTGTGCTCAAACACTGCATTAACATAGATTATCTGATTATTGTTTTGCTTGATGTGTGAATCAGACCTTTGTAATTTATAAGCTTGGGTTCATGGCACAACAGGCATGTTTCTATGAGCTGTTAAGTATGGCTTAACATTAGCCATATTTAAGGCATCCACCTAGCACGTACCCCGTGTCAGGTTAAGCAATGTTCCCAGTTGGTGAGATAAAATATATTTTAGATCTGATTGTCATTTAATTACTTTAGTTTGCTTTAGTGGTATGTGTTATTTTTCTTTTTTCTCTTTAATGATTTTGTATGCTGCCTAGAGTCACATTGTTTGAGTTGGGTGATCATATAAATGTTCTAAATAAATAAACACGACCCAACACATTTTGGCTGGCCATGGTTTGTTAGTCTCCCTCCTTTTTTTCAGACATCTTTGCAACTTTGTGCATTGTTGCTGCTGCTTCTCCTTCTGCACGATTATATTTTTAAAGCCCATCGTTGCCCAAGGTCTCAGAATCACTTGAGAGTGGTAGGAGAACACTAGGTGTTTCCAGTCTGTTTTCAGAACAAAGCTCTTGCTGCACTGTTGTGCCATGGACCCAAGTTTATAAATTACAAAAAGTCTGATTCACACATCAAGCAAAACAATAATCAGATAATCTATGTTAATGCAATGTTTGAGCACAGCCAGTTACTTCAATTAGCAGAAGTATTCAGGGGGAGTGAGAGGCTGAAAAAAGAGCATGAAAAACACAGGTGCCACTGTAGGAGCAACACTGCAAACAGGTGCTCCTGAACCCCATCTTCTTTTCCTGGCGAACTTAGGCTGCTTAGTTGTAACTTAGGCATTAGTATAAGCTCACATGATATGGAAACTTTGTTTAAAGTAAGATAACCTACATTAAGCTATGGTTACAGTTTGGGTATTTTCTGGGTAAGCAAATATAACTGCTGTATTCATATATGATATGCCTAAATAAATCAACCATATTATGGCTTAATGTGATGGTCTGGGTTATATGCTTAGACAATGGCTTGATACCCATAACATGATGAACCATAAACTATCCATGTCTATTTAAGTTTAAGGTAGCCTGTAATATAAACTCAGCCATGCTCTGGGCATGCACAACTGTATTAACAGGTCTGATCCATGGATGGAGTTCAGAACTAACAATGTAAGTTAGCTTATTGTGTAAACCCAATCCAACATGTGAGAAGCTAGTCTCTATGATTGAAGCCAACCATGTCTTAGTCCAATGTGTGAACCCAGTTAATGGGAAAGCCTTTTGCTGCTGAAACTCCAGTGGGAATGAACCCTTGTCTTTTGGAAGGGAGTGACACAAAGGCCAGGTTTGAGCAGAGTCTGGAGCTCGTAGTGTTCCTGAGTCAGGCATGCTATTTCCACGACTGTTATTACCAGCAAGCAACAAAATTGATTAACCTGAGCAGCTTTCATTGAATCAGGGAACTTAGCCTGTGGCATGACAGCTGCCTGGCTCAATTGTTGAGGATCAGGTGTGAATCTCTGAAAATTTATTCCTTTTTAGTTAAGAGAGACTCAGAGAGAACCACATTGCATTAAAAACTTGAAGCTGAGCAGCTGTTTGTGAGAGAATTATGGGTTTCCCAAGCTATGTCTTTTTTTTGCAGTCTCATCCTCAGGCTGTGGATGTGCCTTGACATCTCAAGGAGAGAACTATTAGCAGTTTTGGGGGGAGCATTCCTAATAAATGGCCTGCATTTTGGTTACAGCACTGGAGAGAGTGAAACATCCTGTGTATAAATTCCTCCCAACCCCGTTATTTTTGAGAACGAAGCAGGTAAGAGAGGAAATAGCTAGATGTGAACTTGTAAGAAATGTTAAGATCAGGGCTGTTCTCTCATGTTAGTATTTCTTAAGGTTTTGTGTTTCCTAAGCAAGGATGAAGATTGGCTTCATCCTAAGAGGTTCTGCCTTATATTTTTCTGCTTTGGAAGAAAATCCAAAGAAAAAGAGAAACATATCTCTTTGGACAAATGTGTGGCTCTCACCTGTACTTGTTTGTGGAGCAAAATTGTTTGGTAGAAAGTCCCAGCTGATAGCATTGCTAATATGCAGATAGTGAGTAGCATTGGCTTTTTGATCTTTGTGGTGCAATAAAATATAGGCCAGAACTGACTTGATGCAGATGAGAGAGTTCACGGAGAAGCAACACTAAGAAGTTTCTCTAATGACAGAATCAGTCTTCTGGGCTAGAACAACACAAATATTGGTTTACCTTAATGAAGCTAAATTGTTGCATTTGTATATTATAGTTTTACGTAGCCTATTCTGCCAAAACCAAGTAAACTACATGATGTCTTAATGCAATCTATAAAAAACACATGAAGACTTGGGTTCATGCTAAACTAAGCTAAAATGAGGTTGGATAATTAGTAATTCAGTTTATAATGGGAAGCCAACTATTATTTTACCATGCTGTGTGAACTAGGTATAATGTGGTTTATTTGTTTGGTTCTACATGTTATGGGAACCTAGCATTGTTTTGTTGATCTGGGCTTATGAACTGAGGCAAGTATATTTCTGAAAAAGATGACAAGCAGGGCTAATGAGGTTTCAAAGCATATGGGGGGGGCAAAAGCATTGGATGAAGATTGGTGTGGCGCCTTTTTATTTTGATTCTGCAGAGACTGATATCAGTTGGTCTTTCCATGGGGCAGGATACAGAGACAAAGCAAAATAGGCAATGGGAAGGGGAATCTTTCAGGTACTTGCTGGAAATGGAGTATCTCTAGGCAGGTATAGAATCGTCTGTGGGTTGTGGTTCTATGTATTAGTGTTGGTAGTTATATGTATTTTATGCAAATTAATCATATTTCCTTTCCTAGATTTTGCTGTTGAATTTATAATGTTTCTGGGACAGAAGTTATGTGTACTGCTTTCACATACAGATTGGGTTTGCTCATTTTGCTGAGCCATTATTTAATTGTGACTAAATCGCAACTGGCTGGATTTGCACATTGTGTTAAAGTGTAAACCAACGTTAACAAATCACAATGGCAGATTTGCACAACATAATAAGCCAAAATCCAAGAAGCCACATTGTGCCTTGGTATGTGCAAAACAATAGTAGAACACAAGTCTGAGAATCCAGAAAATTGTTTCCAAGCAAGTAAAGAGGCCAGTCTTCTGACAATATGTTTGTCTGCTCTAGGTGCCCTTTTATTTATTTGATTTATAAGGCCTTCCAACTTGCCACAGCAATTCTGGGCAGCTTACATATGGTTAAAAATATAAACACAAAGGAACCAAACACAAAACACACCAATGCCCAATACAGAAGAATGAGACCAACCACAGCATTCCCATTCAAGATGTATCATTTCTGGACAGGATCATCCAACACTCTGGCAAATGCCTGGGGAAAAAAGCAGTATTGTTCAAGCAATCAATCAAACTTTAATATGGTCATATCAAGTTTTCAGGGCCTATGGGAGGCCAACAGGGTCAGGGCCATCTGAATCTTAGGGGGATGCTGTTCTACAAGGCAGGCTCTGTGATAGAAAAGGCATATTACCTAGGTTCCATAGATGACATTGTTTCATAGAAAGCACCTGAAACATGCCCGTTCTACTCAGTATCATGGGACGAGGAGACACAATTGTAGACAGCCAGTCCTGCAAACAACCGCATGAAGGGCTTGCAGGTGATAACTAGTGTTTTGAATTATACCTGGAAGCCTATAGAAAGCCAGTGCAGCTTGTGAAGTAGTGGTGTTACATAGGTGCATCACTTGATTATGTGCCATCAAATTGTTGTTGACTCTTAACCACATAGATTTTCTCCATGACGATCTGTCCCCAACCTGATCTTTCAGATCTTCCAAAGGTGCACTGATCACTTCTATAACTGAGTATATCTACCTTGTACCACAGTGCAGTCATAACTACCTGCACCACTGCATTCTCAACCAGTTGCAGCTTCCAAGTGGTCTTCAAGGCAGCCCTGTGTAGAGTGTGTTGCATTAGTGCAAATGGGAGGTGGCCAAGGCATAAGCAACCACGAACAGGGTCTCCCGATTCAGGAATAGGCGTAGTTGACACACAAGATGGATTTGTGCAAAGGACCTCTTGGCCATGCTACCATCTGCAGGAGCCATGAAGGTCTGTCTGGATGGGTGCATCCAGAACTAAAGATGAAGATTCCCCAGAACCAGTGAACCTCAAAACCCACAGCCACTTGGCTTGTTCAGTTAAGCTGAAGCTTGATCTTTCCCATTCATTCCCCCACAGTGCTGTATTTTATCATTACCTCTTTTCCCTGCTTTCTCTTGTCAGTTACTGGTGAATTTGATCATTCTGCACTTGATTTTGGTTCTCCTTGCTTTTTGTTTGTTGTTAGATTTAGAGCAACATATCTATGAACTGTAGTTTGGTATGGATCCTGTGAATGATATGCAGTTGAAAATGCATGCAAATGTTACGCAGATGTGCAGAGTAACATGTGAAGCTTGAGAGCAGGCAGAAGCTGAAACAAGACAATGCTGTATCTTTTGGAGGCAGGGGAGATTTCCCCATTCTCAGGCACCTTCTGTAAGACTGCTTGAGAACAGCATCTGGGTAAATTAACCTCAACCCTTTTAGAAGAATCTTGTCCCTGGAGTGAATGGGTTGAACAGGAGCTCATTCATAACAATCCTTCTTTGATAGATTGGATGGCTTAATAGGGAAATTGCACATTTAGCCAAAGATATTAATCGCACAGCAAGGCATTTAACATCTACATTTTAAACAGCATCCCTGCAAGAGATGCCAAATTTGAGCTGTACAAAAGAATACAGGTATTTCTATCCTAACCAGGGAGGCCAGAGGTGCTTACCCACCTTTTTGTCTGCCAGCTGCTGCTACTCACTTTTGTAAGCATTATCTGTCACTTGTTCAACTGATGTTCCTGTCAGGCTGTCTCCTCTGACACAAACCAAAATTCAGGATGCATGCAAAGTTTGCCTTACAGCATTGGGTGAACAGGAGAAAAAAGGGAGAACACCTCAGCCACTGATGGCTGTAGAAAGAGTAGTGAGAAATTATGGCAAGGAACGTGGGTGATTGTAAGCACAGACATCTCCCCAATAGGATCGAATATCCCAGGCATTCTGAAAGTTCCTGACAGGGACCAGAAATCCAGCTCAGCCATTTTAAGGAAGTAGCATGCTTTTCCAAAGAGGTACATGCCTTCTCTTTGTTTTAGTCTCTTTTTTGTTAAACAGATACAGCAGGTTTTTAAAATGCTTGCAACAGCTGAAGAATCTTAAAATAGGAGGAGTTTTTCCACCACAAACAAGGGACTCCTGTTTTCAAATCGGTTCCAGCTCTTTCTGACAGAAACAAAAGTCTTCCTTCCTTGTTATCCTTTGCTCACGGTGAATGGCTCTGATCCTGGAGAGTCATCCTGGCCTAACTGTTGGGCTCCGATTTTGGCCCCTGTGGCCTCAAGGAGGGAGGGGCAGGACAAGAGTTGCACTGGCTGCTGAACTGAGTGGTGAGTGAACAGTTTCCATGACAACAAAGACCACTCTGAGATCTTCACAAGCCAGCATTGCTTGCTTTGGGGGGTGGGGGGAGGAAGAGGAGAGTTTCAACATTTTTCTCATCTAGGGCCAAGAAGCGATGGCGTCAGAGCATCAGAATTGGGCTTTTCCTCTGTGCAGTCATAAAGAGAAGGGTCTTACAGGTGGTTAAATAGAGGCAATGTGAAGGAATGCAGACCTTTTTGTATTTCCAGATCACTTTATTTGGGAGGGTGGGCAATCATGATCTCGCAGCTGAGTTACCTCAGAAAGTGTTATGAGGATGAAATGTGGAGGGAGGTGGACTCTGTATACCACCATTCGATCCCTGAAGGAGACAAATCCCAAGTGAAAACAAACACGGTGGCTTTTATTTTGGTGCCCTTCCTTCTCTGCTCCAGGAACAGTCAGCTAGGGAGAAGAGGGCTTACAGCAGACATTTTTGAAAAGTAGACGGATTGGAACAGTTCCAAAGGAAGCCAGTGAGATGAGGGCTACAAAAGACACGTCCCATGAGGCAAAGTTGAAAGAATGGGCTTCTGTAACCTGAGGAAGAGATGACTGAGAAGGAACATTGAAGAGTGTCCTATGCATGTGACCAAAGGCCTGTTCTCTGTTGTCCAGAAGGCTAGCCTAGATCTAAAGAGCTTACGTTACAGGAAAATAAAAGATGAAGAGAAACTTTTTAACAGAAAGAGTAGGAACACAATCACTTAGAGAGGCAGAGGGCCTGAGAACCCTCAATTGGAATGCTTTATCTGTGGATGTCCTGTGTTACGTAGGGAGTTGGACCAGATGATCTGTACCTTCCCCCTCCCGAATGTTTGTGATTCTGTTAGTTACTTTGCATACAACGTACTTAGCTTTTGGGCTGTGTGATGCAGGACATGGGGGAGAGTGAAAGAGCAGCAAAGTACTGAGGTCCCTCTTACACTCACACCCAAAATACCAAGTAAATCCTGTTCTGACATGGCTGCACCTTCTAGCTACGGGAGATCAGGCCAGAGGGAATCTTCAGTGAGGGTACAGTGGAGCACTAGCTAGAAAACTTGCTTTACCTGGCATAAAGCCACACTGCTTGGATCTGAAGTAGTGGGTATTGCCATCACTCCAGAAACAGAGTTCTTGCTTGGTAGGTTTGCATGTTTAGGAAAAGAAATTATTGGAGATGGTCATCCTTTTTCCAGTGCAGATTTAGTAAGACGTATGAATGCAGAACTGAATTCTGACTCCAGGAGATTCATGTTCGAGTCCCATTTCTGTTCTGGATATATGATGCATCTTTGATTAAGCTGTGCATTTCCTGTCCTCTTTTTCCTCAGCTTTCCTTGAAAAATGAATAATTGTGACTCTTTTACTTGATGGCCATCTTGTATTTGTCCTTGTGGCAAACTCACCTCACAGGGTTGTTGTTGTGGGGAAAATAGGAGGAGGAAGGAGTATTGGTATGTTTGCCACCTTGAGTTGTATATGAAAAAAAAAGGTGGGATAAAAATCTAAAAAAAATGTAAAGCGCTTTTGTGGGGGACTAAGCCTGAGAAAGTCAGAGCAGCAGTGTAGCCTTTTGAATTAAATGGAGGGTAATGTGTGAAAGGAAAGTGCTGAAATTAAAGTGAAGTAAACCAAGGTGGGCACCTGTAATCCTTATTTTGGGGGCCAGAAGTGGGCTAGTTGGCATGGACTGTAGTCTGGTCTGGAAGTGACTAGAAGCTTCTTGATGCACATTTAGATAGCTGACATGTTTAAGGAGTATTTCTTCTATTTTTTCAGGGAGTTGGGGTAAATTTGAAAGAGGTATATAGCTGCTTGTGACGCACCCGCTCATTGTCCTGTTGTTACTTCCAGCTAAACAGTTTTCACAGTTTTTTTGCGTACATTTTTTAAAATGCCAAGTTGTTGTGATCAAAAGTGACAGTGAGAAATGAAATTTTTCCAAAAAAAATTGTTGCCTCCAGTGTTTGGAGAATTTTCTTTGTCCTGTTGTTTCAGGTTAAATAGAATTTGCAAGTTTTTTAACAATGCCAAAAAAGGTGTAAAGTGTGAACAATTGGATAACAGGGAAGAAGTGTCTACATGTCATGGACTGCATTGGCTCTATTGTTCCATTTACACTTATTGGGGGGAAAATGTTACCTATCTTCAACTTTGGCTGGGCTCTTGGCCAAATCATCTGGAAGCTCTCTCAATCTCTGTGCTATGGATGATTATTTTAGTAAACCATTAAGATGGCTTTGTTTAGTTTCCTTCAGTATGGTAGTGAATCTGGATGTGATGTTAGGGTATGTTTTGTGATGGAGGGAATCCTTGGCTCTCTGTGGCCCAAGCTGTAAACTCGTCTGGTGTGGCTGCCCTGAGTTTTCAGGAAGCCCAGAAAGAAGCAAATGATTGTTACTATAAATAGAATACAAAATTTAGGGGGAAGAGTAGTAGCAATACAATTTAATGATCTGCAGCTTGACTGGCTTTGATGGTGAAATAACTCTGTTCTTTCTCCATCCGGATTATGTAAAAACAGACTGTCCAAAAAACAAAGAAGAAGAGGTGGAGGAGGGGAGCTGGGACTTTACAAGGAAGAAGAGAGGGTGCCACTGAAAAATGCAAGGAGAGGAGTAGTTTTGTTAACTGAGGTTCCTTTGCCCTGACTGTCATATCAAATTGGATTTTTGCCATTAAATATCTGTCACCTTAATTGCTGTGCTTTCTGCCTTCTGCAGCAACAGGGGAGAAACATATCTTTCTGTGGTAGTTGCCCTCTCAGACCCAATATTGCACATAATCTTTTTGTACCATGCTGCTGTAGCTATATGCCAAAAGGGCTGCTGTGTTTCTTTTTGCTACCATGGCATCTAGAGTTTGATTGGTGAAACCCTGCAGCTCCTCTTGTTTTCATTGACTATTGGCTTCTTGGCTTTGACACAAGTTGTGATGTTTAAACAGCATATGCTGCATGAGCTTGATTCTCCATGAGAGAGAGAGAATAGTCCTGGAAAAATAAACAGTATTTTTCAGGGTGTTAGAAAGTTTTGTTGTCATGGCTTAATGCCAGACAAATTTGGCTTCTGCCTGAATTACTTGCAGCCCTTATTGGCACAAGTGCTTATTGAGACTCTTGACTGCAAATAGGACTTGAACTTTTCAGAGTCTGTGCAGTGACCTTCTTTTCTAAGGAACTAAAACAGACTTATTTATATCTCTTATGAAAGCTGTCTTGTGCTCTTGAGTTGCAAAATGGTTCATGAAAAAGAAATGTTATGGTACTTTTTATAATGGGAAGGTGGGCTTAGCCCATCTTGTGTGCCATTCATTCGGGAGAGCCTTCAAGTGCGAATTCCAAAGCTTGTCCCCAAAAGGATTGTTCCATATCCGCCTGTTACTTTGCAACAATGCAAATGTTCCCCTTGGTTAAGGGCAATAGAGTTTGTTTTCTTTGTTCTATGGCTGTGGGTACTTTACAGCAGAGTGCCAATTATAGTATCATTTTTAAACTGCCGTCTCAGGTTTCTGATCTTCATTAAGCTTGTCCAATTCTTTGGCCAGAGGCAAAATCTTCTACTCCAGATCAGTCAGATAATTTCGGTAGTAGACAAACTCTAAGCTGAGAAAGCCCCTGTGCAGCAGATGAGACTGTGCCAGGTGACTTATGAAACTGCCAAGCCTTTGCTAATGGAGGTCCCATTCCACATTATATTTGAGGACCATATCAGTGGAAAGGTGTGTAGATGACCTAAGTGACTGCCCATTTCTTTCCACAGGTGTGTCTGGACTCGCCAGGAAATAGTACCTTCTCACTGCAAATTGGAACTATCCTTGTAGTTCAGTCTTGTTGGTTCCCTTCCACACACTATTGATTGCTCTTCTGGACCTGTATTTCTACAGTTCCCACCCTAAATTATCATTGGCTTCCTTCCTGCATGCCCTCTGCCTTCTGTTGTTTTTCTGCCCCAGCGCTCTGTTTGCTGACAATCTGTTGATGCTGATATTTAGGGGGGTTAGTGATGCTCTATTTCACTTTTTAAACCTGCCAGTTCCTATTTCACTGACTTTGGGATCTTCAGTGGTTGCATACTGTAGTCTGTTTTTAAGTGTACTAATCCTGGCTCTGTTCCCTGCTTTTGCAGAACTGGGTATGGACTTTGTATTTTCTTCATTGTGTTGTGTGTAAAGCTTTGCTTGCTATCCTGTACAGTTCTGATGTTTTTGTACATGGATCGGGTGTGGATTCAAAGACACAAACTCAGGGCATCAGACCAGCTGAATTCATTTAGTATATTAGACTCAGATCAAATAAGATTGAGTGGTTTGAATCTTAACAATTTGTGGGAACTCAGGCCATTAGGATGAGCCATCCTTGGATTTATTAATTTCTGAATAGCATGTTATATGAATTTAGCAGCTGTGTTTTCTACATCCAGGTTTAAGCAGTAATGAGTTGTGTGAATCCAGGCAGCAGCTTTGAAAAGTTGTGAATCCTCTGCTTATATAGAATAAGTACTGTATATAGCTACATATCTGAGGGTTCACTCTTTTTATTAGCTATTGCTTTATTTTGCTCTAGCCTTGCTATCCAACCTCTTTATACACTGTGGCACTTACTTTAGTGGTAGTTTGGTTTGCTTCATCCCTTACCCTGGGCCACACTCTGGAGCTTGAGCTGAAATGTTTGTGAACTTGGCCATCTCCAAGCATAGAAGGACCAGGTCTGTGTGCAGTTGATTGGCAGTAAGCAGCCTTTGGATCAACCAGGCTACCTGGCCTTATAACCTTGTTACAGAACATACTTTGTTTTCCTGTGATGACAGCATCTCAGACCATAATGTGTGCATTGTATTTCTTGTGAGTACATGATGTAGTCTTATCTTGAATCAGACTGTTGTTCTATCTGCATCAGGTACTTTCTACTCCAGCTAGCTTCTGGCAAAGAAAGCTTTCTAGTTTTGCTACAATGGCTTTGATTTTTCTCTCTCAAAAGGCAAAATCCAGGTAGAATTAATTCCTCTCTGCAAAGGGACAAAGGCTGTGTCCCTGCATGCATCCAATCACAACACAAATGCCCTGACAACATCTTTTTTCTGCCTTATCCCCATGAAGTTACTTACATGTGACTCTCAACTCATGAGTGAGATACTTTTAAGTTATCCTTAGCTTTACTAATGTTAAAGTGATATTTTCCCCCTTACTCCAATAATATAAGCAGCTTCAAGGTGCATAAAATCTATTAGGCTTTGTCACCTGATTTTGGAGGAAACTCAGATGACTGGCAGTGATGAAACAGAAACTTAGAAGCAGGATAAGGATCAGCAAAATGGGACAGTAAATTTCATGCTAATAATTTTTTCTGCCAACTCAAGCATGGGTAGATAGGCCTTTCCCAAAAAGGAATTAGTGCTATCAATTGCCTATAGAATCCTTGGGAGATAGAAGCAATGATAGTTTTTCCATAGTTGCATCTTACTTGTTTATTCTGAAGGGCCATAAAGACCTGGCTGTTCTCCCAGGCCTTGGGCTGGGGTGATGGGTGCCCCTTTTGCTGGATGTTAGTTGTTGGTGGGATGTTTGAGGTCTGCTGGGTTCACCATCGTGCTCTTCCTTCTCTTTTTTTTGTCCAAATCTGATTTTATTATCTGTTGTTTCTATTACAGTATATTGTTTCATATTGTTTGGTGTATTCTGAGCTGCCCAGAATTGTTTGGAATCAGGCAGTATCAAATCAAATCAATCAGTCAATCAATTAATAAAACATTGCCTGTCACTGTAGACCAGTTGAGCTTCTAGTTTTGTAGTAAACCTCTAATATGTGAATTGGTGCAGAAAAATGGCTGAAAATGTTAACTTTCTGGGTCTTGCAATGCTTGGGCTGCAGTGACTGGGCAGAAATCTTCCTAGGATTGTTGGTTGAGGGATTTCATGATCTTTGGCTCAGTTGTCAGGTGCCAAGGAAGCACAACTCAGTTCTCTTACCCACTTTTTGTTTGCCTTCCCCCTCTTCCCTTCCTCTCTAAGATTGTAGCAAAGTTGCATCCATGGTTCCCAAATTAGTATCTGATATCACCCTGGAACTTGGCATGCTTTGGAACGCAGCTCGCTCGCTTGCGTCAGCTGAAGCTCATTGGCATTCTCTCCAGTGCTTTCCTCCTCATCAGCATGCGCTGCAAGTCTCTGCTTGGGTTATTTTTAGCCTTCCAAGTTTTAGCCGAATTAAAATTCTTCATTTTCTTCTACCTCCATGGTTGTGGCTACAAATCTAGTACGTGGATATTATATGCTTGGTAATAAGGCCTGTGAGATGTCCTTTAGTTAGGCTCACTGAGGCTAAAATTAACTTGGAACGTCATTTCATTGCTTTGGAACTATTGATCATGTGCAGAGTGTCTTTCTCTTCATAAGTGTGGAATTTGATGGAAGAACAACTACCCCCTTTCCTTTTTAGAAACAATGCCCTGATTGAACGCTGTTTTCTTATGTAAAAAAGTAAAATATTATGATACTAATTCACTCTGCATGGAAAAAGAGAAGCTTGTCAGAGATTGTAACTGCAGTTTAGTGTAGCTGGTTGTTATTCTTTCTAATAAATGGAATGTTGGAAAAAAAAATAATGGGACTTGGGATTCTGTCTGTCCATCTATCTGTCTGCTCATCTGTCTGTGTGTCAGCAGGATAATGCTCCAAAAACTGAACAAAACAGGTCCAAATTTGGTATGTTAGAGAAACCAGCCAAAGAAAGATCAAATTGAAAAAGGGTTCCAGCTATTGGCTGCACAAAAAAATGTTCCAGAAAAGTGCATCTTATGGGAGAGCAGTTGGGCAGTCACTTGGAATGTTGTTGACAGCTCCATTCTAAGCCCCTGCTCGATCATGCGCTTACAGGACCCAAGAGTAGAACATCTTCTCAGTGCACAGGTACACAGATGCAACACAAGAGAAAGCAGAAGCACATATCTACAACACGTTAATTTGTTACTCAGAAGAAAATACAAATGCCTCCTATGGTCACTGCTGGTAAGAGGGGTGGAAAGAATTCAAGAAGACATGCTCTGGATGCTTTTCCTAAGTTGTTTATTTTTGCCAACCCAATGGAATGCTGAAACATAATTATTAAATAGGCTTAGGATTTTGTCTTTCTGTCTCTGTGTTAATATAAATCTTTAAAAACTGAACAGGCAGGGCAAAATTTGTTTGGGGAGAGGGAGAAGCTGGCAAAAGAAAGATCTTGTTTGATAATGAGCTGGGTTAGGCTGGGCCTGCGGAGAAAAGCATCCCCCCCCCCAAATCCTCCAGTGTATCCCTATGGGAGAGGCCATTGGGCAGTGGCTTGGAATGATGGTGATGGGAACATTTTAGTCCCCCTCCCTCCTCATTAGAACCAGAGCAAAACATACGCAGTTCCTCCCCATGTTTTCCAGTACATACCTACACAGAAACTTACGGCTGCTGGTGGTAAGGGGGTTGGAAGAAACTCGAACTATGCTCTGCATGATTTCTTTAACTTGTTAGTGTAATGAAACTTCAGCATTGCTTCAGGAAACAAACATAAAGCCTGCATCAAGCTGCACTTAGTTTATTACCTGCACTGTAGATTGAATCTAGTTGAATGTTGGTGATTACACAGTTCTTATAAGTTTGTGGAAATGGGATGGTAGATTTCAGGGCATATGATTATTTCAGAGAGGAAAATACATGTTTGCTTCAACCAGAAGACTTTTACGCTTCATTTGGACTGCTAGAACCTGCAAGGCTCTTGAAATAAATAAATAAAATGCATGTAGCTTAACAACGGTCTTTCTCTCAGTTACCCATCCACTGCTCCCCATAAGTGTGGCAATTTAATGCAAGTAGGTCCAAACAAAAGACACCATCTCACTTACACTGTGTTGCTTTTTTTTCTTTGTTATTAAGAATCTTACCCACACAATAACCACCCTTTCCCTGCTTTGATAACTTTTTCCATTGCCTTGAAATTGTACTTGTTCCACATCACTAATCTGGCTGATTTTTTTCCAAGTATCAAATGCTTTGTATGCTGTCCAGAGGAAATAATGGAAGGATTACAGGAATAATATTTTTCAAAGGTTTTTGGATAGGCTTTTATTTCAGAGCCTTTTAACTAGCTATCCAGTTATAATGGACGGTGCTGGAAACAGGCAAATCTTGTGAGCCTCTTTTTGTCTCTCTAGAAATAATTGTGGGGGGGTTTCTGAGAGCACAGCTGACGCGCATGACTCTTCTTTCTCATTCCTCTGTTTGGGTATGAATAGGCTTCTTGTTTTGTCATTTGTCAGTTTTGTCTGATTGAGGCTCGACATTTAACATCCTGCAGCCTTCTGTAGAAGCACAGTGCATCCCACCAGCAAACATGAGAAGGCAGTAGCTCATTAAAACAATCTAGCTGAGCTCCTGCAAACACTTGAGTATTCGGAACAGGAGGTGTACGTGAGCCATTTTGGTGGAGGCTATGCCAAATGGCAATCCCCACTTGAGAGATGGGTTTGAACAGCATACTATTCTAAGTTACATTCATACTATCATAGAGTTGAAAGGAATCTTGGAGGTCTCTTAGTCCAACACCCTGCCCATAGCAGCCATCCTTGGACCATCCCAGACAAATGGCTGTCTGACCTTTGCTTTAAATCCTCCAGTGATAGAGCACCCACAGCTCCAGGAGGCAGATTATTTCACTGCTTAATAGCTCTCACAATCAGGAAATACTTCTTTATTTCGAAGTTGGGTCTCTCTCTGTAACATTTCCACACATTGGTTCTTGTCTTACCCTCAGGCACTATGGAAAATAAATCTACATCCTCTTCCCTGTGATAACCCTTCAAGTATTGGAAAACTGCTATTGGGTCTTCTCTTAGTCTTCTCTTCTTTAGAATAAACATAATTCCTTTAACTATTCTTAATAAGATTTGTCTTCCAAGCCCCCCCCCCATCATCTTTGTTGCTCTTCTCTGCATTCTTTCCAGTTTCTCAGCATCCTTCTTACATTCTGGTGGCCAAAACTGGGCACTGTATTCCAGGTGCAGTCTGACCAATGTGGTGTAGAGAGGAACTATCATTTTCTGTGATCTCACTGTTATACCTCTGTTGATGTAGCCCAAGACTGGATTGTTTTTTTTAGCAGTTGCAGCACACTGCTGGCTCATAGTTAATCTGTGGTCTTCCAGGACACCCATATCCTTCTCAGAGGTATTACTGCTGAATCAGGTACTACCTATCTTGTACTTGTGTATCCGGTTTTTCCTACCCAAGTGCAGAACCTGACATTTCTCACCATTTAACCACATTTTGTTGGATAGGGCCCAATATTTAAGCCTATAAAGAACCTTTTGAAACTTGAGCCTCTCTTCTGAAGTGTTAGTAATTCTACCCACCAGCTTTGTGACATTTGCAGATTTAGTGAATATCCCTTTTATCCCTTTGTCTAAGTCATTTATAAAACTATTGAAGAGAACAGGGCCCAGGACAGAATCTTGAGGTATCCCACTGCATACCACCCTCCATGTAGACCTATATCTATTAAGGACAGCTAGATTGTGCTGATGAGACAAAGTCCAGCTTCTCTGCTTACTACAGTAACCTTCTGCTCATGTTCCAGAATATTCTAGGCATATGCAATTTATACCAATAAGTTGAGTTAAAATGCAGCATGTTGTAGGATCCTAGCCCCTGTCATATCTTCTGTGAACCAAGCTATTATATAGTTTCTTTGGCCATAGTACTATGGGAACATGTCAACTGTGTTTTGTTAACTCTGTTTTAGATCTAGCATGTTATGTGACCCAATCAGTAAAGTTGGACACAGCCTAGCAGGGATCTGAAATGAACAGGAACTATGTAAAAGCATGGTAATCTTGCACATAACTTGTTCATCTTGTTCAGTCATACATTGAAGAACATCCTGGTGGATCATGTCCTATTAATCACTTCAACCTATCTTGGGAATTTCAAATTACCAACTTGTGATTTTAAAAATATGTGTCAATTGGCAGCAGTGTTGGTTTTCACTGGTCAAGTTGAGGATTTAGGAGGTTTAAGGAGAATAGCCTGGTGGATTAACAGGTGGGATGAACAGACAGAAGGAAGATTCTCCTCAAAATAGCTGCTTTGTCTAATAAAATACCTGATAGCAAATTGAGTGGACAGTTTTTGCCACACTTTTTTGAGATAAATTCCTCATCTTACATAGGATTCTTCAAGATGTTGTTGTCATATTTACTCCAAACAGTATGTGCTAACTGTACTCATTTGTTATTTTCCTCTATTTCCCAAGCTGGGGAATTCTGGGAGTTGAAGTCTACATATCTTAAAGTTGTTGAGAAACACTTCTCTATTCTGTTACACAGTTTGAGGAAGCAGGAGCATTTGTATGAGCCAACTGTATGGCTAATGCCTGTTTTACAGATAGAGGAAGCCATACTCTAAAAACTACTAGAAAAGTTTTGTAGTTCTTATATGTAGCAGGTGAAGGAGAAAGCCTGACTTTGGACTCAGTCAATGCAGGAGTGAATGCTACTCTAGTTCTGCCATACAAAAAGTTGAAGGGACTTGAAGCTTCCTTTCCCACACTCCAGTTTACTGAGATAGATAAAATGTTTTGAAAGGAGATGCAAGGGCCTTCTGGAAAGGAACAGAGAGATTGTTTCTTCCTGTCCAAATGAGAAGAGGTAGGTGTCTATTAAGGAATGATCTTTTCAATGGGGAGATTTTGCCAAATTGTGGAATAACCTCCCCAGGGAATCCTACCTGGAACCCATTGCATTGCAGTGCTGAAGGGGCTTGTAAGCATTATTTCAGGGGCACCTATTCTCATTTCTGAGAAATCTCGAATATGAGCAAGGAACTAAGTCTGGAGGTGGGCAAGATTTGTCCCTGTAGTCAAAAAAAGCAGAGTAGATTGGATCTGGGGAATGCAGGTCAGTCAGCTTGCAGGTTAGGCTGTGGATCAGCCTGGGCAGAATTCTAGAAAAGATTATCAGGCAGTCTGTGAGTAGCTACCAAAGCATACTTTGATTATTGGGAACCAGCTTGAGTTTATCAGAAATAAATCATATCAGCTTAACATTTTTTAAATAGCTAATGGCTTGTATCATAAAAACACTATCTGTACTCTGTATCCCATTTTCAGCAATGCATGAAGAATATTTGAGTGAAGTGCTACAGGTTGTGCCCAAGCCTTGTGTTGCTCAGTAATTTTATAAATGACTTGGAAAAGCTGTTGGGGGGATGCTTATCCTAACTACAGAGGGCATGAAGCTTGCAAGGACAGATAACCTGATAGCATACTAAATTAAGATTCAAAATGATATTGACAAGTTACACACTGGGACAAACCCAGGGTTAGTTGAAGGCACTCTATTTTCTAAATAAAAGAAATTGGTACTCTCCTATTTCAACTTCAGGGGTAAGTTGGGTTGGTTGTTGTTCATGATTGCTATTATTTGTATTTAAAAATAGAAAGAATAGGAAACAAGCTCACAAAAGCATTAATTTGTTATAAACAAAACCAGTTCATGTACAGATGTATATTTATATCATGCTATACATTAAATATTAAGTTTTGTCAGTTCCTTTAACGATGGGAAAAACTAGAAACTAAGCAGATATTTTAGCATTTCAAGTCCAGATTGTTAAGTAGCCCTTTCAGTGGGTAAAATGCTTGATCAGATATAGAAAGAGATGGGCTCCTCAGGTCATTATATACCTGATGGAGCATAAGTATCCTTCCAATCTTGTAAAATCAAACCTCTTTGTAACCATAAAATATGCAATACCATTGCCCTCCTGTTAGTTTCCAAACAATTGGTTTCCAATTATAAACAAAAAAAGAATCTAGAAAAAAAAACAACAGGTCTTCCAGTCCATCTGAACTGGTAATTGAATCCTACTTCAACCCCAGTGACCATCTAATGGTAAAGATGCCTTCAACTTGAGCTTTACTCCTAATGATTGTTGTGCTGTTTTCTTGGCAGTGTTATAGAAGAGTTGCCAGTAACTTTCCATTTTGGTCCCCCATCCCAATACCAACCAAGGCTGACTGCACAGCTTCTGAAGTGAGCCAAAGTCAGCTAGTCTTTGCCCACTGGAGCAAAGATAACCAATTCTGGTGGATTTGGAAAATATAAGGAAAATACTTCATAGAAAATAAAATCAAGCAGTTTCTAATTAAATGGTATGAGAAAGTCTGTAATAGTATGAATTGTTTATGAATGGAACAAACTACTTAGGAAGTTCTGGTAGGATATTATAACTGTATCCTGCACTACAAAACCTGCATTGTGTGTGGGGTTAGATTAGATTAGATGACATTTGAGATCTTTTTTGACTATATTATTTATATAATTTAATTATATAGTCAAACAAAATCCTGCACACAGAAAATGAGGAATGGTTCTAGCCTGACCTTTTCTTTTCCAATGTGTGGGAATCCCTTTAAGGGGACAATTTCAATTTTGTGAGTCCCACAGCTGCAGCAGCAAGTGGTAATACATAGATACTATCCAAATTCCTAAAGCTTTATTGTTCTGAACTGGAGCAGTATAATAATTAAAAACCATCTTGTCTTTAGAGAGGATACCTCCAAATTATATTGGTGTTGGCAAGAACTAAAATTGATTTACTGTGTTTGAAAAAAGCACCAAGCTCAATAGAAGATTGATTGTGTTTAGCAAGAATTGAAAGAGAACAGAGCTTTAACCAAAGAATGCCTTCAGAGATTGGTTTAATTCCTTGTAAACCTTTGGATTCATTTCCTGAGTATTTGGAGATCTAATCCTTTAGCCCTTACCTTCTTCAGAATTCTTGAAGATGTATATAATCCCTTACCCTTTGGATTCTATTATTTTTTCTTCAGAAAGATATAGGTCACGTCTCATTTCCAGACCACCTTGCACCGTAGTAATTATATGAATCCACTGGTGCCTTCCTACCTGGCTTTTTGAAAGAAATAAAATTAGTCAGTAGAATAGAATATATGTAGCTCAGGGTTGAACTGTGGAGTCATTGGTGCTCTCTGAGCTTAGTTGTTTGATTGCAGACGTTTCATTACCCAACTAGGTAACATCAGTGCTAGTGGGTGTGGGGTTTGCTCCCTGTTTATATACAGTAGCTTGCCCTGCCAGTGTTGATGGGGGCGTGGTTTTCTCATTGGTAGTTCCTTGATGGGGGTATTGTTTTCTGCTGGTTTGTCTGGTGTTTAATCCCTGCTTAACTGGGTGCAGGCTGTTGGAGAGGATGTGTTCTAGCCTTTTTGTTTTCTTCTTAGCTTTCTTGTTGTCTCTTTTGAGTGGTGTGTAAGTTTACACTTTTCTGTATGTGTGTGTTTTGAATGGTGTGTAAGTTTACACACCATTCAAAAGAGACAAGAAAGCTAAAAAAGAAACAAAAAGACCAAAACACATCCTCTCCAGCAGCCTACATAACACTTGCCCTTGGGTTTATGGTTTAGCATATTGTGTGAACCAGGACACTGTGTAGAATAGAGGTTTTGAGAAGCAGGAACCTGGAAGTCCACCCAGAAGAAAACAAGGGAATGTGCATGTTTTTCATGCCTATCTGAAGGGATGTGTGTGGGGAAAAAAGGTCAGGAAAAAAAGTTCCCCAGATACAGCATTCCTCTAATCACTCACCTAGCAATTCTTTGCAGCAAAATTTCTATTGTCTAGTTCTTTGGAGGGCTGTATGGTGGTTCACCTGCTGTTAGAATGAAGTGGAATTTAAAGTTGAGTTTTTCTGCCTGAAGATTTTGGACAGGATGCCTATTAGGATTCTAGGAAAAGAACTGTTAATGCATATTTTCTTCCTATCTGTCATGTACTGATGACTTGCACTTTTCCTTGTGCAACGTATTTCTGTTGTGGACAAACCGTCCCTTCTTTCTATTTCCCTATTACTCAATCCTCTTTTTTTAAGTTCATTAAAATTATCAGCATATGGGACCTTGATGCCAGTATACAGCACAACCTGAGCAAAACTCATTCCTTGATGGAGGTTCAGGAGGCTGTTCTCCCATGCTTAGAATTTAGCAAATATGCTTTGCCCATCCCACAGAAGAGCTTTCACTCTCACCTGGTGGTTATAGTGTTTTGCTATTTTCACTGTTAGAAGATTGATCAACATCCCTCTACAAAAGACACACTGCATCTGTTTGCTGGAAGTAAAAGAAACAGGCTCTTTTGTGCTTTCCTTCTATTCAGCATGGTCAGCCAATTTAATATTGTCTTCTCTAACCTACTATTATTCAAGGACACTCTTAGCTAACAAGTCACTGGATATCTCCAGGCAAGTTGCTAAATTCATTAGATGTTCAGATGTTCAGATGCAAACAGTTTTGGTAACTTCAATATCTTTTTTATTTGTTTACAACTGTCAGTATACTGTCAGTTATCTATAATACATTTTGTTGTTTTCCCATATGGCTTTGGTTTTTGATTGCAAAAATTAATCAGTAATAGTCAATGGGAGGAAAATTTCTTGTATCAGATCTGGAGGAGTTGAAGTTCAACAAGGCATCTACAGTTGCACTCCGGAAGAATGTAGGATATGGTGTAATCATGCTCTTCCTGGTACCATCCCATTTCCTTGTGTTTGCAACCCAACCAGTAACCTTGCAACCCCAAGTCACTCTGCAAGGTTACTGGCATAATGATGCCATTTGTGGTGTTGTTCTGTAATAGTAGGATTTCTGCAACATGCTGTATAGCTCCTTAAGAATAAGATTTGCTCAAAAGTGTCAAAACTCTGAAATGCCTTGGAAAACAACTAGGAGCCAATGCAATTGTTATAACAGCCCGCCTTTTTAAAATCTTGTATTATAATAACAGGCAGGCAGCTATTTCCCTCTGAGTATCTGATAAAAGATTTTGTGAAATCTCATTCTGAGAGATTTTCAAAGCCCATTGCCTCTTCGTGGTGATTATTGCTGCTTGTCACAAAAGTAGTGGAAGAAGGTATTTGGTGGGATTATTAACAATTTTTCCATGGATTATTCTCAGTTGTTGCAGGCAATTTAGAAATGGAGCTTGACCTTTTCAATATTAATGCAAATATCATGTTTTCTTAAAGTTCTCAAAAGTGGATGGTGCTAAAATGATAGTCATATTGGTTGTCTGAGTCCTTTTAAAATTTGGTCTTATTAAGAGGCAGAGGATGGGCTAGAATGGGAGTTATGTTCTCTTCTCTATTTTGTTGTTAGGCTGGTATTCTAGCATCCCATTCCTTGCAACGGGGAGTTTAGCATCTAGACTTTTAAACAAAGCTTGTCAGTAAAATCAATCCTTATGAATTTTGTTTGGATATTCTGTACTGGGAGAACAAGCATTTGGCCTTTACCACCCCTTCACCATGATTCCAAAACTCTTGCTGAGCCATTATAAGGAATTTGCTCTGTATCTGGAGGATAAGATAACTTGTATTTGCATGGAGCCAGATATTAGCTGGGAAGTCCAATTGAGGACAGAGACATCACTTTGCTTAGTTATCTGTGATTGTTCTGAGCCAGTGTGTCCTGAGGAAGTAGACAGGATTCTCTGTACCTTGAGTTCAGCATCATGTGGATTGGATCTGTCCGTACTGGTTAATAAAAGCAGCCAAGGAGGTAATGAGGGCCAGGTGCATGAGGTAATTAATACATCCTTGTGAGAGGGACATTTCTTGCCAGCTTTGAAAGAGGCACTAATGTATTCCCCTCTCAAGATGCCAACTCTTGATCCAGCTATTACAGATGATTGCCCTGTGTTCAACCTTCCTTTTTAAGAAAAGCTGGTAGAGTAAGTGATGAGCGCACAGCTACAGAGACTTCTGGAAGAAATTGACTATCTGGATTCTTGTCAGTAAGGATTCAGGTCTAAGTAAAGTACCAAAACCACATTGGTCTCCCTGTTTAATGATCTCTGGCAAGACTGGAATGTGTGACAGTCTTGGTCTTGCTTGACTTGTTAGCAATCTTTGATACCATCAACCATGGTATCCTTTCAGAACAGCTGCAAGGTTTAGGAGGGAAGCCAGATACTTTGGTGGCTTTCCTCCTTCTTGAGTCACCAGTTCAGCAATGATATTGGAAAGGAAAGGTTGAACCCATGGCTACTGAGCTGCAGGGCTCAGTCTTCCCCCATACTGCTTAATAACTACAAGAAGCCACTGGGTGAGGCCCTAGGTCAGCATGGATTGAGATATTATCAATATGAAGATGATAATTTAGTTCTGGTTCTCCGCCCCTGGCAAGGCATGTAATACAGTGGAGATACTCAGTTGTGGAGGCTGTCAGGGTCTGGAGGAGGGGAATAGACATAGACCGAGTCCAGCAAGCTGTGGATATAGAAACCTTCTGCCTCCAGTATAATGTACTATGTTTACTTCTGGGCAGAGTCATGCTCCTTCTGGTGGAACTTGTTCACAATTTTGGGATTCATTGGATTCACACCCCCTGTTTGAACAGCAGGTAAAGGCTATGGCCAGTGGAACCTTTGCACAATTACATAACTTGTGCACCAATTTTAACCTTTCGTTGACTGAGAGGCATTATGCATAGTTACTTATGCCCTTGTCATCTCATGATTGGACTATTGCAACTTACTCTACATGGGGCTGCCCTTGAAGATGACTGGAGCATGGCCTTTTCAATGGTAATGCCCCTTCTCTCTACTGAGTTTCTGAAAAGAGGTGGAAACTTAGCTCTGGAAGAGAACACTGGGGGATGTTAGGCTTTCTTTTATGATCTACTTCCACTGGTTAGTGCTATGGTAATATATATTGTCATTGCTTTGATGTTTCTAAGCTTTATTCTGCTGCATGCTGCTTGGAGCCATTTTGGAGAAGAGCAGCATAGAAATACTAGTAATAAATAAATATAAATAAATTCCAGCACTGTAGGTAGGGTTCCCTTTCCTTCAACAAGGAGCTTGGCACAAGGGTTTCAGTACCTAACTTTTCCTGACCTGTAGCCTTAATAGGATCTTGCTTGTATTGTGGAAAATATATTTTGCATGGCTGTGGCTTTGAGAGATATAGGTAGTTTAGTATAGATAGTGATGCTCTTACTAAGTCATTTTAGACCTTGAATCTAAAAACGAGCATTTCTTTCTATGTGCAGTGTCAATTGCTCCTCCCTTGAGTATATAATGATTTTTTAAAAAATAAGAAAATATGCTGTAGCAAGCTGTGTGATTTCCATTACGCTCTGGTGCCTGTGACGATCCATGTATTGATGCTAGATATAGAGTATATATTGAGAGGTAGAGTTTCCCAAGGGAGGAATACTAGAAATGTAAAGAAGCAACAGCCACCTGGTTACATAGAGCATGAGAAGCATAAAAAGTATTTCCATTAAGCCTTGGGAAGGGTAGGAGGACATACTGAGTTTAAACTCAAGAGGGTATAAGATGTGGGCAATAGCTTTAACTGTCAGAAGGCAATCAACTGTTTAAAGTGGCTTTAGTCCTAGTATATAATAAAGATTATTTACTAGCTATCCTGTTTTGAATGTTTGGAAATTTTCAGCCAAGTTCAAACTTGCCATTAGGAACCTGATGCTAGCCCTGTTTGCTGTGGCCTTATCCATCATTTTCAAGATGGATTTTTGGGAGGCTCATGGATTTTGGCTATGGAATCCATTCCTAGCTGCACCACTGGTCCTGAGTTGTAAAAAAAAAATGCTTTGAAGTAATGCTTTGTGTTTTGTAGAGAAGGATGATATATAGATAGTGTTTGTTTTCTCTTGTAATTATTTTGATGAACCAGTAGCTGAAATTTGGAACTTCCTGAATCACTTATTTCTTGCTAGACAGCACTGCCAAAGCATTGATCCTTTCACATGTCCCACAGAAAATTGACTTATTCAGGGCTAAGAATATCTGTTCTCCTTAAATACTTATCATAGGAGAGTGATGATGAAGATTTTCAATAACTTCATGATCAACTCCAAATTTGACAAGGCAATTATCCAAAAAGAAATATAAGTGTGTAGAAGCATCCTTGTAGCTGTTGAATTCTAAACTCTTCTACACAATAGAACACTCTTTAGTCAATCTTTCTCTAGCATTGAGTAAGTCTATGTGGCTTCATTTAGTGGCCGTTATATACTGGGAACAAATTCCTTTTACTCTATTGCTGTTGCATTCAGAAACCAACTATTTATGCAATGATGACATTACAATGTTTGAGGAAATTTTACTCAGGGTCTTGTTCACTTTTCATTTGGGCATCTGAAGTTTCTGAGGCTATGCAGAAAATAAGCTTCTAGTGAAATTTCTGACCAAATTGTTGACATTGCTGTACAATATAAGTGTTCCCTTGAACTGAAAATACCCATAAGTAGCATTTGTCTGTGGCACCATGACAACAAATACTAAACTCAGCGTCTTGCAGTATGTGAAAAAACTCTTGGATTGCATGTTACTAAACTTCAAAGCTCTGAAGTTTAATTAATTTCTATTCAAACATTAATTCACTATCCAGTTTCAGAATGTCTCAAGAGTATCTTTTCACAATTTCCTCAAGGAATGCATTCCTTTTTCTGCTGCAGACACAGAAAACTGGAAATTAAAGAAGAAAATACTCCACTTACCTGTAATTCTGCTTGTTTCATGAGCAAATTTAGTTGATGCTTATGAGACTTGAATATAGTGGATATTGGGATGTGCCCCAGATCCTCCTCTGTTCTTCTGTATGCTCATAAGACATTATGCGTACTTGAATATAGCTCTTCTGAGTTTCTGCTATTAGTTTCTTCTGGAAAGACCTCAGGCAGTTGAGTAAAGTAAGGTCATCTTCTTACTGAGCTTGATTTCTGGTGACTTCATGAACATATCCATGTACTTTTCTTGGGCAGCAGTACAAAAAGGCTATCATCTATTTCTGAGATGTTTTAAAATTCCCCAGTCTAGACTTACAGCCCTACTATTCCCTGGAGGTCTCCCACTCATTAACCAATCCTAACTCTGCTTAGCTTTCAAACCCAAGTCAGCTAAGTGCTGCCACCGCCTGCTGAGGTCCCTGTAGTGAAGCAAAATTGTAGTACAGGTTCTGTGATGGAATGGAATTATGAAGGCCAGACTCAGGGAGAAAAACTCCTGAGGCGCGAGGGAGAGATAAGAGGATGAGCCTGGCACCTCCCTGAGGAATTCACAATGTTGTGGCTGGCATAACTTGGGAGCCGGGGTTGCAGTCTGGGAAGATTGATGTCAGGGCTAGCCCAAGGAACTTCAAGAGACCATGTAAATTCAGTCCAGCAATGTTTATTAGCTACAACCTCTAGCAAGAATCTTCCCAGACTGAAACCCCGGCTCCCAAGTAATGCCAGCCACAACATTGTGAATTCCTCAGGGAGGTGCCAGTCTCATTCTCTTATCTCTCCCTCGTGCTTCAGGAGATGAAAGAAAATGTTTTTCTCCCTGAGTCTGGCCTTCATAATTCCATTCCATCACAGGTTCCATCTTGAGAATCTTTAGCTGTGTGAATCCATAGAAGTGTTTCGATGTAAGGTTTCTTTAGGCAGTATAATGGAAAACTAGTATAGTTTGGCTGAGAGTTGAGACATTTGTAGCGCCGCTAATTTCAATGGCAGCGAAAGGGGTGCTGTCCAACTGCTCTTTATATTATTATTCATTCCACTTTTCTTCCCAAAGGGGTCCAGAGTAATATACAAAGAATAATAAAAGCACTACTGAACAATAAGAATGCAAACATTAGAACATTGTTTTTGACTGTTTTTCTTCCTTAAGAATTAAGTTGCTTCCTGGAGCATTTGTTACCATATACTGTGACCCTGAAAGATCTCTGAATACTGGCCCTCCATGGGTGAAATTACATACCACAATCTATGAAAATTCATGCCAGTTCAAAAGCTCACTCTCTCTCTCTCTCTCAATCAATCAATCAATCATATTTACATAGCTGCCCATCTCACATAAAAGTGACTCTGGACGGTGTACAACACTTAATTAAAAACAATACATACATAAAAACAGTAACAGTAAATAACAATAAAAAGCACACAAAACAAGAGAGGATTATATTAGTAAGGGAGCCATTGCAAAATCTCCTGGGGTCTCCCAGGATGCCCAGGCCTGATCACTTAGCCAGGTCTTGAGGGACTTGTGGAATGTTGAGGGGGATGGAGCTAATCTCACTTCTGGGGGGAGAAGATTCCACAAGGCAGGTGTCACTGCAGAGAAACCCCGCCTCCTGGGACCCATCAAATGTAATTCCCTGGCAGATGGGACCTGCAGCATGCCTTCTCTGACAGACCTGATGGGGTGGGTAGATTAATCAGGGCGAGGCAGTCCCTCAGATAAGCCAGTTTTTGATTTTCCTAAAGAAGTATTTGTTTTTCTAGACTCCTTGATTGTCTTTCTCTTAGTCACACAATAGTCTTGGTTCAGTTTGCCTGGTGATTATTGTCACTGCATAATGAAGGTAGCTGTGGCAGGTCCATGTGTTACCCTTAGATGCATCATATATAAACATATACATATTTCAAGTCTCTGTCTCCTATCTATGTACGTGCCATGTTAAGGCCTAAATTGCTAGGAAGAAAGGCAAACAGCCCTGCCTTTTGGTGGCACTTTTGCAGCATTACTTTGTGTCCTGATTGAACTTATAAATCTGCTCTATTTTTCTGTGACTTGCAGACTGATGGAGCTTCAGAGCCAGGCTTATTGTTTTAAACCTTGATGACTAAAGTTCATCTGGAGGAGGGAGTTTTTTGAAGTGCATCTATTGCATTCATCGTAATTCTTGACATTTTCTTCTGATGTTAGAATTGTGATGTTGACCTGAATAACAGTATAATTCTGAATATGTAATCAATGTGCAGGATCTATTTTTGCATGGCTACTGTTGCTTGTTCATGGAGGAGAAGTGAAGAATGTACTCAATGGCAAGAAAGCTGGGAAGACAAGGATTGACTGAGTACATGCCTAATATATGTAGACCTGGGCATGTGTAAATTGTTATTATGGTATCTTGGACAGTTGGAATCAAATTAAGTTGCAGCATACTCTAAGAAATCTAGAGAAATCTAAGGCAATTTCTCCAAACTGGGTCCTCTTCAGATCTCTACATTTAAACTGCTGTAATTCCCAATAGTGCCAGTGCTAAGTTGAGAATTGAGAGCTGAAGTTCACACATCTGGAGTCACAACCTGTATATTATCCATGTTGGGGAAGACTGGTCTGAGGAATGAGGTGGGGTTCAGGCTGGCTTGCCCCTAGAGAAAGGATTGGCTCCGTTCTCCTAAGCCCTGTTTGAACTAAGGGTAGGGACCCATTTTGGAACAGGATCTTCCTTTTTTTTTCCCTTAGATTTTTTATCCCACCTTTATTATTTTTTATAAATAACTCAAGGTGGTGAATATACCTAATACTCCTTCTTCTTCCTATTTTCCCCACAACAACAACCCTGTGAGGTGAGTTGGGCTGAGAGAGAGTGACTGGCCCAAAGTCACCCAGCTGGCCTTCATGCCTGAGGCGGGACTAGAACTCACCGTCTCCTGCTTTCTAGTCTGGTGCCTTAACCACTAGACCAAACTGGCTCTCTTCCTGCACATAACTATCTTTAACATTTTATTTTTATGTGGGGGAGGTGTATTATTATAGCAAGGTTCTTATTTGATGTTTCATGATAAAAGTAAAGAAGGATTATCCAGTTTGTCACATATGGTTCATGTTTTTCTCTACAGTTATGATTTATAATGAGTCATAATAGTTTAGATATTTCATAATTTAACAGGATATTTTCTTAAAAATTAGCAGCTTTCTTTGCTTCAATAATTTACTGATTTAAGTATTTGGCCATCTTTTCATCAGTCAAATTACTAAACCTGTTTTGGGCAAATATATTTTATCTTTCTTTTTTGAGGGGGCATAGTTGAAAAATGAGGGTTTTTCTGATAAAAGAAGACAGTTTGCATTAACACATACCCTCCTTCCTTTACTGCAGTTTTATGGACTTGGATCACAAGTGTGTACTAATATAAAGACTGAACAGTTATAGGATACTGATTAATAAAACTGATTTTGTCAGCAGTAGAGATAGCTTTTTTGCTGTTCTGGTAGGATGTAGCTTCAGTCTACTGCTAAACAACATGTATCAGTATAGGTATCTCCTTTTCTGCATCCAGGGAATAAGCACTTCAGGAATTCAAATGACTGGGGAAATTTAGCTCCAGTCTACATTTCCCTCTGCGGCCGTGGCTCAGCTCTGCTAGGTTGACAGGCTACTATTTCCTTGAATACAAAAGGGTGCATTATAAATAACTTCAGAGCACTTAACCTAAAGAGTGGAGTGTCATGGTAAGTTCCTAGGGGAGCGATAGAGAAGAGACTAGAGTTTTACCAGAAACTGAGTTGACTTAAACTGTAACAAAGGTAATTTAATTAATTAATTTCGTAAACGGTAAAGGCAGAAGAAAACAAAAAAGAGCAGGTATGAGACTGCGTAGTGGACCAACTTCTGTGATAAACAGCATCTCTATCCCCAAGCCTGAGAATAAGGCTAAATGGAGGAAGAACTGATTCATGAAATTTTCAGCATGGGCTTGAGTCCCAGAAGTTCCCATTTGTATGAGATAACATTTTGTTATTCCAAGCATCCAAAAAGTAGTAGTGAGGAGAAATATCCGTCTTTCCCAGTACCTGCTTCCTAATCTCCTGTTTTGCACAGTAAGCTCTGTGGAATTGCTGCTGTCAATGCCCTTATCCCCCATAATATGTTTTGGCCCTTCTCTTTGGCTACCTGGCAAGAGTTTTCCCTCCCTGTATGGGTCACTGAAGAACAGTGTATGCTTAGTTCAGGCAATCTGCCCAGTGGGCTAAGCTGATATTGTGCTGTGTGGGCACCGCCTTGTTTCCCTTTGTTTCCTGTGCTTCAAGGTGGGGCTTCTGAGTAGCACAAGAGAATTTTAAGCCTTTCTTTCAAGGTTGCTGTGAGACTTGCTGTACTTAGGATAACTGCGGACCATGTCAATGAGGTTGCTGGAGTGTGGCAGTTCTTGATATAATGTCATTATAGGTTGTTCTCTCTGCCTATGAAACTGCAGTCCACTCCATTGGTAGTTGCATGATCCTGAAATCTCCTTATGGGCATATCTTCTGCTCTTAGCAAGGCCAGATGGGGTTCTTGGTGCAGAATAGGACCAGTTGAGCCACCATTTAGCCATAAAATGAGAACATGGAATGTGAACTTTGATGCCTGCTAATTCCTTAAAATTCCTATTAAGCTAGCATTCCTGCTCAGCCAGGCTGTAGTATGTGCATGCCTTGGCAAATATCCCAAAATGACTTTCTGGATAGTTTGCAAAAGCCCAATCCTGTGTGGAGGCAGCTACCCAATTAATTGGCAAAGCAGTCTAATTAATTAGCTTAATATAGACATTGCCATCCATTGTCAGTATGTGGGCAAATGCTGTAAAATGTACTTAAACTTTATTTCTATCAGAGTGGGGAATGGAGAGGTGCTGAGCTGAAGGATTCACAGAAAAGGTGTGTACTTTTTTGTTGTTCCTATTTTGGAGCAGCTTATTTGGGAAAAAACCCAATGCTTTTGTCCTCATTCTCTCATCACACGCTTGCAGCTGGTTATCAAGAAAGGAAATGTGGCTGAATTTGGCTGAACTGCAGCTCTTTTGTAATGACCACAAACAGATTCATTAGATGATGAAAAGATTTAAAGCTTGAAAAAAAGAAACAATTTAGCTCAATTACTCCTTCTTTTCTCCATGTACTTTTGTTTTTTTTCCGGGGATCCTGGTGGAACAAAGGAAGAGGGAGAAGGGTTGGATCCTGAACTTGGAGGCAAGAAGCAGGGCAAGGGTAGTATCCAGGGCTGGAGCCTTAGGTGCAGGCTGGCAATGTAGAGAGTGATGAGAAGGTGGGCAGGCAGCAGGGGAGGAGTCGGGAAATGGAACGGAATTTCTCAGGTTAAAAACCAGGAGTCATCAAGCTTTAAAGCCAAGAAGACAAGTTAAACTATGGGAAGAGTGGATGAAGGATGGGTGAGAATTAAATTACAGGGGTTATAAAGAGAATTGAATATCCATGTTTTAGTGACTTTTTAATACACCCTAAAGGTTATTATCTACCCATGCTATGTTGTGGGTTGGAGAGCCTTAAGGCAAGTATGAGCCTACTGTGAGGCCTAGCAAGCCATGCTCAATCGAGCATCTTGGAAAATTTTGCTGAGTTTTTCCAGTGACCCTGAGAGCAGCTGGGCACAGATACAGGAGAGGGATAGAAAGGGTATAAAGGAAAAGTAGAAATAGAGAACAATAGAAGTGGGCACATCAGGGAGGAACTGGAGAGCCAGGAGAACAAGGGGGAGGAATATAACATTATCTATAGCATAGATAATACAAGAGAGAGAGAGAGAGAGAGAGAGAGAGAGAAGTTTCTTTCCTTCTCTCATAATGTTAGAACTCAAGGTCACCCATTAAAACTAAACATAGGAAGATACAAGACTGATGAAGTGAGCTGTAGCTCATGACTTTTAATAACATTTGTTGGTTGGAAAAGTTGCTACCAGTTTCTTGACTGACAGGAAGAAATACTTGTTCATGCAGGGCAGAGTTAAACTGAAATTTATGGCCAACAGTTGTGGTAATGGCAGCCAGTTTAGATCGTTTTTATAAGGAACTCCTTAAGTTCATGGAGGGTCAGAATATAAATAGTGGCTGTGTTGGTTTTAATCTTTGTATACCGCCCAGAGTCACTGCTGTGAGATGGGCAGCTCTATAAATCATTTAAATAAAATAAATGAATAAATGGCTACCATTATTGATTACTACCTCCTGAATCACAGCCAGCAGGCCTTAAAAATCTGTTGTTAGGAACTGACTATAGAAGGAGACTATTACCTTCTAGTCTGAATGCATCCTGTTGGTCATGTGGCACAGTATTGTGGACTATATAGGTCTATGGCCTGATCCAGCAGGTTTCTTCTTATGTTTTTATGAGAGTGCAGGATGTGCATGGACACATAAAGTGGGGGAGTCTGCTTGAGGCTCTTTGGAAATAGATAAACAATCTGAACATTTAGCTCTTTTTAGATATTTGGCTAGATGAGGGCATTCAGACTCTAACCTCCAATCTTGTCTGGCAATACTGATAATCTTGTCTGATAATCCTACTGTGCTAGAAAGCATTTTTTAAAGGATCCTATTCTTTCCTCTTCCCAAATCAAGAGTGTGATATTAAACCTAAAGATGGGTGACAAAGCCAGTATCCTGCAGGGTCATAGAGACAAGAACACAACAGCTCTAGGACATGGCTGACTAAGAGCAGTTGTTTGTCTTTGATGAAGGAAGCTGAGAGCTGGCCACCCACATACTGGATGCAACCAGATCTCCTCATGTTGCCCTTCCAATGGCATCATTCGTGGGAGAAGGGAGGAGCAGCTGTTGACTCAAGGTGACTTTGAATGCCTTCAGACAATAGCTCCCAATAGGCGACTCCTTTTTCACTGATATTCTGCTTTTTCCAAGTTGTCTGAATAACAGAGTGTTGGTGAGAGGAGGGAATGCAAGGGGAAATTCTCTTCCCTGTAATTTCTTTCTGAGCCCTCCTGCTCAGATGTAAGCAACAGCAAAGAGGAGTCTTGTTCCATTGAAAGACAAGAGCTCCCTGAGCTCACCCTCATACGTTATCTATGTATGCCTGCGTGTATGTACAAAGACAGGATGGATAGGAAGAATGTAGATGAATCTATGGGAGGGAGAGAGGGAGGATGGATGGATGGATGGATGGAATGAATGAATGAATGAATGAATGAATGAATGAATGAATGAATGTAGATGAATGTATATGGGAGGGAGGATGTATGAATGGATGGGTATGAGAGGATATAAATAGAGAAGTGTAAGGGTATATACAATACATGAGAGTTGAGTGCAAGCTTTTCCCTTTTTAGCATTAGCTCTACATGCAGGAGACCATCCAATTGCTTTTATATGCATGCCCTTCTTAGGTTGAGACATTGTGGCAAAATCAGTTAGTCACCTCTGGTTTTCATGTTTTTCAACCTCAGCGGCTGTGTTTGTACAATGGGTTTAATTTGGTTACTGAATTAACCATTTTCTGGATTTCAGCAGTACCCTAAACCACAAAAATATCTAGCCAAGGTGAATGCTAAACATGTGCAAATGCAGTCATTAATCTGGTTACATGAGTTGTATGAACACAAGCAATTATTCCTGACAGTGTTGAGGAAGTATGACAAACATGTTGACCATGTACATGACCTAGTTATGAGAAAGACTAGTTGAGAAATAACTGATCCTCCCTAGAGTATATGAATAATATCTAATACCATAATCTTCAATCAACTCAAAGACCAGATTGAAAAGTCTTGACGCTTTTCCTGAAAGCAGAGAGAATTATGCAGTTAAGGATTGCATTCCAAAGTTTGAAACCATGCACGAAAAACCCTCTCCCATATGACTGATTTCTGAAAGGAAGATTGTGTCTTTTCCTGACCTTGGGTTACTAAGTATGCCAACACCTTGCAATACACCTGAAAAACAAGCACAGATCTTTCAACAAAGAGAAAAGGCTCTGTAGCATACAGAAATTTTATACCATACACTTTTTGAGGGTAAACCCACATAGAGCACATCTTGGTACTCTAAATGTGATATTACCCAGACATGAGTATTCAGGCTATCAGTAATCTGTTCTTTCATAATTATTTAAAATTGTATTCAAGAAATAAGGCATCCCTTGCAAAAGCTGAAATGGTCAGTCATTCTATGCAATATTCAACTCATCAGGAGGCATTCCTGCGAGGCTCCATGTAGTTTTGTGTATTTTTTAGATAGAAGGGAGCAGGCAGTAGATATCATTTCATATGGGTCAACGAATGAAAAACGTTTTCTGTTCTGCCTCCCACCCCCCCACCCTCTACCCCATGGCTGCTATAAAATCCTCAGAACACTGAAGAATATTCAGGAAACTGAACTTTGAATTTGAGTTAAACCTAATAGTGAGGCTTTTTTTGATGCTAGCCAGGGGAAAAGATGCAATATTTAAAAAATGCCCTCTTTTACTCTTTTCTTGCTCTGGAAAGGAGAAGCAAGTGCATCTAAGATTTCCATGTAATGAATGCTTGTTGAAGGAGAAAACTACTTTGAGTGCCTGATAAAAGGTTTCATTTCAGCAAACAGTGATGTGAGCCTCAAGAAAGCTTCTAATGGTCTCTCTGTGCATGTGTGTAAGAGAGAGTGTATATGAATGCACAGCTGGGCTCTGCAGCCTGAATGCCTTATGTGAGATGTTCTGTATGTGTGTGCGTGTGAATATTCCTCCAGTTTTTCTGCAGACATTTTCCAGCCCACAGCTTAGGATGCCAGACCTTTGAGTGATGCTCTTGCAGACCAGTAATTGTCCTCAGTGTTCATTCTCTTCATCTCTGGCTGGTGGTTAGTTGCAGGCAAAGGAGAATGTTGTGGTAGCCTAGCAACTGGTAAGATAGGAAGCTATATCTCACTGGAACTAAATTGGATTTAAAAGGTACTTCTAGAGTATCTCCTGTGGAGGGAAAAACTGGTGGTCTTGTTTGAAAGACAGAAGTAGACTCAGTTCTCTGGCCACATTGCTCAAATTCTATAGTGTTCTTTGAAGAAATTTATTACTAGAAATCAAGACAGTAGTGTCAAAGCTCTAAATATGTTCCAGGTTATTTTCCTCTGTCCTGTGATCCGCTGACATGGTGCCCATCTTTTCACCTTTGGCTAGGCTCTCAAAGCAAACCACGGTTAAATAAACCATGACTTAGCACAGGCTATCTCTAAATTTGGGAAAGACTTGCTGGAAGTCAGTGGGGACTGGATGGAGTAGCATCACTTAGCCTTAAAAGCCAAGGATGCAGCTACACCAGACTTTTTCTGACCTTTAGAAAAATGTGGTACAGGAGGTCCATGGCTGTCCCCTTCCAGCCCAGTAGTACCTTCAGAGCTGAATTTTAGGTAGATATCCTGAGCCTCTTAATCATCTGGAACATCCAAAAATGCAGCAAGCTTACCTTATTTTAATGAAAGTGAAGGAAACGCAGTCCCATCTAGAGTAGCTGGGCAATTTTTTTTGTGGTTGGTGGCGATTGATTAATTATGTGCCATCAAGTTTTTCTCAACTCTTAGGGACTGCATAGATGGATTTTCTCCAGGAGGATTTGTCTCCAATCTGGTCCTTTCTGTTTTTCATTGGTGCATCTATCACCACTGTAATCAAATCCATCCACCTTGCTGGTGGTCGTCCCCTTTTTCTCTTTCCTTCCATCTTTTCCAGCATTATAGACTTCTCCAGAGAGCTAGGACTTCGCATAATGTATCCAACGTATGATAATTTGAGCCTGGTTATTTGTGCCTCGAATGAGAACTCTGGGTTGATTTGTTCAATGATCCATTTGTTTATTTTCTTTGCTATCCATGGTATTCTCAGGAGTCTTCTCCAACACCAAAATTCAAAAGCATCAGTACGCTTTATATTCTGCTTCTTCAAAATCCAACTTTTGTTTTCATAGAATGTCAGATTGGTAGCCATAGTTTGTTGTTTTTCTGCCTCAGACCACAGAGGACATTAGCAATGGTGTGATGTCTGTGAGGGGAGGGTTGAATATTTCAGCCCTGGGAACAGTGGAGATAATTAGTGTAACTCATGGCTCTTTTCAGACAATAGGATTGACTTTATCAGTTAAACAGCTACATATATCATGCATACATCCATACATCCCTAATTACACTATTCCTTTGCAACTAAGTAATGCACTGAAAATGCAATAAAAAGCATGGAAAAGGAATAAGAAATAGAAATAGCAAGAAAAAAGGAAATATGACTCACTAGATAACCCTATAGATTTGACCTCCATTGTGGTTTTTATCAATCAAGGCTTTTTAGTAAGAAAGAGAACATGTAGATTAGGATACTAGTTTTAATTTTATCCATACTATATGTAGCATTCGTTGCCAATGGTAAAGACAGTCCTATTCAGTTTGGGCATGTTTTGCAAATATGCCACAAGTAGAATCAAAGCCCAGTTTTACCCCATGCCTGCTCACACTGTTTTATACACTCTAGTATCTCTAATTGGGAGACTAGTTCGCAAGTTAACATATTGTCTACATCCCACCATCTAGGAAGTACATGCAGTGTACTCACACCTATTAGTACAAAAATACCAAGCTTCTTCAGTGTTAACTTTAATTATGTTTTTATGGCTTAGCATGTAATGCAAACTGAGCCCATTTGGTTAATTTATGTTTCAGTGCATTGTGCAAACCCAAAAAGATGGTTAATTAAGCATGTCACATGATCACTGTCATTTAGTACCCTTAAAACTACAAAAATGTGAAAATTGCACTGCTGAAAATCAGTGAGTTTTCCAGGGGTTCTTTGAGGAACACAAAGTTCACATAGAGGGCTGCTTGAAACCCATGGGTGAGTTACCTATTCCTGATTTATAAATATAAATTCAGTGCTTAAAATTACCCAAATATAATAGTCTTCAGTCTAATGGATGCTGCTAAACACAGGTATCTGGGAAAAGGCCCTTTCTCATTCTTTTATATTTTTTAAGAGGTGTTTTTCTGTCTGAATGGAATGAGAAGAACCCTTTTGCCTTTTACTTGGAGCTACTGAGGTAGCATGATAATGTGCCTCTGAAGTGAGAACTCTCTAACAGCCATCTCCCTGTGGGATCTGAGGGCAATCATCGATTTTCAGTAATTGGGCTGAGTGGGATGACTATCACTCAGAGAAAGAGAGGGAGGTTGTGCTTGACTTGGCAGAGATGGAGTATGCATATCATTGCAGGAATGTTTTAGTCATGCACCCTGATCAGACCATGCTGCATTTTGCAGCCACAAGCTAAGCAGCAGATATTTTTTTATTCCGTGAATGAATCAGTCTTGTGGATCCGGTGCTCATGTCAATGGCCACTTTCGTGCAGGTTTGAATAGGCCTGGGTGTTTTTGGAAACCAAAACTTCCAGTGGTAGATGACCGGCTAAGTTTGGCATTCTTTCAGCAAGGATACTCTCTGTGTGCTAATTTCAGAGTACATCCTCTGCAATCAATTAAAATGGGTTTCTGGTCTCTTAATTTATTTTAACTACCTATTCTAAGTGAGGCTGGTTAAATGATATGTCTGTCTTACCATTTCAAAGCATGTTGAATCAAGGTTAAGAACAGTGTCTTCTTTTCAGAATAAGAATGTGTTTGGGTGAGAGAAATGGAGTGATGGGGGTGGGGGGTGGGAATGAAGCTCCATCTGGAGTTTTCTGCTTCCATATAAGAAAATGTGACTAATTTTGCAATATAGAAAAACTTCTAATAGTTGTGACAGTGGAAAGCTATTTAATGTCAAGTCAGCTTAGAAAGATAACATGTAATAACTTTGCAGGATTGGTTGTTTTTGCTGCATAGTTAATTTACTGCAATTCTTAGCATTTTTAAAAAGCCAATAATAACCAGAGAGTAGAGCAGGGAGAAGTGCCATATCTGACAGGTTAGAACATAGAGCTTTGAAGAGGAAGTTGGATTTTTAGCTTTAGCTTCCTCTGTGAGTAGGGGGCTTGGTTAATGAGAAATCTAGGGGTGCTATTTTGATTGTAAAAAGTGGGAAGATAAGGAGTTTGGCATTATTTCAGTCCTCCTGTTCTTTTTTTCACTTATGACAGGGACAGGACTACTCCATCTCTGAAGCAGTATTGGTGACTCTTGTGCAACAGCTGGAGGCTAGAATGTAGGGTGTAGATGCCAAGCTTAGATCTTCATTACACTTTTCACTCCTGTCATGTATATTCACTCTCTCTTTCTGTGTTGTATCTTTTTCCACTAGTTTAGATCTCCTGACTTCCTCTAAAGCAGTGTTTCGTAAATTTTTTTCTCTCAGGACTCCTTCCCACTTTAAAAGATTATGAAGACCCCAAAAGAGCATTTGTTTGTATGGGTTATATTTATTGATACTTACAATATTAAAATTTAAAATTGATGTCTATGCTGCCACTCCTGCTTCTCATGATTGTTTGATGGGATTTTAATATTGTGTTATTTTTCAACATAGGCTAGTGAATCATTATGATTTCATGGACACCTGAGAGAGTCTTGGGGGACCCCCGGGGGTCCTAGGACCACACTTCAAGAAACACTGCTCTAAAGGAAGCTGGAAATTGTTACTGGGTCTGAGAATATTGTCACAGATTTCAGAGGTCTCCTCTGCACAAAATCAATTTCTGGTTTTCCCAGGAAGTCTCTTGCTGTCAGACCTACAACCCGAAATCTATGAAATCTATTTCCCCCCCCAACAATAACCCTCTGAGGTGGTTTGGGCTGAGAGAGGGAGTGGCCCAAAGTCACGCAACCGACTTTCATGCCTAAGGTGGGACTAGAACTCACAGTCTCCTGATTTCTAGCCCAGCTACTACACCAAACTGGCTTCTCCTCATCCCAAGGACCTAGTCATCTGGGGTTTGGGGGAAATGAAATTGAGGGACTGCCATTAAAATTTGAAGCCAGATACTCTCCTTCCTTCCTCCCTTCTTTGTGTGCAATCCATTTTGCCTCCCCACCCACTCATTATTCCCTTTGGCTGCTTTTATCTTGCTTTTCCTTCTGGCTGCCAGTTCTTCCCAGGCGTTCTCCCAGTTTGGCTTAATTAAAATCAAAGTCTGGCTTTTCATTCAATAAACCATTTGTGTCTGATTTAATTTTTATGAATTAATAAGGTGTTTTGTTCCCCCTGCTTTCCTTTTTTTTTTTTAAAGGGAGGCA